>NC_081190.1:92781070-93393570 GCF_902713425.1 Acipenser ruthenus | reverse complement strand
GGTGGCTGGTAACTTGACTGGAGACACCAGTTGTTTTTCTGTAAGTCTGTCTTCATTCCTGTTTTGGAGTGGGGATGATTAGTAAGATTTGCAGTACTTGATATACAGCCAGCACTTTATTTTAACAACTAGTTAAACTTTACCATTACTAGTAATTACAAAGTAATGAATGAGACCATTTTAGTACCTGTAATTTTCTCTGTTACACAATAATTACTGTTAACAAATATTAGGTTTATGTTATTATTGAAAAAGGGTTATCATAATACAAATAATGGAAAACTAATGTTTAAAAATATGTACTCTCTCAACTGTACATAATAAGGCTTTAATTTTATCAAGAGGCTCTGGTGACACCATAAAAACACATGTGCAAAGCTTTAGTCATTCATTCATGTAATTCTCTACTGTTCTGTAATTCTCTAGATCTATTCCCATATTGCAGTCTATTGAGTGGCTGTGGACTCACTTGGCCACTAACTGAATTGAAAGGTTGTCATCCATCAAATTATGGACTATCCCTGTGGTAATGTTGCATGATTTTAATGCATGAAGTGTGCGTTTCCTAATAGCTGAATGCATCATATTGTTACCTTCAGGGCTGTCACTGGTATATGTCATTACGTTTAAAAAAGTATCTTATTGAAAAAGAGACGCAGTACAGAGGAGGACATAATATAGAAAGTTGTTACTGTTTTGCATGTGCTTTTGTGTGAGATATTTTTTATAGTTTATAGTTTTTTTTTGTACATGACCCTACTTAAAGTTTTGAAGTGTATGTGTTTTGAAGTACAAATTAGTAACTTGCTGAAGGATTGGTGGGAGGAACACTGTGGTACAATATCTGTCTTCAGAAAGACTGAGGAACCCACATACAGTACATTATCCCACCATTTCAAGCACTATATAATCTCCATTTTAGTCATTTATGGATCAAATATGCCCAAGAGATCAATGAACATCTTACCCTCAGTCTTTATTTCACAGGATTCTACTGGATCTATTGGAAGACAGCTTATTTTGTTTGACTTGATTAAATTCTGGCCAAATTATATCACACCTGCCTATTACTATTATTTGGTGAATGACATGGTTGACAAGTTTGACAAAGGCACCTATAGGGCACCACTGAAATGGGCTGCCATCTCAGCCCATTGATTTAAATGGCAAAGCAGAAGCTGAACTTAACCCAAACCTCACAGCTCAAAGATGGACATCTTACTATTCGACTAAAGCACTAATGTCAACATTTGAAATGGCAAGTATAATAAACTAATACTATACATTTATTAACCCTTGTATTTCTTTTATACATGTATTTTTGGATTTCAGGGAAGCACCAAGGACTGCACATGAGGAACAAAGGCAGGCAGACCAGGTAAGTGCAATACACATTTTATTTTCATACAGGAAAGTATTCTATACAACTAAAATTCCCAATTGCCACCAAGGTTTCAATTATGAAAATACCAGTCATAAAAGACATGCCAGTACAAGCCAATCATAAAACGTGACGTCTAAAATAGTAAGAATAAACAAAGTATCTATAGATAAAGTCTCGATTTCCAGGTCCGTACGGCTTTAAACAAAGTCTTACTTAGTTTTCACCGTATCCTGTATCGCAAGCCCGTTGGTTCAGAAAGTCAGCAGAAATCACGCAGGGTGTATGACACGTCTCCCTTCAACCACAGTACTCTCCGCGCTGGCTCCGCCCTGGGCACACAGCCGCTTAGCCACCAACTATTTGCAAGGCTAGATCGCTACTGCTACTGATCACTATATGCAACTCTGGTAAAGCAGTATAACAGGTCGTTAAGCACTACAGATCTATGCCTCAGCCATATAGTGCTCCCGCACCTAGGCTGGCTGGAATAGCAGTACTTAACTGAAACCTTGCTCTTGCTCTTAATTGTATTATTACTTGTACTGTGATACTTGAAATGTATTTGCTTACGATTATGGATAAGGGCGTCTGCTAAAAAATAAATAATAATAAAATAAATAATAACCAGAGCGGGGTTAGCCTTGGGGGTAATCGCAGTGGCAGCTAACTCACTCACTCACTCGCCCTCACTCTCTCCTGATCCTCTGGGCAGCCCTCCAGGGGTACTGCACAGTCCAAGAGGGTAGTACAGAGCAACAGTATTTAGTCCAAATAATTTCCAACTGTCTAATGGTTATTTAATTCCTAACAGTTCCTTGCTCGTCAGTGTATACTACTGAAGCTACTGCGATTTAGTTTGTGTCCAGCGATATCAATTAACGACAGTTATATTTCCAAACACAAAGACAGCATACTACCTGGTTAATTTCCAATGTTCATCCTCTCTTGTTTCTGCATTGTGGTGCTTCATCTGGCTTTATCCTTTCCTTGGTAGTGGACTCCTCTGTGCAGTGGACTCTCCTGCTAGGTCCCTCTTCCCTTTTCTCTTTATATATAGGCTGATCTAATACAATTGATCTCCTACAGGTGAGCTGAAATGCTGCACCTGGAGGTGATTAATGGTGGCTGGTTCCTTAGAAGCCAAATCTGTATTCCAATCACCAATCGTTAACCCAGTGTCAAAAGTACAAAAACAACATTTAATATCACAACTGAAATAATCCAAAGAAAATAAATGAATGGTGCACAACAGATTATAATACACCAACCATTAATCAAACCAAGTATTGAGTCAATTTGCTCATTAAGTAAATAATTTAACCCCCCCCCCCCCCCCCCCGATTCTTGGAAACAGTTGTTGACACTAGCTCTGCAGTCAAGCGGCTACCATGTGTCTTAGGGTGATGTCAGTACTGTAAGAGCTGCTAGGGCCAACCCAATACATTGCACTTAAACTGCACTTTTAGCATTTAGAAAACATTGATAGTAATTATTCTGTTCTTAGACTGCACTTTGCAGTTAAAGTGCAGCTTTCTTTCATATGGGCTGTACTGCATTTGTTAAGTGACTAGTGGTTTGGGATGAGCAGTGGGCACTGGCCTGCAAATCTGACATCTGGTTAACACATGGACAGGGCACTAAATTAATTAAGCTTGGTGTTTTTAGTCTAGTTCAGAACTAACATAGATCCACACCTATTGTTTCTGGCACCGAAATAAAGGTGAGTGGAAATTAGAACTTGTTCAGTGTTCAATGTGAGATGTTGCTGAGTGCAGTATTGCAAATCATGTTGATCCACTGCTGACAGTAAACCGGAGGACAAAGGCTGGTCACAGTAATACCATTTATTTTAATTCATTGCCTACAAAAGCAGCTCTGTTCTCCACCTTTCAAGGACCATTACCTAAGCCTCTGTTCTCCAGTTACAATGCCTGCCTCTTTCCTTGACACACTAATGAGTTTTTGCAGCCATTTCAGATTAGTCCATTTTCTAAAGTCAGTACAATACCTTGTGTTGCTTTAAACCAATGTAGCTTGTTAATTATTTAGAAGTGGATTAGTTAGGCCACCTGTGAGATAGAATGGGTGCTTTCAAGGAGTGCTTTGTCCATCATTTTCAGTAGAATCAATAAAGGCCACCTATAAGTGTAAGATCTTTTATCACCCACTCACAGACAAAGTAATAACTTGCCTGTAACACTGAGAATGCATTATGTATGATTTGTTTCCCAGCCATTTTAGCCTATGTGGGTAGAACAAGTAGCTGTCCTAAAAGCAGAAAAAGTAGCAAAGCTATTCCATACAGGATATCTGAGAAGGTGGTAGGAGGGCGTAGTGAACCAGATGAGTGGGGATACATGTAGAAACAGGTCATCTTGAGTAGAGAGGACTGTACCATTTAGCATAGTAAGGAGGGAGGTATTTGCTGTCCTGTTTTGTCAGAACTACAGAACATTTCTAATGCAAGTGTCTCCAGAATCTAATTCCCTTAGTGCAGGACTTTGACCTGGCATTGTAAAGATCTTTGAGGTTTTTGGATCTGCATTGAGGGATCTGAATCTCACAATCTCTGCATTTTTATAAAAGAAGACCTGTAACTCTGGTTTCCTACGAGACCAATCTGATTACATTATCATAAAATTCAATTGGTTTCCTGAATGCAAAACATATAAAGTTTACATGATGTAAGCCAACTGTGAAACCTAATAGAATTCCTTGTACCCTCAAGACCAAAGGAGACCTGACACCAACAATATGTGGGGGTGCACTGAGTGTGGGCTGTGAGCATGGAATCCAGAAATACAATTTTAGGAACCAGACACATTTCTCAGTTTGAATTGCCAGCTGGTACCTTCAATCTAACAAAAAATAAAAATAATAATCCCACACAGAGACACCCCCCTCTGCAGAATAATAAACCTTTAAGATTTTGCACAGATGGAATTTACTGAGGGGGTGTCTGGAAAAATACACTTCTGTAAAAGACATAACGTAATCTATCTTGTTCTCCCTGCTGAACATTCCATTTCTGTACACTAAACCTCTAGAGATCACCTCCGTTTCATTATTTTTCAGCTGATACTATTTTCAATTAAACATCCACCAGCTGTGTGGGAAAAACCCCTCTAAAACTGCACCAAAAGAAAAATCCAAAGCTAAATCCTATTTTTCCTTTGCAACAAAATTAAAATGGCTTTTGTGTCAAATGTGAACCTCTTGAGCACTATGTTTTCGTATTGCTGGTAATACCTGATGTGTCAGTATGATAAAATGCATCATATGCATGCTGTGTTTGACATTTTTTGGATAATGTAACAACCATATTTGGAACAGAGCTTGAATAGAACTTCTCTAATATGTATCTAGTCTATAGCTTCAAATGGACAAAATAAATAAATAAATAAAAAATACCCTTGTCTGCGATCTAAGCAAATTTATGTCGACCCATAAAAAGATGTGAAGATGTGTGAGCGCTATGTGCAACTATTCAACGACAACCATGTGGAAGCAGAAGGATCTCATTCACTTAAAGACCCTGACAACCGATTTGGTTAGTACCCCTTTATGTATCAATGCCAGCTTACAGAGTTTGTGAAGGTGGGTAAGGTACTGTATTACTTGAAATGGTACATTAGCCCACTGCAGGACTAATTTCAAATCTAATCGCATTTTTAGTCACTTTTCAATTTTTAAAAACATTATACTATACATCAGACTTGTAGTCGAGTCCTCAAATCTAGAGTCCAAGTCCGTGTCCGAGTCCTAAGTGTCGAGTCCGAGTTTGAGTCACTATCATTTGAGTCCAATTCCGAGTCACGAGTCCTTGACTTAAATTCTCAAGTCTGAGTCCGAGTCCTTGAAACAAACTCAAATAAATGTTCAATAAATTAGTGGTAGTAGTGGGGGAACAGTTTACCTAACGGATGTTGTCGGATATCCCTCAGGAAAAATACACAAATAATAAAAAAAATAAAAAATAAATGATTTATTTATTTTTTTCTAGTTAGATTATTCTATGTGCATGCCTTTTTCAACTTGTCTGTCACTATCTTCTTTTCGTTTGGAATTAGAATACTGTTTGAATGTACCTGAAGGTTATAGATAAGCTTCAAGTTTGTGGATGTTGTTTTTCACTTTGATAGAAGCTGTGATCTGGACTATAGAGCTGTTGTAGTGTTAGAAAGCAGTACATCAGAATGTGGTATGCACACAAAAACCTGACCTGTGTAATTTCAGAAAGTGGTACACTGTCAGATTTTGGTAAAGGTGCAATCAACTGTGATCTGATAGGTGTTTTCCTATTGTCAAAAACAGGTACATTTACCATTAAACTTAAACTGGAAACAGACAATCAATTTCTCTAAGAAGAAAAAACAATTCATGAGTCCACAGCAAAGTTGTGCAAGTAAAAAAAAATGTGCAAGACCCAATGTATTGCATATGATAAATATTTGCATACTATTTTCATAATAGAACCTCAAACACAACCTTCTCTGACACTCTTGTCTCCCCCAATCTGCTGGTCTTTTCCACGCACCCCCTTATATCCCTTCGCTCCCCCGGCCCTTACTCAGACCCCCACCCCCACGTCTTTCACGCCAAACCTGCACCCCAATTCCCCTACACACACATCCACACACAACATGCAACCCCTGCACGCATACACGCCCAATGCAACCCCTGCACGCACACACACACAACATGCAACCCCTGCACGCATACACCCATCATGCAACCCCTGCACGCACACACACACAATGAAACCCCTGCACACACACACACACACACAACATGCAACCCCTGCATGCATACACCCACCATGCAACCCCTGCACGCACACACACACAATGAAACCCCTGCACACGCACACACACAACATGCAACCCCTGCATGCATACACCCACCATGCAACACCTTGCACACACACACCTTATACACTATCCTGATTCTCCCCCCTCACCCCAGGATCACTACAATATAATGTGTTCTTAAATAGTAAATTTAGTATTATTTGTATTATTTGTTTTGCAAAGCAGAAACATTTGCACTTTTATTAAGTCAGTAATACAATGATGCATTTACAAGATTGTGCTTCAGTCATTTGATTTCAGATAATGTATTTTTTATCTTTTCTGTTTTACACAAACCATATTATATTCATGTATTTCCCCTTTGTGTAGGTTCATAATGGAATTAAAAAATGTTCACAGACAGATTTCTAGGTTGATGCTGCACAGCGTATTGCTAATGTGTTTTTCCTGCATAATGCTGTAAAGACCGTGCGTGTGGGTTCCCAGAGGGTGTAGAATGAAAGACACTGTAGGCAGTTAGAACCACCGTTTATTTCCAGCTCTTTTAGAATAGGATCTCTAGCTTTTGGGAAATGGATACTAGCTCTCGCATTCACACTCTCATTCACATAGTGCTGGATTGGCATGCTGTGCTCTCTCAGTCTGCTCGGATGGTCACTCTCTGGAAAGGCGTGTAGACAGCTATCTAAAGCCTAGGACACACATGCGCAGCACCGCTTGCGGGGAGAGAAGAGGGGCGGTGCCCGGCAATACCGCTTTGTTTGGTGGACACACATCAACGGTTTTGAAGCGGCGAGAAAAAAAAAGACCGCCCACCACCTCCTAGCACTGTACAACAACCCAAAAAATGATGGATTGGAGTTCCAGTGATGAGGAAGAAGAGGAATAATTTGAAGAAGAGGGTCTCCTTCTCGCCCTGGTTTTGGGTATAAAAAAACAAAGATTATGGGTCCACGAGACCCTAATGGAAAGAAAGGAGCTCAGCGAATACCATAGATTGGTAAAAGAACTTGAATTTGACCATGAACGGTTCAAGAAGTATTTTCATCTCTCCAAGGATCATTTTCGAGGTACTATACGACCTAATAAAAGATTGCATCAAAAAAAAAGCACATGGAGGCAGACGATTAGCCCACGTGAAAGATTAGCTATATGTCTCAGGTAAATGTTTATTCAAACATCTCTCACTTGTGAGAGTGTAGCCTAAATGCTGGCAACAGGTGATTCTTTTCCGACAATAGCCTTCAGTTATAGAGAGGGAAAGTCGACAGTTAAAAAGATTGTTGAGGAGACATGTGAAGCCATATGGAACGCATTGCATACTAAGGTGATGCCTGTACCCACATAAAAGAAATGGAAGGCTATTGCTGACAACTTCACGAATTTGTGGCAGTTCCCTAATTGTGTCGGTGCCATAGATGGCAAACATGTCACAATTCAAGTGCCACCACGGTCTGGATCGCAGTATTTAAACTATAAAGGCACATTCTCGATCGTACTACTTGCCCTGGTTGATGCTAAATATTGCTTTACGGTCGTTGACATTGGGGGGTATGGAAAGAATAGTGATGGGGGAATATTCCATGCCTCTGTACTTGGAAAGGCACTTGAAGAATCTAGGCATGCCTCCTGATACACCACTAGCAGGGTCTGAACATGTTATGCCCCATGTTATAGTTGGTGATGAGGCGTTTCCTCTTGAACAGTACCTCATGAGACCGTATCCAGGAACACAAATGCAAAACTGCCCGGAGAAAAGGATCTTCAATTACAGGCTGTCCAGAGCAAGATGGGTAGTAGGGTAGAAAACACGTTTTGTATACTATCGGCAAGGTGGCGTGTGTACCAAAGGAGGTTGCAGCTGAAACCAGAAAATGTTGAAAAAGTTGTGCAGACAACCTGTGTATTGCACAACTTTGTCCAGCAGTCTGAAGGTTTTTCCGAACAAGCAGATGTGGAAGGGAGTTCCCACAGTGTCAACATGACACATCTCAGGAACACGGGAGCAAATGCATTTCGTCATGCAAATGACATCTGAGACAAATTCAAGGAGTACTTTTTGACACCTGCTGGGTCAGTTCCCTGGCAGACGCAAGTAATCAATCGTGGTGTACAGCAATATACATGAACCGTTTTTTTTGTTGTTTTGTTTAATTTCAGCCTGCGAAACACAACACAATAACAATGCAATAATCAACTATTTACAAGTCTCCCAATAATCCCAGTCCTCCTGATAGTTATGAAACCAGTCCTGGTAGTCCCAGGGCTCGTCCCTGTTTGAGCCAGCGTTACAATACATTATTTTCATTTTTGTAAATTAAGTGGTATTAAGTTATTCTGTCATTCTTTTTTTTTGCTATCAGTCCTTCTGTCAGTCCAATATATCTGTCCTCCTGATGGCAGGCAATTTTTCGATTTGAGACTTTAGTGCCTAGTTTTACACTGAATTTACCAGGTGAATTAATTGACGTTGCTTGGAAACAGTGATCACGTGTGTTGGGAACGAGTCGAGATTAGAAGCAAAGCACAGAATATTTAATCACACAGCAACTTTCTGATATGAATTAAGAAGCTCTAAAAGTATGATTATAACTTAGATGATTATTCTTTTTTCATTCATTTTTGTTTTCAGTAAACTCAAAATTATTAAGGTGACCAATGTTCTGTTGTTTTCAGTGCAAGCAAATACATTATATTCCAGAGATTCAAGGAGCTCAGCAAAATCAAATTACGTATTTTTCAAGAATGCAGTTTTAGAAATGTATTTACAGTGCTTAAAAAACTTAGATCACAATTTAAAGCCGTTAAAAGCCAAATAATTACTTACTTGTTTACTATGCTGACATTATTTATTCCTTATAAAACTTAATGCAAAAGAGAAAAAAAAACTTGATCTACAATGGTTGTAGTTGGATTTGTTTGTTTGGGAGGGTGTTTATGCTACAACCTAACTCACTTCAAATTTCTTATTCTTACTATGATTGGCTGCAAAGACAACGGGGCTAACCAGTGATTAGATAGATAGATAGATGTTTGTTGGGTGGATTTTTGTGCAGATTCCTACTAACTGTGATATTACTTGTGTAATAGAAAATAAAAAGCACCCATCGTTAATATCTCCGAGTCACGGAGCCCAAATGTTCGAGTCCGAGTCCAAGTCCTAGTTACACAAGGTCTGAGTCTTTTGCAGCCGTGACTCGAGTCCTACAAGTCTGCTATACATGCATGTGCTGTTTCACTTGAAAACTACCACACATAAATGACATAAATTCAATAATCCTGGCAAAGAACTAGTAATAAATCAGGCCTGGGAGAACCTATTACATTGATTAAAAAAAATATTAATCTTTAGTATCCGGGTCCAGCTGTCACATTCAAGCTTAATGAACTAAGCAACCAAGTATATTTCCAATAAAGCTGCTCTCAAAAACAAAGACTTTACTGAGTTGACCCTTGTATAGAACTATAAAAAGAGGTAGCATAGGTCGGTATCTCCATCTAAAATTCCACAATTGGCTGATAAGTTAGAATTGGCACACACTTGTGTACCAGTTTCTTACTGGATACCTACCTGATATATAAACTACATCACTATGTTTACAGCAGTTAGACTGATTTAAGAGTGTAAACAAGCACTTTACTTTATTTAATTGAATCAGTAATCTCCAAACAGCATAAAGGTCTCTTCTGCTACTTTTCCATCTGCCACTGGGATTGACTTGAAAATAATATGATATCAGACTTATAAATAAGAACATAAGAAAAGTTTCGGAACGAGAAAAGGGCATTTGGCCCATCAAGGCTCATCCCTTGTTAGAACACCATTCCCACCTACTGGGGGGGGGGCTAATTTAAAAGCACAGAATCTAGTCCCCCATGCATTTATAACTGCGTAAAAAAGTGCTTTCTAACTTCTGTTCTGAACTTACTTTTACTCAGCTTCCATGTATGCTTCCTGAGCTAAATTTGTAGTGTCCTGGGTTAACTCTATCTGTACCATTTATGATTTAAAGACTTTAAGTCCCCTCTTTACCTTATTTTTTCTCAGCTGAAGATATGTAATTATTTTAACCTTTCCTCATAGCTCACGTCATTAAGTCAGCCTAGTTGCCCAGTTAAAGAAAAAAACAGCACAAGCATCACTGGCTGGTAGTGGATTTTCACTGTTGCTTTTCAGTTTCCTATATGTAGAGCCACAAATCCAGAATAACAATAGTTATTTTTTAGTGGGGCTTGCGAAGCAAGAGTCCCCACTTTAAATCTTTGACATACTTCTTCTTCTTCTTCTTCTTCTTATTCTTTGGCACGCTACTCCTCTTACGCCGTTTAAGCTAGAAACACCGTTCAAACTTTAAAACGTGTAGACCGGTCTGGAATAGTGTGCTTGTATACAATGTTTTGATATATTTTATACTTTTTAAACTATTGAGCTTTTTTTGTCCATCTTCATTCACTTTAATGGGACTTTTTTCAACATTCTAAAGCTCCCCATTGTTTAAAAACTCCCTGACACAAATCAGCTACTTTGACCTCTTTCCCAACAGGTAAGACAAAAAGTTAGAGCATATGGAATCTTCCTCTACTTCTCTGTTATTCAAATCTGAAATCAAAACAGAAGTAACTTTTACCAATCCAGAGGTACAGCTGTTTTAGTAACCGCATCAACTTTCTCTAACTTTTTATAAACAACTGAAATTTTGACCACTTTTCCAACAAGCTAGACAAAAAGTTAGAGGTTATGACATCTTCATCTACTTCTCTGCTATTCAAATATGAAATCAAAACAGGAATGGCGTCTACCAATCAAGAGGTACAGCTCTTTTAGTAACCGCATCAACTTCTTTCAGTAGGTTACTTCCCACTTTTGAATTAACTGTCATAGAACTTTGAGAAATGTCAAATTTAGCACATTCTAAGCATGAGACAATTAGAAAACAATGTGACTTTTGACACAAATCAGCTACTTTGACCACTTTCCCAATAAAGCAAGTCCCACAACTTTACTTGTAAAGTTACCATCTAGTTTATCCTTGGTATTAACTTGTTCATTCCATTAAGGACTGCCCAGTCCCTGACCACATTCCGGCGCCTCGTTAAGACTCACCTCTTCAAACAGCACCTGTAGAACTCCTCTGTTTGTATCCTGGGACACTATCACCCTTCATGTAAATGTGCTTTATTTTGCTCTTATCTGCCCCCTACTTTACTGCATTTAATCCTGTACTTCAGAATACTGTAATCGGCCAAGTGTTTAACCTGTAGTACTTTGTATTTAATCACATCCTGATGTAACTATCACTATTTAATCATATCCTGATGTAACTATCACTATTATCTGCTGTATTATTGAATTGTGGTTTGTCACACTTGTACTTTGCTTGAACAAAAGTTATTGTATTTCTTGCTCTTATTGTATTAGTTGTATTGTAACACTTGAAATGTATTTGCTTACGATTGTAAGTCGTCCTGGATAAGGGCGTCTGCTAATAAATAAATAATAATAATAAAAAATAATAATTAAACTGCCACATGCTGGTGCTCATCTGCACTTGGCTAATAAGATGTCAGGCTTATTTTTAAAAATCCAGATTTATTTCATTTAGGCAATCATTATACTAGAGGGCTCAATAAGCAGAAAGTGCACAGCCGCATACTGTAATTAACAGGTTGCAACAGATACAGGCTTGGGTGTTTATTAATGTCTATTCAGCTCAATGTCTTGCAAAAATAAAAACTGTGCCAGCCCAGTGGGAAGCGCTGACTGTAGAAATATTTCTTAGGTCAGGATAAAACAGCTGTGACTGCACGGTTCACTATACCTTTTTTTTCTTTTTCCAGTTCACTTCAGGCACAATAATTTTCTGAACAAACTATGATG
This sequence comes from Acipenser ruthenus, assembly GCF_902713425.1. Taxonomy (NCBI): domain Eukaryota; kingdom Metazoa; phylum Chordata; class Actinopteri; order Acipenseriformes; family Acipenseridae; genus Acipenser; species Acipenser ruthenus. The sequence continues at coordinate 93,381,497 of NC_081190.1, read as the reverse complement.
TCAGTGGTGCAAATGACTCAAATCAGTGTTTGCAGTCATCCAAAAAAACAAAATGAAATGAAATGAGAGAGAAAAGTTGACCCTGGAGGGCTGGGCAATTCAATGGATTGTCAGTGGGATATTATATGAAAATATGAATATAGGATGTAGTCAGTAATATGTAATGGGGCAAAGTAATAGTTTCTCATTTTATTAAAATAGGTCCAACCATCCCTTATCAAAAGTATATTATAAAAAGAACAGCAAAGTGTACTGGATTATATTATAGCAATAAAATAACCCTCTAAATTTGGATATCTGATGTCATTTCTGTGCATACAATGACAACATCCACAGCTACTATTTTTCTATAAATCTCTAAAAATGTCTTTGAGTTTGTCTGGAGAGTCCCACAGGCAGAAATGTTTAGACTTCCTCATTCAATTCAAATAGTGACAGTGTGATCTTTCAGCTCTGCCAGCCACATTTACTCTCTACCTTGATTATATTGTCATGTGATTTGAATGATTTCAAAAATCTAAATAATAAGGTAAATGTGAAAAATAATAATCAAATAATAATGAAATGACACTTGAAGCTAAACTAATTTATTTGGTTGTAGGGTGGGTAATTGTAGACTTTTTTTAAAAGTAAAGCTTTAAGAACGAGGTAGACAGTCATTACTAACAAAGAAGACATTGAACAGTTATTATATATTACCTTGCACATGTAAGCTTTTTAAATGAGGTATTCAGAGTGTTAGAAGTTTAGCCAAGCCCTTGCATGTTTTTTTAGATGGTAATACTAGTCCAATTAATGTTACGAGACGATTTGTAAAGCTGGCTATATTTTTTGTATGTAGTATATAACAAATGCCAAAGTGATGGAAACTCTCCAGCAAGGGATTTGTAATGATTTAGGAGCTGTTGTGAAAAGGTATACAATATTTACAAGTTCTGAGGAATTCATTTTGAAATGGCTGTATCCATAGCAGAGAGTCTGGCGATGATACAGTCACAATGTATTTAAAGCCTTGCCTCAAAGTAAAGTATGGTTGACCAGGACTTAGGAACTTGAGTTTTTGATCTGTGGGTCTGCATTATCATCACAGGACCTTATCGTAGCACTGCCAGCTGTTTAGAAAATTCAGCTCCCTTCATCCCAGCAAGATCTTATTGTGATGAAGTGTCTCACTGAACTTTTAGCTGTCAAGTTAACCCTTTTTTTCAGCTGCTGGTTCAGACTGCTCTTCTGTTTAAAATAAGTTAAGACAGACGTCAGTCTAATCAACTGATATAAACAGCGGCAGATCTAAATGATTTAAATCATTAAAATGTGAACTCCGTGCTGGTGCTAGGGTTTACTGGGCCCTGATGCAAGACTGTCAAGTACACCCCACCCCCATAAAAAACAGAAAGAAAAAACGCAGCGCTGCTGCAGCACAACCAACAAAACATATTCTAACGCTATTTTAAGATGACTGTGAACAAGACAGTAATCAATCAAGTAACATCATATCCAAACATTTTAATAAATCAATCATGTAACAATATTAATCAATTTGATTAATCATAGGCATCAATTGGATTTTTTCATTAATGTTATCAAGTAGAAAAAAATAGTATGAAAATGTTTCTAAAAAAACACATGTGCATCTCAAAATCTAGCCCCCAGTACAAATGCATTAATTACTACTCATAAGCAAAAACATCTTTCTATGAACACACTTTACAAAAATTAATATCCCAAAAGCATGTATTTTTTTAAATACTGAAATTTGACCATTCGTTAGTTAAGGCGGAATTTCATGAGACAGACTCCGACACGTTAACCTTTTCGCAAAATCATTTAGTTCCATTTCTGTTCTAGCATCATGGCTGACAGCAAATTGGGGATAATTTTTGTGTATTGTGCATTGCATTTTTTTGACAGAAAGTTCCAAGCTGTAGTTACATCCATGGCCGGAACTAGCTATGAGGGCACCATGGTCGTGTCCTCAGTTGTTTTTTTGCATCATCAATGCTGAAGGTCATGTAAAAATTTGGGTAAAGTACAAAAGACTTCTTAATTTTCTCTGTTGGTTTGCCATGTAACATAGATTTGGAGGTTGAATAGTAGATACTAAGCAGTCATATAAATACTGCCAGCTATAGCTTGAAACCTCAGTTTGACCTCGGTAGGATATCAGCTCTGGTTACAATGCTGGTTACATCATATGTAATAAACTATAACATTAACACTACAGACCATTGTAAATCGAGACTACGTTTATTGTATTTGCCAGTATTGCATGTTCAGTTGTAATCTCCCTATAGAATACAGTGAATTAGCAATACAGCTATGGTCAAAAGTTTTGCATCTCCCTATATAATTAAATAATTTTGCTTCACAGAGTCGAATGAAGTCTGTGGAATAATGCTATGTTAACATATTGAATTGCATACCGCTTTGTAGTTTTCGAACTGTACCAAGTTATCAACGGGTGTGGAGAGCATTGGATTTGGGATTATGTATCTAAATTTGTTAAGCACAATGGGAGAAGGTCATTTGACAAATATGTTGACATCTTATTGCCGTGGCATTAAAGATGTGGTTGGTCTACATGATTTAGAACAACAAATATGTTTAAGTTGACCCTAAATCAAAACTTTTAATCTGTTTACGAAACAAATGGTATATGGAGATACGCAGTTTGTGGGGATTGTTGGTGCTTAAAGAGATGCATTGATTATCTTCTTTAGGAAAGCAGGCTGATTCTGGGATTCAGAACACTCTGATTCACAAGCACACATACATTCACACACACACACACACACACACACACACACACACACACACATATATTTGATATACACCTGCAAAATGTTTTATTAGTACAAAAACAACCACATTGGTGATGTTTCAATGCAGAGGAACTAATTTACCAGGTCGAGTTTGACCTTTTTCATAGTTTGCCTTGTTCGGAGCTTGCTCGTTATTTTCTTTTACCTCTACAGAGCCTCATAAGGCCAGCTATGTGGTTATTTGTTGTTTGGTGAAAATCTATTTCATGTGACTGAAGTAGACTGGAGTCTCACCACAACACTATTGTTCCAGGGGGGGATGTTTCCTTTCTGTAAATTAGGTTTGCATGCCTCATTAGGCCCATCCTGCTATTAGTAGAGTTCGGAGTTGGGATGAACAAACACTACAAATAATCCCCTTTCATATTTTTTTCTCCTTGTTTGTTGACTACACACTTTCTCAATCTAATACCAACTAAGACAGAACAACTTTTATTTGTATTTTTTTTTATTGAAAACAGAAACATACTAATACTTTTTACTAAGTGATACAGTGGTACTAAGTCTATGTTCACACTGGGTCCGTTTAGAGGGTTTGGTCTGCACTCGGTACAGTTTTGTACATTTGTACCCCTTCTCCACTGGCACATCTGACCTGTGAGGGCTCGGTACAGTACGGGTACAGGTGTTTTCTCCACTGGCTATTTGTCGAGCCGAGCGAAAACCAAACTGTGAAACTCCAGCCTCACACGACATCTGAATTTGGCTCGGAGCCAAGCTGGGCCAGGGGCGGGGTTAAGGATTTTCGTTATTACGTTGCATCAGTCAATACACTCCAGAAAGACAAACAACAAACAACATGGCGGGCAGCGAGTGTGATGAGAGAAAAGTACAGCCTTGGGACGCTGAGAAGTGCAGGCTCTAGTTTCTCTGTGGGCAGATATAAGTATTCAGGAAGCTCTAGAGTCGTGCGTCAGAAATGAGAAAGTTTATGCCCGAATTTCTGACGAATTGAAGCAAATTGGCATAAACCGTGGGTATGGTACACTTAACTCACACACTAAAAAATACAAAATTCTACCAAATTTCTCATCCTTGACCTTTGTTATATTAATATAAAGAAATTACTCTGCGTGTCTGAAAGTTATGCGGTTGTCCGTTTATGACTTTTCCTAAATATATGTATTAAATACCCTGACAGCATTTCAAAGGCAAGATCGCAAAAATAAGTAAGTTATAAGGAGGCTGCTGCAGCTCAACCTGGATTCAGTGCTGCACCGAGTGACACACGCAAAAGAAAACATATGTTACTTTTGTTTTAAATTTAAAAAATAATTTTGTTTTTACAGTGTTGTATGTACATATACCTGTTTACACATTAGTTTATTTTGAAATGTTTATTTTATTATAGTTTTTCATTTTTTGAAATCATGCTTTATATGTAGTAAGTTAGAAAATAAACCCTTTCATGCTTAATTGTTCATTTAAATACAGTGTTTCGGCTGTGCAGATGTTTGATGTGATGTGCTTGAATAAAACTTTTGAGTTGTATCCGAAAGTTTGTCTTTCATTTGAAAAGAGGCATTGGTGTGAAATGTGGACAACAAAGTCTGCTTGGGAAACGAACCGCACGAGTCCACCTGAAGAGGTGGTCTCGGTCCGTTTGGCAAACCACACAGTCTGGTTCGCTTGCTAAACCTCAATGTGAACAACAGCTGACTCGGTCCTTTTCCACATGGGAAACAAACTATACAAGGTAACCTGACTAGGAAGTAAACATTTCACAGTTTAGTTCAAAATGTCTTGGAACTACATTAGGGTTACCAGACATCCTGGGAAAATATAGATTGTCACAGTTTACAGCCTTCATTTGTTGTCCCAGTCGGAAACAGGTTTTACTATTGTATTTTATTTTATTTTTTTAAGTACAAAACTGTATCAGCGTGCTCAGCAGGTTAATAGCAGAGTAATGTATTAGGTTGTGTGTTAGCGCCATTCAAAAATAAAATAAACAATCTTATGGATTATTTGTTTAATCATTCTGATTATGTGTATACCATGTGTTTAAAGGGGAAGGGAAACGGTGGGGTTTTGTGCGTTAAAATGATTTACAAAGTAATAAAAAATAACATTTGCCATACAAACCACGTCATATTTATCATTGCGTAAACTGTAGTCTCTTACTGTACGTCATTCAAGAAATGTATTCATTAAATTTGCTAAGTGCTCCCCCAGTGTTTCCACAGCAATATATACGAATCTAAAACATGCTTTATTAAAAACCAGTACACTAATAGCTGCCATCTTTCAGTATGCCTTGCAAGATATTGTAAACATCCGGTTCACACACCATATAAACGAGTTGAGTGCACTTGCAAACTGCAAACACAAACACACAGCCTGAATACAATTTTAAACCTTTGTTAAAAAAATGTATAATATAAAGTAAAAAGCTAAAGATGGAAGTTTGAGTTTGTCACGCCTCTTAGTTACTGTGTGTAAACCTATTTTAAATGTGAGCTGTATTTGCAAATACAAATTTTTAATTAATCATGCTAAACTAACTAAAACAGCCAAAAGGCAAAATGCCTGAACAAGAGTGAAATTGGAATAAGCAGTGAATAGGGCAAAGCTGCAAAGAAAGTGAAAGAGATGCTTTGGACAAGGGCACCCACATCCAAAACCAACTTGATGGTAATTTGAGGAAGACAGTACTTACTAAGCAGTTCTAAAATTAGTCAAATTAGCACCTGAATTCAAAAGGGCCGTTGAAGCTTACACCAGGAGTCTAATGTCAGGAAGTTGCTGGTAATTTTGTGACTGATTTTCAAAGAATTTCGAGGAAGTAAATTGTATCACCTTTACTTTGCTTAAGAAATTACCAAAACCAGGTGTGTTGAGTCTGTCTGCAACAGTTTTGCAAAGGAATAGCAAAGCTGGCTTATGATCCGGTAATTTGTCATGACCATATGCTAATGTCAACTGAAACGCTTCATTAATTAGCAGTTAGGGCATGCTCAGGATAGCTTTGCATTTATTACAGAAAGATCAATGATCAAAGCAACCAAATACGCTACAAAGTTTAGAGCAGGTACCCAAGGGGTATAACCAAAATGCACACATGCTTTATTATCGTATTTCCAGAACATGCATCAATGAACCTTAATCAACGTAACTTTCACCAATAAAGGAAACACTTTGTCAGATGTCTCTTTCAGATGCCATTTAAATCAACCAGTTGAAGATGGTACTGCAACAGTAAAGACAAATACTAATGTATAGGATTTAGTGAGTGTAGAGCTCTGGGTGCAAGACTCGATACAAGGCCTGTTTATAACAACAAAAGAACATTCAAGGACGAAGTAAAATGTCTAAGAGATACAAATGGCAACATCAAATGGCAAAAAAATAGCACATATATTAAATGATTACTTTTCATATGTTTTTACAAAGGAGGATACAGACAACATGCCCCACATGTCGACCCGTTCCTATCCAATTTTAAATAACAGAGACAGAAGTGTTAAAGGGACTAGGAGCTCTTAAAATAAACAATCATCCCAATAGTACTCAAAGAAAGGAAAGAAGTTATTTAAAAACTGCTAACTAAGAAGATGCAACAGTCCCTTGAGACAGGGGTTGTACCGACAGACTGGAGAATTGCAAACGTAATACCGATCCACAAAAAGGCAGACAAAATCGAACCAGGTAACTACAGACCAATAAGCCTGACTTCTATTATATGTAAACTTATGGAAACTATAATAAAATCCAAAATGGAAAATGATCTATATGGTAACAGTATCCTGGGAGTTAGCATGGTTTCAGGAAAGGGAGATCGTGTCTAACTAACCTGCTTGATTTTTTTGAGGATGCAACATTAACAATGGATAATTGCAAAGCATATCACATGGTTTATTTAGATTTCCAGAAAGCTTTTGACAAAGTCCTGCATTAAAGATTAATTCTCAAACTGAACACAGTAGGGATTCAAGGAAATGCATGCACATGGATTAGGGAGTGCTTAACATGTAGAAAACAGAAAGTACTGATTAGAGGAGAAACCTGAAAATGGAGCGAGGTAACCAGTGGTGTACCACAGGGATCAGTATTAGGTCCTCTGCTATTCCTAATCTACATTAACGATTCAGATTCTGGTATAGTAAGCAAACTTGTTAAATTTGCAGATGACACAAAAATAGGAGGAGTGGCAAACACTGTTGCAGCAGCAAAGGTCATTCAAAATGATCTAGACAACATTCAGAACTGGGCAGACACATTGCAAATCACATTTAATATAGAAATGGTAAGGTACTGAACGCAGGAAATACAAATGTACATTATAAATACCATATGGGAGATACTGAAATTGAAGAAGTGTCAGAAATGTCTTCAACTAGACAATGTGGGGAAGCTATAAAAAAAAGGCCATCAAAATGCTTTAAATTTAAAAGTGTTGAATTTAAATCAAGGGAAGTAATGCTAAAACTTTACAATGCATTAGTAAGACCTCATCTAGAATATTGTGTTCAGTTCTGGTCACCTCATCATATGCAGACAGGCTAAAATAATTGAATCATTCAGTCTTGAACAAAGAAGACTACGCAGCAATCTGATTCAAGCATTCAAAATTCTAAAAGGCATAGACAATGTCGACCCAGGGGACTTTTTCGACCTGAAAAAAGAAACAAGGACAAGGGGTCGCAAATGGAGATTAGATAAAGGGGCATTCAAAAAATAGGAGTCACTTTTTTACACAGAGAATTGTGGGAGTCTGGAACCAACTCCCCAGTAATGTTGTTGAAGCTGACACCCTGGGATCCTTCAAGAAGCTGCTTGATGAGATTCTTGGATCAATAAGCCACTAACAACCAAACGAGCAAGATGGGCCAAATGGCCTCTCATTTGTAACCTTCCTTATGTTGTTATGTATCAACGGTCCCTAGTACATCCTAGTCTGTCGGTTGGGCTCAGTGGAGGAGTAGCATCCCCTGCTAGGGCAAAGATAAAATTGGTGACGCTAAATTTGAGAGTGGGAGACTGGAGCTATATCCCCCATTGATGACCCAGCCAGGGCAAGTGGTGACAAGTAATTTCGCATGGTCAAATGCTAATTCTGATAACTAATTAGCTTTGTACTGTTGAATGCTAATTCTGATAACCAACTAGTTTTGCACTGTTGAATGCTAATTGGCAATTAAGTGGCTGTGTATTGTTTAATATTAATTCTGTCCAACAAGTAGTGTGAAATGGTCATTTGGATAATTACTGGTCAATTGCTTAAGCCTGACACTGAAAACAAGGAATTGTCCAGCATGACTGACTAAGGAAACACTTGTGGCGATAATGATTTTTACTCCAACGTATAAATGAAAAAAAGAAAATTCTGTTCTGGTTACACAAAATAGAAACATCAGGTATTTTACACAGCTCAATTGTTTGCTCTTCATTTCATAACTTGAAAGGGTGTCTTTTTTTTACTTTTGAAAAAATACAGTAATGTATACTTTGAAGTGCAATACTTTGAAAATGACCTCTATTGTTTCCTGAAACATTATTTTTCCTGTTTATGCCAGGCTTCAAAAATATGTAACCATGACAGATGCTCATTTCACCCACACCAAGCATTGTGCTGCAGTTAACAGTTGATAAAAACCTGCAGACAGGTTAACTGACCATATGGATATTTTTAAATTGTCTTTTTGAGGTAGGGTGGTGATATATAGCCTTTGTCCCTACTGACCCTGATCTGTGGATAAATCTCATGTTTATAAAAAGTTAGATGAAACTCTAGATACAGACTATTCCCTCATTGGCCCTGAAGGCTTTCAGCTAAATCCTTTTGTTATTTAAACCTCTGTGCACTTTCCTGGCACAGCACATTTCAAATATTCTATTCGGTTGTGTGTTTCAAAGGCTCATCTTCAAAAGGGCCCAGTAAACAAAGGCACAACAAAGATTTCTGCTTTACAGCATCAACAGCTTCTTAGTAACACCTTCATTACAGCTGACACACAGGAAATCCTTGTTACAAGTGATCAGGAAATATCTCATGTTGACAACAACGTGCTACCATCCAACACAATAAGCTGATGATCTGACTGATTGTCAATATGCAGCTCAGTGTGACCCAGTGCGACTCAGTGTGAAAAACACAGGCATACATAGGCATATTGCAGCTAAACTGAAAACCAAGAAAAGAGCCAAAAGATCTTGAACACAATGAAAATAGAGGCAAGTAATAATCTGTAAGTAATAAACTAAATTTTAAAACCTTGGTAAGCACTCCATTAAGATCCAAGGGTTAAGGATAGTATCCTGGATTTAATAATTATTATTATTATTATTATTTATTTCTTAGCAGGCGCCCTTATCCAGGGCGACTTACAATCGTAAGCAAATACATTTCAAGTGTTACAATACAAGTAATACAATAAGAGCAAGAATACAATAACTTTTGTTCAAGCAAGGTACAAGTGTGACAAACCACAATTCAATAATACAGCAGGTAATAGTGATAGTTACATCAGGAACTATCACTATTATCTAATAGTGGGAACTAATAAGGGCTCTAATTATTATTATTATTATTATTATTATTTATTTCTTGCAAAAGTAGTTAATGATGTTGGTAGGCTGAGGCATTTTATTTATAAGTAATTCTGTATACAATTTAAAATATAAATAGCACTGTTTTTTCCATCCAGCTGAAGAAACATCCTGATATAATAGATGTTTTGATCAATTGTTCAAATTTTTATCACTTGTATCAAGGATACATATATAGCCTTGATTTTGGATTTCTGTGACTCATGGAACTGTTATTAACATCACAATGTGTTCCACTATTTTGAGTACTTCATCAATATTTCTATTCTTAGATTTGTCTTAAAGAACATTTCCGTACATATAGTATTGTTTGCAAATTGTACAGATGAGACAAATGCTTTGTAAGTCACATTTTCAAGTCTTTAAATATATATTTGTAAACTAGGCCATAGAGTAACCAATAATACCACATTTTCGAACCAATATAATTCCTTAATACCAGCTTTTATCCGCTGCTGTGAAAATAGTCAAGGTGTGTAAACTGTATGTAACACTTTAGAGCAGGGGTACTCAATAGGCGGACCACGTTCCGAATCTGGACCGCAAGTACATTTTGACCGGACCGCCAAGTCATATGCCAATCTATGTTTTACTTGCATTCACACTGGAAATGCTGTGAATGTTTCAGACAGCACAGTTCTTATGGTAGTGTGGTGCGCGAGGGTACAGTAGGTGTCGCTGTCATAGTAAATAGCAGATACTCGGAGTGAGCTATGAATGAACAAAATGTAAAAGTCAAGAGTATTAGCAGTTCTAATGAAGTGAAACTCAGTGTGTTGGCTGCTATGTCATCAACATGTCCCTTCTCTAATAAAACAAACATCATTAGTAATTTTTTTGAAAGTACACAAAATACAATTTTCATACCTTATAGTATGAGTTCAGAAAATCACACATCACAAAGACCAAGGAAACAATGACAAGTACCAATGCTACAAAGCCCATTTTTGTTAAGTAGCTTTTCCAAGCTGATTACAGTTTTTTACCGGTAAAATAATATAATGCTCTTTTTAAAAACACATACGAGTCAATGCGTATTTGTGTTACTATTGGTACTCCTGTCTCAGGGAAAGCACACAATATGGTACCGTACTTTTCTACTCGTGTGTACGAAACTTCACTTTGCAAGCAAATGGTAGTGTAACGGACAGAACCCGGCCACGACAGATATCTTATCATTCCACCATCCTCAAAATGTGCTATGTGTGCAAAACTTAGCAATGAGTATGCTGGCGATTAAAACTGTCAAATTCTGCGATCCAAGTCAGGCTTACAACACATGCAGTTAAAGTGTTTCCTGTCTTAAATATCTGCAGATCACAAGATGTGTGTGGATATTCGTCCTCCAAGACGAACAATATTAATATTAATATCAGCATTTTGTTCTGACTGATGCAAATATTTGCGTCTCTTTTAAATTTACTGAAAGTAAAATTACTGTGTTTTTTATTATTTGTAGGGTGTTTTTATTTTTAATTTACTTGAAAGAGAAAGCACAGTGATTTTTCAGTTCAGTTTTTTTTTTCTTCGTGTGCTTCAGTTTTGTTTGCTACAATTTTCTTTGTTTTTGCAATAGTGAAACACAATGTTTGGCACTGCTAACACAGACACATAAGAATACAACAGTTATACAATTCTATGGTTATGGCAGGGAAAGAACTCCTGCAGTAACAAATCAGCAAAGAAGGCAGACTAGTAAAAATGAGACAGAGTTTTGATTCCCCCAAAAACCCATTTAAACCTAGTGAAGAACTCTCAAACCAACAACATGTGTAAAACTATATTTGTGTAACTTCTGTGTTTGTTTGTTGGTATGGGGATGGGAGTGAAAATGTGCTCCGGACTTCGACCTTGCTGTAACCAAGAATTTTGGACCTTCACTAAAATAATTGAGTACCCTTGCTTTAGAGTTTTGCATATATTTAAAGAACCACTCATCCATTAGTCATGAAACTTGCGATGGACCTTCTGTAGAGCAAATTATGGCATTTGCCTGTCTGTCACACTTATGTTTCTACATACATCCAGAAAACTACCAATCTGATGGTCATGAAACTTGTAGAGGGTGTCCTTTAGTACAGGGTATTGATTGAATTAGAACATGGAGGTAAAATAGGGCTGTCTGTATGTCCGTCTAACCATCTGTCCAGAATCAGGAGCCATAAGTCACTATATATACCGTATATATAGTGACTTACCCTGACCAGAATTATCCTGGGTTTAAAAGGCATGTTGTATGCAGACAGGCTAAAAGAAATAAATCTATTCAGTCTTGAACAAAGAAGACTATGCGATGATCTGATTCAAGCATTCAAAATTCTAAAAGGTATTGACAATGTCAACCCTGGGATCCTTCATGAAGCTGCTTGATGAGATTCTGGGATCAATAAGCTACTAACAACCAATCAAGCAAGATGGGCTGAATGGCCTCCTCTCGTTTGTAAACTTTCTTATGTTCTTATATATTATGGGTAATCAGGATGTTACTTAACTCTTACTGAAAAAGCCAATAGTGAATACCCTATTGACCGTAAATAATTCCCCCTCCCCCAAATATTTCTCATCTAATAAGGGAAGGAGAGTTGAGTGACAGATCCATGAAATGCTGGGTAAGTGAGCGTGTAATTACAATATTTCAGTATTTTGCCCATGAAGAGTTTGTCCCCATACATAACCACTCCCCTTTACAAAAATACATATCCATGAAAATCTCATGGCTTCCCCACTTGTTCAAAATAACTATGATACCCTATATCAAAACATGCAGAGCAAAGAGACAAGAAAGAATAAGCAATCAACTACCAGTGCTGGGTATCTTCGTTCATAAAGCCCCATCTATTGCAGTATTTGATTCAGCCATTAAATACAGTATACCTGTACATTAACACTTAGTTTGAATCCAGTATGCACCATGCTGCAGTCTGAGTTAACGAACATTGTCCACCTTTGTCCAGAGAACACTGCCCCATTGAACAGAGAATCAGAGTTAAATCACACACCATCAATGTCAGGGCATGCGCTTAATACCACCCCCAAATACTGTAAAGGGCAGGAAAAATTAGCCTTCTATATCGAGGTTTATTATTTTCTTTAAATAATAAATAGTACATTTTAAATCACAAACAATAATAACACACTTGGATATTCGCTGTCCTTTATATACAAATAAATAAAGCAAAATACAAACACAAAACAATACACAGGGGCAGAAGGGTACCCCATTCTAAAATAAACAAATACATATTACTGCAGGGCTTTGTCCTGCCCCCTTTTCATGTAAATGGCCCCTGGTCCTGTTACAGTCACCAAAAGGCTTCTACATTCACAGCATTTTAAAAGTCAAAGTACAGTAACTGCAGACATGTTTCGCCCTGTTTGGGGCTCATCAGTGCAGTGTAACTGTACTTTGACTAGTGAAAAGCTCAGGAGAGTAAGTAAATGCAAGTAGTTTTCGAGTTACATAATTCTATAGTTACTGCTTTCTCCCACCTTAACTTGAAAGCTACTTGTTACAGAACAGTAATTTATAGTATTACAGTCTGTGGGTATATGGAGGCAAAACCAATACTCGTACACAGATTTAATAACGTCACTGGAAGCAATGTAAAAATCAATTTCTAGCCCTGATTTTCACTCAGAAAGTGACCATACAGCATTTAAATTTTAATTTACCAATTATATTTATTGTTTGAGGTCCTAATCTGTCATTTTAATTCTTGTTGAGCAAGACATTATTATTTATTATCAAAATATAAGGGATGTCTGTGACTGGGTAATTATTAATGTACACAGTTGAAGTCGAGACCACTTAAGAACATAAGAAAGTTTACAAACGAGAGGAGGCCATTTAGCCCATCTTGCTCGTTTGGTTGTTAGTAGCTTATTGATCCCAGAATCTCATCAAGCAGCTTCTTGAAGGATCCCAGGGTGTCAGCTTCAACAACATTACTGGGGAGTTGGTTCCAGACCCTCACAATTCTCTGTGTAAAAAAGTGCCTCCTATTTTCTGTTCTGAATGCCCCTTTATCTAATCTCCATTTGTGACCCCTGGTCCTTGTTTCTTTTTTCAGGTCAAAAAAGTCCCCTGGGTCGACATTGTCTATACCTTTTAGGATTTTGAATCAGATCACCGCGTAGTCTTCTTTGTTCAAGACTGAATAGATTAAATTATTTTAGTCTGTCTGCATACAACATGCCTTTTAAACCCTGGATAATTCTGGTCGCTCTTCTTTGCACTCTTTCTAGAGCAGCAATATCCTTTTTGTGACGAGGTGACCAGAACTGAACACAATATTCTAGGTGGGGTCTTACTAATGCATTGTAAAGTTTTAACATTACTTCCCTTGATTTAAATTCAACACTTCACACAATATATCCGAGCATCTTGTTGGCCTTTTTTATACCTTCCCCACATTGTCTAGATGAAGACATTTCTGAGTCAACATAAACTGCCCCATTGCACAGAGAATCAGAGTTAAATCACACACCATCAATGTCAGGGCATGCGCTTAATACCACCCCCAAATACTGTAAAGGGCAGGAAAAATTAGCCTTCTATATCGAGGTTTATTATTTTCTTTAAATAATAAATAGTACATTTTAAATCACAAACAATAATAACACACTTGGATATTCGCTGTCCTTTATATACAAATAAATAAAGCAAAATACAAACACAAAACAATACACAGGGGCAGAAGGGTACCCCATTCTAAAATAAACAAATACATATTACTGCAGGGCTTTGTCCTGCCCCCTTTTCATGTAAATGGCCCCTGGTCCTGTTACAGTCACCAAAAGGCTTCTACATTCACAGCATTTTAAAAGTCAAAGTACAGTAACTGCAGACATGTTTCGCCCTGTTTGGGGCTCATCAGTGCAGTGTAACTGTACTTTGACTAGTGAAAAGCTCAGGAGAGTAAGTAAATGCAAGTAGTTTTCGAGTTACATAATTCTATAGTTACTGCTTTCTCCCACCTTAACTTGAAAGCTACTTGTTACAGAACAGTAATTTATAGTATTACAGTCTGTGGGTATATGGAGGCAAAACCAATACTCGTACACAGATTTAATAACGTCACTGGAAGCAATGTAAAAATCAATTTCTAGCCCTGATTTTCACTCAGAAAGTGACCATACAGCATTTAAATTTTAATTTACCAATTATATTTATTGTTTGAGGTCCTAATCTGTCATTTTAATTCTTGTTGAGCAAGACATTATTATTTATTATCAAAATATAAGGGATGTCTGTGACTGGGTAATTATTAATGTACACAGTTGAAGTCGAGACCACTTAAGAACATAAGAAAGTTTACAAACGAGAGGAGGCCATTTAGCCCATCTTGCTCGTTTGGTTGTTAGTAGCTTATTGATCCCAGAATCTCATCAAGCAGCTTCTTGAAGGATCCCAGGGTGTCAGCTTCAACAACATTACTGGGGAGTTGGTTCCAGACCCTCACAATTCTCTGTGTAAAAAAGTGCCTCCTATTTTCTGTTCTGAATGCCCCTTTATCTAATCTCCATTTGTGACCCCTGGTCCTTGTTTCTTTTTTCAGGTCAAAAAAGTCCCCTGGGTCGACATTGTCTATACCTTTTAGGATTTTGAATCAGATCACCGCGTAGTCTTCTTTGTTCAAGACTGAATAGATTAAATTATTTTAGTCTGTCTGCATACAACATGCCTTTTAAACCCTGGATAATTCTGGTCGCTCTTCTTTGCACTCTTTCTAGAGCAGCAATATCCTTTTTGTGACGAGGTGACCAGAACTGAACACAATATTCTAGGTGGGGTCTTACTAATGCATTGTAAAGTTTTAACATTACTTCCCTTGATTTAAATTCAACACTTCACACAATATATCCGAGCATCTTGTTGGCCTTTTTTATACCTTCCCCACATTGTCTAGATGAAGACATTTCTGAGTCAACATAAACTCCTAGGTCTTTTTCAGATTCCTTCTTCAATTTCAGTATCTCCCATATGATATTTATAATGCACATTTTTATTGCCTGCGTGCAGTACTTTACACTTTTCTCTATTAAATGTCATTTGCTATGTGTCTGCCAAGTTCTGAATGCTGTCTAGATCATTTTGAATGACCTTTGCTGCTGCAACAGTGTGCCACTCCTCCTATTTTGTGTCGTCTGCAAATTTAACAAGTTTGCTTACTATACCAGAATCTAAATCGTTAATGTAGATTAGGAATAGCAGAGGACCTAATACTGATCCCTGTGGTACACCACTGGTTACCTCGCTCCATTTTGAGGTTTCTCCTCTAATCAGTACTTTCTGTTTTCTACATGTTAAGCACTCCCTAATCCATGTGCATGCATTTCCTTGAATCCCTACTGCGTTCAGTTTGAGAATTAATCTTTTATATGGGACTTTGTCAAAAGCTTTCTGGAAATCTAAATAAACCATGTCGTATGCTTTGCAATTATCCATTGTCGATGTTGCATCCTCAAAAAAATCAGGCAGGTTATTTAGACATGATCTCCCTTTCCTAAAACCATGCTGACTGTCTCCCAGGATATTGTTACCATATAGGTAATTTTCCATTTGGGATCTTATTATAGTTTCCATAAGTTTACATATAATAGAAGTCTGGCTTATTGGTCTGTAGTTACCTGGTTCGGTTTTGTCTTCCTTTTTGTGGATTTGTAATTTTCCAGTCTGTCGGTTCAACCCCTGTGTCAAGAGACTGTTGCATGATCTTGGTTAGCGGTTTATAAATAACTTCTTTCATTTCTTAAATAACTTCTTTCGTTTCTATTGGGAGGATCTCATCCGGCCCAGGGGATTTGTTTATTTTAAGAGCTCCTAGTCCCTTTAACACTTCTGCCTCTGTTATGCTAAAGTTATTTAAAACTGGATAGAAACAGGTCAACATGTTCCTATCTAGAACAGATGGCAAAAATGCAAGATGTATTTATTTATTAACATTTATTTACAAGGTATTTTGGGGATTATTGTGGTTAGGGGGTACTTGCATACAGTACATAGTAAAGTATGATGAGCTCAACCAGAGAAGACAACAAATCTGCAAGACAAGTATTATTTGAGTTTTATTTAGGAATTCTTGGTATTTATTGTGATAGACAGGTGCTTTACAATAAAATATTATTTTTCAATAACATTGAACCTGCAACCTCAAAAGTGCCCAAACACACATACAACTTGAAGAACATATATTTACCACAAAACAATGTCTACTTAAAAACTAATGGAAAACAGACAATAGCTTGTGTGATCAAATGTTTTGGTAACACTTTATATTGCGTGGCATAAATGAACATCAAATAGCTATGCAATTGCATATTAAATTAATGTTAAATTAATATTAAATAGATATGCAATTGATATTAAATTATTGTTAAATTAATATTTAATAGATAAATATTCGGCCAAACCTACCATTCCCATTACTCCCCTCTCCCGGGAAAAATAATCCGCATTTTGGTGATCTTTCCCCGCACGATGCACCATATGATACATATAAGGCTGCAATGCCAAATACCACCGAGTTATTCGAGCATTGCTATCCTTCATAGTGCTTAACCATCTGAGTGGGGTGTGGTCTGTGACCAGATCAAATGAATGTCCCAGCAAGTAATATCTAAGGGAGTGAGTCGCCCATTTAATGGCTAAACACTCCTTCTCCACAACCGAATAGTTGCGCTCCCGAGGAAGCATTTTTTTGCTGATATACAGAATGGGGTGCTCCACCCCGTTAACTTTCTGGGACAAGACCGCCCCCCAAACTGACCTCTGACGCGTCAGTATGGAGGAGGAATCTCTTGCTAAAGTCTGGTGCTATTAGCGCAGGAGCCTGGCACAGTTTTTGTTTAATGGTCTCAAACGCCCCATGACACTCTTCTGACTACTTGATTAAATTTGGCGCACATTTCTTAGTGAGCTCTACCAGGGGATTGACCACGGTGGCATACTCGGGGATAAAGCGGCGGTAATAACCAGCCAATCCCAATAGTGACCTCACCTGGGACTTGGTTTTGGGGATAGCCGCATCCACCAAAGCCTGGACTTTGGTGGCTACGGGTTTCACCCGTCCATTCCCCATGATAAATCCTAAATACTGTGTTTCTAATTTAGCAAACGTACATTTCCTCAGGTTAGCTGTTAGCCTGGCAGCCCTTAGAGACTGAAGGACGGCTTCAAGTCGAATTACATGCTCTCTCCAGGTGGAGCTATATATAACCACATCGTCAATATACACTGCTGCATACTGACGATGGGGATGTAACACCTCATCCATCAGTCTCTGAAAGGCGGCGGGCGCACCATGTAGCCCAAACGGCATGGTTTTAAAATGGAACAGACCATCCGGAGTTGAAAATGCAGTTTTTTCACATGAATTACGAGTCAAAGGGATCTGCCAATATCCCTTCGTCAGGTCCAGAGTTGAGATGAACCTGGCCGTTCCCAGTCGGTCGAGGAGTTCGTCGATCCGAGGCATGGGGTAGGCGTCGAACTTGGCGATAGCACTGACCTTTCGAAAATCAACACAGAAGCGATTAGTGCCGTCCTTTTTGGCCACTATCACAATGGGACTGCACCACTCGCTTCTGGAAGGTTCAATGACCCCAAGTTCAAGCATCGCCCTCACCTCGTTCTGGACGCCACTCCGCCGGCTTTCGGGGATCCGGTAGGGCCTCTCCCGAACAGTGACACCTGGCGGAGTAATAACAGCATATTTGGTAAGGTTAGTTCTGCCGGGCACATCATAAAACACATTCCCAAATTTCCCGATTAACTTACGCAATTCTACTTGCTGATCCGGAAGTAACTGTCCCCCCATTGAAATCTGGCTGGGGCTAGGGGCCTCTATACAGGGTCCAAAGTCATCCTCCATCTCGCCTGGGGCTATGAATAAGACCTCCCTTGCCTTCCAGGGCTTTAATAAATTGACGTGATAAATTTCTGTTTTATTTCGGCGATCGGGCTGTCTAATTTCATAATTCACTAATCCTACAGCCCGTATCACCTCACATGGCCCCTGCCATTTAGCGCACAGTTTTGACTCCAATGACGGGAGAAGCAGCATTACTTTATCTCCTGGCCGAAAAGTTCGAATTCGTGCATTAGTATTGTAATGCTGCTGTTGCCGACGTTGAGCCGATCTAAGATTGTCTTGAGCCAATCGACCAATTAAATCGAGGCGATCCCGCAGTAGGAGCACATGCTGCACTACATTTTTAGAGGAGCCCTTGTGTTCTTCCCAACCTTCTCTCAACAGGTCGAGGATGCCCCGTGGCTGCCGGCCATACAGCAGCTCAAAGGGGGAAAATCCCGTCGAGCTCTGAGGTACCTCTCTCACTGCGAAGAGGAGATAAGGAAGAAGAGTAGCCCAATGTTTCTGCTCCTGACTCACAAACCGTCTCAACATTTGCTTCAAAGTTTGGTTAAAACGTTCCACCAGTCCATCCGTTTGGGGATGATAAACCGACGTCCTGATGGGACGTATTTTTAGAATTTCATACACTTGCTGTAGCGTTTTCGATAAAAAGTTCATTCCATGATCAGTTAATATTTCTTTTGGGATCCCTACTCTAGCCATAATCTGACTCAACTCTTTCGCAATTGCAGTGGCACTAGTGGACCGCAGCGGAACTGCTTCCGGGTACCACGTCGCATAATCCACCATTACTAATATGTGTGTGTACCCGGAATCAGAAGGCAGCACTGGCCCAACTATGTCCATTGCAACGCGTTCAAAGGGAGTGGAGACAATGGGCAGTGGGACCAAAGGGGCGGGGCGCACTCGACCCGGCGCTACTCTCTGACATTCCGGGCAGGTAGCTACATATTTTTCCACCTCGGTGTAGAGCCCTGCCCAATAAAATCGAGCCAGTATCCTGTCCCTCGTTTTGTCAACACCAAGATGTCCTGCAAAGGGGATGTCATGCGCCAGCCTCATGACTTCTGGTCGACAGGACGGGGGAACCATCAACTGTTTGACAGGCTGTCCTGTGCCCGGGGCTGGATTTACTCTATATAGCAAGTGCCCCTCTACAACGAAATGAGGATATACCAGCGTCCCAATGCCATAAACATCCTTACCCTCAATAGACCGGACCTGTTCCCAAGCGTGCACCAGTGTGGGGTCATTGTTTTGCTCCCACACTAGGTCCGCGCTTGAGGCCCACACATCCGGGATATCGACGGGGGCTAGAGCAGTCTCTGCCCTCGAGGGTCCAGTAACCTCACCCGCCCAGTCACACTGTGTCCCCACCCCCTTCGATTGGCGTTTGGGACCATCAGAACCTTCCCCCGCCAGTCCCCAGCCGTGTCTCATCGATGCGCCCTCCCACTTTTCCTTCCGTCTCTCCTTGCGTGTTTTCCTAGGATGGAAAAGGGGAGAAAACAATTCGGCATGGAAAAGAAAAACGGTACCAATTACTTCCTTTCCTCGGGAATCTGCTGTGTTTACACGTGTGGTCGAGGCTGCCAATACTTTTAGTAAATCCTTATATTGTGGCCAGTCTCGACCCAGAATAACTGGGTGTGGTAACTTCTCGGCCACCCCCACTACTAGGTGGCACTTTATCGGACCTACCGATAAGTATACTTTTAGAGTGGGGTATGTCGCCGTATCCCCATGGATACAGGAGATCGCCACCTGGCCTTGTGGCTGCCACGACATACCGCCAAGGAAAGCTGTTCGAATCAGAGTTTGCTCACACCCTGTGTCCACTAATGCGTGGGTACTCACATTCCCCAGCGCCACATCAACAATACACGGGCCCTCCCGACCATTTCCCCATTTCTTACCAGTCTCAGACGCCAGGTGACACGCAGCCACATCGCATTCCATAGCGGCCGGGCAGTATCTCGCGATGTGTCCCGACTGCTGGCACCTGAAACAGATTGGAGGGGCAGAGGGTGAGGATGGTACGTATCTGTCCCGCTGTTGGTATGTCAGCGGGGCAGGGGGAGCCATTCTACCCCAGCTGGGGGCCAACCTCTGCCTCCATGGTAAGGGGGCTGGATGACCCGACGGGGCTGGTGATTTGATGGGTCGGGGTCCGGGAGCGAGGTTCTGTGGTGGTCCTTTGGCAGAGGAGGGAGGGGTGCAGTCCAGCAACGTGGTGCGGGCGGACACGAGGGAGTCCTCAAAATTCTCCGCCAGGGCCACGGCCTGTTCCAGAGTGGTGGGATTGTGCCGGCGTATCCACGCTTGCGTCTCCGCCCCGACCACATGGCAAAATTGTTCCATTACAATGGCTTCCCCCATCTGGATCCCAGTTTTCTGGCTGGGGTTCAGCCATTGCGCCATGTGGTCGCACAATCTTTGGGCCACCACCCTGGGCCGGGTGTTTGATGGTCGCTGGAACTCCTGGAAGCGGACTCGGTGGGTCTCCCCCGTGATATTAAGGCGGCGGAGCATAGCCTGCTTCACTAACTCGTACTGGCCGGCGTCTTCATCAGTCATGGCCCGGTATGCTGCTTGCGCTTCTCCCATCAAGCAGGGGCCAAGTTGGCTTGCCCAGTACTCCCGGGGCCATGCTGCGGTGGTAGCCAGCCATTCGAAGGCTACGAGATAGGCTTCGGGGTCATCCTCCGCCGTCATCTTCTGAGCCCGGGCCTTCGGGGTCACCATCACAGGGCCGGTTGCCGCCGACGTCATTCCCATCCCAACCCTTTCGATGAGGGCTGTGTACCGCTCCTCCCTCCTCCGTTCCTCAGCCTCCCTCCGGCTGTCCAGCGCCTCCAGAATCGCCGATAAAGCAGCGGGGTCCATCCCACGAAGACACCACGTGTGACAGGTAGCTGAGTGGATGATAGGGAAATAAAAGAGACCAGTCCCGATTTTCAATTATAATGCTGCACGGCTTTATTTGGCCACAATAGAAATAATAATGGACAACCACAAAACCAAAGGAACACGGGGGGGGGGGGGGGACTTTACAAAAAGAACCAAATTAACAATGAGGAAGGTAAATAACCGAACAAAACAATCGTCCGTCCTTCCTCCTTCCCCTGAGGTAAAACAGGGCGGGACCAGCGCAGCACTTCCGGGTTTGCTCCTCCCGTCTCGCTCCAGAGCGTCCCGTTAGTGCTCTAATGAGTAAAATAAAAACAAGGAGGTTAACAGGGAACCTCTGTGCCAACCAACCGTCCTTCTTATTTCTTTTCCCCTCTTTATTTGTACTCCGTTTGGGTTGTTACTGTTTTCTCTCTTTCTCTCTCTCTCTGTCTCTCACCATACCTTGCCAGAAGGAACAGAACCCCAGGCCACGCCCCCTTTTGTACGCTCCGTCCCGCTCCCATTGGGCAGCGCGGGCAACCGCCGTTGACCAATGCGCGATTGCCACAGCGCTCCCCGTCTGGGTTGATGACGTTGCGCACCGTGGACCCGCCCCCCTTCCAAGATGGCCGGCTTCCACCTCTCCTGGGGATGTCTGCTCCTCCTCCCCAGCACCGTCACCGGTCGGAAGGGAGATCTAAAACAAGAATTCACTCTCTCTTTGTCACAATGATACACTAGTTTATTTTTATTTGAAAAATGAAAATACAATTAGTTGCACAGTTCAGCACATGAACAAACTGAAGGACTAAATTTGAAAAAGGCTGAAATCCATAAATGACCCAATATCAACTCATACTAAAAAAAAAAAAAAAACTATAAATCTCTGAAAAGGGTTTGATTCTGAGCCGAACATCCTGTCTGTCTGACCTCCTCCCCATGAAACACAGATGCTTAGTTCCCCTGTGCTAGAGACTATGTAACACTGGTCCCTCCTCCTTTTTCAGGGATTTGACTGTTGTCCCTGCTCTATTGGAACCAGTAGCTGGCTGCATGCATTGTTTAACATACTTGTTTTTACTCTGAATACCAATTAATAGCAAATGTACTTGTGCATTATTCTGAAAATATCCTTACTCATTACAGATATTTGTTTGTACTCATTGCTCGGCACATGTGCATACAATGGATGTAAGTCATGTTAATCTTCTTTGTCAAATTTCTAACAACTGTAATGATGTATTTACCAACTTAGCAGGGGATGAATATCACTGACATGCTTATTATTGTTAGAAAAAGACAATATTTGGCTTATTGGATTTCCAGAAAAACTGCATCATTTGGCATGTTTTGTCAAAGCTTAAAAAAAAAAATACTCAGTAAATCTAATGCTGGCAGGTAACAGGTTAAAACTGTTCAATGAGTGACTGCTGCTTATTTTACTAGCTTATACAGAACATGTGCTCCAGTTTATTGAGCCATAGACATTTCTCCCACTACAGAGCTGTCAAGTACCTGTCAGAATCACCTTTCTGTATGATACACATACCTCTTGAAACCATCCGTCCATTGTTCATATGGAAGAGTGTATTAGAATTAGCATGTTTAGTTCAGTACTCTTGCCACAGATTCAGAGCTGTAAATATAAACCTATATTGTTTGCTATTGTTTTGCTTTCTTTGGCCAAGAGGGCGCCCCAGCAAAAATGTGGCTGAACCTCAGTGAGCTGTGGTTTTCTAAATAAATCTTTGTTTAAAAAAAAATTATCTAAAGGAGCTGAAAATAAATCTGAAGCCCCTGCCTGTTTCCCAGATGACTAATTACATCATTACATTATTAAAATGGTATTGAAATTAAGATTCGAGCAAACAAATTAATGGATGACCCAGGAATGTACTTGCATTTAAAACTGTTTGACATTTACAATCATCCTGAGTGGTTGTTACAATTACTCAAAAGTATTAATCTATTGATAAGTCCATGTTAAGGTGCTTTGACTATGAGTCCATGAGCTGATCTTCAGTTCTAGTCTGCCATAAATATGTGTAACATAGGCTAGATCAACCAAGGTGTCTTTATATAAGTAAGAACCAGTGCCATATAGTGCACAGATGTGTATTGCATTACACTTGTCTATGGCAGGCAGTTAGAATGGAAAAACAGCCCCTGGACTAAGGTGAAAGTGCCTTAAGCACTTATAGAATAACACACATTTCAGCAAGTGCAAAAAGAACCAATTAGAACGTGTGAACCGGGAGGGCTCACATACCTGCGGAATTGTGTTTGTCTGGGGTAGTGCAGAATGAGGTGCTGGAGACAAGGAGTGATCATTTTACTTATTTTAATTTTCCAAATGAAAACAATAATAAACACACAAAAGTTATTTTTATAATGCTAATAAATACTAATACAGTCCAGAGCTTATGGACCCTCTGCACTTCAAACTGCTCCCAGCTGACCATTTATACTTCTAAAAAATGCAGAAACACTGTGCTTCACTGATACGACAAGTTGAAAACAGCAAAGATCATGAGTAGCACAGAGCGCTCTCCAGAGTGGAAATCCACACAATTGAAATCGTGCATGCGTACAGGTGGAAAATGTGGATGTGATAGATTCTGTGTTTAGTTTTTTTTTTATTAGCGGTTAACTTTGAGCTGCTAAACAATGATTAAATAAGTATACACCGTGGTTTAGAGAATACATAATACCGTTAAAAAAATTCAAGATCATTATTTTCTCTTACTTTAATTTTTATTTGTGCATTTTTTGTCGTCCTGTGTACCCCCAGGGGTACACGTATCCCCAGTTGAAAACCCCTGCATTAGACGTTGAAATGATGCGGGTGCTCCGTGTAGCCCAAAAGGCATCACTTTGTATTGGAACAGACCCCACGGAGTGGCAAACGCCATTTTCTCCCTTGCATCAGGTGTTAAAGGGATCTGCCAGTATCCCTTGGTAAGGTCTAAGGTCAATAAATACTCTGCTTTTCCGAGTTTTTCAATAAGTTCGTCAAACAATTGGCATTGGGTAGGCATAGAACTTGGACACATTATTTAATTGATGGAAGTCATTACAAAATCACCATGTGCCATTGGGTTTGGCGACTATGACAATCGGACAACTCCATGGACTACTGGATTCTTCAATCACGTCCAGGCTTTACATCACTGCGATTTCTTTCCGGATATCTGTTTTCTTAGCTTCAGGTATGCAGTAAGGTCGGATTTTAACTCTAACCGTGGGTGGAGTTATAATGTTATGTTGTATGGCATTCTTTCTCCCGGGGATTGAAGCAAACACATTCTGTTTACGGCATACAAAGCTATGTATTTTGTCTACCTGTTCCTGATTTAAATCGGGTCCTATATTTATTTGCCCCATTTTCTTTTGTCGATGTAGTCGGATGGAAGTTACTCGATCCAGTCTTGACAGTTAAAGCTTCTCTGTCTACCCATGGTTTCAATAAGTTGATATGATAAATTTGTTCTTTTTTCCGTTTATCATGTTGTCGGATCTTATAATTTATGGGCCCTACCGCCTCGATGACCTCATAGGGTCCCTGCCAATGGGTGAAGAGCTTGCTTTCCGGTGTGGGGACTAATACCATAACCCGATCCCCCAGATTAAACTGTCATAATTTGGATGATTTGTTATACTGCCTAGCCTGACATCCTTGTGCCTGTTTAAGGTGGCTAGTAACTCGATCTATCCTGTCCTGCATTTGGATAACATGATCTATTACGTTATTACCCACATTATCCTTCTCCTCCCACATCTCCCTGGCAATATCAAGAATCCCTCGTGGCTGATGTCCGTACAACAATTCGAACGGGGAGAAACCTTTGGATGATTGGGGTACTTCCCGAACAGCAAACATTAAATAGGGCAAAAGCAAATCCCAATCTTTCCCATCTTTTATAATTAATTTCTTTAACATTGATTTCAGCGTTTTATTACCTGGGGTATCAACAATTATTCTACCGGGACTTCATTCACTATAATGACTCAATACAACAAATCATTCTTAACAATGTAATGTTCTCTTGGATTTATGACAGCGCCTTCTACTGGCACACCATTTACAAACACCACCTTCTCCCGGACATGTATTAGGGTTGGATCTTGTGCTTGCTCTTGCCCAAAATTCTTTACTTCCTCTCCCGTCTCTTCTAATATCTCATTGGAAGAACACTGCATGCTTACTCCTTTCCATTGTTCCCCTACTAACACAGTTACATGTTGGTGTCCGTTCTGTTTTTCTAAACACCTCTGTCTGCGTGACTTAAGTGTTTTGTGGGGCCTCGGCCCTTCAAACAATCCTGCATCAGTAAAAGGAAATAAGGTAATGAAACTCTCCGCAGTGGTATTGTCCACTCTGTTATTCAGCTCCGGGCTAACCAATTCCCCGTTAAATTTGACCAGGTTTTTAAGCCCTGGATAATCTCGTCCATTCATGAGATTCATGAGATTCTGAGATTATGGTCTAGTTGCGTGGTAGGCACTAAATCAGATGCTACCAAGGTAATTGCACTGCCAGAATCGACCACCAGATGGCACAGCGAGGTCAAGCTTACCAGGTAAGTAGAACGACAGGGTTTGGTGCTCAGGGTTGCCACCGGCGGTTCACTAGAGTATTGCACTTCAAACTGCTCCCAGTCGACCCTCAATGGAGACAGAACAACACCACTGCTGCACAGGTTAGTATTTGGCAGGTACTATGCTTTCAGGAACACTAACATGTTTATAATCCACCATTCTTCTTTTACAAGTCCCAATTACCTTCCTGGAGTTTGGTGTAAACTCTGTTTCTTCTTATACGGATCATGAGTCAACCCGATTTCCTCTGAATAGTAAATAAAGTTCGCTTTTCTAAACTCAGCTGCTTTCTCTGAGTGTTATTTCGTTCTCCTCTGAACAGTAAAATAAAGTTTTTCTTTTTAAAACCAGCTGTTTCCGCTGAATGTTATTGAGAACCTGTACACAGGTGTAAGTTTAAAACACAGTTTGTATTACTGGGTAGAATGTTCAATACTTCATACACATTCATATACACAGTCCCATCCTTTAATCCCTCCATGAGCACAAAGCCAAGCAGAAACCACGTACTCACTGTGCTGTAGCTCCGTTTCTGTGTGCGTTGCTCCAATCCTTTACTCCTTGCAGCGCTGCGTCCTTCCCTTGCCTTGATTAGAAGTATTGCTTGTGTAACCCAGCACCTGTTCAGTGTCTTAAGACAATGTTGTGTTCACTCCGTAATAAATGTAGTCTCAGCTCGGCTTTGCTTCTGCGTGAAGAAAGTCTTATTTTTATTCCTTGTTTTTTCACCAGGAATGTGGTAGAAAGCAGTATGCACCTTTCCACTCTCGTCTCAGACTGTAATTATGTTTTCAGTTTCCATCTCGCTCTCCCCCTTCTCTAATTCGGGCAGCTTTTTAAAGCTGCCGCCAGTCCCCACCAGGCAGTGATTGTAAGCTCCATCAAAACTGTAATGTAATATAATTGCAATCAAACTGACATTTGAAGCTACTTACTCTTTAAATAAATCCTAAGTTGTAACCGTAGTGTGAAGTGTGGAGTACAAATGTTATGAATAGGTTGTACAACCCACTGAGAATACAGTATTAATTTGGAAAGCATCCATCAAAGTGCAGCCACACTTATCCCTGGGCTAACCTGTGAGCTATGAGTCACAAGTATATGGTAAGTATAGGGAACTGAATATATTTATCCTAGAACAAATAATGGTTACGGGAGACTTCAGCAATGTTTTTAAAAATCCAAAAAGGTTAAGTTAGCCCTAGTCACAACTTCAAGTGCAGCACAGAGACCGGAGCAAGCATTTGAAAGCGCAGACAGACGTGGATCACAGGGTATGAGCCATGTTGCCTTTACTGAGTCACTGGGATACTTTAAGATCTTAACAGAAATAAATAATGCAACAGTAACCATGAACTGATGTTGAAGCTCTGTGATCCTCTGCCTGTGTCCTTTCATTGTGTTTTGTTTGACATAATAACAGCTTGTTCTCCTTCCTGCCTTAGTTCAGCTGGTTGCTTTTGGCTCATACCTGTCCTTAATCTTCACCTGAAAAGTATGTTCATAAACTTCTGCTCCCAGAATCTGTCAGCAAGAATCCAATTTAGATATGCGCAGGCCAAGTTATTCATATTTATTCTTTAATTTATCAATATTAATATGTGTGGGTTCATGCATGAAAAACACAGACAGTGTATTGTTGGTTAATGTTTGTAACCTTACACTACATTTTATTGGACCAAACGCAATGTAAATAAGCTGTCATGTCAATACAGAACCCCTTTCTCCATATGGGAACAATTAAAGAAGTGTAGCTATAGGCTGAAAGGCTTAGTGTATGTATCATATTTATTAAGGGATTGTAACAGGTCAGGTAGGCAAGCAGAAATTACAAGAACAGAATTAAGTTTCAGCATAAGATTGTGCACTTTCATTGATCATTCACAAAATAAACTCAAAATCCAAAATGGCCTCTTCAGCAGGTTTCCTTAAAGAAATGCATGCTCTGTCTCAGCCCTACACAAAGACACAAAGACACAAAGACACAAAGACACAAAGACACAAAGACACAAAGACACAAAGCGCTATAATTCCACTATCAGAACTACATTTCACACAGATCCAGGTGCTTTTATATATGTGGCCAGGTTAATTAGCAGTCAATTAAGCAATTAAACCTGACCACGTGCACCTGGATTTCCTGAGCTAGGGTTGTTAACCCATCTCAGCCAAATCAACTAAACAGCCTGCTAGTATTAGTGTATGTGGTCAGTATCCTGCCACATGGAGGAAATAAAAACAGACTTTTAACAAAACCCTAAGATTACTCAAATTTCACTTCACATGTTTACTGTCACAAAGCTAAAACATTTCTGAAAAATATTTTACCTCTAAAGACTGTTCTTTGTGATGTATAGTATAATTATGTAAAATGCATGGGAAAACTGCAAAATTACCATGCAAATTTACTGTGGTAAACTATTATAAAGGGTTCGTTTTATAGACAGACGCGGTCAACTACCACTGGAATTTGTGCTTACATCTTGACTTATCACAGAACAACAAGCATTCAAATCAGTTCAATTTGATTTGTGATTTGATCACTGATCCTATTTACTATGATTCTATAAACATCAGCTCAAACTCATCTTGATCAAGTTGAATCTCTTGCCAGGCAAGGGAGTGTATGATGGAAAACATGAATAATTATGGACTGCAACATTGAATGTATTTAACTTGACAAGAGATCTTAGCTCAGTAAGTAAAGTAATCCATGATATAACTTAACATCAAAGCACTGTAAACTCCTGGTTTGATATCCTGTAAGCTTCAGATAGGGATATCATGCCTGGGCTTGATTTGAACTCCATAGAATTAACATCACATCAAATGTTCTATTAAAAATAAATTGATTTTCATTCTTTAAACTTCTCTTTGAGTTACATCATGCACTAAAAGTATCCCTCCTAATTTATGTTAGCCTTCTATCGTCAGTATTTATTAAAGAAAATAGTGATGAATTTGGTGCTCAACTCACTGTACTAGTCTGCTGAAATGTTAAAACAGAGCAGCAGTCTTTGAATAGAAAGGGTATAAATTAAATACCTGACCCTGTCTAAAATATGTCACGGTGGGCTACTGAAGGCCTGGAGTTGGCTACTGAAAGCTTGAAGGATGGTATGTCCAAGGTGGGGGGGGGGGGGGGGGATATAGTTAGAAACCCACGAAACAAGAAAGCAAGCAAATTATCCTGTCAAAACCCCAGCCCCTCACAGACAATTTCCGCATGGGGGGCTGTGCCCTTAAATAAATCACAATATCTTCCAAAGTATAGACAGCACAGGCATGGTTCAGGGCTTGAATTCAAGGTAACCCTTTGGGCATCAAGACTAAAACCTCAGGTGTGATAAAAGTCTTACTCAGTACCACACTGGAAGGAGATATCGAGAAAAAATACATAAAAAAACAACAAACGCTTTTCATTTTTTTATGTTCTATAGTCATTTTTTCAACTTGTAGCATATGAAAAGAGCCAGATTTCTTACCAGTGCTTCACCAACATGTCTAATATACTGGGTAAAAATTGAACTGTTTGAACAAAGGGATCAAATTCTACAGGAGTTTTTACAAAGCTAAGCCCAAGGGTCCCCAAACCTCTCCAAAAATAAACATTGTGTAAATCTTTACGTCAATTGATGTTATCTTCTGGCACCTCACATGCTAGCCATTGCCACATGCATTTGCCTTTGAAAGGCTTTTTTTTCCCCTTATCTCATTCAAGAGGTAGGCGTGTTTGTTTGCACATCGATTACGCTGTGATGGATTGGGCTACAAACAAAGTAAAGGTATGAATGGAAAGCTTGTGACCTCCCCTACAACGTGATCAGGGAGACTTTACCGTCATCAAGGTTGTAAGACCAGAGCAGCAAAACGCAAGCTAGTCAATTGCTTTTGTTTTGGATGCATGGGGGTACTAGACAAATTGTGAAGGGGATATCTCAGCGGTGAAATGACGGATTCGAAAAATTCCTTTGCTGTTTGATGGTAGGAAAACAACGATTTTGATATCGAGTCAGCATTTTTCTCTTTTGCTTTTGTAATAATATTAAAAATGAGTTATGAAATATAATATTTACGTGCAGTTCCGTGTTCCGCCCGCGGGACTAGAGGGCGTAAGAGGCTTTAGAGCTAGCTGAAGCCAGATTTGGCAGTGGGAAGCTGTAGTGCAGGGGTGGCCAACCCTCGCCCTGAGAGCCACACGCCTTCAGGTTTTCTGGGTATCTTTAAACCATCAATGGCTAAAGACCTAGCAAAAATGTTGTCTATCAAGTAAGAAAATAATTGGTTCAATTAAGTAAATCGGAGTATATGTTGTCAAAAACAGTAGGAATTTGCGTATCATCTGTTTTAGAAAAAAAAAAACATGGTCAAATCATGATTGCTTACAAAATAAGTATATAACAACAAATCACTTTGTATCATACTGTTTCTAAAATGTGTTGTAAACATTTCATAAGTTTCACTGTTGTAATTAAAAAAAAGTGAGTATCATGTTGTAGAGTGAGCTGGGCCATTGCCATAAGTTGTACAAAGATTATCCACCACCCATAGCAATTTTCCAGGTTAGGAGACATCCTCCTAAAAACTAAAAACGCAAAATGTTCTAAGTGGATGGCTTCAACCACAGCAAAGCTTCAATCCAAGAATCTGCGACATTGAACATACGGCATTAAAAGAATGACCTCATTTTCATCCACTGCAAGTTTAAAGGCATCAGATCCCTTGCTTGGATACAATTGTGCTCTGAAGTAACTCAATACACTCTCAGCAAGATGAAATAGATAGATTAGGTGGCTCGGTTTCACTTTTCCACATATCTCCATTTCAAAGCACATTTCAAAGCTCAGTGAAGGCCTTTCAAGTCTCTTGGGGGGGGGGGGGGGGGGGGGGGGCGACAACTACATTTTACAATCTAATTCATCCATGTTTTTTTTTTTCATCGTGTCTAGTAATTCTTTTTCCTTCAGGTGTCCTCTGCATTAAGAATATAATAGCTCTGAAGAAGTAAAGAAAATGAGACAGCTTTCATCCGATCAGTCCCCCTCCAAGCTCAAGGAAATCTCTTACACACATTGAAAGTCATTCTGCTTTGTGGTCAAGGACTGCATTCCAGAAGAACAGACTTTCAAAACCCACTTGCAGAGGCATCAGTATATTCGAACTTGCAGGATATTTAACTGCATATATAGGCAGCATGCATGATAAGTTGAAGTTAAATTTCCAGTAGGTGGCGTAGGAGTATATACATCCTAATAAAATGGTAAGGTATGCAGATGAGGTGATAGAAGGGATTAATAGGAAACCATGTTTTTAATTGCACATAGAGCAAGCTGTAGTTGACTTATGGAATATGTACTTCATTTCAAAGTTGTAGTCTGGGATGCAGTTGTTACAAAAGATATGCATTGTAGAGTAGTAAACGTTTTCTGTTGTTGAATCTGGACAGAGATGCAGCATGTAAACTTGCTTCAGACTATCTCACAGCAGTATAATAAATGAATAACTATAGAAATGTATTTGTTTAAAATCTACAAGTTGTCATTCCACTGCTTACTGTACATTACAAACAATCTGCAATAGTAGGTTTAAACAGTAAGTGGTAACTGGTCTGCAAACAGTAAGACTGTCTATTAAGAACAGAGATACTGTACAGACATATGCACATGCTGGGTCTTGAAATATATGCGCAATCTCATCATAATTCTGTGAAACATATGTTACTACAGACAGCTTCATTGCAGTATAATAAAATCAAACCTTTCTATCCTGACTATAAAACCACCACAACTACTGTAACTTAATGCAAAGTAAGAATTAACAAAATACCCACATCTACATTTTGCAGACACATAGCACACTGTCTCAATGTCACTCTAGCTATAGTAAGCATATATCCCTAGGCAGCATCTGACTGGTATTATGGCAGATACACATGGCTGATTTGCAGAAAATGGGAAATCTAATTTATCTTTAGATTGGCATCTAACATCTAGACATATGAGTTAATTGTAATCTCTTTTATTTTGCATTAAGATGGCTACAGACTAGTCTGTTGGATCTGATCATTGTCCTTTTTTTCACTGTAATTAGATTCAATTGATCGTGGCAGATCTAATTACCACCGTTGTTTAAATTGTTAAATGAAGAGGACAAAACCAACATCTCTAGCAGAGTACTTTAGTTCTTTAACTGTATTTTTGTCTTTAAAAGTAAGTAAAATTACAGATTTGGTTAATATTTAAACAATGGTGTTTAGACCCCTATTTCCCTCCAGATACAAAATTCCAGAATTCATTAAGAATGTATTTAGTTTAGTGCAGACAACATAGACAGCATGTAAGCTTTATTGTGTTAAATGTCCAGTAGGTGACATAGGAGTATATACATCCTAATAAAATGGAAAGCTGTGCAGATTAGGTAGTGGGGTTAATGGGAAACAATTAGTCAGTTTTGTGTTATAGTGGGTCTGCCATCTAGTATAGGGATGGGTGCTATGTAACAATCCTGCTCTGTTGCTTTCAATCCCACATAGAGCAAGCCATAGTTGACTTTTGGATTATGTACTTGATTTCAAAGTTGCAATCTGGGATATAGTTGTTACAAAAGCTGTGCAAGGTATTTAATTCTATAATTAATTCATCATTTATTTAGATCATAGTTTAGTGCAGACAGGACCACCCGTTATTTATGTTTATTGCAAAGGACTACTTTAATCTGAAAACATAAACAGGCAGACCAAATAATGAGTAGCAGACTGCACTGCTGAGGTGCCAATTACCAATATGTGTGTTGAGGAGGTTGCTGAGTGCGCTGAAAACTGAAACAAGCTGTTAATTGAAGTGAGGAAATAAGAAGCATAAATTGTTTTGTCAGTAAAAAAAAAAACAGTTTCTTATCCCTATTGCTCTATTTAAATGGATACAGTGGTAGCCAAAACCATCTACTTGCCTGTCGCGATACTGTCGCAGTGTGATAATGCAGAAATGTTGCAGCTTTGCAATCCTATTTTTTCCCGACCACTTTAAATCAGCTGCTCTTCAATAGTCCTGCCACCAGGTACCAAAAAAGAGCAGAGCGTGCAAAACAGAGGGAAGAGCCGAGGACTTAATCGTGAATCTCGTCAGAGCGTTGCTAAACTGCACATGGTTTGTAGTTGATTGTTCACACTCGTTCAGATGGGTAGAGTTCTAGTTATTAAACTAAAATAAATAAGCAGGCTGTATAAATAAGTGCTTACAAATACACCACAAAACAGCCAATCTTTTTAATGTGCACAGGAGATGATCAATCCAGCAAGAATCTGAAATGATCTGCAGCGTCCTTATTATATGAATGTAAATAAGCATTTATACTACTGGTACAGTACTTGTACACTTCCAACTATAATAATTCACTACTCTGTATCATACTATTATACAGTCCTGTTAATGTTGTATTTGTTGTTACATGCATCAGTGTGTCAAAACACCACAGGACGGTACTGCACATATACTATTAACCAAGAAAGCACGCACACAAAACGTTGGCGAAAAAATCTTGTTTTAGCTTTTTAATGGTACAGTAATTTTAGTAATCCCTTGCTTTCTTGTTTTCTTTTATTTAACATGTTTAAACTGGGCAGTTACGTGAAGTTACAGCATCATATATATATATATATATATATATATATATATATATATATATATATATAATCTGCAACTAAATCCATTCTGTCCTGCTAAGAGCTGTATTTACTGTTTTAAACCCATAATAAAATGAGCATTGTTCAGTTTCCATCAGTACCGCTCAGTTGGTAATAGTGGCCTCAATGTATCAAAGTGTCAGAGTTCCCATTTCTTTTAGAAATGTTTTCCGAAACATCGTGCTTACATTTTTTCTTAAATGGGGAGTGATTTTATCAAAGTTTTATTTCGGAAAACCATCATTTAGACAGCATTTTCTGTTGGATTTTCCACTTGTTTTATACATAAATTAAGGGGTGCCTTACATGTGGACCACCTTAACAGACATTGACCTCTCCCAACTATGTTAAAATAGCCAAAGACAAATAGACATAAATAACTGCCAACGTTTTGCTGGATTTGGCTTTACAGCAAATTATAAAAGAACTGGAAGTTCGTACAGTATTACCTTCACCGTCAATATTCTTGATATTTCGTAATTTAATCAATGCTATAAAATCTAATGTTTGTCATTAAATAAGGGATGCTAATAATATATTGGAGATATATTGTTTCCCTAATAAACTCCCCAAAATTCCCAGGAAATTCAGAACAAAAAAAAAAAAAAATGAAAATGAGGAACCCTATTTATATGTCACTGAAGGAAGCTATTCCTTGAAGGAATTATAGACTTATTATGTACAGTTGAGTGTACATTATTCCACAGTGCTATTTTTATTGTTCCCACCTAAACACAATTCATGAGTTAATATTGAAAATAATAAATATATGATACATTGTGGCAAGAATAATTCATGAAGCATCATGCATTATATTAACAGTAAAGTAATATTTTATTTAAGGACTGGGAATCACCAACCCACTTAAGTTTAATCTCTGTTTAAGTGTATAAATATTTCTGAAAAAACAGTTATACAATTCACTTAATAATAATAATAATAATAATAATAATAATAATAATAATAATAATAATAATAATAATAATAATAATAATATTAATAATAATAATAACCAACTTAACACCAGAACAAACTTCCAATATATTGCTGATAGTAATCTTTTATGAAGTGCTCACTACACAAACATGAGTCCAGTCTGTCTTCTTTGACTTTGGATTACGTGGATCTGTTTTTGCTGCCCTGCTAAAGGCTGAAATCCACTTTGCCCTCCTGTCTTGGTGCACCCAACAGCACAACACACATCTGGCACTGTAAAATCGAAAGTTTAACAACCTCACTTAGTTAAATTGCCTTTGCCCGACAATGCTTTTTGTCCACCAGTGCCGGGCTGTGATGACGTCACATGAAAAAACTCAATTCAGAGGGTGTGTACTAGAACAGAGATTCCAGTACACCCCCCCTGCCCCCGCGGTTCTGCCACCAGTGCTTCTCACACTGATAGACTGTCAGTAATAGCTGCACAAGTCAGACTTAACAATCTTTAATTTCTTGAGAAGCAATAAATTGGGGAAAGGCACAAACAAAACTACTTTTTTTTTTGGTTTATTTTTTTAAATAAACTCTATACCTCACGCACCACAGGTACCAGTAGACCTTTTATTCTTGATAACTAGGTGGAAACCAAACATTATTTTACCAACAGCCTACACAAGTAAAGCTCTGAGATTATGGCTTTCATGTTTCAGATAAATCTCTTTTTACATTAAATATTGTGACAAAGTTAGGTGTGCTTTGTCACTTTCGGGACTTTTAACACTGTCTTCTTGTAAAAGGAACAGCACTCAAAACCACAGGTATGTTTCAACAGGCCAGTGCCTGTATATTTATTTATTTACAAAACAAAATAAACAACAAAACAAAACCTAGTTCCACTATGGAACCCTTAACTAAACTTTATCAAGTTCTAGCTAATCAAAAAACGGACGGCTATGCCATTTACTGGTAACCAGTATCATAATACGTTATCTCAGGTCTGTTCCCACAGGCCTTAGTCTTCATGCAGACACTGACGCACCTTATAGACCTGTTTTTTATACACCTGCCACAACTACTAGCAGGTGCACCTAATTAAATTAATAAATCAATTGAACATTGTGGCTGTGCAAAGCAGCCACAAAACACATCTTCCCCAGTTTGCAGGGCCTCTGACCTGTCACAATATGCAGTTACAAAATATAATATATAAGTTCGCTAAAAAATAACCCCCAAATAGTTATTTCATAGTCATTCAAATATTTTTTTAATGAACTTTGTGCTTCATTTTCCATTTTAAAATGGTCCCTTGTTGTCAAGGTTTTTGTTAGTACATTTCAGGTGAAATGTCAGGACTAAACAGCCATTCACACAATAGATGTGAAAAATATAAAATTTACTTGATAACAAAGATAAAGCAATTTCCCTTTTTCACATCTGTTTTGGTATTATTTAATTAATTTGTCCTAGGTAATTAATCAACTGGTATATTGAACAGGCATTTACCATTTTCTCTTATTGTGTTAGAAATCCTCCTTATTTAATATTTAAGAGATTTCAATCAATCAATCTTTATTCTATTAGAGTCTTTCATAGTGGACCACCACAAAGCGCTTTAGAAGATACAGTAAAAACCAATGCATAATACATTAAATACAAAGCTAGGATGTGAAAAGAAAATTCTAAAACATTGTGGATGCGTAAAAAGTAGCAACAACAAAAAGGCTAATAACAGATATCAGGCTTAAAGAGCATGGAAAGCAAGAGATAACAAGTGAGTCTTGAGAGTTGATTTAAAGTGAGCGACGGTGGGAGCATCACACACCAAAGCTGGGAGAGAGTTCCAGAGAGTAGGAGCCATGAAGCTAAACAAGCGTTCTCCAAGTGTGGTGCACTTTTTGGGGGGATAACAAGCAGGCCAGAGTTGGAGGATCTCAGCTTGGGACATAGCGGGTCAGCAGGTTGAAGAGGTACTCAGGGTCTGTGTGATGAAGGGCATTGTAGGTGTGCAGGATAATTTTGAAAGTAATCCTGAACTTTACAGGTAGCCAGTGCAGCTGGGTAAGATGGGGGGTGATGTGTTCACATTTTTTTACATCTGGTAAGGATCCTGGCGGCAGCATTCTGAACAAGCTGCAGTTGGTTTATGGCGCGTGCCAGGAGACCACCATAGAGAGAGTTGCAGTAGTCGAGTCGAGAGGAGACAAATGCATGACATTGATTTCATCAGTAGGTCGCAGCACGCCTGTAGCTACTGAGATGGTTGGTCCGGAGCTCTCTGTGAACCAATAGTCCAGACGACTCAAGCTTGTGGCAGGCAGACTTAAGCAATCGAAGTTCGAGGGTGTACCATGGGCAGTTTCGATCTTTCTAGAGATTCACCACATCGTCAACCAAAGACGGGAGAGTACCAGTTAGAGGGGATGAAGAGACACATTCCAAGAGTTTCAAAGGATTCAGCAGATTCTTGGGACAGAAGGAAATAACAGTATCAGTAGCGGAGGAAGGAGCAGGAAGATTAATATTAGCAGTGAAAAAAGAAACAAGGACCAGGGCTCATAATTGGAGATTAGATAAAGGGGCTGTAACAGGGAGTTTTAGTACCTGCTACTTTTGTTGTGGGTGGCCGCTGAATGATGAGAGAGAGACAAAGGGATGTAGCTGACAACGCCACTCAGGCGTCCAGATTTTATTCAAATAAACAGAAAGTTGCAGTGACAGGTGGCCGCCACTAGGGTACCAGCAATGATAGTCCTAGTGCAGGAGGACATATACAAACAAAGTGTAATCAAAATAAAAACAGAAGTTTGTCAAACACTGGCTTAGCGCTGCTCCCACTAAAAGGGAGGTTGCACTCCCTAACCTACTCTGTGACACACTAAAATAAACTGCTGTGGGATCAAAATCCTCTGAATTAATCCCTACAGAATTCACTCACCCTGGCTCTCCACACAGTAATGAGGCTGCACGCTTGCTGGAACTAGAACAAAAGAACTGGCTTTCCAACTCCTTTTTTAAAAAAAAATATTGAAGTGTGCACTAGACAGGTAGGCAGGCAGTTTTTTGCAGTTGTACATGAAGATGAAAAGTTTTGAATTTAAGTTTGGCAGGGAGAGGGCTAAATCCAACTCTGCCAAATCCATGTGCAGAATGTGGCTGGGGCTTAATTGACTAATTGATTATCTATTAAGCCCATTGTTTAAACTATACATATACACAACAACACATTATTTACACCTGCAGGGCTTTTGCCCTGCCACAGAGGCATTCAGAACAGAAAATAGAAAATAGGAGACACTTTTTTACACACAGAATTGTGAGGGTCTAGAACCAACTCCCCAGTAATGTTGTTGAAGCTGACACCCTGGGATCCTTCAAGAAGCTGCTTGATGAGATTCTGGGATTAATACGCTACTAACAACCAGAGTTTTTTGGAATAGAGCTATCGTTCACCATGTAAAATATAACCTTCTTCCCATGTTCAGATGGTCTGTAATAAATAATAACTTGTACACTGTGGAATTGCTGCTCTATTAAAGTCCTGACTTCTGAGTCTGCAGCTTTACTGTGTTGAAATTAATAGGGAGGCGGAAGGGGCTTAAACTGTCCCACTTTCAGCATCCAGCAATACCAAAACCATAGATAACATATGTTGATAAATTAAGGGCAATCATATCCCTCATGTGCACATAAAGCTAATTGAATGGAAATGAAAACAGCAACCTGATAACTGCACAAAATAGTAATGTAACCACCATCTTTCATATATTATTATTATTATTTATTTCTTAGCAGACGCCCTTATCCAGGGCGACTTACAATTGTTACAAGATATCACATTATTTTTACATACAATTACATTATTTTTTACACATTATTTTTACATACAATTACCCATTTATACAGTTGGGTTTTTACTGGAGCAATCTAGGTAAAGTACCTTTGCTCAAGGTTACAGCAGCAGTGTCCCCCACCTGGGACTGAACCCACGATCCTCCAGTCAAGAGTCCAGAGCCCCTAACCACTACTCCACACTGCTGCCCCATGTAGGCTTTCCTCTTTATTAAAAAAAGTGAACAAACAACTATAATCTAACTGAAAGTCTTGATTCAACACACTGCTTGCTCATTTTTCAATCTGGGTAATGGATGAAAATCAAACCAATGAGAAATGTCTTACAAACTATACCACACAATTAAAAAAGTATGAAAACTCAGTTATTTTCAAGACAGTTTGGACAACTTTATTACCCCATCCAAGCAGTTTTGTCTCGGACCGGCTTTCACCCACTCCCTCCTATATGTGTGCTTCATGACATAAAGCCTGCTCTTTCATTCCATGTGCCTGAAAAAAAAAAAAATCAGGTTGCTTTTATTTCCTTTAATGTCTGGCTTCAGTGAATGCTATGCCCCATTCCATACAGTAAAACAAGACACCAGGAAAAAAATACCTACAATCAATCTCTAACACAGTTGTCAAAAGAGCCCCCCAAAAAATAAAACTAGAACAGAAATTAACCCAATCTCATAGACAGCAGCCAAAACTGTAATAAAAAATGAGCCATTGTTGTTCATTCATATCTCAGCAACAGCACTTCCTCTACCTTCAACAGCTCAAAGCACAATCATGTGATATGTGTTAGTTCAACCGACTAGATGTAAATTAGTAGCTGAAATGTCAATGTCTTGAATACTGGGAAATGATAAACAGGTATACAATATTACGGACAAATACAGAGAACAATGCACTAAATATACCATGCATCACTTTAACCAATTACAAATTGTATACAAACTGTCTGCTTTTGAGGGCAAAAGCTATAAACTATTGCTTGAGGGCTCTCTGTGATTGTGAAACATTGTCCAAAACCAAAGATTTATGGCATTGTAATGGAGAGGACTTTTGTACAAGGGGAAAAAAAAAGATGTGTTTTTATAACAGCCTTAACCATTCAAAAATATATATTATAGTACCTCTGTTTAACTTTCATGACAGAAATTAAATATATTGCAATATAATAGAAAAATACGTGGGCATGTCATCCAATATAATGTCAAATATATTCAGTTCAAAATACATTTTCCTAAATTATATCTGAAATATTATTAAGAATATATTACCAAATATATTTTCGATTTTTATAAGATATATTACATTTAATATTGCATTGTAGTGAAATGTCTGGGTCTCAAACTCAGTTCTTGGAGGGCTGTATTGTCTTCCAGCTATTGTTCCACCAGACCATTCACTTATTTAACTTGTCTAATTATATGACTGGACAAAGTTAATACATTACCTCAAAATGTTTCATAGGTAACTGTACCTTAAATCCTGTTTATTTTAAATTAACTGAATGCCTTAATGTTTAAATACATCCAATTAGGCCATTAGAACAATTAACTGGGAGCTTTATTTAGAAGAGCACGTGTCCCTTTGAGGTTGAGACCCTGTGGAATCCCTTTGTTTTGTACCTGTAGGCTTTGCATGTTTGTTCAGTTAGTTTTTGTGTTGTTTGCCATTTCGTTTTCAAGATTAACTGTTAACTATTAGTTTATCTAACTGTTATTGTCAGTGATAGTATACATACAAACACTGAATAGAATGAACTCAATCTTTGGGTTACATATGGAGTTTTAAAGACTTACATAAATGTAACATAAACAAAACAATTGACAGTATAGTTTGTATTTTATTATCATGCAAATGAACATTGCATTAACATTCCAGCTTGCATGAGGTATTTAAAACACTTAAGTATATTCTGCAAATATATTAATACACTTATATACACTTTTCTGTTTATATTGTACTAATATTTAACCTTCTTTGCACACATTTACAAATATCTGAAAATGTCCTTTAGACTTCAAAGTTCAGCTCATATCCATAAACCTATGGCCAGAGAGTGCCCTTGCTGTAACTACATACCTGCTTAGAATACAACCTGTTCAGAACATGCATCCACAGGTAGAACATCTGGTGTGTTCATTTAAACGGTCTAAGTAATGATTACTTCAGTTATGGGTTCAACAAAGAACTTCAGATCTCAGTTGGAACAAAACCATTAGACACTAGCATCTCATGGAACAAATCTAGTAAGTGCTGAACTATGTGTTCCTATATGCATCACCCAGTAATATACTTCATAATTGTACCCTTTTATTCTGAATTCGGTGTTTACTGCATCAAATGTTTTGGTTGTATAATCACTTCGTTATATTGTCCTAACTACTCAGAAATTCCAACACTATCCTACAGTACAACCTCCTATACAAAAATAAGATTAGTTAATGAAAATATGTTTATTGTAAACATTTTTTGAATACAATTTGAAAGACTGCTTGTGAATGTAACCATTTGAATCCTTACATTAATTGTTTGGTAATTGATTTAATTTTATTCTCTGTATTTTGTTGCAAACAACCTCTAGATTTACTATATAAGGTTCACTTAAACATCAGATACGTTTAATTAGCTGCAGAAAACGTTGTTGTATGTGTGTGTGTGTGTGTGTGTGTACAAGATGTCTAATGCCTAACACATTTTAAATATATAATGTTAAACATAAGTTAAATACTATATCCAGTAATATATACATAATATATTTTTGGATATATGACATTCATACATTTCAAATATACTGGCAATACATTATTGTTTAAAAGGACTATCAGTATATTCTCATATATTTAAAATATATTTTGTATTCTATTTTCAAAAGTATATTAACAATATATTTATATATGTAAAAAAATATATGTTTCAATATACTAAATTGGCAATAATTTGCATATTTTAAAGTATATTACAGTATATTACAAGATATTGTAATATATTTTCCAGGAACATCTGACAGTATATTGTAACACATATTTTAAAATATATATTTTTTTCCATTAATATATTTTTTTAAATATATTCTGCATACATTTAATTTCCGTAAGGGATACAGGATACATATTTCAAATATTTCACAAGATCATAAACATAAGTAAACAAAACTGTATTTTAATCTATTAAATGTTCATTTCTTCATCAAGAGTTTTAAAAGCTAGTGGAAAGCGAATCCCAAACATAAGTAAACAAAAATGTGTGTGCTTTGAAAAGTGACAGAGATCTGTCTTAGTTTTCTTTGTCTGTTATTGTTCCTATCTCTGTTTCGTGAACACAATAATAATGTGCTGATTGCCTTTCATTGTTTTTTTGAGGATTCATGTACCGAAGACTATCTCCATGGAAACCAGTTACACATATACATTTTGGCGGTTTTTGGTTTTAAAATGTAATTTTCTTCAGTCGTGTAACACATACGGGGCTGTGCGTTCGTGTACCTTTCTGTCCGTATGTATTAAATATTCTCACAAAGCATGAAACACGGGAGTGCAGAAATAAAGGAGATATATTACATTTTACCTAAAAGCCCCCAGAGGCGGCATGGAGAAGCGCATTAGCTTACTCAAGGTAAAGGAATACCATTTTGTCGAAAAACAAGAAAAAAAGAAAAATAAATTAGACTTTTTTTTATAACTTCTTGTGCTGTGCGCTTCTGTAAAATGTTTTCTTCTAAGTTTATTTATCCTTGTTGTTCAGTTGCTTTTGCGCATCTGATAATAAACCGATTGCTGTTGAAAAGTTAAAAATGTATTGCTATCATTTCAGTTTTATAAATATGTATGTTGTAAACCGATGTCTGTTCAGAGGTTTATTTACTTACATTTTCTTGTTTTGATTTGTAAAATAAATGTTCATATGTATTTGTGTGTGTGTGTGTGTGTGTGTGTGTGTGTGTGTGTGGTGTGTGTATATATAAAGTTTGAGAAAAAGGAAAACTGCTGTGTACCAAAATGATCAATAAGAAAAAAGGAAAAAGAGAAAAGGATAT
This sequence comes from Acipenser ruthenus, assembly GCF_902713425.1. Taxonomy (NCBI): domain Eukaryota; kingdom Metazoa; phylum Chordata; class Actinopteri; order Acipenseriformes; family Acipenseridae; genus Acipenser; species Acipenser ruthenus. Next base: position 93,339,263 of record NC_081190.1, on the reverse strand, counting down.
TTCAGGTACTTAAAGAGGTAGAATAATTGATTACAAATCAATTATCAGGACGTTTCGGACTACAAGTCCTTCATCGGCTGAGTACAAAAAAACAGTGCTTCAAGAAGTTGATAAAAAACAGACAACTAGTCTTTTAAACAAAATTCCAGAATGTGTATATATATATATATATATATATATATATATATATATATATATATATATATATATATATTTCAGTTTCTCAGCTGTTTATGTAATGTACTTAATAAAAAAAAAAACAAAAAAAAAAACTATTACATCTGACTGTTTCTCCGCTCCTTATACTATTTACAGTGTTTTGAATACAGCCGTCAGAAAGAGGGGCTTCTAGGTATGAGTATATCTCCGGTCCTTCTAGTGTTAATTGTTCATTGTAATTCCTGGAAGTTTCGAGTTCTGCTTGGATTTCCTGTATTTCTGATGTCACAGATGTAATAATCCGGACAGGAATTCCGTAAGTGAAGAGAGTGATTTGAGGTGCTTCCACTGGTTCTCTGCTGCTGGGCACAAATATATTTCCCTGTCATGTTGGTGACAGGCCGTCCTGGAAATAATCTAACATCAATCACCTTGCCGCAGGAAATCAACATGAAAATAACTCTCTTTGTTGCAAGAAAATATACTGCTGTACTTATTTTTTTTTTTTTCCAAGGATTTTTTTTTATTTCTGAAGAGCTTGTCTCATCCTAAAATACATACAAACCAAAGTAATTTCAGAATTAAAAATACTGTATACATCTCATTTTCCAGATCCACTGATATAATCTCCACTGCTAATGATTTACAAAAGAAATGTGTTTTTAAAAAATAGACAATCATGTTAGAAGCTGGAATTTGTCGGGTTATCTTAGATTTACATTCTGATGTAATTGATATAATTTCCCTAATCAAATATGCCCTTTGTGTTTATCGAATTCTCTGAATATTGTACAACATTTAAGAAAAAAAAAAATCTAAAATTGCACCAACATTAAAGACAAAAAGCTGACCAATGCAATAGGAGTATGTGACAGGGTGCCCACCCCTTGTGTATAATATATGATTTATTTGTATGGTGTTTATGTACGGACGGACAAAAGCCATCCAATATTATTATTTATTATTTGAGACAGACGAAAAGCCAGCCTTACAAAAGCCTGTTGGAATGTGGCTGTAGCCATAATAAGGTAATTGTTTAAATGGGTAATTAAGGCTCCAGCCACAATCTAAAAGACCCACTCCGGGTTGAGAGTGGCGAAGAGAGTTGTGAGGAGAATTAAAAAAGATCACGAACGAAGGCTACCACAGCGAACAAGGTACTCGTTATTGTAAAAATTACTTATAGTTTTGTGTTTGTTTCATTTGGCCAAAGGTGCCCTTTCTTTTGTGTGTTTTGTTTGTTTAAACTGTTTCTTTGTTTTATACTTTAATAAATGTACTGCTTTGGCAGTTTCAGCCCCGTACCTGTTTTGTTTTGCACTTCTTCCTGGTCCATGACGTCATCCCACACGCCACTCACCACATCTCCCTTTCTTGAGTCGGTTTGGGTGATATCACTGGTAAGTGGACTCAAGGGCAACAGGTGATGGCAGTTGCGACGCACAGTACCCTGAGGCACATCAACCAAGTAAGAGCGTGGAGCTGAATGCTCAGAAATTATAAGTCCAGAACTCTGCTGCCCGCCTGGTTTTCTCTCTGCCTTGCTTCGCCCACGCTACTCCACTACTCCGCTCACTCCACTGGCTCCCGATCACCGCTCGCAGCCAGTTCGACTGTTGTACTAGCCTACAGATGCCTTGACCAGACTGCACCCAGCTACCTCCAGACCCTCATCTCTCCCTACACCCCCACTCGACCTCTCCGCTCCGCCTGCACTAGAAGACTGGCTCTACCTCCGCTACTCTCCCCTGCCTCCAGAGCCCGCTCCTTCTCCACCCTTGCTCCGCAGTGGTGGAATGACCTTCCTACAGATGTCAGGACTGCCCAGTCCCTGACCACATTCCGGTGCCTCCTTAAGACTCACCTCTTCAAACAGCACCTGTAGAACTCCTCTGTTTGTATCCTGGGACACTATCACCCTTCATTTAAATGTGCTTTATTTTGCTCTTATCTGCCCCCTATTTTACTGCATTTAATCCTGTACTTCAGAATACTGTAATCTGCCAAGTGTTTAACCTGTAGTATTTTGTATTTAATCATATCCTGATGTAACTATCACTATTATCTGCTGTATTATTGAATTGTGGTTTGTCACTGTGACAGGCTGGCTGCAGGGAGGAACTCAGACCAGAGAGAGAGAAACATACAGACAGACGGTGGTGATGAGTAGCTGAGTGCAAATGGTAGCGCTCAGCGTTTATGTAACAAAATAAAAGGTTTAAACAGAACACAAAAACAGGACACGGCACTTCACGCCAAAATAAAGAGACAAACAAAACGGACTATACAGTAAACAGACAGTGCACGGACAGACACACAAACAAACACGGTGAGTTTTAAATAAACAAGTATCGTGCTGGTCCTACCAGCACGTTATAGCAATTGATATTTAAACTTATTTCTCCTCTCTCACCCGTTCTCCACGCTCGAACCCCCAACCCCGAGTGAATGAAACGTGCATCTATTTATACTGTTGTGCTGGGATTCCATTACTAATTAATTATTCACTTGAATCCCAGCACATGAATTAATTATGTGCAACCTCGTGCGCACATATTACTTACTTTAAATGCACGTGCAGTGATGTGCAATCCCGTGCCTAAATACAATGATACATTTTTAAATACACGTGAAACACAGACCCGTTTATATCCCATGTACCAATGACTATGCACCAACATTAACACACGCACCATACAACACATAACACACAAATGCACACAGGGGCGGGGCACATTGCCACATATACCCCCCCCCCCCCCCCCCCCTTGTGCGCAGCACACATGGCCTCAACGGCCACCTCCCCCACCTCAGTGGGCCCATGGCTGGCCATGCTGTCAGCACCCCTGCCGGTAGTGGCACGGCTGACAGCATGCTGGTCCACTCCTGCAGCGAAATTGCTGTGGGGGATGCTGGTCTCCTGACCTCTCCCCTGAAGGTGATGCCAGACAGGCATCCTTGGGCGAAGCGTGGCAAGCATCCTTGGGCGAAGCGAGGCAGGCATCCTTGGGCGAAGTGAGGCCGGCATCCTTGGGCGAAGCGAGGCAGGCATCCTTGGGCGAAGCGAGGCAGGGAGTCAGGACAAGCTGGGGTGCAGGTGTTGGCCCTCTTCTCGGCCTCTGCGGCCGGGCGGTTCTTCCCCGTGCTTCCCTCAGCAGCCTATGCCAGGGCTGCTGAGGACCACCAGCATCTAGTCCTGGTCCTTCTGGTGAAGGGAGAGGCAGCTTCTGCTACTCTCCCCCTGATGGTGATGGAGGCAGAGGCAGCTCCCGCTCCTCTCCTCGTGATGGTGGGGAAAGTGAGACCAGCAGGCATTCATCCTCTGCTGGTGGATGGGAACCCAGCAGGCATTCACCCTCTGCTGGTGGACAGGGACCCAGCAGGCATTCACCCTCTGCTGGTGGACAGGGACCCAGCAGGCATTCACCCTCTGCTGGTGGACAGGGACCCAGCAGGCATTCACCCTCTGCTGGTGGACATGGCGGAGGCAGGCAGCTCCTGCTGCTCTGCTCCTGCCGGTGGAGATGGCGGAGGCAGAGGCAGCTCCTGCTGCTCTGCTCCTGCCGGTGGAGGTGGCGGAGGCAGAGGCAGCTCCTGCTGCTCTGCTCCTGCCGGTGGAGGTGGGAGCAGCGTGTAGTCTCCTGGCGACGAAGGTGGGAGCAGCGTGTAGTCTCCTGGCGACGGAGGTGGGAGCAGCGTGTAGTCTCCTGGCGACGGAGGTGGGAGCAGCCTGTAGTCTCCCCCTTTTGCAGGGGACTGGTGCTGCTCTGCCTCTCTTGCAGGGGACTGGTGCGGCTCTGCCTCTCTTGCAGGAGACTGGTGCGGCTCTGCCTTACTTGCAGGGGACTGGTGCGGTTCTGCCTCGGAAGGGGAAACCAGCAGGCATTCTTCCTCTGCTGGTGGAGATGGGGACAGCAGGCATTTTCCCTCTGCTGGTGGAGATGGGGACAGCAGGCATTCTTCCTCTGCTGGTGGAGGTGGAACCAGCAGGCATTCTCCCTCTGCTGGCAGCTTGGGTCCTAGGGCTGTGGAAGCCCCGACTTCCCTCTCTTTGGGCTGTGGACGCACCGACTCCTCCCTTTTGGGCTGTGGACGCACCGACTCCTCCCTTTTGGGCTGTGGACACACCGACTACTCCCTTTTGGGCTGTGGACACACCGACTCCCCCCTCTTGGGCTGTGGACGTTCGGGCTCCCCCCACTCAGGCGTAGGACGTTCGGGCTCCTCCCACTCAGGCGTAGGACGTTCGGGCTCCTCCCACTCAGGCGTAGGACGTTTGGGCTCCTCCCCCATCTCTAGGAAGGTGCAGCTGGCCATGAATCCTCCTGCTGGAGACCTGGCTACCTGGGCTGCTGTTCCACTTATAGCTGCCTCCAGGTAGCTGAGGACCAACTCCACACCTTCCTCCCAGGTGCTTAGGTGTGTTCCCTCTCATAGGCCTCCCATCGCTCCCTGTCCATCAACCACAGGATCCGGATGGCTACTGGCATAGACTGGGCCTCCAGCCCAGCATTTTCCAGGGTCCAGTCCTGTAGCTTGATGTAGTCATCTGCCATTGCACCCCCACTTTTTTTTTTTTTTTTTTTTTTTTTTTTTGGTTGGTGTTTTTTTTTTTTTTTATTCCTGTAGTACTCTCTTTGGCTTGAGTCTGGAGGCGCTGTCGTCCCGGTTCTGACACCACGTGCGACAAAGACGGCCGGAGTGGGTGGCGTCAGACCAGAAACAGGAAAATAAACAGAGAGAGATGTGGAGTTTGGTGAAGCTGAGCGAATGCTTTCGCTCAGCATTTAATAATTACACAGAACAGAAAATAAAAGGGTTGAACAAACAGAAAACACAGGGCATGGCACTTCACGCCAAAATAAACAGGTAAACAAAACGAACAGACACTGACACACAGGGACGAACACTAAACAAACACGTACTGTGCTGGTCCTCCAGCACCACGTAGCAATTGCTCACTTTCTCTTTCTCTTTCTCGTTCTCGTTCTTTTTCTCCTCACTCTCTCCCGTTCTTTCGCCCTGAACACACAACCCCGAGTGAATGAAACGTGCATCTATTTATACTGTTGTGCTGGGATTCCATTACTAATTAATTATTCACTTGAATCCCAGCACGTGAATTAATTATGTGCAACCTCGTGCGCACATATTACTTACTTTAAATGCACGTGCAGTGATGTGCAATCCCGTGCCTAAATACAATGATACATTTTTAAATACACGTGAAACACAGACCCGTTTATATCCCATGTACCAATGACTATACACCAACATTAACACACGCACCATACAACACATAACACACAAATGCACACAGGGGCGGGGCACATTGCCACATATACCCCCCCCCCCCTTGTGCGCAGCACACATGGCCTCAACGGCCACCTCCCCCACCTCAGTGGGCCCATGGCTGGCCATGCTGTCAGCACCCCTGCCGGTAGTGGCACGGCTGACAGCATGCTGGTCCACTCCTGCAGCGAAATTGCTGTGGGGGATGCTGGTCTCCTGACCTCTCCCCCTTTCTTCGTAGCTGGTAGCTCCCCTTGGTGGGGCTCCGACCACAGTATTTCCGGCAGCGAAGAAGCTGCAGTGGGAGCAGGTCTCCAGACCTCTCCCACGATCTCCGGCAGCGAAACTGCTGCAGTGGGAGCAGGTCTCCGGACCTCCCCCACGATCTCCGGCAGCGAAACTGCTGCAGTGGGAGCAGGTCTCCTGACCTCCCCCACGATCTCCGGCAGCAAAACTGCTGCAGTGGGAGCAGGTCTCCTGACCTCCCCCACCTTCTTCGTGGCCGGCAGCTCCCCTTGGTGGGGTTCCGGCCACAGTACTTCCTGCTGCGATGCGGAGCAACAGGCAACCCCAGGCGATGTGGAGCGGCTGGCAACCCCAGGCGATGCAGAGCGGCTGGCAGCCCCAGGCAATGCGGAGCGACAGGCAGCCCCAGTCGATGCGGAGTGACAGGCAGCCCCAGGCGATGCGGAGCGACAGGCAGCCCCAAGGCGATGCCAGACAGGCATCCTTGGGCGAAGCGTGGCAAGCATCCTTGGGCGAAGCGAGGCAGGCATCCTTGGGCGAAGTGAGGCCGGCATCCTTGGGCGAAGCGAGGCAGGCATCCTTGGGCGAAGCGAGGCAGGGAGTCAGGACAAGCTGGGGTGCAGGTGTTGGCCCTCTTCTCGGCCTCTGCGGCCGGGCGGTTCTTCCCCGTGCTTCCCTCAGCAGCCTATGCCAGGGCTGCTGAGGACCACCAGCATCTAGTCCTGGTCCTTCTGGTGAAGGGAGAGGCAGCTTCTGCTACTCTCCCCCTGATGGTGATGGAGGCAGAGGCAGCTCCCGCTCCTCTCCTCGTGATGGTGGGGAAAGTGAGACCAGCAGGCATTCATCCTCTGCTGGTGGATGGGAACCCAGCAGGCATTCACCCTCTGCTGGTGGACAGGGACCCAGCAGGCATTCACCCTCTGCTGGTGGACAGGGACCCAGCAGGCATTCACCCTCTGCTGGTGGACATGGCGGAGGCAGGCAGCTCCTGCTGCTCTGCTCCTGCCGGTGGAGATGGCGGAGGCAGAGGCAGCTCCTGCTGCTCTGCTCCTGCCGGTGGAGGTGGCGGAGGCAGAGGCAGCTCCTGCTGCTCTGCTCCTGCCGGTGGAGATGGCGGAGGCAGAGGCAGCTCCTGCTGCTCTGCTCCTGCCGGTGGAGGTGGCGGAGGCAGAGGCAGCTCCTGCTGCTCTGCTCCTGCCGGTGGAGGTGGGAGCAGCATGTAGTCTCCTGGCGACGAAGGTGGGAGCAGCGTGTAGTCTCCTGGCGACGGAGGTGGGAGCAGCGTGTAGTCTCCTGGCGACGGAGGTGGGAGCAGCCTGTAGTCTCCCCCTTTTGCAGGGGACTGGTGCTGCTCTGCCTCTCTTGCAGGGGACTGGTGCGGCTCTGCCTCTCTTGCAGGAGACTGGTGCGGCTCTGCCTTACTTGCAGGGGACTGGTGCGGTTCTGCCTGGGAAGGGGAAACCAGCAGGCATTCTTCCTCTGCTGGTGGAGATGGGGACAGCAGGCATTTTCCCTCTGCTGGTGGAGATGGGGACAGCAGGTATTCTCCCTCTGCTGGTGGACATGGGGACAGCAGGCATTCTTCCTCTGCTGGTGGAGGTGGAACCAGCAGGCATTCTCCCTCTGCTGGCAGCTTGGGTCCTAGGGCTGTGGAAGCCCCGACTTCCCTCTCTTTGGGCTGTGGACGCACCGACTCCTCCCTTTTGGGCTGTGGACGCACCGACTCCTCCCTTTTGGGCTGTGGACACACCGACTACTCCCTTTTGGGCTGTGGACACACCGACTCCCCCCTCTTGGGCTGTGGACGTTCGGGCTCCCCCCACTCAGGCGTAGGACGTTCGGGCTCCTCCCACTCAGGCGTAGGACGTTCGGGCTCCTCCCACTCAGGCGTAGGACGTTTGGGCTCCTCCCCCATCTCTAGGAAGATGCAGCTGGCCATGAATCCTCCTGCTGGAGACCTGGCTACCTGGGCTGCTGTTCCACTTATAGCTGCCTCCAGGTAGCTGAGGACCAACTCCACACCTTCCTCCCAGGTGCTTAGGTGTGTTCCCTCTCATAGGCCTCCCATCGCTCCCTGTCCATCAACCACAGGATCCGGATGGCTACTGGCATAGACTGGGCCTCCAGCCCAGCATTTTCCAGGGTCCAGTCCTGTAGCTTGATGTAGTCATCTGCCATTGCACCCCCACTTTTTTTTTTTTTTTTTTTTTTTTTTTTGGTTGGTGTTTTTTTTTTTTTTTTTATTCCTGTAGTACTCTCTTTGGCTTGAGTCTGGAGGCGCTGTCGTCCCGGTTCTGACACCACGTGCGACAAAGACGGCCGGAGTGGGTGGCGTCAGACCAGAAACAGGAAAATAAACAGAGAGAGATGTGGAGTTTGGTGAAGCTGAGCGAATGCTTTCGCTCAGCATTTAATAATTACACAGAACAGAAAATAAAAGGGTTGAACAAACAGAAAACACAGGGCATGGCACTTCACGCCAAAATAAACAGGTAAACAAAACGAACAGACACTGACACACAGGGACGAACACTAAACAAACACGTACTGTGCTGGTCCTCCAGCACCACGTAGCAATTGCTCACTTTCTCTTTCTCTTTCTCGTTCTCGTTCTTTTTCTCCTCACTCTCTCCCGTTCTTTCGCCCTGAACACACAACCCCGAGTGAATGAAACGTGCATCTATTTATACTGTTGTGCTGGGATTCCATTACTAATTAATTATTCACTTGAATCCCAGCACGTGAATTAATTATGTGCAACCTCGTGCGCACATATTACTTACTTTAAATGCACGTGCAGTGATGTGCAATCCCGTGCCTAAATACAATTATACATTTTTAAATACACGTGAAACACAGACCCGTTTATATCCCATGTACCAATGACTATACACCAACATTAACACACGCACCATACAACACATAACACACAAATGCACACAGGGGCGGGGCACATTGCCACAGTCACACTTGTACTTTGCTTGAACAAAAGTTATTGTATTTCTTGCTCTTATTGTATTACTTGTATTGTAACACTTAATGTATTTGCTTACGATTGTAAGTCGCCCTGGATAAGGGCGTCTGCTAAGAAATAAATAATAATAAGTCCTGGTACTCTGGAGTCTGACACTCAGACTTGGCATCCTGCAGTCAGCAAGAATTGGTAAATGTGTAGATCTGTAAGCTAAAAGCGCCCGGTATGGGTCTGTAGCTTTCTTCAGCAGAGTTTTCACTGTCTGAACAGCTTGTTCGGCTTTGCCGTTGCTCTGTGGGAACTTGGAACTGCTGGTCACATGACTGAATCCATAATCTGAAGCTAAGGTAGCAAAGCTGTGGCTAGAAAACTGCGGTCCGTTGTCAGTCACAAAAGTCTCGGGAACACCACGACGTGCAAAGATCGACTTCAGGTGTAAAATTACGTCAGGTGATCTTGTTGGTGTAAGTTTGGCTAGCTCTATATATCTAGAGAAATAGTCTACAACAAGGAGGTAGTTGTTGTGAAGCATGAACAAATCAGCTCTTCTGCCAGGGCCGTTCTGGTAGCTCCATTGGCATTAGAGGTTCGGTATGGTTAGTGCGTTCCTTGATGCATGTTCTGCAATTCACTAGCTCGTTGAGTTGCTGGCTAAGACCAGGCCACCATACTGCTTGTCTTGCTCGTTCCCTGCACTTAACCACTCCTTGATGTCCCTCGTGTAGTTTAGTTAGGATATCATTTCTCATTGCTGCTGGAATTACAAGTCTTGTTCCTCTCAGTAGGCCATCTTGCACTGTGAGGAATGCATGCTCGGTCCAGTACCGCTTTAAGGCATCGTCCAGTCTGCGTTGGTCTGGCCATCCTTCTGTGCAAAATACCATGACTCTTGAACACACACTGTCTACATTTAAATGAGCTATGCGTTCATCCAAATAAGTTTTGCTTGCTGGAAGATTTTCCATTACAAAGTCCACATACACATTGGTGTCTTCCATCAGTTCAGTCTCAGAACTGATGGTCTTGCTTCTGAGGGGTGCACGTGACAGTGTGTCTGCTGTGGTCAGGCTCTTTCCTGGTACATGTGAGACAGAATAGGAATATCTCATCAGTCGCATTCTGAAACGTTGAATTCTGGGTGGTAGTGGATCCAGTGCTTGAGCTCCCAGTAAGCTCAACAACGGCTTGTGATCAGTTTCCAAATGGAAATGCTGTCCAGTGAGAAAGTCTCTGAACCGTTCACATGCCCATGTCAGGCCTAGTGCTTCTTTTTCCACTTGAGCATAGCGCTGCTCAGTGAGTGTTAAAGACTGTGAAGCATATGCAACAGGCTCCCAGTTGTCTTTTTGCAAGACTGCTCCCAGGCCGTATGAAGAAGCATCTGCTGACACTTTTGTGGTTTTGTTGGGATCATACAGAGCTAACACTGGTGTTGATGAAAGCTCCTGTTTCAGCCTTGCAAAGGATTTGACTTGATCAATGTCCCGATACCAGTGGTTCTTCTTAGAAAACAAATCTCTAAGAAGTTTGTCTTTGTCTGCTAACTGAGGAATAAACTTTCCAAGTTGATTGACCTTTCCCAGAAAGCTTCTCAACTCACTGACATTAGTTGGTTCATTCATTTCAAGAATTGCAGCTGTTTTTTCTGGATCTGATTTGATGCCATTGGCTGAAAGAATGTAGCCTAAGAACTTCTTATTTCCCTAGTCCACATTTGTCAATGTTGAGAGTGATGCCGGCATCTTGAATTTTCTGAAGCAGTGTGTACACGAACATTGTGTTCTTCCTGCGTTTTCCCCCAGATCAGCACATCATCCATATGACACACAACACCTTCTAGACCGTCAGTAACTTCAGTCACCATTCTGCTCTGAAAGTGTTCTGGGGCTTATGCTATGCCGAATGGCAATATGTTAAAGAAATATCTTCCAAAAGGAGTAATGAAGGTTGTGAATTTAGCCGACTCTTCGGTTAGGGGAATCTGCCTGAATCCCATGTTCACATCCAGCTTGCTAAAAATGTTTGCTCATGCCAGCATGCCTAGGGTTTGTTCCACTGATGGAAGAATGTATTTCTCTCGACAAACAGATTCGTTGAGCTTGGTGAGATCCACACATATGCGTACAGTACCTGTCTTCTTTGGCACCACAACAGAGAAAAAACGACTAGAGACCTGTGCTTGATGTCTTCTTGATGATGTCGGACAGGAAAGGAATAATTGTAATGTCGGACCTGGTAGACATAGGACCGCAAAGGGTTAAGGGGGGAGGTGGCCGTTGGGCCATGTGTACTGCGCACAAGGAGGGGCGAGTGTCACAGGGTGCCCACCCCTTATGTATTATATATTATTTATTTGTATTATTATTTGTGTTTATGTACGGATGGACGAAAGCCGCCTGATATTATTATTTATTAAAAAGCTGAAAAGACGGTCTTATAAAAGACCAATTGGAAGCACATTTTCTCAAAACAGGCACAAAATGTTGTGAAACTAGCAAATGTCACTGAATAACTGAGTTGACGCTTTTTAATGGAAACGAGAGTAAAAGTGAAAATCAGGAAGTTAAATAAAAGTGATTTCCCATCAAATGGATAAAAGAAAATAACAGCTGAAAAATTGGTTTCAGTTACTGCAGTTTGATCTCGACAGGTTCTATATTAAATCACACTTAGATTGTTGTTGATTGAAATGTAGCTCTTTACTTTTCAAAGCCAGGCATCACAGCTGGGCTGCACCCACTAGCTCAGGGGTGGCCAAACCTGGTCCTGGAGAGCCGCAGGGTCTGGTTATTGTTCCATCTGAGTTTTCAATTATTTAATTGAATCAATTATTTTCAACACTAACATTTTTTCAGGTCTTAGTGATTGATGATTTAAAGATACCCAGCAAACCTGAAGGATTACGGCTCTCCAGGACCAGGGTTGGCCACCCCTGCACTAGCTGATTGGGAATGCGAGCACATTTCTCAAGTAAATTGAACCCAGTTTTCAATATACCCTAATCAAGTCATCCAGTTTGCACCTATAAGAACCATTTAATTACTGCAGCTAATATCCCACACCAGAGGGTTTTTTTTTTTTATTTATTATTTCTCTCTTAAGCCATTTTTCTTTACAATTAAATTGTACTTATTTTAAATCTGTGCAGATTCCTGAGGTTTATATGACTGAAAATTAGTTTTTTCATCCCTTCCATTCTTCAATACCACTTATAATGAAACAGTCTCAGATTATCATTTTCGTTATTAATTTAACTGTTCTTATCAGCCTGTGGTTTAATGGGAATTTTAAAAAGGCACATTTTCTCAGTCCCAGGTTCCCATAATTCCAAGCCAGACATTGTTATCAGGAGACTGACGCTATACCCAGAAATGATAAATCTGCTTCATAGATGGCCTGATTTCCACAACATCTTTCCCGTTATTTATTTTGTACGCTTGAATATAAATCTTGATGGTATACCTGCATGCAATCCCAAAGGATATCAAATGTTCACTGTCCTAATATTGTGTACCCATTTTTATATCTGGAACCAGTGAACCATTTATTTATATTGGAGTCAGTAAACACTGCTGTGAATTAAGGTCAATCAATAAATATTACCTCAAGATAATTTAATTGGCAAAAATACATATTTAATGAATGTGTATTGTGTATTTACATAGTAGTTGCTTGTAAATACATGTGTACTTAGACACAATTACTATGTTATTATACACAATTACAATGTATTTAATGTAACCCTAACCCTTACCCTAACCCCCCTAATCGTAACCCTAACCTTAACCCTGACTCTTTTCTGATACAATTGTGTGCTTACATATATTGTGCAAAAAGATTTACACATTAAGGGCGGCCAGGCAATCATTTTGCACTGCAGCCTATGTAAAGTTTAAGAGCAATGCAAGTTACTCAACACGTGCAAATAATGATCAGCAATCATGTTAACCCTTTCAGGACCAAGCATTTTTCAGTGGGATGCTCCCCCAGGACTAGGCGTTTTTTGGCTGTAGTTGACTCTCTTCCTATAAAAATTCACAAAAAATATATTATTACAGTCTATTACAAACTAAATATTATGTCAGAGGAAGGGCACAAAGTCCTCTTTGCGCACAGGACAGAAAATAAAGGATAACTTGCGGAGCAAGACAATAATGCCTTACCACCACATCCTCCGGCATCCCAAGTAAAGTGACCCTGGGTTTGAATATGCAGGGTCTTCTCCGTCATGCCCTTCTCCTTTGAAGGTTTTCCTGCCTGTCCTCAACAAGAGCCAAGCATCGCCGAATCAGGAAGTGTACCACAGCAGCCATCCTGACGCCAATGACAGGACTCTGAAGGTGTGTGGTTTTATACAGCTCTTAATAACTCGCTTATACAATGGTTGTAAGAGGAGGATCAAAGTTTTTGGAGGGTCAGCAATTCCCCAGTGCAAGGCAAAATCGTTACATCTCGTTATAATATTTGCGTCCGCTTAGTATTCCAGATCCCCGCTCAATTGCTCTTTTCTTCATTTGAATACATTTCAATATCATTTAAATGGATTAATAATGGCAAAGTGCAAATTTGACAGGCCAGGTGAAAAACATTCTTTACATATACGCTGCATTTTTAGTGGTCGCTAAAGTCCCACTTTATGGCTGCTAAACATGGTTTGTGTGTGCAAAACGCTGATTTTGGCTGCAATATGGGTGTTTTGCAGCCGCAAATCACTTTGCACATATACAGTACATTGTAACTATGCATAATAACATTGTAATTGTGTGTAAGTACACATATATTTACTAACTACTATGTAAATATACAGTAATTAGAGACACTTAAAGTGTTACCGAAACCTTACTTTTCCGCAGCACATATTTACATGTGGAATTCCAGGAGTTTTACACCAGGAGTTGACACTATTTGTAATGCTAATTATTCATTCATTATTGCTCTCCTTCGGGACATGTGATTAACATACCCTCATTTTTCATTTACTCCTTCCAGTGTGTATCCTCTCATGAAAGCCAGTTTCCTGTTAGATGTAGCTCCTCATTGTTTGTTTTTCTACATGAAGAATGGCATCATCCAGTCTTTATCACCACCAATTATTCATTACTGGTTGTGCATCTTTATTGCTGCCAATCTTTTATTTTGTTAATAACAGCAGTTGTATTTACTGAGCTTGTAATTTAAACACAAACAATATGAAGAAAAGTCATATAATGGATATTTTTTTAATTAGGAAATTAATCCATATTTCCAAACACTCAACATACTGATGAAGGCAGTAGCTTTAATGTTTATCTACTTGCATGTGAGTCTAGTATTCCTGGGAAGGGATCAACTCGCTGCACAATTATAGGCACAATTATCTTGCAAGGCTTATTTTTGTGTTTGAATTGAAAGCGATGGTCTCGAGGAGTCAAATGGGTCAAAGTTCAAGTATATTTTCCTCTAGAGGAATTCTCACTTTTTGATGTCACTACTGTGGTATTATGCCATTTTTTTCGAATGGCTCAGCATCCAAATATAGCCTTCATCCATGTATTATACTTTTAGATTCTTGTCTCTTCTATAGGACATTAGTAGAGGAGTTAGATAGATGTGCCTTGTGTAGAATTTTAAAATGTCTTTGCACAATTTTCTGTACTTCTCTGTTGGTGGGGTGGTAAGTGAGGACTAGCGGAATTCTGTTCACAGTGTGTTTTTTAGTGGTATGTAAAGCATGCTTTCTGTCTAAAAAATTAAACACGGAATTTAGCATTGTTGATGATCTCGTCAGGAAAACCGCAATTTGCACAAAATCCACACATTTCCTCACTTTTAATGAGAAAGTCTTGATCATCACTGCAAATACGTCTGAGTTTTAAAAGTTGGGAATAGAGAATTGAGTCACGGCAAGTCACAGGTATCCGTAACCCAGTCTCGCACAGGTTTTCCTCTCTCTCTCTTTCTCGAAGCACAATGCTGTCTCCTACTCCTTTTCTATCTGAATGGGACTGTCCCTTTTTGTAGCATACAAACGCCCAGTCATTGTGACATCATTTCCTTACATGGGGCTGTCTGGGAAATGCAGTCTCCCCGGGTCGGCCATCTTGTTTTGGGTAATTTGAGGCCATAGTTTGCCAACAAACTTGCCCTCACGTACCTCCCATTAATGACCCTACCCCTTGTTCTGTTATAATATATATATATATATATATATATATATATATATATATATATATATATATATATATATATCTTACATTCCTGTCCTGTACAGAAAATATGAACGATAAAGTTAAAGAGCAAATTAGCACATTAAACACACAGTTACCAGCAGGCTGCTTGGATAACAGAGGTCTTTGTAAAATCTGAGTTTGAATAATCAAGCTTTTGCAATATGAATCATTACTGATGCCAAATGCTGGATCTTAAGATAATTGACTGGAGGCAGAATGCAGACCTGTGTGGTAGCAGTATATTTGATCGGCACCATGTGGATGGATTTATACCAATTTTGTGTCAATATTGATTGAGTGGTTCAAAAATGCTTTAAACAATTTATGGTGGCTGTGACAGAGATCGAATGTTGCTTGGTGTTAGATCTCCCTCTCGACCTGTGAGGGCACTGTGTAACGGGAACAGAGCACCCATAACTAAATGGCACGACAATTTATTCCGTAGGGTAGGTGGAAGTTGGTCACTTAGGAAAGGGGCGTGAGTTTTGTTTTGTGTTTGTTAGTGTTTTGTTAACTGTCGTCTGTTTTTTAATAGACTACCAGTTGCACGATCCAAAGCTGTAACGAAAGCCAGCATAAACCCGGACATCACTTTCACCCCTGCATTTCACGGAGAACTGTATTACACCACTTGCACTTATTCACTGTCACCAAGAACTGTGTTTTGTGTTTAGTGTGTAAAACTGGACTTTCGGGTTACGGGTCAAACCCGGGGAATTACAAATACCGAGTGATACACGCCACTGTATCACTTATTTCTTAGCAGAGACCCTTATCCAGGGTGACTTACAGTTGTTACAAAATATCACATTATTTTTACATACAATTACCAACTTATACAGTTGGGTTTTTACTAGAGCAATCTAGGTAAAGTACCTTGCTCAAGGGTACAGCAGCAGTGTCCCCCACCTGGGATTGAACCCACGACCCTCCAGTCAAGAGTCCAGAGCCCTAACCACTACTACACACTGCTGCCCACTCCAACATTATTATTTGCAGGTGTTTGCCATAAGGCTCTGGACATTGTTAATTAAATCAATAAACACCCTTGCACCTGAAAATCATTGTGGGTTTTGTATCCGCTGTGCACTGCACTCACCTGTATTCACTCACCACTTTGCCACAATGGCATTTCAGGCTTCCGTATCGGAACAAGGTGGCAATTGCTATGATTGCTATGTACTGATGATTCTAAATATACCTTACAGGCAGAACACAGAGGCTGCAGTTCTCAGACGTAACTGCTTTTTCCATTATCATCCAGTAATTGACCTGGAGTTGGCTGTTTCATTAATGTAGTATGAAAGTTGTACAACATATAAATACAATCTATTTCCTTTCAGCATATAACTACAACCTGGACACTTTAAGTGTTCCAGGGACCTCTATGCACAAATAAAAATCAATAAATAATAATATGAACACTGTAAATGACCAGCAAATGATGTACGTCCTATTATTAATGGTGTGTAAGACGTTCAGTGGAGCAGTGCTTATTGCTTTGTCTGGTTGGGCTTTCAGTGTCAGCAGGTGATAAATTGCATGAAGTAATTTTCACAATGAAATATTTATGGCAATCACTTTCATGCTGACGCAGTGAGCCAGTCCATCACACATAGTGTACAATATTTAGTATGCAATGGCAGCCAGTGTCATTGTGCAGTGTGAGGACTCTCCTTAAACTGGCACAAAACAAAACACTTACCAAAAAAAATAATAATAATTATAGCCTAGCTCATTCTAACCAAGTGAGTGTGTAGGTATGTGTATTGAAATGCCAATATACATACCTACAAATGTATATTGGAATATATAAAAAGAGGGTAATGTGTTTCTATGGTTCTCTTCTCAAAAAAACTGTGCATTTAGTATGTGTTGTGGTATATTGAGGTATATTTAGTTTGTTAGTGTTACAAAACTAAAACACTTTAAAGTGCTTAAGAGACCTTGGATTTCACTACTTAGCTGTGTGGGGTTTTGGTTTTGCAAAATATCTCTATTTAAAAAACAAATAGGAGTTATTTAAAGACTGGAGTAAACACATGTCACAAGTGACACATTTCTGTAGTGGGGGTTTTCTTTATTGGTTGCACTTATTATTAGTTAATTGAAATATTGCACTTTAAATTGAATGATTATTTTGTCTGTGTTTATTTACTTGCTGTATATCTGTTTTATTTGTGTTATTATTTAATTTTGCACATATATATTTCTTTCTGCACTTGATTTATTTTTCTGTTTCTTTATTTATATAGTAATTGTTTTGCACAGGATTATTGTGAAAGACAGAGACACTTATTTAGACATCCAAGGAACCAAATTACAACCTCAGCTGCCAGGTGTAATCAATCTCACCTGGATACGAGTTCATTTCACCCAGCCCATAAAAAGGTAGAACCAGGAACAGGAAAGCAGAGATGCTTGGGAGGAAGTGTCCTGCAGGAAGATGAAGCGTGGTGCAGCAGTGTATTATGTACCGGAATATGTAGATGTCAAGGTGAATAGAGCAGTCATCTTTTCAGATTCCCTATTGGGATTACAGGTGATTAAAAATGGAGAGTAGGGTGATAAGAGATTTAGTGCAGGAAATAATGAATTTATTTAAAAAATGCTGCTGTTTAGGTTTATGTGTATTTTTTGTATGGATTCTGGCTCATATATGAATAGATGGGAATGAGAGGGTGGATAAGTTAGTTAAAATAGGAGTGAAGAGATGAAGTGGATATGGGTGTGCAGTATGGTTTAACCCTTTGTGGTCCTATGTCGGCCCAGGTCCGACATTACAATTTTTAATTCCCAGTCTGATGTCGGACCCTGTCTGACATCACCAAAAAGACATCAAGCACAGGTCCCTAGTTTTTTCTCAGAAAAAGCCAAGAAAAGCTTTCAATGGCCGAGAGAGGCTAATAGAAGCCAAAAAAAAAAAGCAGAGGCAGAACTGAGCAATATGCATTGTCCCTTCACCACAGACATAAGAACATAAGAAAGTTTACAGACGAGAGGAGGCCATTCGGCCCATCTTGTTTGTTTGGTCCCAATATCTAATCAAGCAGCTTCTTGAAGAATCCCCGGGTGTCAGCTTCAACAACATTACAGGGGAGTAGGTTCCAGACCTTCACAATTCTGTGTGTAAAAAAAGTGCCTCCTATTTTCTGTTCTGAATGGCCCTTTATTTAATCTCCATTTGTGACCCCTGGTCGAAAAAGTTCCTTGGGTTGATGTTGTCAATACCTTTTAGAATTTTGAATGCTTGAATCAGATCGCTGCGTAGTCTTCTTTGTTCAAGACTGAATAGATTCAATTCCTTAAGCCTGTCTGCATATGACATGCCTTTTAAACCTGGAATAATTCTGGTCGCTCTTCTTTGCACTCTTTCTACAGCAGCAATATCCTTTATGTAGCAAGGTGACCAGAAGTGAACACAATATTCTTGATGAGGTCTTACTAATGCATTGTAGTTTTAGCATTACTAACCTTGATTTCAATTCAACACTTTTCATCCTCTATCCGAGCATCTTGTTGGCCTTTTTTTGTAGCTTCCCCACATTGTCTAGATGAAGACATTTCTGAGTCAACATAAACTCCTAGGTCTTTTTCATAGATTCCTTCTTCAATTTCAGTATCTGCCATATGATATTTATAATGCACATTTTTATTTCCTGCGTACAGTACCTTACACTTTTCTCTATTAAACGTCATTTGCCATGTGTCTACCCAGTTCTGAATGCTGTCTAGATCATTTTGAATGACCTTTGCTGCTGCATCAGTGTTTGCCACTCCTCCTATTTTTGTGTTGTCTACAAATTTAACAAGTTTGCTTACTATACCAGAATCGAAATCATTACTGTAGATTAGGAATAGCAGAGGACCTAATACTGATCATGTGGTGCTCCACTGGTTACCTCGCTCCATTTTGAGGTTTCTCCTCTAATCAGTACTTTCTGTTTTCTACATGTTAACCACTCCCTAATCCATGTGCATGCATTTCCTTGAATCCCTACTGCGTTCAGTTTGAGAATTAATCTTTTATGCGGGACTTTGTCAAAAGGTTCCTGGAAATCTAAATAAACCATGTCTAAATAAACAGATTTAACACCTGGGCTTCAAAACTGTTTTTGATGTATAGCGCTATCCCTCCACCTCTTTTCTCCTCTTTTCCCATACAGTGTATACCTACTAATATTATATTCGTCTCCATCACTCTCAGATAACAAAGTTTCTGTAACACCTATCACATAACACGGACATAAACAAACAAGATAGCTGCTTCCGCATCCAGTGCTCAAAGAAAATCGTGGACATTTGCCAAGCTTTTTGAGGTGTTATGGTAATAAAATAATAGATAGACTTAGATAGCATTATTTAGGAGTTTGGTGATAAAATTAGTGATCAGGAGATGATTTATCAGTATGCACTACTATGAAGAGAGATGTGATAAATACAGCAAACAAGGACTAGGGCAGGACTGGAGATGCAGTACTGAGTGTCCTGTTGATATGCAGTGCCTTTTAAACCTGTTTTACTGTGAATAAAATGACTTTTAAACAGCATGTGTGAAAATAAATTGGACCTGACGTGCCTGACAAGTGCTAAATAAATGGACCGCAAAGGGTTAAATATTGAGAAACAGATTATTAATGAATGACAGAATAAATGGGATAAAGAAAAAGGGTAGGGAATTTTATAAAGCTCAAAGTAAGGTTAAAATAAGGGAAGGGTAGAATAGGAAGGAGGAAGTGGCATGAATAAGGCTTCTTATAGGGCATTCAAAATTAAAGGAACACTGTTAACAGGCTGGCTGTAGCGGTGACGTCAGGCCAGAAAGGAGTACACAGACAGGCAGTACTGGCAGGTGAAACTGAGATGCTGTGGCGCTCAGTGCTTTTATTGTAAAATAAAAGTTTAAACAGAAAACAAAAAACACTTTGACAAAACAAAAAAGGCGTGTTGGCCAAACAGACGATAAACAATAACAAGTATTGTGCTGGTTTATAGCCAGCACATTTCAACAATTGTTATTTTAGTTTTATATTCCTTTTTACCTCCTCTCCACACCCATTCTTCGCTCACCGAACACACAACCCCGAGTGAGTGAACCACTGCATCTTTTATGCAGGTGTACTAAGACTTGATTGCTAATCAATCATTCAGTTGGAATCTCGGTCCATCTGCATGTGAACTAATATGTGTACTTCCCGTGCTTCCATACAAATACCCCTTTTAATCTGCATTTGAAGTGATTGTGCCATCCTCGTGTCTAAATACAATTATATATTTTAAATCACTCGTGCTACACAGACCTATTTATATCCCGTGCACCAACACCTAAACACCAACATTAACACACCACACGTAACACATAACACAAAACACACATATGGGTGGGGCACACTGCCACAAACACCTATATAGAATTGGAGTGCATAAGAATGGGTTATGCATGGAATGTAGTGTAAAGGAAACAGTGGAGCATCTGATGGTTGAATGTGTTAGATATAGGAAGGTGGGAGAAGATATGTGGAAAGAATTAAGGGATTGCAATATTTACAATCATTGTTTTAAATATGGTATAGGTGATGGAAGAAAAATAGAAAAATGTTTTATTGGATGTATTGCAAAATATATTAGGAAAACTGGAAGATTCAAGACTATTCAACTGTCGTAAAGTGGTAGTTACTGCACAGGTGAAGTGCAGGTGCAGTAATCCAAGGAAACAAACAGACAACAAAGTACGGGTGAAATGGTTTGTTTATTTATAATCCAACGGTCTGATGACCAACCAGTAAATAATAAGGAGTCTGCAGTACACAGCAATGTGCATTGCACAGTAATAATAAAGGGTTGCAGTCCCGTAAATAATAAGCACAGTACCAAATACAATTACACACAAAACACGGCCACAAGTCCAAAGTGAGTGCTGTAGTGCTTGTGGTGAGGTACAATTTATGATGTGCAACAATGGTGAATACATAGTTCAGTATTGTCTGGTTTTAGTGCTGGTCGTGGGCGACAGCTCTGGTTCGTGTTAGCTGTCTAGTCTGGTGAACAATCACAGAGTTTTTAGACAGACAAAACAAACAAAACACTCACGTTTCTTTATAACAACAATACAGGTCCTTCCGGTTTCAGTGTAACCATAGCAAGGAACAGATTACATCACTTCGTCCCCTGTTTGTACCGTCATGCATGACCCCTTGGTAAATAATTGCAGCCGCTCCTCCAATCCGCGGCTGCCAATTAATTTCCCTTCCGCGTCGATGAGTTAGTGCACTGAATGCATTAGAATCTGTAAATAAGTACTTGATAATTCATGAATGGGATAGAGAACTAAGGAAAGTACTTTGAACCTGCTTATTGCTTCAAGCTAACAATCTTTGTTTATTAATTAATGTGACTGTGTGAGGCTCGTGGGAAAAGGGAATAGCACTCACACAGAGAGTAATAACCAAGACAAGTGGAATCCAGCATTCAAATTAGCAGTATCTTTTGAAAAGGAAGATATTTATCCGAGGGCCATGGCCCCCATCCTCATGTAACTATACTGAGCATCAAAAGAAACGTATCACTTATATTCTGATAAAATTCACTAGATGTGATCGAAAACTCGGTTTTAGAGTTAGGTGCAGTGGCTTTTTATTGAGCTGATTAACAATTGACATCTCGAAGATGCTGCAAAATGATCTGTCGATCTTGGGCAGGTGTTGTGACTCTTGGTCTCCCAGTTTGTGGCCTGTCATTGACAGAGTGTGTCTGGTTATACCGTCTCACCAGGTTTGAAATTGCTGGCTGTGATCACCCATGGCTGCGAGCTACAGTACGCTGATCTAGTCCAGCCTCCAACATGCCGATTGCACGAAGACGCTGTTCTCTTGACAGATGTGGCATATTGTTTTTTTGTTTTCTGTGATTTCTTTATTGCTTTTATTCAAGCTTGCAATTCAACAGCTGAAATCACTCCATATCCAGTGTCCAATCAACTGTCTCACTAATTATGTGATTAAGTGCATGTGCTTCAGTCATAGTCACTCAAGCGAAATGTGTTATAGTAGTGATAAGTTTCTTTTGATGCCCGGTATATATCATGGTTCATGTGATTATTGTTGCTGCTATTAATCCCCCAGGTAAATTGCTTCTATTAGATGTTACTAGTGTGTCTTTTCTATACTATTGTTATTGTTGTGCTATCCACATTAGTTATTTGAGTGAGGCTATGTGTCACGGATTAAGTTGAATAGTGGAATAGCTAACAATAGAGCCGTAGCGTTTAGAGCTCTTCAGGTGAGGTTTTTATTGTTATGCAATAATTCTATATTTGGATGGTATTATTTATAATACACATAGAAGACATCTTTGAAATACCTACTTGCTATTCTTGTGGTTCCTGAACATTTGTTGTCTGCGGTTGTCAAATAATCTAAATTTAAAACCTGTGCAAAGGAAAAGAGAAAGAAAATAAGGTTAATATTATATTACCATATACTTACCTGGGTTTCCCAAGGGTAGGGGTGACACACCTAGTAAAATATACTCCACAATTACAAACCTAACAAGGGTGTCTTTTTTAACAGGAGTATCCCTAGCGTTCAAAGTTTCACTCATACAATTACATAAGATGAATGGAATCTGTCTGCCATTCACAGTTATTGGGATTCCAAATACTGTTATCCTGCAATAAAGCAGGAGTCTGACAGCATTGCCACAACAGCCTTTCACCAGGTTAAATGACTGAGTCACTTGCAGTCTGAGAGCAGAAAACAGCACTTAAGTGACTTTTGAAATAAAAAAAATACCCTCCGTTTATTTGTTGACCCACATTGCTTGTGATTTGCAAATGCCTGATACAACCTAGTACCGAAATCTGTGCTAAAATCTCTGGTATGCCAATGGGTTAGACCAGACTCACATGGCTCATTGAGCTCCACAATATGGTTGTTTTAAAGTATAGTATCCCATTAAAGTATTTTAATGCTTTGTCCTCCATGGGCCAGTGGGACAGGCAACCAATGACCTTCAGGTCTCAAATTCTTGTATTCTTAGGTGTAGTCAGGGAAGATAACTGGACATTAATTGGAGCGAAAAGGGGTAAAATAATGAGTCACTCTAAAATGTGTGAGCAAGCTGCACACGTGACAGTAAACATCAAAAGATACTTTAAAATGTTTGCAATAAAATGAAAAACAACTAAGATACATATGACTTTCTTTTTTTTTTAGGGCCAGTGTTCCAGCTGTGAGCGGCTATAAACTGTAAGCATGTTTATCTTAAAAACGTTCCAAATTGGACATGCTTTGTCAACACACCATCTGGATCTTGTGCTCATGATAAAAGACATCAGCTTTGGATCCTAAGGTTCTGGCCAATTAAAAGGCTGTTTCAAATCGGCCCCTCTTTACCCAAAGTTGCAGTATTCAGCTTTTCCTAAAGCAGCACTTCTCAAACTCTTGAAATAATCTTTTAATTAATTTTGATACTGGCTCCCTTGTTACAGCAAATGGCCAGCAGAATTCATTTTTAAGCTTGCTTTCTGCGGTTGATCAGCTGTTTCATGGCAGTGGATCATATTTCCCAAGTTATGTTCATTTAATTAAATGGGCCATACATTTCAAAATGGTCTAATATTTCCTTTTACTAGAATATCAACTACTCTATTCTTGACTAACATTTGAATCAGCAAAAAACTGCAATGAAGCCAAATGGGAAAGAAAAAAACACTCCTTACAGTGAAAGGAACGATTATGTTTCTTAGACTGAGGACACACAAATATTTTCCTCTCAAAACCGTGAGTGGAAGTGAGGGAAGTTGTGGCTGACCAAACTATGTCTTTGATTTGTTACTCTTACTGCCAGCATGGCCAAAGCAAACTCTCACAAAACAGTTAATGAATTGTATGACCCTTGCATAAGTGTACACAGTCATGAAGAAATGCACATTCATGGAATTGTACTGGTCATGCATCTGTCTGTACAAGGAAGTCCTTTCATTTGGTCAATGACCTATATAAACATGACAGGACTGGCTAACTCAGCTGCATGCTTAAAATGAATTTTGATATGGTACTGTGTTTTATGGCTGTTACCTATATATATTTTAGTCACGAACAAATAAAAAAACAGTGAAAAACATTTTCAGAGAGAAACAAAATATAATCACTTTATTGAACTCATTCGGCCCATCAATGTTTGTTCCGAAATATCTAATTGACCCCAGAACTGCATTACACAACATTATTATAACCTCCCTTGATTTGGGCAAACAGTTCCAAATTATCTGGTATAGTAAAAAATGCAATCATCTGCTAAAATAACACATACTGGATGCTTGGGGTCACCCCCTTGTGCAGTGCCATTGTTTATAGTAAATTAAGAAGTGCAGGATACCTTCTGTGGATATCACCGAGGGAAAGAACCTGCTGTACATAAGAACATAAGAACATTTACAAACGAGAGGAAGCCATTCGGCCCATCTTGTTTGTTTACTTGTTAGTTGCTTATTGATCCCAGAATCTCATCAAGCAACTTCTTGAAGGATCCCAGGGTGTCAGCTTCAACAACATTACTGGGGAGTTGGTTCCAGACCCTCATAATTCTCTGTGTAAAAAAGTGCCTCCTATTTTCTGTTCTGAATGCCCCTTTATCTAATCTCCATTTGTGACCCCTGGTCCTTGTTTCTTTTTTGAGGTCGAAAAAGTCCCCTGGGTCGACATTGTCAATATCTTTTACAATTTTGAAGTGCTTATGGCAAAATACCACAGTATATCCACATCTCATGCAAATTGCCATTGCCACAATTACAATTCTAGAATTAACAAGAAGCAAATTGTGAATAATTGCAGGTCCCTAGATTAAATGTCTGAGCAATTAAATGTATTTCTAGTTTGAAATTGTGTGGGTTTTTTTTTTTCCGTTATGAACAATTTGTGGTCATGACAGTTTGGAGAAGCTTGCCCATTATTCTCAGATCTCCATCCAGACGATTGGTGGTTGTGGGATTGCTAATATTTTGGGGATTTATTTGAAACGTCTTCAGTAATTATTCTGTGGGTATCATCATGTTTTATTAGGTCCTGGATGGAACAAAACTATTGAATGTTAGTGGTCCCTAAGGCATGTACAATAGTGGGGGAACCTCTGCCTTAGACCATAACCCTGCCAAACCAATCCTGTAGCACTAAAGGGAAACTTCAAGAGCAACTTGGTAAGGAACTGAAATATTACAATGATCTTAACAAATATTCTTCTTTTGTTATGTAATTTGTGTTTCAGTAGTCCCATTCTTGCCTCAAGCACCCATGTGGCCTCAAACTCCTCACTAAGTCCAGATGTACCACCAGGCACTCTGCAACACTCAGCCTCTAGTGGTTGCACAACATGCAACGGTAAGAAGTATCACATACTGCAGAATCAATTTGCATTTCTGGTGTTTCAGGGGGACAGTTTAATATCGGCTGAATTTATCAGAGAAGACAAGCGTGATAGCCCTGTCGAGGCCACAGCGATGTGATGACATCAGGATGTGATGACTAACTAAAAATAATATGCAAAGTGAATCTAAACAAGAAGAAAAATACATTAGTTAAGAAAACTGCTGTATTTCACAGCCTTACCAAGATACCTTTTAAGATATCCATTCCTTAGCTGTTTTACCAAACAGAGGATCTTAGCTCTACAGGGATGTCAATCCTGAGAACCAAAATCTGTATATTTCAATGTATTTTTTTCACCTCATTTTTTAAACCAGTTTCCAAATGAAGTTGTTTCATCTTCCATGAGTAACTGGACTTTCTCTGACCGTGTTTGTTTCCCAATTTACCTTGTACATTTTTCCTTTGCATTACTGATTTATGAGCACTGTATCATTAGACTGCCTTTCATGAGTTTCTCAGGGAATGCAAGAAATCAGATTTGCTTTTAAGTAGAACCTTAAAAAACTTCTTGTGCAAGGTTGTTGTTTTTTTTTTCTTTTCTGAAGTTGGAGTTGAACAAAACTCCTAAAGTTATGTGAATCTTCAACTTTGTACAAGCATTTATAAGTCACCAGCTACAAAATCCCTTTAATCCTTCTACTTTATTAAAATATGTTGTAACTGTGATGAAGGGTTTGAGATATGGAGTTCTACGTGGGAAAATGGCTTTCCTTAAAGAAACAAGAGCACCCTTTAACCCTTTGCGGTCCTATGTCGGACCTGGTCCGACATTGCAATTATTCCTATCCAGTCCAATGTCGGACCCTGTCTGACATCATCAAAAAGACGCAAAAAACTGGTTTCTAATCGTTTTTTCTCCAGAAAAAGCCGAAAAAGCCGAGAAAACCATTCAACGGCCGAGTGGGAGCGACAGGAGCCGAGACAAGCCGAAAAAAAAGGGTGTATCTCATGAATAGTCATACTTGCCCCTGGCATCAGATAGGGGCGGTCATAAGGAAGGAAACAAGCTGGCTGTTACTGAATCAGCGCTCAGAGAATATCACGGACATTTGCAGAGCTTTTTTGAGATGTTACAGTAATAAAATAATGACTTGGATCGTATTTTTGAGGAGTTTGGTGATAAAACGAGTGATCAGGAGATGATTGATCGATATGTACGACTATTATTATTATTATTATTATTATTATTATTTATTAGCATATGTGAAAGCTATAGCGAACGAAAGGGTGAGGCAGGGCTGGAGATGCGTAGTGAGTGCTTTGTTAATATGCAGAGCCTTTTAAACCCGTTTGACTGTGGAAAAAAAATACTTTAAAACAGCGCATCTAAAATTAACTGCACGTGTGAAAATAAATTGGACCTGACGCGCCTGACACGCACTTAATAAATGGACTGCAAAGGGTTAAACAAGTGTGGTTGTCTAGGACACATGACTGATAATATGTTTGTTGCAGTATATAGCTATGGCTTCTTCTGGGGAAAGCCCAGTCCATTACTAAAGGGTCTATTCTAACAGGAGGAAGATTGGAATTCTGTTTTGGGTTATCTTTACACTACATGGAGAGTTACTAGAGAATGTTTCCTTTTATAAATATCTAGGCATACATTGGTTTTAAAGATAGGACCTGAATTGGGTTTTATTTTTAAGAACAAGGCCTTTTTCTTTTTCTAGCAGGTTTAGTTTAGTGACTGTTACTTTAGACACTTTAGACAGTGCTTTAGGTTAGGGTGATTATATTTACCAGTTTGCTTGTAAGAAGTCTCTTACAAGGTATTGGTACTTTGTATTGTTTTCCAGGACGCCCTTGTAAGTGAGGTTTCAGTCTCAAAGGGTAAATCTCCTAAATAAATAAATAAATAATGTAAGGGTAGTGATTTTACTTGCTTTGCGTTAAGTCCTGGTTATTAAAAGAATGCAGACATACTAAAAGAAACCTGACAAATTAAATGGCAAAAAAGTCAAACGTAAGTCATTTTCAATGTCTTCAATTACTTATAAGAACCTTTTTGAAAAGTGTTACTAAAGTTACCAGGTACCAGCTTGCTAAGCCTGCTCTGAATGAACTAAAGGAGTTACTAAAGGAATTATCCATCAAATACACTCAATCATAAATTATAAAGTAAAACTAATCTATATCTTAAAGGAACGTAATACAAAGATTTGATAAAGTTAACCCTTGCCAGTACTTTGAAGCGCAGCACAGAAACCAGGACCAGAGGACACAGTTGGAAATTAGAGATGGACAGAGGGTAGGAGACACTTCTTTGCACAGAATGGTAGGGGTATGGAATGGGTTACCTAGCCATGTTGTTGATTCTAAATTATTGGGATCCTTTAAGACCTGACTTGATAAAGTTTTGTGGTCAACCAGCTACTGGAACCGGACAAGCACTGTGGCTTATTTGACTAACCTACACCCAGCGGGATCTGCCACAGCTGGATTTTTACAGTACCAGGGAATCCACATTAGGGGCAATCTAAAAAAATATATATATATATAGGCGGTTGGTGGTTGTTAAATGCTCTAATAAAATCCAGCTGTGATCTATCCCTTCATAACAATGTTGAATCTTGCAGCTTTAAATGTTTTGTTTTGTTCTGTGCAGCATATTGTGTCTAGTTCTGTTTTCATTCCAAAGGTTAAAATATACATTTCAGAAGAAATGTTTTGAAATATAAATGTCAGTATTGAGAAAATAGTAACATTACACTCTTTGGATTACAGTCTTTGTAATTATATATTTGATGAGGCAGAGTGAAGTTTAGACAAATGCATTCACTTTGTTTTCTGTATGATTCAGACCTTTATCATCACTCCCTTGAGCATATTTTACCTTTATTTCTAATACAAACCAGATGGCTTAGTTGTGACCCAGTCCAATGGAATCAGACCCAACTAAGTGGGTTCTGAATTGACACACAATTCTACATTCAGAGGACATTCTGAGTAAATGGTGACATTGTAGAAAACCTTGATTTAATAACCTTTGCATAATCTTTTGGTTGGCATTCCCTCAGGAATGAAAGGAGCTCATCAAAATCAACAGACCATCCAGTGGAGCGAGGACTGCAAACAAGCCTTCCAAGAGCTTAAGCAAGCCCTGATGTGTGCTCCTCTGCTGGCTTTCGCTGATTTTAATCAACCTCTTGTCGTGTATAGAGATGCGAGTTTTCATGGACTGGGTGCCATTTTGTCACAAGTACAGGAGGGAAAAGAGAGGGTGGTGGCTTATGCCAGCCGAAGCCTGCAGCCCACTGAACGTAACAATGGCAATTACAGCTCCATTAAATTGAACTTTTAGCTTGTAAGTGGGCTGTAACTGAGAAATTCAAAGACTATTTGACTGGGACAGTTTTTACAGTGTATACAGATAATAATCAGTTGGCTCACTTACAGACTTACAAATCTGGGTGTTGTGGAACAACATTGGGCGGCTTGACTTGCTAACTTCAATTTTGAGGTGAAGTATAGACCTGGAAAAAATAATGTTAATGCTGATGTTTTGTCCCATTTACCCAGTTCCCTACTCCTACCTGAAGCTGAAGTTGACCCTTAAGATGGCATAGAAGTTCCATTTTTTACACCGTTTCTGTTGCTGTTGTCCAAGCTTGTTGTCAAATTGGATCTGAACATAGGTAAGTAGAGCCTGTGACTGTCATGTGAGTTTTCAGTGGATTGGCAAGAGGCCCAAAGGAAGGATTCAATAATGTCTTGTGTTTGTTCCTTGTTACGGGGGAGTTCGTTACCTGTGGGGAGTGACTGGGGAAAAAAGAGCCCCGGGATGTTAGGAAAATGTGGCGGCAACGGGATCGACTTGCCTTGAAGGATGGCATCTTAGTACGCCGCTGGACTGATCCCACTGATCAGTGTGGGCTCATTATCATGAAGAAGCAGGACATTTTGGGGTGGAACAGACTTTTGCTTTGATCCGCCCTCGTTTTTATTGGCCTGGAATTGGGGCAGATATTCAATCTTGGGGTGCTGTGTGCAAGAGGTGTGTGGTAAGGAAACTCCTGCAGATCAAAAAGCGCCTCTGGTCTCCATACAGACTTCTACACCTTTAGAACTACTGGCAGTTTATTATTTGACCTTGGGTTGTCTGGGTGACCACTATCAATCAATTCAAGTTATCTGTGACCATTTTACAAAGTTTGCGTGGGCAGTTCCCACTCGAGACCAGACCGCAGTAACTACCGCACAAGCTCTATGGAAGCAAGTAATTCAGCCTTTTGGTTGTCCCAGTAGGCTTCACTCTGATCAGGGTGCTAATTTCCAGTCTGCCCTAATTAAGGAACTGTGTAACTTGTACGGGGCTACAAAGAGCTGTACTACCCCTTACCACCTACAGGGAAATGGTGGTTGCAAACGGTTCAATGAGACGCTTCTGGGCACCTTAGAAGAGGACAAACAGAATCACTGGCCAGTATTTGCCTGAATACTGTATTTGCCTGAATTGGTGCATAGTTTTAATAATACTGTTCTTTGTTCCACAGCATATACTCCCTTTTACCTGATGTTCGGGTGCCATGCTCGCCTGCCTGCTGATGAATCGTTTGGATTACCCCGCAAGGAAGTAAGGGGAGGAACTGAGGACTGGGTGCGACGCCACCAAGAGAGGATGGAATATGCCTATCAGAAAGCTGGGCAGCAATTGCAGGACACTTCAACAAGAAGTAAGTGGTATTATGACCGGACTGCCAGAGGTGCCCCGCTGTTGCCTGGAGAACGCATGTTACTGAAGAATATGAGAGCAAGAGGGAGAGGTAAACTAGTTGAGAGATGGCAGCCTGAGCCGTATGTAATAGTTAATGGATCTGACCCCATTCCACCAGTGTATGTAATTAAGTCTGAACAGTGCTCAGCCCCTCAGAAAACCATACACAAGCTAATGTGCCCTTGCATGTTTAGTCCTGAATTACCTAGTATTGAGACTGTATCTAACCTTGAGCAGCCTATGGCAGTTGAACCACTGGGTCCTATTTGTGGGGTTTTACCCCTTCCAGTTCCTAGAGCAGACCAGGCAGAACCCCCTGGACCTGAATTGAGGCGGTCCAAACGAGCTAACCATGGCCATTCGCCTTTACGCTATCGTGAGTAGTCTATTTTTTCTCTTGTCGCTTCCCTTAAGTGTCATGGGGGCCCATAGCATTGACAATTGGGGGGGGGGGGGTGGAGAATGTCACACCTGAAAAGTATTATTATTGTTATAGTTATTACTGTTATTGTTATTATTACTATGTGTTTTAAATGTGTTGTCACTAGTTTCTTGTTTTGCTTTCACTTTATTTTGAGTTTGAGTTTGACACTTTATTCATTATTTTATTGATTTACTTTGAGCACATTGCTGTGGATTTGTTGTATTTTTAAGGCACTATTTGCAGGTGGACTAATGAATGGATGAACCTCAGCTGAACAATTGGCCATGTTGTTAATTATGGGCTGAGCTGCTAGTTAGTGTCAGGTATTTATACCATCCCATTTGACCGAAAGAGAGAGAACACTGGGGAGAGAACACTGGAGAGAGAATACAGAAGAAATGCGCTGACCGGGAACTGAGACGCAGAGAGATGAGACGAAACGAAAGGGATATCCACTTTACCGATACCATCTGTTCTACAAGCAACGCTGCTGCCGGATTGTTTACCTGCTGACTCAAGTGCCTGGACCGATCCGTGGCCGTAGGCTTTGCTGGTTGCAGTGACAAAGTTGGACTGTGCGAGAGATGCGGCTGCCGACTGGAGTTAGATTAAAGATAAGTGCAACTGTGAAGCATTGCGAGTGTATTGTTTCTAAACACGATCTAAAACACGACTGCTTGTAACAAAAACAAAAAGTTTATGTTTATATGCCATGCCTATGGGATAAGTAATGATTGTGAGAGTAAATTGATTAGAAATGGAACCAGCATAAAATATTTGTAAGCAAGTTGTTCCCCTAGTTTAAGTCTGTATTTCAAACAGCTTTGTTTGTAGCTTTTATTGTTGTTGTGGACTATTTGTCTGTCAC
The DNA here is from genome assembly GCF_902713425.1 of Acipenser ruthenus. Classification (NCBI taxonomy): domain Eukaryota; kingdom Metazoa; phylum Chordata; class Actinopteri; order Acipenseriformes; family Acipenseridae; genus Acipenser; species Acipenser ruthenus. The sequence continues at coordinate 93,307,950 of NC_081190.1, read as the reverse complement.
TGTAGTTGCTTTTCTGTCTTGGTGTCAGCGCGCTGTGTTTATTAATTTTTAGAAAGGGAAACTCAGGAAACAACAAAAATGTAGCACTCTGATTGGCTGAAACACTTTACAGCATGGTGATGCAGAGTCGTTATCGGCATGAGATGGGATGTTGGTGTGGTTCAGTTGTGTGTACCATGTGAAAGATTTCTGGGGGTGCTCCTGCTGGTACTAAAATATTTATTTAGTCACCTTTTTAAATATGTAAGGCTTGCTTTTTTAAAAAAAGTATGACTTATTACAGTTTGTTATCATGGATTATTTGTTGACAGCCTCTATAGGTTCATTGTTAATGTCCTGAAAGATTGTAATTACCTACCACATTAAGCTAGACAGTTGATTGATGGGAATGTGTCCCGAAGATGCAAATGTAGATCGTTTTTGTGTTATTAATAGAGTTTGCTGGCCTGTTTTGAAAGTTAATTTAGTAATCAGTAAGACAGTGTACAGTGTAGACATGAAATTCCAGGGGTATTCAGATAAAATCACCCCTTAAAATTCAGTAACCCGAACGATAGGCTTATAGAGCAGCTTGGTAAGTGTCCTACAATATCACATTTATCCAAACTAATATATTCTTGCTGTTGTCTGAAAACATTGTTTACATTATTTTCTGTTCACAACTTGATGACTTTTCAAAACTCTTAAAAAGCTGAATGCATTCCTGTGGCCTCAAAAGAGCTCTTTGAAAAACTCTTTGTAAAAAAAACAATTAACTTTTAGACCCTAAAGGAAAAAAGCAATATAATGGGTGACAGTAAAGGGGTTAAAGCACCTGGGGCCTCAATCATGTCTTCTTAAAGCTGGTACATCAGTGTAACCATCAATCTGTCACCATTGTACACTGTCCCCAGTGGATATATGAAATACCACCACCACATAAGAAATAGCACCATTTTAAGGTTTTAAAATGAAACCCTGTGTATTTTATCAAAACTTTTTTTTTTTTTGGTCCAGCATTTTACAAACACATGATCACTAAATTAAATAATATTGCATTCTGGTTTACTTGATTAATTACTTCATTAGTCTGATGTGTGTGTGTGTTAAAATGTAATTGTTATTGCCTTATGTGTTTCCTGCATTTGGCCCATCTAGTAAAGGACTATCACTGTTTTAGGAAAAGCTGCAATCAGACAATAAAATACATGTTTTCTTTTCATTCATTACCAAACAATTTCTCAATAACCATTTCTGTATTTTGTCAAAGTCACTGTGCAGAAACTGATTTAAACCATCAATCGTGCTTGTAGTTTATTTTTAGCTATTTTCAAGTTTTATGTAAAATCGTTTTTTTGTTGTTATTGTTTTTTTGTTTGAGGCTTTCGCTTTTTATATACTGTATGAGATTATTGTTTTCGGGTACTTTCCAAAATTCTTGGTCGTTTTTCCTGGTGCAATATGTATAGTAACTTGACAGTACTTACAAACTAGTACTTTCTTTCCTTTGCTATCTTCCACAACAAAATCCTTATGGTCACGGGTATATTATTCTGGGTTATTTGTGTGTCTAGGCATTTTTTTTAAAATTTCACCACCATTTCTAATTCTGTTTTAAAATCCACTAGCGTGTAAATCCTCCCTTTCTAACCACAATATAGATATAAATCCCGCCAGCAAGAACCATCCTCTGTCTTAAATTGTAATCTCGTTTTAAATCTTGCAAGTGTGTACAATGCTCCCTGTCTGTGATATCGCCAATAGAAATGTAGGAATTTGCTGCCACTCAGTAGTTGGAGTGGGTTTAAAGGGGTGGGTTTAAAGTAGTCAGGAAGGAGGTACATTGCATAACTAACTGCTGGGAAAGGGGTGAATTCAACAGGAATTGAGTAACGTAACCATTTCCAGTGTTTTTCCGGTGTTTATTGAATTTACACCGAGGGCTAAAACTGAAAATCAGAAGCCCTATACTTAATAAATAAATAAATAAATAAATAGATAAACTGATAAAAGCCTTTGTTGTCATATCTTGTCAGTACTCTTTCAGTGGAGATTGTGATCCACGTTCCACGGATTTAGTCAAGTGTCTACCAGTGTAATATCCAGCTAAAAGCTACAAATGAGAAATGCGACTCTATTAAAAATTCCCATTTTCTGTGAAGGCTCTATGTGTTCCAGTTTGAAGAAACCTTAATGACTCTGGAGCAGTGAAGCAGTCTCATATTTTAGAGGCTCATCAAAGTGAGGTATGACATAGGTGATCAGTGTCGACAAGAACTTTCAAGGTCAGGTGGTGCTCAGGAGTGAACGAGTGCATAGATTTCTAGCTCAGGTTTCCAAAAAAACTTTTTTTTTTTTTTTTTTTTTAAGAATCAATATGATTTACGTTTCTAATTATGGATAATTTAACAAATAGATTTAGATTATCAATCCCTTTTTTCTTTTTATATCATAACTTTAGGCCTGCCTGGCTGAGGGGACAGGGTTATGGGCCAATGAGAAGCAAATTAAGGTGGAGGCATCACATTTTTATTAGCCACTATAAGGATAGCAGCACTATAATTCAAATGCAATCATAGGATGATTATCTTGGTTTTCTCTCTGACTCCAAGAGACAATGGTCATTATGCTTTCACACCTGGCAACAGGGCTGGATTAACCCATCACGGAGCCCTAGGCAAACATACACTTACGGGCCCCTACCTTTTTATATGAATAACAACAAAATATATGATTTTTTTAAATATATAATAAGTGTATAATTAGCTTAAATAAGGCTCCACCAATTTGAAATATGTATTATTTTTGTTTTTAAGTTATTAGGTTTTGATCAGAAATGGTCAATTATGCTGAATTGTAGTTATTAATTATGATGAAAGTTCACGCACTTCTCTGAACTGAACGACTGGCCGAATCTGACAGAAGCAGTTTAATTGAAGGCGGTGTGCTAAATACATTTCAAAATAATTTCGGAAAAACCTGAAGCCTATGTGAGCTTGATAATCGCCTTTCTCGATTTACTGAATAAAAAATACAACAGTTTGAATATGGACAAGAACACCATATGTTCACTTGAAATGTATTTGCTTACAATTGTAAGTCGCCCTGGATAAGGGCGTCTGCTAGGAAATAAATAATAATAATAATAATATGTTGATTGTTATCCAATTTAAAAAACATGATACTTCTATATAGGAGGGTGCTCAAACTTTTACCCACTAACTGTAGGTCCCATATAGTACACAAATATATATTAAAAAAACAAACATACCTGTACATTGTCGTGTAGTCGAATCAGGGTTGCCAACCTTGTAATTTAGTTTTTACTGACATACAGATTTAGTGACACTATTATTTTAACTGAAAAATAAAAAAATAAAAAAATAAATTACATTGTAAAATAGGCTAGTTTTACTTGTGTTTCTTTAGGTCTTAGGTCTTATTTACTTCTTATGGTTATACATGGACACCTTTGCAGACTGGATCATTTGCTTCGTTGGTCTGAAGCTGCTGCTGTTTTTAACAGCAGTCTTGATACTCAGAATTCTATTCAGAATGTCTGTAGACAATTGATTTCTTACATCTGTTTTTACAAACTTGTTCTGATTCTGCAGTATTGTTTGGTAAAGCTTGGCAAGTGTAGGAAAACATGGCTGTCTGCTAGGTGTAGACAAGAGCGCAATTTTGTACCAATTTTCATCAGCCGCCAGATCCCCATCAGGTCAGTCACTTGTTACTGCATAAAATCTAGGCTATCCAGCATATTTCCAATAACAAAAAAGCATTGCAAGCTGGACGATGTCTCCCGAGATCGCTGTGCTTTGGCTACTTGGTTGAAAAACGCTGTAACAGGGCGAGCAGCCCTGTACATTGTTTTGTTTATTTTCCGATCGGGGTCTCCCCTCCGCCCCTGTGCAGTGTATTTTGTATTTGTTTTGTTTTATGATTTGTTTTATTATATTTAAATGTATGTCGGCGAGCGCCGCAGGAAAAATTATTTATGTAAAGATGACGGCGTACCGCCGTGTTATTGTTTTGTTTATTTTTAAAACGTGTCCTGGCAGAGGCGAGATCGGTGCTCGTCATCTGCCAGGAGTAATAATTAAAACTCGTGCAGAAGGTGGCCATCTCCCAAATTAATTGGGTGATTTAATTTGTTGCTAATCGGGAGATGGTCACCTGTTATAAAAAGCCTGCAGCTCTAGCTCGGGGTGGGGTGTTGGAAGGAGAGAGCGAGAACGAGAGGAGAGAAACAAAACGAAACAAAATGAAACAAAACGAAACGTAAACATTCCAGGAACAGTGACAGCAACTGCCCAGCCTGACCTGGGATCGTATTATTTATTGTTTATTTTGTGTTCGTGATTTGTTTTTGTTTAACCTTTTATTTTGCTCTGTGAGCAAGTGTTTTTTTGTTTAAAATATTTATTTTATTTTTGTTTGCTTTAAATAAAACGGCGCCCGCGCCACTGCACCGTACCTTTTGTTTTTGTTGTGCCTTCTTCTGGTCTGACATCACCACTCAGCCATTCCTGTCACACGTGGTGTCCTGCGTGGGATCGCAGCGCCTCCTAGACGCAGGCAGAAGAGGGTACTGCAGCTTTTTCGTTTTTTTTTTTTCGATTATTGTGTGTGGAGGGAGAAAAGGAGAGTGAAGAGGAGGATGGGAGGAAGGAAGATGGAAGGAGGAGATGAGCTGGGAGGCCCTTCTCCATAGCATAAGCCAGCTGAGTTGTTGCTGCATCTGTGGGGAGCGGGGGCATTTCCCAGTTAATTGCCCCCTCCCTGAAGACTGGGGTTACAGCTGCTGGAGGGGAGACAAGAGGGAGGAGCCCGAACGTCCTGCGCCTGAGTGGGAGGAGCCCGAACGTCCTGCGCCTGAGTGGGAGGAGCCCGAATGTCCTGCGCCTGAGTGGGAGGAGCCCGAACGTCCTGTGCCTAAAAGGGAGGAGCCCGAACGTCCTGCGCCTGAGTGGGAGGAGCCCGAATGTCCACAGCCCAAGAGGGGGGAGTCGGTGCGTCCACAGCCCAAGAGGGGGGAGTCGGTGCGTCCACAGCCCAAGAAGGGGAAGGCCGAAAGTCCACAACCCAGGTACCTGCCAGCAGAGGGAGAGTTCCTGCTGGTTACACCTCCACCTCTGTGGGAGGACTATGAGTCGCTCCCACCTCCGCCAGCAGAGGGAGCATTCCTGCTGGTTCCACCTCCACTGCCCTGGGAGGACTGGGTGTCGCTCCTACCTCCGCCAGCAGAGGGAGAATACCTGCTGGTGCCGCCTCCATCTCCATGGGAGGACTGTGTGTCGCTCCCACCTCCGCCAGCAGAGGGAGCATACCTGCTGGTTCCACCTCCACCGCCGTGGGAGAATGACGTGTCGCTCCCACCACCACCAGCAGAGGGAGAATACCTGCTGGTGCCACCTCCACCACCCTGGGAGGACTGGGTGTCGCTCCCACCTCCGCCAGCAGAGGGAGAGGTCCTGCTGGTGCCACCTCCACCTCCATGGGAGGACGATTTGTCGCTCCCACCACCGCCAGCAGAGGGAGCATGCCTGCTGGTTTCCCTGTTGCAGCCAGAAGGGGAGGCGCCCCTGCCGCCGTTGCAGCCAGAAGGGGAGGCGCCCCTGCCGCCTTTGCAGCCAGAAGGGGAGGCGCCCCTGCCGCCTTTGCAGCCAGAAGGGGAGGCGCCCCTGCCGCCTTTGCAGCCAGAAGGGGAGGCGCCCCTGCCGCCTTTGCAGCCAGAAGGGGAGGCGCCCCTGCCGCCTTTGCAGCCAGAAGGGGAGGCGCCCCTGCCGCCTTTGCAGCCAGAAGGGGAGGCGCCCCTGCCGCCTTTGCAGCCAGAAGGGGAGGCGCCCCTGCCGCCTTTGCAGCCAGAAGGGGAGGCGCCCCTGCCGCCTTTGCAGCCAGAAGGGGAGGAGCCGCCTTTGCAGCCAGAAGGGGAGGAGCCGCCTTTGCTGCCAGAAGGGGAGGAGCCCCTGCCGCCTTCGCAGCCTGAAGGGGAGGAGCCCCTGCCGCCTTGGCCGCCAGAAGGGGAGGAGCCTCTGCCGCCTTTACCGTCAAGAGGAGAGGAGCAGGAGCTACCTCTACCTCCACCACCATTGAGAGAAGTGGAGCTCCTGCTGCCGCCTTCATGGCCAGGGGCTCCCCTCCCGCCGTCGGCATCGCCTGGGGTCGCCTGTGTCTCCCTTGCGTCTCCTAGGGTTGCTGCCGGTCCTGCGTCGCCTCCCGAGGGTCCGCTGCCGTCGCCTCCCGAGGGTCCGCTGCCGCTGCCGTCGCCTCCCGAGGGTCCGCTGCCGTCGCCTCCCGAGGGTCCGCTGCCGTCGCCTCCCGAGGGTCCGCTGCCGTCGCCTCCCGAGGGTCCGCTGCCGCTGCCGTCGCCTCCCGAGGGTCCGCTGCCGCTGCCGTTGCCTCCCGAGGGGCCGCTGCCGTCGCCTCCCGAGGGTCCGCTGCCGCGGCCGTCGCCTCCCGAGGGTCCGCTGCCATCGCCTGGGGTCGCCAGGGATCCTGCTTCGCCTGGGGTCACTACACTATGGCCGGAGCCCCACGGAGGGGAACGGACGGCCATGAAGAAAGGGGGAGAGGTCTGGAGACCAGCTCCCCCAGCCACATTTTCGCGGCCGGAGATTGTGTGGTCAGAGCCCCACGGAGGGGAACTGCTGGCCATGAAGAGGAGGGAGAAGGTCAGGAGACCAGCTCCCCCAGCCGCACTTTCGCGGCAGGATAGAGTGTGGAGGGAGCCCCGGAAGAGGGAGCTGCCGGCCACGAAGAATTGGGGGGTGCCGGAGATTCCACCATGGCCACCCCCCCAGAAGCAACTTGCTTCCCCCTCTTCCAGGACATTGAGACTGAGGGGGGAGGTGGCCGTTGGGGCCATGTGTGCGTTGCACAAGGGGGGGATATGTAACAGGGCGAGCAGCCCTGTACATTGTTTTGTTTATTTTTAGATCGGGGTCTCCCCTCCGCCCCTGTGCAGTGTATTTTGCATTTGTTTTGTTTTATGATTTGTTTTATTATATTTAAATGTATGACGGCGAGCGCCGCAGGAATAATTATTTATGTAAAGATGACGGCGTACCGCCGTGTTATTGTTTTGTTTATTTTTAAAACGTGTTCTGGCAGAGGCGAGATCGGTGCTCGTCAATAATTAAAACTCGTGCAGAAGGTGGCCATCTCCCGAATTAATTGGGTGATTTAATTTGTTGCTAATCGGGAGATGGTCACCTGTTATAAAAAGCCTGCAGCTCTCTAGCTCGGGGTGGGGTGTTGGAAGGAGAGAGCGAGAACGAGAGGAGAGAAACAAAACGAAACGTAAACATTCCAGGAACAGTGACAGCAACTGCCCAGCCTGACCTGGGATCGTATTATTTATTGTTTATTTTGTGTTCGTGATTTGTTTTTGTTTAACCTTTTATTTTGCTCTGTGAGCAAGTGTTTTTTTGTTTAAAATATTTATTTTATTTTTGTTTGCTTTAAATAAAACGGCACTCGCACCACTGCACCGTACCTTTTGTTTTTGTTGTGCCTTCTTCTGGTCTGACGTCACCACTCAGCCATTCCTGTCACAAACGCGTATAGCACAGTATTGTTAATTGGCATTCTTCTTTTGCTACTTTTCACTGCCATTACATAAGGTGAAGGTATATGTCATTTGAGCTGATTGGGAAAGCCCCAAGCAATAACAAATATACCATATTTATTTTTATTCAAAATCACAGACTTTTTTTTATTTATTTATGTTTTGGTGTTAAAATGTGACTTTGTTTTACTGACTGGCATTAAATATATGGACAGTGGCAACCTTAAGTCAAATGCAGTTTAGCATGGCTTACTTCTTTCTCAATCTTCAATACAGCAAAAGCAGTGAGCTTTCCTTGCTTTACTTTTGGGTTTTGACATGCTCTGTTAAAGAAAATGCTCGTTCACCAGGGTCGGGGATAAGGTTTTCGGCAGTATGGGGCTTTCAGCGCCAATTTGTACAAATATTTCTAATGCCCCCCTTTGCTGCTTGCATTCTTCTGCCCATTTCTTGTGTTTATGCTCTACTGCCCCCAAAAGAGACATAGTTTGCTGGATTCAAGCAAAAAAATTGAATTTGAATTTACTTGTGTTGCCCCGTGAAAGTGGGTGGAGTAAGTTCCGGGTCACACAGTTTTATTTTGTGTGAGCAGACGTGAGATACACTGCCTCAGTTGAAATGTCAGTGAGTTATTAAAAAGACTTCTTCAGATTCTGGATTCGGCTTTGTGCACTTGCATTGCATTTTCTTAGAAACTGCTGTAATTCTACTGGACGTCTAAGAGTCTGTTGGGCATCATAGTTGGCATTGTTTAGTAGTTTGTCCAGCTGGAAAACATCCTTTTCTATTGATAATCCAGTATGCTTTAGCAGACTTAATTCTTATGTCTGTGTCACTTCACTTTTAAATGCAAACTGAGGGGCATAACTTGTGTACGATTCATTCATTTGTCTAAATAGTTTTGTGTTGTTTTTTGTATTGTTTTTTTTTTCACAAGGGGCCTGATGTCGTTCATTTAAAAGTCAACAACTGGAGAGTTTTAAGAAATACCAAGGCAGAATAAATATATGAGATTGTCTCACATTCTCTTTTCCTAGAGATCAAAATGCTGTATATGCCTTTCAACTTTCCAACCTTTTCCCATTTTGTAATGTAAGAAGCTTTTCTGTCTCAATTGTTTTTTTCTGTAACAAATTATCAGCAGGCAGCTTGGCTGCCAGCTCCACAATATCTCTCAACAGGCAGTGGGTCACATGGCTGGTCAGCACAGCCTGCCATTGGTGAAAAGAGGTTCCCATGGTAACGCAGCTGGGTAGGCTTTCATGGGAAAATGTAAACAGTGACTGAGCATGGAGGATTTATGTGAATTGTTTTCTAATCTTGTTAGTTCAGATTTCCATGGTACAACAACAGAAAAGTATGCTGAAATCTACTTTGCAAAAAAACACACTGTGAATTTTGTTTTTATACAAGCATGAACTCCTTGTCCTTGCATAAGAAATTACCAATTTCATGTTATGGTAATGATTCCAAGAGATTAAACGTCTCTCTTTTCACACAAAACGATTGGGCATTGTTCCACTATTCTGCCACTCAACTCTCCCCACAACTACCCTAACACGACTCTAACATGACCTTGGACTTACTTACCATGCCTTGGCCAAGTGCTTTCATCTGTGGTATTCTTTTGTTCTCAAAGTTCCACTTGATGGCCGTGCATTTTTTTAAATTATTTTTTTTTTAATATGATTTTTACTTTATTCAGCCTCAGGGACAGTTAATCGAGCTATGATTTATAACTGAATTAAATCCTAGCACCACAAATAGCACCTTGATTTTATTGGTCAATCTTAGCATCTCAGTAAGCCCCTTGTTTATTATTGGCTGTCTGTGACATCATCTGTCTTTTTTGCATGGTAGCAGACACTTGAGGGTTCCATTGACACAGCTGCAAAAAATAAGTGTTTAGGAAAAGGCTTGGTCTTTTGTATTGTGGTTAAGACGCTCATGGCCATCGTGTGTGCCCAGCCTCTGCCCAGTTACATTGGTGCCGTGATGTGCATCTCATGGGCTGGCTGCAGCCGATCGTCAAGGTTAAAGGAAGATGGGTGCAATGGGCAATGCTGTGTAATTCATAACAAACTAGCGAATTAAAACTTTACACAAATTGGCACAGTTGGCATTGGGCACTGCAGACAGTGTAAAAAAAAGAGACCAAGGTTTTGGACATATAGATTGAGCTGTTCTCTCACCCCCTAAGAGTGTGGTCCCATTAGGGAAGCTCACATTGCCACTGCCTGTGCAGTCCTGGCTCTGTAGATAACCTCAGCCCAGTGCTGACAGCTTTAATTATCATCAAGATTCATTTTTTAAATTATTTAATATTCCTGATGTTATAAAGGTTTGTTTAGTTCTTTTTGTTCGGCGTCATTGCACAGCTTGTTGGTTGTAGGGATCTGTTAAGCGAGACAGATTAAATGTTCATCTGTCATGGGAAATTGAAGATTTGATTTTTTATGTGTGTGCCGTAATATATAAATAAAAAATAAAGGTTATTTTGAGAACAATGTCTGAATTTGAAGGTGCATATGTTACCTTCTGCTGCCTTGTTTCATGACAGGAATGATAATCTAATAAAAAACAAAGCCCGCTCACTTAAATAGATTTCCAAATTGCATTTCCAATGCAATACAATCATATTCCCTTCAACATAACAGAGTTTATAAGATCTATTTACTTGGTTTCTGTTGGCTTCTGTCAAAGCGGTTGTTTTTAAAAGGAAGTGACGGTCACTATTTTGAAAGCACACCTTGGATCAACAGTTACTTTCCCAACATAAATGTCGGGGTAAAGGTCAGAATTTTCCACAGTTGTGAAATGTTACACTATTCTAATCCAAGCAGATTTGACCATTTACAGATAAGCCACTCTAAGGTTATAAAAAAAAACTGTAAGGATGTATTTCATCTGGGGTAGTACAGGACTAAAAGTAATGCACTCAGTTTTACAATATGTTGAGTCAAAGGATTCCAATCACCAAAGCTCTAACTTGAAGCAACCACCCATTACAGATGGTGATACTGAAAAAAAACTGTGTTGCTGAAGCCTTGTAACTGTACTGATGCGTGTAAATGCGATGGAGCTGCATTGGTAGTGAGCCAAAATATGTAAAAAACAAGCTGGTAAAGTGTGCCATTTGGGGTCCAATATTGAAGGGAAAAAAACAGAGCTTTGCTCTGGGTGGCATTTGTATGTTGCTGTCGTGTATAATAAAGACAGCCGTTAGCCAATTAACTTGAGTGCAAAATATTCCCTGTCCTATCCTGCCTATTAATCCTGGAGATGCCACGATTTGGGCTTCACCAGTAACACATGTTAACAGTCATTTCTATTTGTTGGTTGTCTTTTTAAAAAAACACTTACTGTCTGAACATTCTGGCTCATTATTTGTAAAGTCTAATAATAATCATAAGGTTACAGTCACCCCACTTCCACCTACAATCAATCACAGATGTTACTGTTCCACTAATTTCATCTTTTTCATCTTTTTTTTAACTGTGCGTAATAATAACATGCTGTATTGCACAATACTCCTTACACCACAAATCTCATTTTAGTTATATCTCATATATATATATATTTTTTTTTTTTGTTTAGCTATTTACAGAGTTAATTTATGTGTTTTGTGTAAAGTATACATGTAGCCATCAGTTCAGTGGATGTTGTACACATAAATAAGTCATGATAAAATAAATGTCTTTGCTGGTCCCCTGAAATTCATCACCAAAGGAGTTGACAGTGAAATTATTGTTAAAACTCACAAACGGTTTTGAAACCCTAAGCTGGATAAATCATCTGCATTACTTTCATTGAGTAAAACTAAAGGCATATTCTCATGGGTATTTTTATATGGTAAATATGATGCCCAACACTTTGCTGACTTACAGATGGAAAACAAGCCATTACCGCAGGAAACAGAATAAAAAGACAATTGTCAGGGGAAAACAGAAACTTGAAAGAAGCATAAGAAGATTTACATTTCGAAGGAATCATCCACTAAATATATTGCATTGTGAGATGGGGTGACAGGCTAAACAAAAGATGGTGAAAGATCACACAGACTACAACAAAAAGAGTGGGTGCAACAGCTACACTCAGAAGAATGAAATGTAGAGAGAACCACTTTCAATGCAAAAAACCCAATGTCTTGAAATGTCCCAATTGGTTTTAAAAATATATTTTAAGGATGTCATATATAACCCCTGACAGTTGCATCAGTAACATGCACATACCCATTTGTCCGACAGATTTAATCTGGATTTCGTTCCAATAAGCATCTCCATTTTATCCTACAACATTACGTTTGTTACTGGCTTTTCTGTAGCAGCAATCACATCAGAGCTCCATGCACAGACATTGCAGAAAAAATAAATAATTGAACAAATAATTTTTGATTATCAATTTGATCACAACAGTGAGAATGGGGGAACTCAAGGTGCTTTTTAAACTCCTACGAATGAAATCAAATCAGTTATTTCACAGTGGCATAACGATATGTAGAGGCACTCCAAATCTGAAAAAGCTGGGCATATACCCCAAACTGTTCAGAAATCGATAACTAGATTCCCTATAGACACAACATGATTCAGCACAATAGCTCCTGAACTTAACACTCCATACTACCGGCAACAGCTACTCAGAATTTCCATTAGCACTGGACTGTTTTCATCAACTTCCCTTACTTTAGCTTTTGATTGATCCAGGAGTGTTTCTGAGAGTACCTTCACTGATGTTTGTCTAAATAGGCCTACTATCCTTTTATATGACTGCTTTAATACCACTACAAATATATATACAGTGGTTTGCAGATTTTCAAGAAGTATTCACCCCTTTCAAATGAACTTTTTTATTCGAAGCTGTATTGGTGAAACTGAACACTTTACATGAGGAGGAGGTTAAATGTCAGCAAAACTTGCAAAGAAAATGCACAAACTGAAATTTACTGGTTGCATAAGTATTCAGCCCCTTAAGTCAGTACTTGGTAGAAGCACCGTTTGCAGCAATTACTGCTATGAGTCTTTTTGGATAGGTCTCTACTAGCTTTGCACGGTAGGATGGTGAAATTTTTGCCCATTCTTCACGGGAAAATTGCTCCAGTTCTGATGAGTATGTTGGAGATCGTCGATGGACTGCAATCTTTAAGTCTCGCCATAAATTTATGATTGGATTCAAGTCAGGACTTTGACTGGGCCACTCAAGAACATGGATTATCTTATTGTTCAACCACTCCAGTGTGGCTTTGGCTTTGTGCTTCGGGTCATTGTCCTGCTGAAATGTGAATTTCCTCCCGAGTTTCAGAGTCTTGGCTGACTCAAATGGGTTTTCCTCAAGGATTCACCTTTACTTTGCACCATCCATTCTCCCCTCTATCCTGATAAGCGTTCCAGTCCCTGCTGAAGATAAGCATAACATGATGCTGCCACCACCATGCTTGACAGCTGGGATGGTGTTGACTGGGTGATGTGCAGTGTTGGGCTTGCGCCAGACGTAACGCTTGAAATTTAGACCGAAAAGTTCAATTTTTGTCTCGTCTGACCACAAAACCTTTGTCCACATGTCTGCAGTATTATCTACATGCTTTTTCGCAAACTCCATACGTACTTTAAGATGAGGCTTTTTGAGTAATGGCTTCTTTCTTGCCACCCGTCCATAGAGGCCAGCTTTGTGTAGGGACCAGCTTATTGTTAATGTGTGAACACTGACTCCCATCTCAGTCACAGAACTTTGCAGATCTCTCAAGGTCATTGTTGGCTTCAGAGTGACATCCCTAACCAGTTTCCTGTCTGCCCGGCTGCTCAGTTTGGAAGGGCGACCTGATCTGGGTAGTGTCTATGTGGTGTGATGCATCTTCCACTTCTTAATGATGGACTTCTCTGTGAGGGATAATCAGCGCCTCTGAAATTTTCTTGTACCCTTCTGCTGCTCTGTGCCTCTCTACCACTTTGTCCCTGACTTGTTTCAAAAGCTCCTTGGTCTTCATGATTGCTTTGTTGGATCACTGTGTGAATTGCAGCTTGAAAGTCTTTATATACCTGAGGGAAATGATCTACAAGTTAAACCACTTTGAGTACACACAGGCTGAAACCATTTCACTAATTTTGTGACCTTTCAAACAAATCATTTGCACCTGAGCTGATTTAAGGCTGCAGTAGCAAAGGGGTTGAATACTTATGCAACTGAGATTAATCTGTTTTTCTCTGTAAATCTTATTTATTTGTATTCTATATGCATTGTTTAACTTTATCAATGTGGAGTAGTTTGTGTAGATTCTACATGTAAAGTCTAATTTGAAAGCGTCGTGGAGGTGTCAACAAAATGTGAAAACTTTGCAGGGGGGTGAATACTTCTGCAAACTCATAGTCACAATTTGGTCAATCAGCAAAAAAAAAAATAACCCTTTCGCGATTTGAGCGTTTACAAATTATCAAAGAATGAAATTAAAGGTTATTTCAGTCTTTGAGGAAATTATTTTGATCAAATTGCAAAATGTAAAATATCAAATAAGCACAGAGTGAAACGCAAAAGAAGAGACAGCTTCTTCTGTCTTTGAGAAAAGCGATATAATCAAATTGCAAAATGTAAAATACAAACAAGCAAAGAGTGAAATATAGACGAGGCAGCTTCTTCGGTCTTCGGTCTTCTGGAGGATCTCTGGAGCGCCATTACAGCTTAATTTGAAGTTCAATTATCCGATAGTTTATTCCTAATTTGGACAAAGTACCCAAAGAAAACAAACTTTCTCTTCGTACACCAGCAGAAGCTGATTCTGGGGCTATGCATGACTTCATTTTTGTCAAATAAAGAAGCGCTTCTGTGTGTGTAAGGGTGTTCAGTGCAATTCTAAAACAAATACAGTGATTTGTATGATTCTAAATCTAAAAAGTTATTTTTTTTTTAATTAGCTCTCATTTTGGTTTCTTTATATGTATCTAATTTGATTGAACTACTTTCATTTTACCTGACTGTTACCTAAACAATCTCAAATAAAAACCTTTAAGAAGGGTTTCTTGCTGTCAAAAAGCAATCTCTGTCTTTATTCCTCAGGCACTGCACTGTCTGGTGCTGATCGGGGTCTGCAAAACCTGTTTTCTAAAAAGTGGTAGTTCACCCCCTGATATGATTTATGAGAATATTAAACATTTAAGAAGCATACTTTTATTTATTTATTTTTTCTTTCTTTCACTTAAAAACAGTGATTAGACAAACGTGGATTGACATTTGATTTTGCAATTTAAATACTGTGTATGCAGTAGTCTTATAATAAAAATAAAACAATCAATTTTTAATTGTGTTCATTTTTTCTTCTAAAACTGTATTTGCTAAATAACAACGTGAGAACATTATGAACGTTATTCGCTTGGAGTTTAATGTTTGAGATTACTATCCTCCTATATTGCTTACCAAAACCCCGTTATAAATGAGGCCACGGTCTCAATTGGTAAACTTCCTGCTTAAATAATAAAAACATAAATAATTAATCAATGACGTGTATCTTATGAATATAATTTATTGATTTTATGTTCATTCAATAAAAAAATATTGTATTTCATTTGATGCCCATTTTTAACACCCCGCAATTAATTGCTAATTGCAGAATGAGCAGCATCTTTAAAATCTGTTCGGGAAAAAGTGCATTTGTTCAAAGCACATTTC
This sequence comes from Acipenser ruthenus, assembly GCF_902713425.1. Taxonomy (NCBI): domain Eukaryota; kingdom Metazoa; phylum Chordata; class Actinopteri; order Acipenseriformes; family Acipenseridae; genus Acipenser; species Acipenser ruthenus. Next base: position 93,292,745 of record NC_081190.1, on the reverse strand, counting down.
ACAATTTGAGTATATCGCTTTTCTCAAAGACCGAAGAAGCTGTCTCTTATGTGCTTCGTTCTTTTATGTGTGGTATTTTACATTTCGCACTTTGATTATATTGCTTTACTCAAAGACCGAAGCTGGTTATTCTTTTGTGTTTCGCTCTTTGCTTGTTTGATATTTTCCATTTCGCAATTTGATCAAAATAATTTGCTCAAAGACCGAAATAACCTTTCATTTCATTCTTTGATAATTTGTAAATGGTCAAATCGCGAAATGGTTATCTTTTTCGGTGATTGACCAAATCCTGACTATGACACACACACACACACACACACACACTCTCTCTATTACAGTCATCAGTTTTTGGTGCATTTTTAAAACTCATACAGTTAAAGCCTCAAAAGATTCTAAGTTAATCTGGTTCATCAGATTGTAACCATTACCTGTCCCCACCTACCACACTGTTCCTCAAGTGGATGACAGCAGTACCACATTTGTTCTATGTGGTATTTCTAACTGATGTATTTCTTAAATCCTCTAAAGGCCAATTGTTGCAGGGGTCTTCCTGGTAATGCTTATACTATTGTTTGAGAGCCCCATTGAGGCCATAGGGATGGTAAAATTATGAGTTTTCTAAAAAGTGACCAGGATGTGATGACTGAAACAGATAACTGCATACAAAGCAATTCTAAAGAAGAAGTAGTAGAATGCATTAGGTAAGTTGCTGTCACAAATGTTGGTGATTCAAGTTCATTATCACATGGTTTATAATTGCAGGGTTTATAATAGCACATTTCTGGGCAAGTACATATGTTCCAATTTACATGCTCTATAAAGAATGCTGAGATGCTGCAATGTAGGAAAGAGAACATTATTGTATTTTTTCCCCCAAATGAGGAGAGGTGGTGATACCTAATTGCTGCCAGTGGGATACAATATTTATCCTGTCAGCGGGGAAAACATTATTGTTGCATACCTCCTTCACTGGTTTGATTTATAGTTCAGTTCTGCATACCTCATGGTTTTTGTCAATAAAAAATGAAATTTTGTATAACTTGAATACCTCATGGTTTTTGTCAATAAAAAATGAAAATGTATAACTTAAATTCAGCAATGTTATTATTAAATGTGGTTCAGCTGGGATATGAATAATTTTTACTTTGGAAATCGGATAAACTGGACACACTTAAATTCCACCATTGAAAAAAGAGTGCATGTTGGGTTACCATGTGACTCCATGTACACTTTGGACAGTTTGGGACAGTTCAGGCTTTTTAACATATGTCGCAATGCATTCTGGTAAGTGTAGTCCTGCTGTGAAAGGTACCCGAGACAGGTAAAATGTACCAGAATGCACTGAGATTTGACCTGAAAAGCCTGAACTGTCCCAAACTGTCCTTGTGTACATAGAGTTATATGGTAATCTTGTGTACATGGGATAAAAAAAAAGAACCGCAAGACAATTCATACTGTATAATGACAGTGCATTTTTACATAATGTACAAAAATATAGTACACTAAATACCGATGCACTATTCAACTATTTGTATGTGGAGAGGTTCTATTCCTCAACTCAATAGACCCCCCTATCTAAGGAAGTAGGCAATGTCAATATAAACAACAAAACAATCTTTCTCATCTTCAAAAAGATAGTTCTTCAAGCCAAGTCCTCAGCACACACATTACCACTGAACAACCAATGACTTCAGAATGTATAAAATATTAATACTGTCTGAATATTGCTTTTTAATAAAAGGCCTATTTGTAATCTTCATTCCTTTTCAACTGGTAGCAAACCCGTTTATCCGTCATAATGACCAGGTATCTTCCAGAAAACTGCAGATGTTTCTAGCCACATTACAAGCTAGTTCTGTGCTTCTTGTAATATGATCCATTCAGCCAGTTAGTGTGGGCATAATGTTAATCCACACATGAAAGCCTGGGACATTTTAACTCATGTCAACAATTTCATGTTTGCTTAATGTTCTGAAAGTGTTCTTTTGACTCCAGGTTTTCCTTTTTTGTAGTCTAATAATGTAGGAGGTCTAAAGAAAATGGCTGGGGGCTTCATACATAATTATGCATATGTTAAGAAAACATGTTTTTTCTAATATTTTTCTATTTTATGCGTTGCTATGCTTTCTCTGTATTTCCTTAAATTCATTGCGATGGCAATTGTGTAAAGTTATTTGTTTGGGTATGGAGGTTGGTGTCTGGTACTCTTCTGTTGTAATCTTGTAGTAATATATCTTTTCTTTTTTTATTTGTTTAGTGTGCCCAATTATTGCTGATTTTGATGTTTAATAAAATATTAGTATTAAACTGACTAATTATTGTATTGAGCGAATCATTCTAGGTTAATCCGCAAAATAAGACCTACACCAGTGAGTCAGTAACAGATAGATAGTGTACTCCATTTGGGAATTTCACGCACACATTTATGGAATTTACCAGCTGTCTTTCCACAGATTAACAGGCCAAACATGGGTCAGAATAAATAAAAATGGCACAGCACTCAAATATACAATATAGAAATTCTGCTTTGCTTTTAGTCGCACACATAATATTGCCCTGTAGAAGCAGCATGAATAGTTATAGCACCACAGTAATTGTCAGATCAACATTCCGGCTGATTACTAGGTGAGCCATTTTGGGACTCCTCTTTCTGCTTGCTCTGCCTGCACTGAGAAAGCTTTTACAGCACTTGCAAAGGGGAGGACCGGTATAGGAACAGTGTGCACATCCAGAAGGATTACCATACTGGGTTTTGCCTAGAGGATTTTCAGCTCTGCGATTGGATATAAACCAGGGCCTAGCGGTGAAGAGAACATGTGCTGCCCTAAGAAACAACATTTCCACAGGGTTTGAAATAGATACAGTCGCAGTTGTTTAACAAACAATTGCACTAATGAATGCGCCTTTCCACCCAGTAAACAATGACCACAAGAAGTCTTAGATAAGTAGCAACAATAAACCAAAAAAATCGAGACAAAAGTTTGCATTCTACTGTCCTTTACCTGACTCAAAAGGGAGTGCTTTAGTATCCAGTTTTGCGAACTAAAGAAGATCAAGTTTCCAAAGTATAATTTTCAAACAAGTAAACCCAAATATCTATGTTCTTAATTTAAATCAAATATTCTAAACTTCCATATCTATTTACATTTTAAACAGCTGGTTGAAAAACAAATATATGGATTACATGACGCTACACTGCTTCTCTGCCCCCTCCCCCTCCCCTCAGTCTATTTCAAATTAAAGAGGTTTAAAGATAGCAGAGCTATGCAGTTCAAATTCCTTATATGGTTAAATTATGCCAGCAGAATGAGAACATACATTTTCTGCATGCCTTCTCTGTTGCAGTAACTATACCCTGTAATTCATTTCTGACTTGCTTTGTTAACTTCAATAAGAATCAGAGCATATTAAACAGACATGGAACATTGGAATGAAGTAAAGAAATTGTACTCAGTGCACCCGCTGAGAGAATATCCTGCTGCTTAGTGTTTTGTCCTTATTTGTTAAGCACTGGGTGATAATGCAAGGCACATATATATATATATATATATATATATATATATATATATATATATATATATATATATACTGTATATACGTTTCATTATTTGCAGACTCAAGGGCCTGGAAATATTTTAAGATGTTTGTTAGTATATTTGTCTTATCGTTGCATTTTTTGCTTGTGCTTTATTATGAGAATAGAATGTATATTAAAGACTATGGGGTAGATGAACTAAAGTGTTGTGTGTGTTGCAATCGTTGCAAACCAGTCGGAAGTGTAGCGTGAAATGTACTAAACAAATGCAACGCTGTTAGCATCATTTTAACGAATGCTTTGCAGCCGCAGCTCTTATTTGCACTTTAGCCTTAAATGAATGTGTAATTCTGGTCGTTCTGCAGAAATTCACAAAAACAGGGTGGAGATGAGAGTGCCAGTGAGGGATCAAACATATTATAATGAGAAATACTAAAGCCGTGGGCAATTGTGACACTTACAATTGCATCAATTTGTTAAGAACTTTTGAAAGCATGTTTTAAACAGTCGCAATTGTTGCTGGCATTTCCCAATCCTCTTTTTCTCGTGTGTTGCCAGTTGTGCTCAATCTATTTTTGAGACGAACACCCAAGTATCTAATTTTCACTAAAGTCAGGGTGTACTTACAAGTCTTGAAAACTAATTTCTATGACAGTTCTGATTTTCCCAACGTGTTGGGAGCAATAGGCTGCACACATGTGCTACTAACCCCTCCAGGCCATTCTCAGCATCTATATAGGACCATGTTGATTGTCTAGGCTACTAAGTAGACCAAGTTAAAAATAATAATAATTTAAATAAAACAAAAAACCCTAAAATTATTTAGTTTCAGTTTAAAATAATCATTTATTCGCATTGTACACCAATGTGTACAATGCAGCAGCATGATTTATTTTGTGTTACCAGTAGGCTAAAGTACAAAAAAAGTGTGCTAGGTATTCATTTGATTTTACTACTGTTTGTTGTAAACTAATTACCATTGTTTAGCTGTTATTAGCACTACAGGCACATCTTTAAACACAGAGGCCCGTATTTAGTCATTCACACAAACACTTAATAAAAATGCAAAATGCAAATACTAATTGAGTTTTTGGTGGAAAGTGCATGCAGGCTTTTGGGAATACATATGCACCTTTTTAATAATAATTCTAAAAAAAGCATATTTCCAATTGAGACTTTAAAACATCTATGTTTTAATTGCTTCTTTCCTATATTTAGTCAATTTGTATGCACATGAATCAGTGTCGTTACAGTGCTGCCTCTATTGCAAAGCACAATCGCGACTAGGACATACAGTACAGCAAGATTTTTATTTGCGTTAGGCCTTCATTAATTTAAACATCTGTTTAAAAGTCCATAACCTCTCGTTTATTTGAATACGCTAATAGAGTAGCTATATGTATTCCACATCATAGACTTATAACGGAAATAATCTCAAATAGAAATCTCTCATCAAGGTTAATCTAGCCCAAACTGAAGTGGGTCTTTTAGAGCTCTGTATACCCTCATTACTAAGCTGATGGGGACCTGTGGCAAAGTGGCTTGCAGTGTGCAGGTGCAGGAAGGATGTGGTGATCAATGAAAAGGCAGACAACAAGAATCCAAGTGCAAGGAGGTTTAATTATAATCCAGGTTTGGTGACTAAAACAATCATGTATGATATCACAACAATGGTCCTTCCGGGTCGTTTCCTTAACCATAAACGAAGGAACAGATCACGTCTCTCTGTGCCCTATTTGTACCGTCACACATGACCCCTTGGTAAATGAGTGCGGCCGCTCCTCCAATCCACGGCTGCCACACCGTTTCCCTTCCAGGTCAATGAGTTAGTGCACTCTAGTTCCGCCCTGTGGAAGGGTGGGGAGCAATTCACTGACACACACATGGGAGACAGAAGGTTTTATTTGAAACACTGCATATCAACAGGGCACAGTACTGCATCTCCAGCCCCGCCCCACCCCTTGTTCGCTGTATTTTTCACATACCTCTTTGTAGTGCATACCGATAAATCATCTCCTGGTCACTCGTTTTATCACCAAACTCCTCAATAATGCGATCCAAGTCATTATTTTATTACTATAACATCTCAAAAAAAGCTCTGCAAATGTCCATGATATTCTTTGAGCACTGGATGCAGAAGCACCTATCTTGTTTATTTATTTCCATGTTATCTCTGTGGTGCCGTGGCTATCTGTATTTCTCAGATACGCTCCTTTTTATTTTTCTTGGCTTCCCTCGGCTCCTATCGGTCTCACTCGGCCATTGGATGGTTTTCTCGGCTTTTTCCGGAGAAAAAATGACTAGAGACCTATTTTTTACGTCTTTTTGATGATGTCGGACAGGGTCCGACATTGGACCGGAAAGGGAAAATAATAATGTCAGATCAGGTCTGACATAGGACCGCAAAGGGTTAAGGCCGTGCTTGCCTGTTTTGTTCTTTCTTCAACCGCTGGCGTTCCTGCCTGGTCTTTGTTTACACTGGTGTCTTCGCAGTACTTATGGGCCGAGCAATCCCCCAAGGCCTGCCTCTCAGCCAGTCAGAGAGAGGGAAAGCCAACACACCCTCTTCCCCACCTCTCCATGTCATTGCCATGACTGACAGGCGGATCTTATGAGGCTGCTGCCCTCTTCCTGCAGAACCACGCAGGCGCCAGACAATCAGCACAGACCTCCCCCGTTACACACGCCCTTTCTAGATGACTGACTTCCTTTTAACCCTGGGAATGAATTGTCAGGCCAACCAGTCCAGGGAACTCTGTTCCCGTTACTTAGTGCCCTCACAAGTCTGGAGGGAGATTTACCATCAAGAATCATTCTATTTCTGTCACAGGACCTCATTAATTATTACATTTGTTTTAAATGATTTAAGTAAGCCCTTTAGTATATTGTTGTGCTTCATTACTTTTACTTCTATGAGACATTCCAAGTCTTCTGATTACTTAAGGAACAGATTAGCATCTAGTAGTTGGTTGTGCTCACCATACAAACTACAAAGCTAATGTCCGATAACACTATGTAACCAGGACAGTGATATTTTGAAATTTACCTATTTCCAATGAGAAAACGGGCGAATTTGTGTCTTTTCGTTCACATAAAGTCAGAAAAAAACAACATATGAATCCAAATTAACATTTATTTATTATTATTATTATTATTATTTATTTCTTAGCAGACACCCTTATCCAGGGCGACTTACAATCGCAAGCAAATACAAATACATTCAAGTGTTACAATACAAGTAATACAATAAGAGCAAGAAATACAATAATTTTTGTTCAAGTGTGACAAACCACAATTCAATAATACAGCAGATAATAGTGATAGTTACATCAGGATATGATTAAATAGTGATAGTTACATCAGGATATGATTAAGTACAAAATACTACAGGTTAAACACTTGGCAGATTACAATATTCTGAAGTACAGGATTAAATGCAGTAAAATAGGGGGCAGATAAGAGCAAAATAAAGCACATTTAAATGAAGGGTGATAGTGTCCCAGGATACAACAGAGGAGTTCTACAGGTGCTGTTTGAAGAGGTGAGTCTTAACGAGGCGCCGGAATGTGGTCAGGGACTGGGCAGTCCTGACATCTATAGGAAGGTCATTCCACCACTGCGGAGCGAGGGTGGAGAAGGAGCGGGCTCTGGAGGCAGGGGAGCGTAGCGGAGGTAGAGCCAGTCTTCTAGTGCAGGCAGAGCGGAGAGGTCGAGTGGGGGTGTAGGGAGAGATGAGGGTCTGGAGGTAGCTGGGTGCAGTCTGGTCAAGGCATCTGTAGGCTAGTACAAGAGTCTTGAACTGGATGCGAGCGGTGATCGGGAGCCAGTGGAGCGAGCAGAGTAGTGGAGTAGCGTGGGCGAAGCGAGGCAGAGAGAACACCAGGCGGGCAGCAGAGTTCTGGATGAGCTGGAGCGGATGGGTGGCAGACGCAGGGAGGCCAGCCAGGAGGGAGTTGCAGTAGTCTAGGCGGGAGATTACCAGGGCCTGGACCAGGAGCTGGGTGGCATAGTTGGTGAGGAAGGGTCGGATTCTTTGGATGTTGCTCAGGAAGAATCGGCAAGTGCGTGCCAGAGTGGAGATGTGCTGGGAATAAGAGAGGCAGGGATCCAGGGTGACTCCAAGGTTCTTAGCAGAGGAAGAGGGAGAGAGTGTGGTAGATTCCAGAGGAACATACTAAAGTAATACAAAAATGACTACAAAAGAGTTAGAAGTGAGTAGTTTTTCGAGATTTACGATTATACTGTAAATCACTTTCACGAATCAGCCCCCAAATGTAGTCTCCCATCATGTTCTCATTATACTGTCCTTGGTAGCAGCGTTCAAAGTCCAGTATATCCTGGTGGAAGCGCTCGCCTTGCTCCTCCGAGTACGCTCCCATGTTCTCCTTGAATTTATCAAGATGAGCATCAAGGATATGGACTTTGAGGGACATCCTACAGCCCATTGTGCCGTAGTTCTTCACCAGAGTCTCAACCAGCTCCACATCGTTTTCGGTCTTGTGATTGCCCAGGAAGCCCCGAACCACTGCGACAAAGCTGTTCCAAGCCGCTTTCTCCTTACTAGTGAGCTTCTTGGGGAATTCATTGCACTCCAGGATCTTCTTTATCTGTGGTCCGACGAAGACACCGGCTTTGACCTTTGCCTCAGACAGCTTAGGGAAGAAGTCTTGAAGGCTGCTGACTCCTTATCTAGAGCTCTGACAAATTGTTTCATAAGGCCCAATTTGATGTGCAGTGGTGGCATCAGCACCTTCCGGGGGTCCACCAGTGGCTCCCACTTGACGTTGTTCCTCCCCACAGAGAACTCAGTCCGCTGTGGCCAGTCCCGCCTGTGGTAGTGCGCCTTGGTGTCCCTGCTGTCCCAAAGGCAAAGATAGCAGGGAAACTTGGTAAAACCGCCTTGGAGACCCATCAGGAATGCCACCATTTTGAAGTCTCCTATGACCTTGATGCCATCTCAGAAAAATGCAGATATGTATCCACTTAGGCAGCTGGAACTAAACTGAACTGGTGGGCTTAAGACCCCTGTATTTATACTACTATTTAGATTACTGGAAAGTTCTAGAAGTTACTCCAAGTTTACTCAGCACTGAATATATCTGGAATGTTCTGGAAAATAGGTACATTTCAAAATATCACTGTCCTGGTCACAAAAGCAAAGTTTGTGGGGAATAATAGCCATTTTCTATACTTTTGAGGCATAAGCAATTAGGAAATAACACTTACTACCCAGGAACCAAAAAAAAAAAAAAATTTCTTACATGGTGTAATCAGGGTTGATATGATTTATCAGGGATAATCAGGGAATACATTTTTTCAACCTCTAGAAATAGTTGAATATATATTCGTAAAACTTGTGAGTATACCGCCCATTTTTATGATTTAAATACAGTATTATATTAATGTTGGTATCAATTTTCCCTGTGGAAAAACTTGTGTGAATAACAGTGCACATTATCTATTAGGGTTTTCTCATATACTGTGTACTATATGTCCATACAACATTTTTTGCCATAATCAGTCTGTATTTTTTTTTTTCAGGGTCGATGGTTTAATACCCCTCAAATCCACAAGGAACACCAGTAGATTGTCAGAGAGACAGATAACCGTAAAACATGTCTGTCTTACTCTGAAGTGAACCAGGACAAGCTCCTCAGGGACTGAACAAAGGTTTTCTCTATAAATTCACAAGCATAACTGATACAAAAAGGAAATGGGATGAAGTAACCCCTGCCCCTACTCTTGAAACAGGTTTCAGAAAAAAATATATATTTTCATGTTGGTTGCAAATGTCAAAGTATATTTTTTAACAATAAAAAATGACCTACAGCTCTTAAAGTACACCAATAAAAAACAAATGTGCCCTGTTCCTTAAAGGAGTGAGTTGTTTCAACCATGCAGCTGTCGGGCAGTGTTGTCAGGGCTTCATCATTACATTTTCGTGGTGATTGACCAGCTTCCAGTGAAATGTCGATTTCCTGCTATGCTGAGCAGACTTTCCCAACACTGCAGTCTCAGGAGAGGCTGCAGCTTTTCTTTTCAAGCACCTCTAAAGGTCGGAGACAGCCTTGAAAATGGAATGAAAGGGGGCTCCCCAGTGGCGCATCCTGTAAAGGCGCTCCACGTGGAGTGCAGGATGCGCTCTATAGTCTGGACGTCGCGAGTTCGAGTCTAGGCTATTCCACAACCGACCGTGGACGGGAGCTCCCAGGGGGCGGCACTCAATTGGCCAAGTGTCGCCCGGGGGGAGGGAGGGTTAGGTCGGCCAGGGTGTCCTCGGCTCACCGCGCACCAGCGACCCCTGTAGTCTGGCCATGCAGAGGCGGGAAGTTTAAAATGGTTGTTTAAATTGTTTTGATTTATTAGCTTGCAGTGTATGATTAACATTATAAATGCAGACAGCTGACGAATCAAAACATGCTAAATTAATTTCAACAGAAGATTGCGTTCAGAGCTACAAAAAGGGGACGTTGCATGCAGATGGTGGGATTCTGTTTTGCTCAACTTGTAATGTGTCTTTGGATCATAAGAAACGGTACTATTGACAAGCATCTTGACAGCGCAGTACACAAAAACAAGAAAATCAAACTTGAAGTTCAGGCTAAACAATTACCGAACAAGCCAGTCACAATCACAGGATTGTTTAAAAAGAGCACAGAAAGTGGAGAAACACGTAATGCCAACACGTTTGAATTAGTGGAAGACTTTGTGCAGCCTTTTTAATGAAAAAAATCCCTAATTGTGGAGCTGTGCCAGTGACACACTCACGAGAGTATGTCCCTAAAGTGTCTTTTATAAAGAAAAACACTAAAGCTTTGGTTTTGTCATTTCAGGTTTGTAGTTAACATTGCTCCTGTGTTTAATATTTTGGGATTATTAAAGGCAGCAAAATAGTCTATTGATCATTGTAATTAATGTTTCAACATACGTTTTAAAGGTTTAGAAAACTTGAAAATCTTGCTGAATATGTCATTCATGGTTGTTTTTAAAAAATCTTTTTTGTCTATTTGTTAGCCTTTTTTTTTTTTTTTTTTTTTGCAGCCAACACAGACCATTTTAAACGACTCTTGTTTCCAGCAAAAGTTTGCTTCATTTTTAAAGATTGTTTCAATAGCGACTCGAGTTTCAATGTTACAATGTATTCATACATCCTCAGACAGTCCGGGATATATAAGAACATAAGAACATAAGAAAGTTTACAAACGAGAGGAGGCCATTCAGCCCATCTTGCTCGTTTGGTTGTTAGTAGCTTATTATTATTATTATTATTATTATTTATTTCTTAGCAGACGCCCTTATCCAGGGCGACTTACAATCGCGATCCCAGAATCTCATCAAGCAGCTTCTTGAAGGATCCCAGGGTGTCAGCTTCAACAACATTACTGGGGAGTTGGTTCCAGACCCTCACAATTCTCTGTGTAAAAAAGTGCCTCCTATTTTCTGTTCTGAATGCCCCTTTATCTAATCTCCATTTGGGACCCCTGGTCCTTGTTTCTTTTTTCAGGTCAAAGAAGTCCCCTGGGTTGACATTGTCTATACCTTTTAGGATTTTGAATGTTTGAATCAGATCGCCGCGTAGTCTTCTTTGTTCAAGACCGAATAGATTCAATTCTTTTAGCCTGTCTGTATACGACATGCCTTTCAAACCCGGGATAATTCTGGTTGCACTTCTTTGCACTTTTTCTAGAGCAACAATATCCTTTTTGTAACGAGGTGACCAGAACTGAACACAATATTCTAGGTGAGGTCTTACTAATGCATTATAAAGTTTTAACATTACTTCCCTTGATTTAAATTCAACACTTCTCACAATATATCCGAGCATCTTGTTGGCCTTTTTTATAGCTTCCCCACATTGTCTAGATGAAGACATTTCTGAGTCAACATAAACTCCTAGGTCTTTTTCATAGTTCCCTTCTTCAATTTCATTATCTCCCATATGATATTTATAATGCACATTTTTATTTCCTGCATGCAATACTTTACACTTTTCTCTATTAAATTTCATTTGCCATGTGTCTGCCCAGTTCTGAATGCTGTCTAGATCATTTTGAATGACCTTTGCTGCTGCAACAGTGTTTGCCACTCCTCCTATTTTTGTGTCGTCTGCAAATTTAACGAGTTTGCTTACTATACCAGAATCTAAATCATTAATGTAGATTAGGAATAGCAGAGGACCTAATACTGATCCCTGTGGTACAACACTGGTTACCTCGCTCCATTTTGAGGTTTCTCCTCTAATCAGTACTTTCTGTTTTCTACCTGTTAACCACTATGTGCATGCATTTCCTTGAATCCCTATTGCGTTCAGTTTGAGAATTAATCTTTTATGTGGGACTTTGTCAAAAGCTTTCTGGAAATCTAAATAAACCAAGTCGTATGCTTTGCAATTATCCATGTTGCATCCTCAAAAAAGTCAAGTAGGTTAGTTAGACACGATCTCCCTTTCCTAAAACCATGCTGACTGTCTCCCAGGATATTGTTACCATATAGGTAATTTTCCATTTTGGTCTTATTATAGTTTCAATAAGTTTACATATAATAGAAGTCAGGCTTATTGGTCTGTAGTTACCTGGTTCGGTTTTGTCTCCCTTTTTGTGGATCGGTATTACGTTTGCTATTTTCCAGAATGTCGGTACAACCCCTGTGTCAAGAGACTGTTGCATGATCTTGGTTAGCGGTTTGTAAATAACTTCTTTCATTTCTTTGAGTACTATTTGGAGGATCTCATCCGGCCCAGGGGATTTGTTTATTTTAAGAGCTTTTAGTCTCTTTAACACTTCTGCCTCTGTTATGCTAAAGTTATTTAAAACTGGATAGGAACAGGTCGACATGTGGGGCATGTTGTCCGTTTCCTCCTTTGTAAAAACCTGTGAAAAGTAATCATTTAATATATTTGCTATTTTTTTTTCTTCATCTTTGATTTTGCCATTTGTGTCTCTTAGACATTTAACCTCCTCTTTGAATGTTCTCTTGCTGTTATAATATTGGAAAAACATTTTGGAATTGGTTTCAGCCCCCTTAGCAATATTGATTTTTATCTTTCTCTTGGCCTTTCTAACTTCCATTTTGACTTGTGTTTGCAGTTCCAAGTACTCTTTCTGTGTACTGTGTTTTTGGTCCCTTTTAAACGCTCTGTAAAGTGCATTTTTTCGCTGAATATTTTTTTTAATTGATCTATTAAACCATTTTGGCCATTTTGTTTTAGATTTAGATTTGTCTACTTTTGGGATGTAATTGTTTTGCACCTCTAGTACTACATTTTTAAAAAACAGCCATCCTTTTTCTGTGGATGTTTTCTCTATTTTACTCCAATCTACTTCTGTTAGTGTCTGTTTCATACCTTCATAGTTTGCTTTTCTAAAATTGTAAACCTTAGCTTTAGTCATTACTTTTGGGGTTTTAAAAAATACTTCAAATGTTTGCCAATGGCTCTCTGACCTCTGTTTTAGTTATTCTGTCTTTGTTATTTGAAAAGACTAAATCAAGGCATGCCTCCCCTCTAGTCGGTGCCTTGACAAATTGCATTAGGAAGCAGTCATTTGTCATTTCCACCATTTCAATTTCGTCCGTCGTGCCCCCCATTGGGTTTTCCCATTTTATATGGGGGAAGTTGAAATCCCCCATTAGTATGGCTTCTCCTTTTCTACATGCATTTCGATGGTCATTGTATAACAGATTATTTTGCTCAGCGTCTGAATTTGGCGGTCTATAGCATGCTCCTATTATTATGCCTTTTGAATTTGTGTCCATTATTCTGACCCATATTGATTCTGCATTGTTTTCTTTGTCCTGATTTAACACCTGGGCTTCAAGACTATTTCTTATGTATAGCGCTACCCCTCCGCCTCTTCTGTCCTGCCTGTCTTTCCTATATAGTGTGTACCCACTAATATTATATTCGTCTCCATCACTCTCAGACAACCAAGTTTCTGTAACACCTATCACATCGTTGTTACTTGTTAGTGCAGTAGCTTCAAGTTCTAACATTTTGTTTCTGAGACTTCTAGCATTAAGATAAATACATTTAATAGTTGTCTTACCTGAGTTGTATATGCAACACTTTCAGCTATGTTAATGTATTTATATAGTCACCATGTACTTGCTATAGGCTATTTAAGTAGGTTATGCTTAAAATAGCTTTAAATTCACAAAATAAACTGTAAATGTCCAATAAATGAATGTACACAGAGTGCGAGCTGAGGTGCAATCATAACTACAAGCAATCAAATGGCATGTAATGTTAAAGTGACCTTTCGCCAAACACCTTTTGAAATGTAAATAGTAAACTTTTAATTGACTGAGCGAGTGCTTTGCTGACTTTGGATTAATATTACAAAATAAATCAGAGGGAGATCAAGTTGAACAAACAAATATGTATTTATAAAGGTTCCATTAACAATTACTTTCTCTGCTTTGACTGTCTCGCAGGACTCTGTGATTTGGGACAAGACCCCCCACCCTGCTACGGAGTGCATTTCTTTTGTCCTTAATGTTTCATTGAAGTTAATGTTCTCGCTGATTCAGCACCAAAAAGCCTTTCATAATTCCCCACTACTTCTTCTGCTAATACATTTAGCTCCTGGTCTGTAAACTTTAGATTCCTCACTCTGTCCTCCTTGGTCACTGTCATTGTGACAAACTCAGAACTTTTTTCGAGTGCCCTTATATATATATATATATATATATTATACTACAGTGTGTGGAAACCTCATGCATAATTCCGCGTGTTGAATTCTGCGTGCTGAATTCCGTGTGTTGTGACAACTTGCAAATGAATTATTAGAGTGCTTTATTTGTGCATATAATTAATTTAGTGAATAGAGCGGTCATGCCTTCATTTTTGCACGCAGTATGGGTTTCCCTTGCCACGCAGTATTTCAGGTAACTTACCGCTGTTTAGTGCACGAGGCCCTTAGTGTTCAACCCGGGAAGAGGCTTGAGTCTTAACCTCAAAAGCTTGATACCGTTCACAAACAGGCCCCTTTTGAGTCTCAATTACAAACTGCTTCTTCAGGCTACTTAAATAAAAATCTATTGATTAACCCAACACATCACTTATTATTTACACTTTGCAAGGAATAATTTTAAAAAAGCTATTATTTTAGACATTTTGCAAATGTATAATATAGTTTTTAAATTCTATCTGGGCAGTGAGAATGTAAAACTAAAAGCAGCCTATGCACACAAAAAACATTGTCAATCGACATTCATTTTGGCTTAAATATCTTTATAAACATCAGAGATAATTGATCCAGTCTTTTCTGTTTATAAAAACAGCAGTGCCACTGCCAGAAAGCAAAGTTGCAATAGTGCCTATTAAGTTAGGAAGCCTAATTATTTTCTGAATTTTTTTGAGAAATGCAAGTTGGGGTCCCTCCACCTATACCCATAAGTCACACGATACACACAGGTTATTGAGTTAGTGCCAGAAGCTGACTGACAGGATTTTACATTTTTAAATATTTTATTTTGTTGTTTTCTCTTTTTTACTTTCTTTATTTTATATTTTCTTTAGTTTTTAACTTTTATTTCAAACTGGGTAATACTCAATGAAAAGAATGCTGCTTCTATTAGTCCCCATCCTAAAACAAGTTGTTTACCATGGCAACAAGCATATCTTCAACTTCCTGGATGCAAACCAAAAAGTAGTCCAACTGAACAGTTTATAGTGCATCAGGTTCAAATTTGAGATGTGAGCTCCATACAAGCCTTTTTTAAAAACAGTGCCAAAAGCTCAGAAACGGTGTATGTACTTGAAAGGGCTTATTGTTTGGCTGTTCGAATTCCAAGAACAAGAACTGCAAGAACAACCATAACTCACCTGCGTTGAACAGCTGTTTTCTTTTTACTATGTACTGTTACTTTACCTGCAAGCAAGTTTATGCACTTATGTGCTGGAGGATAGCGCTTGCTTTTACTTTATCAAATGCAATATCAGCAATACAGTAAGATTTAACTTTCTGCAGTTAGTTAACAAAAAAATAAATATATATATATATATTGTAGCGTTTGCAGGAAAATGTAGAAGGCTCACTCAGGATCTGAGTGAATTCAAGATTTATTAAGCCGGGACTACAGAGGTACAACTACAGCTGAGCAGCGTAGTGCTACTCAGACTGTGACAAATAATAAAAGAAAAGAAGGTCCAAAAACACACTGTTTCGGCCAAGTGCTACAGCCACTAAGTGCAGTCTCTGGTTGTTCCTGTAGTCCCGCTTCTCTTCTGCTCTTCTTGGCTGTTTCTTCTGTGCTTTTTTTCTCACTCCAGCTTGTCTCTCCATCTCAGCAGCAGCTATGTGAGTAGAATATATAATGTATTCTTAGATCTGATTTTTAAATAATGTCTCTGAATAACAGTTTTTTCAACAACAAATCTACAGCAATTGACTGTACAACTGTTAACTCGTGAGATATGCGAATGGCCACTTTAAAGGCTTTTTATTTAATTGTGTTCCAGTATATCATGTTCTGTTCTCAGTGACAGACAACACATCTTGTGTTATATTTGCTCAATATAGTCAATGGGTCATCAATTCACAAAACAAGTCAGGTTTAATTAATCAGGAATTAATTTATAATATTATTTTAAGCCTAAAAGGTCACATTTCCATAGTTATGTGGGGACAGTAGTTTTATATGAGGAGCTTCATAAAATATTTTAAACATTGTGTCATTTCAACTCGACTACAGCCCACGTTGGGGAACACATTAAGTTCCATAAATCAGTTTTCATCTAATTTGTACTGTATAGCCAGGAGCTGAGGTTTTACATCATGCTAAGTCAGTGAAATATTTTACATCTATATAGTTTTCCTTCAACCTTTTTTTAGAATATGAGCTTAAAATATGCCTACAGCTTAGTTATTAAGGGCTGTTGTGTCTTGGTTTAATACGCATAACTATTTAAATTCCAATCTGGTTTATAACCATATAAAACAAAGCCCTCTTGTTACAGAACAAACATACATTGTTTTTATAAATAACATGAAATCTGTCAGAAACTGTTAATTTTGAGGACGTGATTAAAAAAAATATGTCTGCTACAGTAAATTTGAAGTCCTATGTAGAAACAAAATGTATTTAATTCAAGATGTTTTGCTATGATAATATAATTTAAGCAGCCGGTCTGGTCTTCATGACTTTTTTAATACATTATAAATAATGCAGATTCTGGGTGCACTCATACACATACAAAGGTGTACTATCTTTCAACAAACTAGGATGTATGCCACTGGATATAAGAAATCCAATATTAACGGTATCATTAACATATGTATCTGTGTACCTGTTAGCAAAATAATATTGGTGTGAATGTTTTACATTATTGGACAGAAGGGTTTACAAAAAGCTGAGACCTTAACCATACCAATTTTACAGATATTTGGTTTCAGAAATAATTATTCAGACAGGACTCCTCCTCTCACTCCCACTCTGGGTAGTTAATCCTTCTATTTACTGTTAACAACAAATGGTTTAATTACATGGTCATTACACTACATCAACTGAATTATGACTTTCTAAATAGTGTATCTATCCCTTACACATAGATACAATATTAACTGTATGATGTGTCCTCTTAAGTTAGATTTCCACACTTTAACTTTGAACACTTTACATTAAGGACTTAATTTATGAAGTTTACAGTATGCAAAACATGATTAATGTGTGCATTTCTATCTCCGTCATATTCACTATTCCCATTTCCGTGCAGAAAACAAGGATTTAGTGGATACAAAATGAATGATGTGGAATCGCGCCACCGCCTCATCTGCATTGAATTAATGATGTTTACGTATGCAAAGCAGCAACTGAATGCTGCCGCAAAGCGTATAGCATATGAGGTGGAAACTGTGTATGATGGCGGGGGAGCGATGATTCATCAGTATTTTTTTTGTGTGTGTTCCAGCTAAACAAATGTATTGATTTAAAATGGAACATTACTAAGGCCCTGCCAAAAAAATAAGACATACAAACAGCTTTTCATTGTCTTATTCCCTAAAAATACAGATTTGAAATGGCAGATATTTAAAGTCCGCTATAGCCATAACATGTTAAAGCGACACTATGTTTTATTTTGGGCTAATTGTAAATAGACTAAGGTAAAGAAATGCTGAAATAATTGTGTTAATGTGACACCTACAACACATCAGCATGGTTTGTTTTGTATTATGTGTAGGATACACTTAAAAAAAAAACTGCTAGGTATTATTTTGATTTTACTACTGTACTGTTTAAGCCTATTGTACATAACTATATTTTTACATAATGTAATGTGTACAGAGAACACATGTTATTTAAATATGCCCTCATATGTATTTTTTTTTATTATTATTAAAGAAACATCGATTGAAAACTTACAAATACATATATGCTACTTTAATTAATTAAAGATGAAATAAATATGTATATAAATATATCAATAACAAACTAAACTAACTAATAAATACATACATACATACATTAATAAAACCTCCTAAGATAAAACACCTCCCCAAAAACCTGAAAAAATATAAATATATTCTTGACGTCAAACATAAAAACAATACATGTATGCAGTGTGGAGTAGTGATGAGGGCTCTGGACTGTTGACCGGAGGATGGTGGGTTCAATACCAGGACACTGCTGCTGTAATTGTAACTTACTTTGGAAAAAAGAGTCAACAAAATAAATAATTATTATTATAAATAGGCGAGCGCACCATAGTGCTGATGATGAAAAAAACACCTGAACCGACCTTTATTTCACATACCTTATGATAAATACCTACCTTTTTTTCATAAAACCGCCCGGAACACTCGGTTCTGAAGTTCCATTTGGGATGAAAATGATGCACGTAATAAAACCAAGTGAGTACAACATAACACTACTGAAAAAACCCAGCCAACCGATCTTTAAATACCTTTATTGAACAAACAGTGTTAGAAGCAAATTTCAACTGCCTGAAACAATGTTACAAGATTACACAGTTGTAATTAAACATAGTTACTAAACATAGTTACAATGTTGGTTCTTTTTGGCTTTAACAAAGTTGGGAGGTAACGTTGTCAGTATTTCCAGCTATTTTCACTAAATTTAACATTTCGAAATCTAGCTGCTTAGGTTGAATCAGAGGGTTTCCCTCACCTGCCATTGTTTTTTTTGTGGTTTTTGTTTTTCTTCTTCTTCTTCTTCCACCGCTCTCTCTTTCTCTCTCTCATTTGTGTATCTCTGCCGGGTTATATTGTGCAAAAATGTAAACATTAAGTAGACTGTAACTATGCATAACAACATTGTATTTATGTGTACACGTATTTACTTGTAACTACTACGTAAATACACAGTAGAGACACACTGTAAAGTGTTACTGAAATGATCATCTACCAAGGTAATGCCTAATAAACGTCTTCTTTTTAGATATTACAACATAATTACAGTTGAGATTGTGCCAATAAGGGGAAAATGAATTACATTCATTAACTTCCCAAGCAAAGTAAGGGTTGTCTGACTTTTTAAAAGCAATATTAATTTCAGTCATTTTGAAAATTAGATACCTTAAAACCCACTGAGGCAGCTAAATTGAAAACTGATCTCAAAAAAAGTTATCTATCGCTAATGAAGCTTCCTGATTGGTCGATGAAAAGGTTTACAGTTTCACTGCTTCAACAAAAACACATATTTAACTGGCTCAACCAGACACTGGTCCCACCAGTCCACTCTCGACTCGTGGCTTGAAAAACTGGTGGGGCACAGCTCCACCCCCCCCCCCCCCCAAAAAAAAAAACTGTGCTCAAACCCGATGCCCAATTTTAACCATTTTTATGTAAACATTAAGCTAGCTTTCTAACATTACCAGATCTCACAAACAGTTCTAGGCTAGATTGTCACAATCAAGAGAGCTGCAAACAACACTTTACAGGCAAGGGTCTCTTATCGACAGACAGCTGCACCTGCACTAACCTGAGCATTTGAAATGGAAGTATCGTCACACTCTCGTGCTCTTAATAACATTCTGAACTACAGAAGAGTCAGGTTTGGTTTCTGTTGATGTCTCTGGCGTTGGAGGTTTAGCTTTTTTGTTGTAGAAAAAC
Source organism: Acipenser ruthenus (assembly GCF_902713425.1). Taxonomy (NCBI): domain Eukaryota; kingdom Metazoa; phylum Chordata; class Actinopteri; order Acipenseriformes; family Acipenseridae; genus Acipenser; species Acipenser ruthenus. The sequence continues at coordinate 93,273,140 of NC_081190.1, read as the reverse complement.
TCCAAACGTAGCTGTCTTTTTGCCATTTTAACAGGGCTCAAATTCACTCCGTTTTTAGCACATATTTTCGCTGACTGAAAAAGTGAAAGTCTCACACAAGAACAAATATAACGGTGAAGGGTCTTAGACACTCTTTGGTTATGTTATTAAGTTTTGAAAGTTTGAAATAAACTGCACACTTATGTATTTTTAAATAATAAACCTTGGCAACAGTGGCGTAGCCAGGATTTTTTTTCGGGAGAGGGTGGAAATGGTAACTTTTTTAAAGTGAGTAGTCACAGTGGTGCAATTGACAACCTGATTTCTTATTAGTGCATTGATGTTTTATTTTCCAAAAATAAAGAACAATCTTTTTTTTTTTTTTTTTTACAGAAGATCCAATAACCAAATACACTGTTGTTCCAAAAAAAAAGATTCAGTTTAGAACACTTCCGATTAAAAACAAAAAAGGAAATACAAAGCAAAGACTTGAACTTTTAACATGCGCATCAGATTTCAATTTCACATTATGATAATAAATAAAAATAATTATATAGAATTTAATTTGTACTTATGGTTGTTCATTTTTGTTAACTAACCTTAAAAAAAAAAAATGTACGAACAGCTGATCCAACAAAAAACTTTGGTTGATTGACAGCAAATCCAGCCATTCATTTTCATGGTATCACACTGCACTGACATTTGCTAGCCTATCAGCCTTTGTTGAACGGACAGACGCGCTGAAACCGAACTCAGGAATTGAAACACTTTTGCTGTTTCTCTCTCAGCAGCGTCCAGAACTGTTTTCATTCTGATTTATTTCTTTAGTTATTCAATTAATAATAGGTTGTACATTTACCGCTCCATCTCCAAGACCTGGATGGACTTGGTTACCGTCCCTTGATGAAGCTGGCTGCACAATCCGTAAAAAATGATTAGTAGGCTGGCCGCTGGAGAGGTCAGCTGGCAGTAAGATATGTCGAGAGGCGAGTGCATTCTACGTAAATACATAGGTTACTAATACATAGTAGATGTCCTCTACCCCATCTATGTGTGTAGTAGCTAGGCTACATAGCATATACAGTAATCACAGCCTATATGTTACATGCATCTGTGTGTGGGGTTGAGCGAGTGCAGCTTGCTTATGTATTCTAGTCCCGCCCGTGCCACGTCCGCCCCGCGTCCTGTGTGAACACACGGGTAGACTATAATGGGAAAATATAACAATATTGCAATTTCATTATTTCTTACACATTTTCAGTGTGAACGATCCTAACGCAGTGGCTAAGCCACTGCCTGGCAGAAATCTACGCGTCGCCACTGCCCCTGTCTTAGACACAAAAATCAATTTTGATAAATTGCATTCAAATAGGGACACTTAATTTACATTTCAATTTTAATAAAATTACCTGACACTTAATAAAATTACAAAGTGCAGCAAGGCAACATTTTTATATTTGTTTTAAGCATATTATGATAAATTATGTTAATTAACAATTCAAAGATCCTTACCTAGATATGAATAAGAATTTCTAATTACCTGTCAAAAGAATGGCATTTTATATAGCAAATGTGACTTGCACTTGTAACTTGAAGTTGTTATAATGAACATATAGTTCCAGTAGAATGTTTATACGGATGCTCAGACTAAAACGAACACCTGGTATGAGCTACTACTACTTATCATGTAAGACAAAATGTGCTGTTAACAGTATGAAAACATTTCGAGATGAATTCCCTGGTGCGTACAGGCTGACAACACTGGGGCTCCTCTAAGAAAGAAACATAACATGATAAATGATTATCTGTAACAGTCCCAACAGAAGAAGGTTATTCAATGCTGCAGATTGCAGCCAGGCGGCTGGTGTCACCTGCTGCTGAATGATGTGTTCTGAAAAGGATTAATGAGTCGAAAATAGACGGGGCTCGAGGAAAGAAAACCCAAATTCTCCCCAGTGAAGTCATTCTATGATGAACAGGAATCCAATTTGGAGTTGTCTAATGATTTTGATATTGATGTTTAGTTTAACCCCAAGACTGATCAAGTTTGAATTGTTTTTGAGTGGCCTAAATGGATTGGTATCCACTAGGAAATCATTTCTTGGCCGAAGACAGTGACTACTGGGGGATGAAAGGATGAAATGGAATGAAACCATGACACAGTGCTGACACAAGTATATTGATGCCAAATTCATATCCATTAGCTGTGCCTTATCAATTAAATATTTACTGTAAGAAGGTTAGTGATCAGAGTAACCATTACCCTGTGTCTGATCATTTCAGTCGTCAAGTAGGTATTATGGCTTGTAATGTGGCTACACTGAAAAGTACCATGTGAACAGTAAGTAGGCTACCTCAGGGTGCTGGTTTATAATTTTTTATTAATTCAGTTATTTTTTAATTTAGAGTGCCCAATTATATGACCCCCAATGTTCCTCACAACAGAGAATGGTCACACAGCTCAAGGTTCAGTGGGGGTCCCCTGACTGTATGACTCACCCTGCACACCACGTTTCCAAGCTTGTACCAGGTGAGCCACTCGGGGACCCAGGAAGTATTTATATGAGAATGATTTAAAAATATAAATGGAGATAATTGGTTCCCTTACAACAAGTGACTTACCTTTTACCAAATGCAAAACTGTACATTGTATGCTCAAAGTCAACCATACTTTAATAATTATTCTACCTAAGCCTGACATAGATCTCTTAGAAATGTCTAATTACAGACCTATTTCAATTTGAAATACGGATACAAACATTCTAAGATATTCTTCTGACAATATTAAACAATTATGACATCTTATATTTTCTCCTGGGATAATCCTGGACCAGCTCTGGCCCTCTCTCTGGATCCTCAAAAAGCTTTCAATAAAAAGAATGACCATTCCTCATGGACCACCATCACAAAGTGCTTTACAAGATACGAGACTAGGGTGTGTTAACTATGCATCAGCTGCAGAGTCACTTACAACAACATCTCACTCGAAAGACGGAACACAAGGAGGTTAAGTGACTTGCTCAGTGGCTGAGCTGGGATTTGAACCGGGGACCTGCTGGTTACAAGCATGTTTCTTTATCCACTGGACACAAGACCACAAAGTCCACTGGAATATGACATATCTGAAGATGAAAAAGAAGGGGGGACAGTGGATGTGTGGACAATAAGAAGTGGGCTTGTATGGTATGTTTAACAGTACCTGAACTGTGATGAACTATAAAGAAGAACAAGAAGATTCTCAAGATTATTTTTTTTTATTGCTCTTGTCGTTGCATTATGAAGTTAATCGTTATTGTGAAGTGCCTTGGCATGGTTTGCAATGAGGCACTATAGAAATGTATTCTGGCTGTTGTTGCTGATCATAATTAAATTTAAGCTGGTGACATTTGTGTAAATTGCAGTAATCATTGTTGCCTTATTTTTGTCCTTGATATGCAGAATCTGAAGATATATTTCCATAGTCTCTTCTGTAGATGCTGATGAAGTACATATATATGTGTGTCCAAGAAACGGGGATCAGAAAGCTCAGAAAAAAAGACTAGAAAACAGATAAGCCTATTGTTTATCTACAGTTTGCAGGAAATTAAAAAGATGTTCAACGACAGTCTGACGTAAATTGTTTAGCGATGTTTCATGGCGACTGTTAGAGGAAAACCTAGTATATCCACATAGAATCCGAGACTCACTTTACCCTGCTGTTCCTCTCAAGCGATGTAAACTTCGTTTTGGCCCTATAATCTCTCATTTAATTACAATTTGGTGCTTAGTGGAAAAGCATATTGTGACAGAAATATGATGAGTTCTGGTTGTAAATCTCCCTCCCGACCTGTTAGGGCGCTAAGCTGCGAGGACAGAGTTCTTTTGACGGGCTGGACTGACAGTTCTTTCCCGGGTCGGGGGTTGGCCAGTCTGGAAGAAGGTGAGTCTATGTTGCAAGAACGTATTGACCCGGAAGGTAAACAATGTAGCAGTCGCTGATTGTAAGGCAGCTGCATTAGTTTACCAAGGGGTCATGCGTAACAGCATAAAAAGTGGACAGAGACTTGTAATCAGTTCCTTTGCTTAGGTTCAGAGACACACGGTACTGGAAGGACCAGGAGAGTTCCCAAAAATAAACAATAAATATTCGTGAGTGTTTTATTTGTTTGTAGCACTGTTAGTAATTGTTTTTTGTTTGTAAATTCACTAGACGGCTAACACGTCTCCGGAACTGTCGCCTTGGGCCAGCACTACCCGGAACAACAACACCACAGTCACTGTTATTTGTTATCACCCACCTTGAGCACTACTGCACGCACCCGGACCGTGATTTGTGTTAGTAGTATTGTGGGAGCGGATAACGTGTTATTATTTGTTTTGTTTACAAATCATTATTATTTTCCTGCCGAGCTTTACACCAGGGGTGTATTGCCGGAGGATTATTGTTTGGTCGCAAGACCAGAATTTGTGTAAAAATAAAAATAACATTTCCAAATTGGATTACAGTTTTCACTTGTGATTGTTTCTGCACTGCATCACCTCTGCATCTGGTCTTAATCATCTGGTCTTAATTTTCTTAATTTCACTCTCTTGTCAGGCGGTTCCCCCTTTTTATTTCCACAATGGAGCAACAAAGGGATACATATGTAACACCTGCAAGGTAGCCCTGGAAACACTGCTCCACAGATTTGCCCTAGAATTCCGAATCCTGCCGACTACGCCAAATGTAACACCTGCAAGGTAGCCCTGACTCACGGTCCGTCCACCCGCGGAGTGCCTCCCGGCAGCAGCAGACGTCCCCATCCTCGCAGGGCTAGGCCAAAGAAGGGGAAACCGGGAGTGGTGTGCTTTGCCGCCGGGAGGCACTCCGCGGGTGGATGGATCGTGAGTCAGGGCTACCCTGCAGGTTTTACATACTTTTGCAGATATTTACAAAGATGAACAGCGTCGCACATTCCAAGATTTACAATTGCAATATGACTTGCCAGGTACCTCTTTCTTCTTTTACCTTTGACTCTGTTCTGCAATGCGTGCCTATGGGGTTCCCTGGGGGTCAGATTTGCTTTCACATGTACTACATGACATGTTAGACACAGGGGGAAAAACTAAAGGGCTGGTTTCCTCACTTTATGTTCATTTCCTTAAGTCATCTGTAACAGGGCGAGCAGCCCTGTACATTGTTTTGTTTATTTATTTTTAGATCGGGGTCTCCCCCTCCGCCCCTGTGCAGTGTATTTATTTTGTATTATTTTTATTGTATTATATTTATGACTGCGAAGCGCCGCTGTGTTATTTTGTTTATTTTTAAAACGTGTCCTGGCAGAGGCGAGATCAGTGCTCGTCCTCTGCCAGGAGTAGGGGAAAAACTCGTGCAGAAGGTGGCCATCTCCCGAATTAATTAAATGATTAATTTTGTTGCTAATCGGGAGATGGTCACCTGTTATAAAAAGCCTGCAGCTCTCTAGCTCGGGGTGGGTGTTGTAGGTGCGGAGAGAGCGAGACGGAGATTAAAAACAAAACTAAAAGAAAATAACATAGGAACAGTGAAGGCAATCTGCCCAGCCTGACCTGTGTTTGATTTATTTTGTGTCCGTGATTTATTTTGTTTAAACCTTTTATTTTGCTCTGCGAGCGCGTGTTTTGTGTTTGAATATTTTATTTATTTTTGGATTATTTAAATAAATCGGCGCAAGCCTTTTGAACTGCAGTACTTCCCCGGTGTCAGTATTTTTCTTCTTGCTTCTGCCTGACGTCAGACCATTCGTCATCCCTGTCACATCATCATATAAACCTTTGGTGATTAACACTGTCTGGAATAGGGATTTATGTATTGAAAATGAAGAAATCTGCTGGAAAACTATTTGGGATAATCTAATCTCTGCTTCCAAAAATCCAAACCATCAGCTGATTCATTTTAATTATCTTCATAGAACTTATTTAACTCCTCGCAGAAGCTACCAAATGAAACTTATCCCTACCCCTGCATGTGCATACTGTCCCCTAGATACTGTTGGCTCCTTTTTACATATGGTTTGGGAGTGTCCTGTTGTGGCTGTGTTTTGGGATCGGGTCTCTTCAGCTCTGTCCACTGTTCTTAAGAAGAATATTCCTTGCTCTGCTAAGATATTATTACTAAATGATGACTATTCCCTCTGTCATTGCAGCAGAAACGGATCTGGTTGGCTGGTCTCACATCAGCTAAAAAATGATAGCTCTTCGTTGGCAACCTCTGCATTCCCTCCCCTACCGTCAATAGACCCTTGCCTTTCTTGATATAATTTATATGGAACTTTCTACTGCTCAGGTCCATGGAGCTGGGGAGAGGACTGTGCAGGCCTGGAGATCGGCTGCAGACTCCATTAGATCTTTGATTAATCCTTCTTCAGTTTTATCTGACTGATATTAGTTAGGGAGGTCCTTTGTGGGGGGTGGTTTTTGTATTTACCGTCCTAATACCTCCAACAGATCTTCAATTACTGTGGCTAAGCCAACCTTAACTATACAGTACAATTCTGGCCCGACAAAATCATTCATCCCAGTGGAGGGGTGGGAATGGATGGTCGGTTATGCATCATTCAGTATAATCCCGATTTTTGGGAAAAAAGTGGTATTCAGGTAGGGCTAGAATGTACTGGAATTCAGAAAATTCAGATGTACACTAACATACATAGCTTACATTTAAGTGCTTGAATAGCATGGGACCATGTGTAGCTGCTATATTTGCCATGCAGGTGCTGTCCCAGTAGACTCAATACTGCATAGTTTTCAGTGTTCTTCTTACTGAATTTGTAAATGTATTCTGTAGTTCAGGGTTTAATTCATCCATACAAACACAACACACAATATTGTTACTGTTTGCATTTTGTTTATGTAAATAAAAAAATAAATGAAAAAAACATAAATAAAAATGATGCACAAAAAAACCCTCAAAAACCCCAAGTAGGAATCAGTGACAGTAATTGCAGATAACCCTTCTATATATAATTCAAAAGTGGAGCCAATGTCCTGTTTGAATAATATGATATATTTCTGCATGCATATTCATTTGGTGCTAAATGATTGATTACACCTTCCTAATATTCCCCATTCCAGTGCTTTACCATATAGTGTATGTCAAATATTTTATGTTCATCATAAAGTATGTGCATATTTTTGCATGCTTATACATAATGAACTGCGGCTTAATAATCAGAGTCCAGTGCAACAGACACAGGGCTTATTTAAAATATGTATTCTATAAGAATCATGTAAACCCTTCCTCAGGGGGTGCTAAAAAAATATGTTTGGACATTGTGTAATATCATACATTTAAAATATGCCTAAACTTAAATACAATAAAAAAAAAAAAAGAAATTCAGATTCACTTTGTGTATCTGGCACACCACAGTATAGCCATTAACCTGTGCACCACTCTGGTCTTTGCAGATGTAAGGAATTCATCATTAAGAAATACCAAATAGGTAATGTGGTATTTCTTACATGCATTGGGGACAGTCTGATTACATTCTGGTGTACCATCTGTACTGATAGACAAGACATGCTTCTACAAGCTCTACTGCGGCCAAGGGGTGGGGGGGTGGGGGGGGTGGGGGGGTGGGGGGGGGGGGACGACGACACTGAAATGATATTGAAGAACATGCCAGTGTTTGCACATTTTTTGTTCTTTATTTATTTTCTTTAAAAAATGTTGCCACTGCAGTACCAGTCTACCACTGGCTTAGCTGCCTTCTTGTACAAGTGTTCTGACATTGCCAATTTGCCACTGTAGTACTACTGCATTGCCACTGAAGATCTTTTGCTAAGGGTTCCCTTTGATAAGGTGATCCATATGATAAGTCATGCCATAGAGATCAAAGGTCTGCAAATCTTTTGTCCAGCCATAGTAACGTAGTTAAGAGTGTATCTGGTGAGACAACAGGGCGTGATTTATGCTGCCAATGGTAAGCACAGTGCTGAAATCAATATTGCCATTACTCTTGGGTGAACATCCATTTAATAAGTCTCATGGGATGGCCACTCTGGAAATGGTGCTGCAGGTCTCAGCTTTTGATAAAGATCCACATGACCCCCCCCCCCCCCTTAGCTCGGCCTGTCACAAACTTGACAAACACCCCCATCCGCGCGCTTCATTCACCAGCATCCAGGGTAGATAACCATGAAATAAAGAAACACAACTGAATATATTGATACTTGTAAACATTTCAGAAAGAAAAGCTCATTTCCAGTAAGGTACCAATGCTGGGAGTCCAGTTTTTGGCAATTTGGTGAAATTTGGTCAGGGCATCAGGGTCAGTACCTGCTCATAAGAAGAAAAGATTTATTTTACAACGAAGAAAATGAGCATTGAGCTTTTTTATAAGGTAGTAGTCTTGCAAATTCTGTGTGTGGTCTTTGAATCCTTTGCATCCAAGCCCAGCCCATACATTTTGCTTCTGGTATGATCTAGCATATAGAAGTACAGGAATAAGTTATGTATACTATAAGTCCATTAAGATACTTTTTATTTACTAGAATCCCAGGGTTATTTACAAACTATTGTCATTTTCAGAATGTAACAAAGTTAAAAACAAGGTTTGCAGTGTATTTCGATGTTAGTATTTTATATCGTATACTATGGTGTCTTTGATAGGCTGGTATGCTAGAGGTGTGCTTTATACAAGAGGGGGTGCAGCTCACAGATATACTTTAAGTGGCTCTAATTACTGTGTATTTAGTAAATACATGTGTACTTACACATATTATTATCCACAGTTACAATGTACTTATTGTGTAAATTGTTTTGTATGATGTAACTCTACACAGTAATTAGGGACACTTAATGAATGTATAAAGTGTTACCCAACTCACTATACTTCAGTCAGCATATCAAAACCACCACAAATTCAGCAGATCTGAGAGTTTGCTTGAGTGAGGCCCATGACTGAATGACTGTGATGTTCAGTATTGAGGTTTTCTGGGGAAATTCTGATGGAGCCATTTCTCAAAAAAAAAAAAAATGTTATTGGTCTCTTCTTTCATTAGAATGCATGATTAATAGTAATTTCCATTTTTCTTTCCTGAGCTTGATTCCCTGCATAGATTAACATGTCAAAGTATCAGATACTCAAAACTAAGACAATTCTGAAAGGCTTCAAAATGTGGAGAGCATTGACACAGGTCAATAGAACCTTCCTAATATGTTAAACATGGAATGTTCTGTGAAAAAGCAGAGCTACACATGGAATTTATAGGAAGCATCACATTACTTGCTTCAAATACCGCTATAACACCCTCTCCCCCTGTACTGCCTGATACAAACTGTAAATTCTCCTTCCTAAATTGCCATTTTCTGACTAACAAATCTCTGCTTCTCAACAAGCTTATGATTGGTGCTAATCTTGATCTTCTATGTCTAGCAGAAACCTGGCACTCTGTAAATGATAAGCACTCACTACATCTATCCACCCCAAATGGGGGCACTGCTGTTATTGCTAACTCTGTGCTTGCTGCCTCAACTCTCTCTATGCCAGCCTTCTCTTCGTTTGAGCATCTTGCTATCAAGCCCCCCTCTCCCTTGTCCCTCACCCTTGCTGTTATCTACTGTCCACCAAAGAATATCCCTGCTTTTATTGCTGAGTTCTACCTAATCTGCACTTCAACTGATAAAATTCTACACCTTGCCTTCTAATGACCGACTTTGTCACATTCCTGGACTGTCTTGGACTCTCTCAATCTGTCAATGTTCCCACTAACACCCTTGGACACACCTTGGATCTGCTCATCACCAGGAGTCTTGATATATCCAATCTCTCAGTCACGGATATCGCTCTCTCCCTGACCATTCCTTAATCACTGCCAATATTAATCTTACCACACCTTCAGCTACTACTGATAATGTTATTTCCTTCTGTCCCAAAAATCTGTCTACTAAATCCTACAATACTATCGGAATGTGTCTCTTCTTCCCCTCTGACTGGTACTTCCATCTTCGGTCGATGATGCGGTGTCTGAGCGCAAATGGAGGTCGTCTGAACTAAGAGTTCACAGAGAGATTTGGACCGATCAACTCAGTAGCTACAGGTGTGCACTCGCTACTGCCAGGGTGACGTACTTCTCTGAAAATCATATCCATGGGACAAGGCAAACCAAATATTCTCTTCAAAACTATTGATGAAATCCTGCATCCAGCCATTGATAAATCTATCTCCCATTCATCCTCCTCTCTTACCTGCTATGATTTCTCCTCTTTTGGAACAAAATCGACACCATTTATTCTACACTCTCCTGCCACAAAACCAGTATAGTACCTGACCAACTTGACTCCCCTCCGATTGCCCCTCCTGCTTTCTCTTCCTTCTCTCCTCCCTCCATTACTGATGTCTCCAGCCTACTGTTGAAATCAACTACTGCCATGTGCCCCTTGGACCCCTGGCCAACAGATCTTGTCTGTTTCTGTGCTTTTGACGTTGCTCCTTCCATTATGCACACTCTCAACCTGTCCCTGGCTTTAGGCCTGATTCCTGCTGCCCTCAAGACTGCCCAAGTAATGCCAGTGCTCAAAAAACCCTCCCTCGACCAGGCTCTTATCTAACTTCCATCCCATATCCAATCTTCCTCTTCAGAACTCTTGAAAGGGCTGTAGCCAGCCAGCTGACGAAACATCTTGCAGATAACAATCTGCTTGAATCTCTGCAGTCTGGCTTCCGGCCGCATCACAGATCTGAAACTGCTCTGCTCCGGATTGTAAATGATCTTCTGCTCAATGCTTAGGTCCTCCTTGACCTAACTACTGGTTTTGATACCATAGATCATAGCATTCTTCTTGACTGCCTTCAGAAGTATGCTGGGATCTCTGGAACCTGTCTCTCCTGGCTGTGCTGTTATCTATCTGGATGCATGTAGTCTGTTTTCTATGATGGAAGCAGTGCTGATGCAAACCCGGTCACTTGCGGTGTCCTTCAAGGATCTGTTCTTGGGCCTCTTCTCTTTAACATTTACATGCTTCCCTTGGGTCACCTCATCCGCCAACATAGCCTCATGTTTCACTCCTATGCAGATGACACCCAGCTCTACCTAAAACTAGACCCTGGATGTCCCTCTGACATGGTCTGGCTCTCAGCTTGCATCCAAGACATCGAGGCCTGGATGTCTGCCAGTTTTCTTCAGCTCAACACTAACAAATCTGAACTTCTAGTAGGATTAAAAACTCAACTCAAGAATCTCAATATTGCTTCCTTGAACCTTGGAAACTGTCTGCTGCTGCCTTCCCCCACTGTACGAAGCCTTGGTGTACTTCTGGACAGTAACCTCTCCTTTGAAGCCCAAATCTCCTCTGTAGTCAATCCTCCTTCTACCACCTCCTAAACACCTCGAAGGTCCGTCCCCACCTTTCCCTCTCGGATGCAGAGATACTCTGTCATGCATTCATCGCCTCTCGACACGACTACTGCAACTTTCTCTATGGTGGTCTTCTGTCACCATAAACAGATTGCAGCTGGTTCAAAATGCTGCTGCTAGGATCCTTATCAGATGTAAAAAACATGATCACATTACCCCCGTTTTGCACAGCTGCACCTGTGAAGTTCAGGATTACTTTCAAAATTCTCCTGCTTGCCTACAAGGCCCTTCATCACACAGGTCCAGAGTATCTCTCCAACCTGCTGACCCACTATGTCCATGCATGCAAGCTGAGGTCCTCTGACTCTGGCTTGCTTGTTATACCCAAGCAAAACTGCACCACAAGAGAGCGCTCTTTTAGCTTCATGGCCCCGACTCTCTGGAACTTTCTCTCAGCTTTAGTGCATGCAGCTCCCACAGTCGCTCACTTCAAATCAACTCTCAAGACCCATTTGTTCTCTCTTGCTTTCAATGCTCTTTAACACTAGAACCACTGAGATTTTGGACTACATACAACCGCTGCACCCGCAAAATGTGCAGCTCCATTTTAAAATGGCTTTGATATGAAAATGATAAACAAACAATCAGATACAACTTAATATTTTTATGAACCATATTTACATTGAAATTTAAACTTTTTTCTTATTTTTTTCAACAAGAGCAGGGCAGCATTGTGGAGTAGTGGTTAGGGCTCTGGACTCTCGACCAGAGGGTCGTGGGTTCAATCCCAGATGGAGGACACTGCTGCTGTACCCTTGAGCAAGGAACTTTACCTAGATTGCTCCAGTAAAAACCCAACTGTATAAATGGGTAATTGTACAGTGACTTGCATAAGTATTCACTCCACTTGGACCTTTCCACATTTTACGACCTGGAATTAAAATGGACTTAATTGGGATTTTTACCATTTGATTTACACAACATACTTAAAACTTTGAAGGTGCAAAATAGTTTTTATTGTGACACAAAAGTTTATTAAACAAAAAAAAAGACATTTGTTGGTTGCATAAGTATTCACCCCCCTGAGTCAATACTTGGTCGAAGCACCTTTGGCAGCAATTACAGCTGTGAGTCTTTTTGGGCACATCTGGATCCTGCAATTTTTGCCCATTCGTCTTGGCAAAATTGCTCAAGCTCTGTCAAGTTGGATAGGGACTGTTGGTGAACAGCAATATTCAAGTCTTGCCACAGATTCTCAATTGGATTGAGGTCTGGGCTTTGACTGGGCCATTCTAAGACATTCAGGTTCTTGTTTTTAAACCACTCCAGTGAAGCTTTGGCTGTGTGTTTAGGGTCACTGTCCTGCTGGAAGGTGAACCTCCGCCCCAGTCCCAGGTCTCTTGCAGACTGAAACAGGTTTTCCTCTAGAATTTCCCTGTATTTGGCACCATCCATCTTGCCCTCAAACCTGACCAGTTTCCCAGTCCCTGCTGATGAAAAGCATCCCCATAACATGATGCTGCCACCACCACGCTTCACCGTGGGGATGGTGTTCTCAGGGTGATGAGCAGTGTTGGCTTTGCGCCACACATAGCATTTTGCGCTAAGGCCAAAAAGTTCAATTTTGGTCTCAACAGACCAGAGAACCTTTTTCCACATGTTTTCTGTGTCTCACACATGCCTTTTGGCAAAATCCAAACGGGATTTGATATGGGTTTTTTTTCAGCAATGGCTTTCTTCTCGCCACTCTTCCATAAAGCCCAGCTTTGTGGAGCATCCAGGTTATGAGCTTTGTGGAGCATCCAGGGGACTTCTTTGACATGAAAAAAGAAACAAGGACCAGGGGTCACAAATGGAGATTAGATAAAGGGGCATTCAGAACAGAAAATAGGAGGCACTTTTTTACACAGAGAACTGTGAGGGTCTGGAACCAACTCCCCAGTAATGTTGTTGAAGCTGACACTCTGGGATCCTTCAAGAAGCTGCTTGATGAGATTCTGGGATCAATAAGCTACTAACAACCAAACGAGCAAGATGGGCTGAATGGCCTCCTCTCGTTTGTAAACTTTCTTATGTTCTTATGTTCTTATGTTATAGTTGTCCCATGGACGGTTTCTCCCATCTCAGCTGTGGATCTCTCCTGCTCCTTCAGAGTTACCATTGGCCTCTTGGTTGCTTTTATGACTAATGCCCTCCTTACCTGGTCACTGAGTTTTGGTGGATGGCCTTCTCTAGGCAGAGTCGCGGATGTGCCATATTCTTTCCATTTTTTAATAATGGATTTAACGGTGCTCCGGGGGATGTTCAAAGTTTGGGATATTTTTTTATAAACCAGTCCTGATTGGTGCTTCTCCAGAACTTTATCCCGGACTTGTTTTGATAGCTCCTTGGTCTTCATGATGCTGTTTGTTTAGATATGCTCTCTACAAACTCTGGGGCCTTCCAGAAACAGGTGTATTTAATCTGAGATCATGTGACACTTTAATTGCACATAGGTGGATTCCATTCAACTAATTATGTGACTTCTGAAGTCAATTGGTTTCACCAGAGCACCCGTCACAGCAAAGGGGATGAATACTTATGCAATCAAGACTTTTCAGTTTTTTATTTGTAAATAATTTTGAAAAATATGTAGATTTTTTCATTATGGACTATTTTGTGTAGATCAGTGACAAAAAAATCCTAATTAAATCATTTTAATTCCAGGTTGTAACACTACAAAATGTTGAAAAGTCCAAGGGGGGTGAATACTTATGCAAGGCACTGTATGTAAAAATAATGTGATAAGTTCACAAGTCCAGAGTGAGTGCTATAATGCTCGTGGTGAAATACTGTGAAATAAGTGCTGGCCTGTAGCAACAGCTCCAGATCGTGTTAGCCATCTAATAATAACAAACAAGTAGATTTTTAGACACGATAAAACAAACAAAACACTCACGATAATTCACAGTACTCCTTCCGGTTTATTTTAACCATAACAAAAGGAACAGATCACTTGCTACCTCCCCTTTTGTTCCGTCAGTCATGCCCCTTGGTTAGCGAGTGCAACCGTTTCTCCAATCCTTGGTTGCCATATTGCTTCCCTTCCGGGTCGATGACTTGGTCTAGCGTAGCTCTGCCCCCTTTCTAGATGGCCGACTTCCACCTAACCCTGGGAATGAATTGTCAGGCCATCCAGTCCAGGGCACTCTGTTCCCTTTACACAGCGCCCTCACAGGTTGGAAGGGAGATTTATAACCAAGATTCATTCTTTTTCTGTCACAGGCCCCCTCTCTTTTATAAACTTTCTTATGTTCTTAAGGTTGAGAAAAAATCATACAGCTCCATCAATGCAGAAGCGGAACCAACACTGTTTTAGTGAGGCTTTGTAATAAATAGAAGAAAGTGAGAGACATTGTAAGCAACAAAGACCAAAAAAGATCTCCCTTCTGGAGTGCAAGTATACCTTTAAAGTTACATTTCCATAATGAGCCGTGGACTTTAACTATAATCTTTCAAATGCCCACTTTTTATCCTTACTTAACAATCTGAGCTTTGAAGTAAGCAGTTGCAATTTGACTGTTTCTCTTCAGATGCTGGGCAATTAAAATGTGTTTTTTAGATTCTGCCAGCAGACACATACTATTTTATATTTTATTATTTTTATTTTATTTATTATTTTTTTAAATGCAGTTTCAATGTAGTTAAATACAGCTCAATTAAAAACTATTTGTCTACTTCAACAACATTCAGCCTGATGTCAAAAATCACATTTCAAGAAGCAGCGCTTACAGTGTTTGGACACTGGATATTGCTTTGTGACATGCAGGTAATGTAAAGGTAAAGGTATAAGTGACGATGATGGGTGAAAACAGTCCCCATTGTTTCAGAAAGTGTACTGGCCTAATTCTTTGGGTTACTTCTGCCTATCAAGAATTAGTCCTTGCTAAAATGATCAATGTTGAAGTTATAGTTTTGGATATTTATGGGGAATGAATAAAGCCTCTTATAGTGTGTGATTTCTTATTGCTGGGTCAGTTATTATACAGTTGACTACAAGTGGACTCTTTTTTACATTCACTACAATGAAGCAGAACAATCTGGTCATCTTGCTGTGAACCTATACTTTGCTCATAACCAACTGAGGTGCAAGATATAATAGGCTAGCAGAATGCGATGTTTATGAAGTCAAGAAAATCATCTATTTTCACAACAGGAGTAAAACGGATGATGCGATGCAGATACACTTACAAAGTTATGTAGAAACTTGTTTTTTTATTGCATTTGAAACCAATCAGTGAATAGAAATCAGAAGATTGGCCCTTCCTCTGTTTTTGTCTTTCTCAGTGGGGGTAAAACAGGGCGTAATTGGAGCTGACTTCGGTATTTTTGAGTCAGGTGCCAGCACTCCCTGGCAGGACTGAGGCAGATAAACTATGTGAGAAAGCAAAGAATGAGAGTCTGATTGTTGTATTCTCACGTAGCTTGTTAACGTGGGCCGGCAAAGAGAAATAACTGAATGTTAAATTAAAAAATTAATTGTGTGTAACAAGGAATATGTCACGGAGGAAAATTATTCACTGCCAGTTTGAGGAGGCTTGTAGGAGCTGAGTGTCTCTTCCCTACTGTACGTACACTAAACCGAAGAAAACAAAGTGTTCGGTGCCATAATGAGTAAGCTTGTATAAAGTGTTTGGAGCTACCATTGCAGGTGACAACTTATTGCATTGCTACTAAGAAAAATCGAATAATGTATAAATGATTGTAAATAAATCTCAGATGCCTGAACAGCATAACAATTGCAAACTATCCATCTCTCTGTGTTTATCAAGCGGATCCTAAAGTTTACAAACCTATAACACAATTGGGATAAAATGATGTAAGAAATACAGGTAGGTATAATTGATAGTTAGTTAGTCCCTTGGTCACAAATTATAGAAGATCTGCAGTTTGGCTGCAGTCGGTGAAGGGGTTCAGAGTGGTGGTGGTGGAGGAGGTAATAAAGTAAAAACATAGAAATAATAATTGCTAAACATACTGGTTAATAAACCAGCACGATACTTGTTATTGTTTATTGTTTGTTTGTTTGGTCAACGTGCCTTTTTGCTTGAAAACGTGTTTTGTTTTGTTTAAATCTTTTGTTTATTATTTAATAAAGAGCTAAAGCGCCATAGCATCTCAGTTTCACCCGCCAGTACTTGTGTTTTGGTTTCTGTTTCTGGTCTGACGTCACACTACAGCCATCTCTAGCACAATAAAGTAAAATTATTGTTAAGAAGTCATATCTCTTTTTTTGGTTTATTTGTTGAGAAAATACAGGATTATAGTGGACTTAAAAATTATTGAGAGTTCTAAAACACAAGCATTTTAAAATAATCATTTGAAATAATAATAAATTCAATTTTTTCTTGCTATATTTTATAAGCGCAATAACATTCTCCAGGGCGTGCAGTCATTTTATAGCTACTGCACACCCTGTTGTGTGTTATTTCTTACATATCCCATATTTAAGCATTTTATTGAAATAATAGACTTGAGTCGATATCATATAAAGAAAAAATATTAAAATAGAACACAATAGAAACTCGAGATGCTACACATCTTTGTCCTGTATAATAATACTTTCGAATATATAATTGTTCATTAATCTACAGTACAATCCTATAACTGTAGATTCAGACACCTTCATTTTAAATGAAGGGCAAAAAAAGAGCAAGATGGCTTTGTATATACATCAACCTTCCGTTAATTTCCCCACTGTCATTCCTGATAGCTGTCTCCATGATTTACTGTAATTACCTGTATGGTGCTAGCCCCATGGAGTGGAAAAAGCTTAAGATTAATGAGTCCACAAAAAAATGTAACAAAACCTGCATTCTGTAATTAAGCGCTCCTGAAATGAGGTTCCTCTTCATGTCACAGCCTTGATCCCCAGGGATTTCATTAACAAAAGGGAAATAAATGAGTAGGCCACTGTTTTGAAGAGAATCTTAAGTGTGAGTAGCTGGGAGGCAGTAATTAACCGAATCACTAGGAAAGTCTCCCAGATGGCAAAGAAGCATGTCCAAGATGCTCTGAAGGTAAAAAAAAAAAAAAATCATATTAATTTTCTGCCAGGATCCAAAACACCATTAGGATGATTTTCGTCTTCAGTATAGATAATCCCAGTTGGGACTAGCAAGCCATTGTCTCGTGTTAAAGAGGGGGAAAAATACATGGAATTGAAAGGATAAGCCTACGTCTCCAAAGGTGGAAGACAAACCCAGAATTTACTCTCTATCTTCCCATGTTGTTACAGGAATGTGTATTTCTGAACCTCTATATTCTGCCATTTGAAAAAGGTTGCTATAAAGTATTTGCTTTAAAACTCAACATCTAGAGTTTATTTTAGGTTTTTAACAAAAGTAAAAAGAAAAATACAACAGACACCAAAAAATCTTATTAACTCCTTGACTGCCATCTGTTATATTATTTTTCTCTTTAAGGTCTAAAAATGAATTGATTTATTTTACACTGACATTTTTGATTAACACATGAAGTGAGTATGTTGTGAAAGTGAGCCACATGTGCACACGTACCTACTGTCAGTTAAAGATGTATGAGCAGCTGTGGATAAAAATCACTTCAGAATGCCACCACCAAGCTTTTTTTCTTTTTTAAGAGAGTAACTAAATTCCTGATTACTCTCATTGTTTATGGCTTGACTGGTAACGTCACCAGCTAGTTCAACCAATGAAAACTGTAAATAACTTTTTTACAAAACAAATGATTATAGATATTATACCTTCTGTTTTATTTACCAAGTGGTGGCATTATGTTATATATGATTTTTAATCTATGTCGTTCTCTCAAAACCATTTTTCTCTTATCAGAGAAGATTGTTTACTTTCCAAATCCCCACCCACATGGAAGCAAGCAGTGCAATACTGCATTTGAACTAACAGGCAAGAACAACCACAACTGAATTGCATGCAGAACAATTGCCAGTCACTTTACATGTTAAATAAAACAATCATGGTTAACGGCTTAGGATCACATTGTCCCCACAGCCTAATTTAAAGAGACAATATGCTCTGTAGTGTCCACTGTGGTACAGTCCCAGGTCAAGGCTGGTCTGCACCTTTGAAATAGTTCCCAGACTCAGAAACTGCAGTTTAGCACTTCTTTGCACACTTTTATACACAAACAAAACAAACGGTTTAAACAAAACAGGGGATAATTGATGCCCTCAGTCCACATTTTTCTAATTAATCAATTAAAACGGAATTACACTTTTCTAATTACACAATTACACTGTGTGGCTGTGCAAAGGCAGCCATCTTAGTCTCAGGCTGTTGCTCTATGCAGAGCCTCTGCACTGTCACACAACCCTATTTAGGGATAAATTAATCTCAGTGACCTCATCAAGTTTTGTTAAGACTGCCTGGTTGCCCACTAAGGCTGGTGCATTAGCTCACTTTGCCGCCTTACCTTTCTCATTTAGCAGTAAGACCGGTATTACTTTGTCATCCCTCAATATATGCCATGGGTGTAAATGGATTAAACTGTGTTGGAAGTACCAGAAGATATTATTGCAGGAGTTTTACCGTTGGAGACTCAACAATGTACTTGGAGAATGCAGACAGCCAGAATATTAACACACTCCCTCCATATGTACAACGAAACCTTTTGACATGAACTGCATTAATTCCATTTCCGGAGCTGCTTGTGTTCACCAGTTGTGACAGTAGAATAACAAGAACCTTGTGGGAGGCAGCTGGCTAATTTGCACAAGAAGAAGACAGATGTTATATGATCTTACTGAAAACTTAACCTTGGGGAGCAAAATACCAGATTCCTTTTTCACTTATAAATAACATACAGATGACAGCTTTGCAGTTTTGTTGTATATCATACAAGTACTTTATCACATATTACTGTAAAGTTTAAATATTTGTACAAAGAAGGTCTATGATATATTAATTAAATGAAAATGTAAACTTAGTGAATAAAACACCAGATTAGTTTTAATCTTTAAAATTACATATAAATGAGAGGTTTGCCAAATTGCTTGTATATTGTGCAAGTATAGGACTAGGATATTGTTAAGTAGTCTTTTTGTTCAATTTTGGGAGCCAAGAGAACTGCATTTGTAAATTACATTCCTGGCAATTCAATTAGAATTTCTTCTATAGTCCAATGTTGTTATATGTATGCAACTTAGGATATATCATGTTTTTCAGACAGCAGATCATTCAAAACAGACACCCATAGATGCAGATCAACATTACTTACCGTACATGCTTATTTGTCTTAAATTATGTTTCTGTTTTCCTGGTTGGTACAGTAGAATCTTGAAAGTGTCATGTAATCATATGACTTGCACCTTTGGAACACCGGTAAAATGATCTTACAGAAGAAAATATTTGTTGGTTATTTGTTCCCTTTTATTCTTGTATTTAAATACACTTTCACAAGATGTAAAGAAAAAACATGTGAAGTGTTAAGAGTGTTCTGGGACGGACCACGTTTTTCCAAAGTCATTAAAAAGCAGATGAAATTCCTTCAGACATGTAGTAACAGTACATTATAATACAAGAACAAATAGGCCTACATTTGAAAGTAGACAACAGTAATCCAGTAATCCCTCTCAATCACAAGAAGGATTTGAATAGCTCTCCAAATATCCTGGTAGTAATCTTATGTTAGCATTCCAGTACTAGGAGTTAAGAGATAGAATATTACCACTAAAATTACATTGAGATTTGGCCTTTGCACTCCAATGGGTTTAGGGGTGGAAATTGGCTAGGTTCATCTAACAAGTCCAGGCAGTGACTTGTATAATAATACAAAAATATATGTAAAGTAGTACATATTTTAATGTTTCATTCCCAATCTACTTCACTTTTTTAAATACATATTTTCACCCCAAGTACAACAACCTCCCTCTGCTGTGTAATCAATATAAGATTACAGGGAGGCTGTTATTTAACTGAAAACTTCCAAGTACAGACCAACAGAGGCTGTTGCATTGTTTTCCAAATGATCCAAAGTGCATTTTCATAGACGAATAAAATGATTTTGATAGTGTAAAACTAGCAAGAAACTACTCACCAGTGCACTGTTTCAGAGAAAACCAATACCATTTTAAAACACACAAGGGTTGAAAGTTGTTGTTTTTCACACTAGCATTTATTTTTATATGTTTAAAGTGTGCTACATTATTTAACTCTTTATCAGCCATGAATACATAGGTATAGGAAACCCTAATCCTATATAATCTTTTTAGGATCTGTCCCAAACACTGCTCGTATACAGCCCAGCACTGAGACAGGGGCAGATTTTAAAACAAATTATATCCCTATTGCCAGCAAAGCTTTGATTCACTGTCTAATTGCAGTGAAAGGAACCAGTTTCAGCTATAAGATAATTAAGGGGTTGACTTTTGCCAAAGGATAACTTCCACATCCCACAGACAGATGTTCGAGCTCAGAACTTGAATTAAGCTCAGCAGCTTAGAACAAACTAATTAACGTTCTTTCAATTTATTTCATGTTTCATTTGTCTGGACCCCTCAGAATTAAGAGACAGCATTGCTGGAGAATGAGATACAGGACATGCACATTGGGAAATTAAAATATTTGCCAGTGATTTGCAGGCCTGGCTGAATCAACAAGCATGAAATAGTCCTTATTTACAACACCCATATTTACTGTAGTTTTTGCACATATCCATCACCTCTGAAATCAAGTCACAGTTTTTTGACAGAAATAAAAGTTTGGGTTTAACAAACTGCATTTGAGGGTAGCTTGGACTTAGCTGTCCTTTACATTTGCTTCACAAGTTTTGTTTCTTCCAGTACTTAGGACAATGGTGCATTGTGGGCAGTCAGTATGAGAATGACTTTCAAAGAAAGATGCGTTAGAAAATGTTATGGGGTCCCCTAGTGGCTCATCCAATTAAAGTGCTGCTGCTGGGAGCGCAGGATGAGTCACACAGCTCGGATGGCGGCAGTTCAAAGAGGCCAAACTTTGCTGGGGAGTTTGAAGAGGACGTCACGTTGGCTCCGACGCTCCCGGGATGGGGGGTGGGAAACTGGCAGGGATTGCTTCTCATCGTGCAACAGTGAACCCTACTACTCATATGCCCTCAGAACGTCTGTGCTGTGTGGACACCCATTTTTAACGATCCTAACAGCAAGAACCAATTTTTTCAATGCAAATTAGCCCTATTAAAACGATCACGTACAGGATCAACCCGGATACAATGATCTCAGTACTGACTGATACTGAACTTTCTCCATGTCAAGTGTGTTATTCTCTCAGTGAAAACAAAGACCATGCTTGACTAATTCAAAGAAAACGCTAATTCAAAGATGACCTATGGTAGTATGAATCATGCATGATGAATGCAATCGTTGCCTGAACGTCAGTGTTGGTATATTTTATATGTGGAAACAGGTTTACAGATGTGCGCCTGCTAGGTTTGGTTGAGAGGAAGGGCAGTGAGTGATTGGCTGTGCCGGTCCTCAATCAGCAGATGGGTGGGTCTCAACTGAGTGTACGTCAGCATAAAAACATCCGGTGGGGATTGTTCGTGGCGACTGCAACGCCATGCTACAGAGGGGAGCAGTGTGCACTCAGGAGGAGAGCGGCTGCTCTGCATGAACTACAGCTACGCAACCCTTAAACTGCAACACGGTACTTGTGAAGGCAATGCCCAGCCAAGGCAGTATGAAGAAGCAGGAGTCGTCGTAAGAATACCAGCTCATAAGTAAGTTAGTTTATATAGCGAGGGTTATGTAGTGTAGCAGGGTCCTGGAGCAGGAAGCCTCGTTCAGTATGGCTAGCGCTCACCCTGTGTGGGACCTTTTATTTGTAGTTTTTGTACTATGCTTTATTTTGCCTTGTGTGCAGTCTTGTGTATATGTCCTCTGCGTTACATCGTTGGTAGCATCACATGACCAATTTGTTTATTTCTGTTTTGTGTTTAATAAATCCTGTGCACCTGTGCAGGCGTTTCAACTCCCACTCCCATGTCAATCTGTCTTGCAATACGGTTACCCACACATGTGACACAAGTACCTTGTCACAATACCGTTTAAATGTTGATCAACGTGACGGAATCTTCATAAAAGTACTATACATTGATATTCAATTCAAATTTGCCGTTTTGTCATTATTCTGATACAGAAAAATGCCAAACCCTGTTATAGTGAACACCCTGATATAACGAACATTTCTCCAGGTCTCATGGGGGTTCATATAGTGAAGTTAGCGTGTGTGTGTGTATGTGTGTGCATATATATATATATGAAGAAAAAATATTTAGAAAATAAAATAAAAATAATGTACACAAAGTTTAAATAATTAAAAAAATCATTTATTTCAGGATATTTCGGGCCCTTCAGCTGTGTAGAAAGAAAAGTAACACAGTGCAGTAAACTTGTTGAGTTTCAAAAGTTCTGAGGATGATATAGAATGTTCATTCCAAGAGGCTCCAAAGTTCCAAGTTTATTTTACTGCACTGTGTTACTTTTCTTTCTACACAGCTGAAGAAGAGCTTTTGCCCAAAACGCCTGAAATAAAAGATTTTTTAATTATTTATTTTTATTTTATTTTTGTACACTGCAGTTCTACCTTCTCTGAAACACACACACACACACACACACACACACACATATAACATATGCACTGCCACATCCCAGATTTAAAGTTTAAATAACTTTTGTTTACCCTTTTCAGTTTGGTAGCAAAACTAGGACTGTTTTTTTTCCTTTTGCTTTTGTCATTATTATTTTTTTCCTGCTTCTGTTAACACTCTGATTTTAAAGGTTTTTTTTTTCTTTCTAACCTATTGATTCAACAGACTTTTAAAAGTGTATTTTATTATTTTTTTTTTAAATTGATGTAAGGAATCAATATCTTATCTGAGGGTAATACAGTCACAATTCTCCCTCTCACTTTTATTATTATTATTATTAGATTTTTTTTTATTGCCACTAATTGTATATTTCACATCTTTTTTGTGTTGCATTTGTCTTCCTATACAAAGAGTTACAGGTGGCCTTGGGTAAAGAGAGCCAAACCTTTAGTGCTTTGATCTGTTACGCAGCACACTGTAGGGAGGTGGGATCATGGCCAAATACCTCACACCAGCTGCTTTACACCACATTACCTTGTAAATGCACACACATAGTTTTTTTTCCCCTATACAGTACTACAAGTAGATCATATAGCAAAAAAAAAAAACATACTCCACCCACATGGATGGATTTCAATAGTGCATTCAGCCAGTTTGTGCTACATGGCGAAAAAAATAGCTGCATTGCAAAACCTAAAAATGTCACTCAGCCTCTTCCCTTTCAGATACTCTTCCATTCCTGCTGGGTCCATTGAATTTGTCTTAGTGATCCTCACTTAGGAGGGAACCAATGCATAATATTAAGAATGTGTTAGTAAACTCCAATTCAAATCAAGAATTGGAATTTGAATTGAAAAATATTCAGGATACAGAATTGGAATTTGAATTGGAATGAAAGGAAATATAATTTAATTCCATGAAGTTCCACTCATTTTAAAAAGGTCGAATGCCACATTTATTTTATACTTTTTAACTTTTATATTATATCACTGAAAACAATACTGATTGCAATAGCATTAATATATACTTTCAAATACTGTATCTTAAGCATGCTCAAAGCTTTCAAAACTTAGTTTTTTGCATTTTTGTAATGAGATGTTTAAGAGCTACAGTAGTCCTTAATTATGTGTTTTTCTTTATTCATCTGTTATTTAATCCTTTAGTTTTTCACTCCTATGTTGTTACATGCCACTCATTTTTAAAAGTTTTGAGCCATGCTTGAGATACAGTATTTGAAAGTATATATTAATGCTATTGCAATCGGTACTGTTTATAGTGATATAATATAAAAGTATAAAGTATATAGTATAAAATAAATGTGGCATTCAACCTTAGTGGAATTTCATGGAATTAAATTATATTTCCTTTCATTTCAATTCAAATTAAATTAAATTCAAATTCAAATTCTTGAATTGAATAGGAATTTACCAACAAATTCCAATTCCATTCGGAATTGACCCCAACCCTGCATGTTGGAGAATGCAGAGAAGGGACCTCTATACGGTGATGTACTTAACAGTCATCTAGGAATCAGATGTTAGTATAAAGCTGAAGATGATTGGATTAGGACACCATCCAATAATACTAAAAGCTTTGAAAATGAAACGATTTTGAAGACATTGAAAAAGACTTCTAGTCGAAATGTGTGTCCTTTAGTTTCTTATAATATTTCTTAATTCAGCCCCATTGAGTGTTTAATAGTTACAAGAACATAAGAACATAAGAAAGGTTACAAACAAAAGGAGGCTATTCGGCCCATCTTGCTCGTTTGGTTGTTAGTAGCTTATTGATCCCAGAATCTCATCAAGCAGCTTCTTGAAGGATCCCAGGGTGTCAGCTTCAACAACATTACTGGGGAGTTGGTTCCAGACTCCCACAATTCTCTGTGTAAAAAAGTGCCTCCTATTTCCTGTTTTGAATGCCCCTTTATCTAATCTCCATTTGTGACCCCTGGTCCTTGTTTCTTTCTTCATATAAAAAAAGTCCCCTGGGTCGAAATTGTCAATACCTTTTAGAATTTTGAATGCTTGAATCAGATCACCGCATAGCCTTCATTGTTCAAGACTGAATAGATTCAATTATTTTAGCCTGTCTGCATATGACATGCCTTTTAAAACAGTAATAATTCTGGTCGCTCTTCTTTGCACTCTTTCTAGAGCAGCAATCAATCAATCAGTCAATCAATATTTATTTTATATAGCGCCTTTCATAGTGGGCCACCATCACAAAGTGCTTTACAAGATAGTGAAAAACAATGCATAATACATTAAATACAAACAGTAAAAAACAATGCAAATACATTAAATACAGGCATAATACATTAAATACAAGGCTAGGATGTGAATTCTAAACATTGTGGATGCGTGTGTCATACAGAATCATACGAATAATTGGAGTGAAAAACCTGAAATAGCAATTTAGACAACAGCTAATAACAGATATCAGGCTTAAAGAGCATTGAAAGCAAAAGAGAACAAGTGGATCTTGAGAGTTGATTTGAAGCGAGCAACTCTGGGAGCTACACGCACTAAAGCTCTGAGAGAGTTCTAGAGAGTCGGGGCCATGGAGCTAAAAGAGCACTCTCTGAGTGTGGTGCACTTTTTCTTGGGTATAACAAGCAAGTCAGAGTCAGAGGATCTCAGCTTGCGTACAGTGACATAGCAGGTCAGCAGGTTAGAGAGATACAGTGGACCTGTGTGATGAAGGGCCTTGTAGGCAAGCAGGAGAATTTTGAAAGTAATCCTGAACTTTACAGATAGCCAGTGCAGCTGGGCAAGACAGTGGCTACAGGCATGCGCTTGCTGCTCCAGGGTGAAATACTTCTCAGAAATCATATCCATGGGACCGGGTAAACCCAATATTCTCTTTAAAACCAATTACCAAATCCTGCATCCAGCAGCTGATAAATCCATCTCCCATTCATCCTCCTCTCTTACCTCTCATGCTTTCTCCTCTTTCTTTCAGAACAAAATTGCCACCATATATTCTACGCTGTCCTGCCACAAACCCAGTATAGTACTTGACCATCTTGACTCCCGTCCAATTGCCCCTCCTGTTCACTCCTCCTTCTCTCCTTTCTCCATTACTGATATCTCCAGCATATTGCTGAAATCAACTACTACCACATGCCCCTTGGACCCCTGGTTGACAAATCTTGTCCGTCTCTGTGTCTCTGATCTTGTTCCTTCCATTATGCACACTCTCAACCTGTTCCTGAACTCAGGCTTGGTTCCTGCTGTCCTCAAGGTTGCCCGAGTAACGCTGGTGCTCAAAAAACCCTCCCTTGACTGGGCTGTCTTATCTAATTTCTGTCCTATAGCCAATCTTCCTTTTCTCTCCAAAACTCTTGAAAGGGCTGTAGCCAGCCAGCTGACGAAACATCTCCCAGATAACAATCTGCTTGAATCTCTGCAGTCTGGCTTCCAGACCTAACTGCTGCTTTTGATACCATAGATTATAGCATTCTGCTTGACTGCCTTCAAAAGTATGCTGGGATCTCTGGAACCTGTCTCTCCTGCCTGTCTTCTTACCTATCTGGAGGCATGCAGTCTGTTTTCTATGATGGAAACAGTGCTGACGCAAACCCGGTCACTTGCGTGATCTCTCTGTGAACCGTTAGTCCGGACAACCTCCTCTTCCGCTCAAACTTGTGGCAAACTTGTTAAGCAGTCGAAGTTCGAGGGTATACCATGGGCAGTTGCGATGTTTCTATTCTGGTTGTGAGTGTAGCAACTGTGTAAATGATCAGGGTAAGGGTGGTGTTGTAGAGGGTCAGTGCATCGTCGACTGAAGACGGGAGAGTACCAGTCAGAGGGGAAGAAGAGACACATTTCGAGAGTATTATAGGCTTTAGCAGATTCTTGGCACAGAAGGAAATAACAGTATCAGTAGTAGCTGAAGATGTGGCAAGATTAATATTGGCAGTGATTAAGAAATGGTCAGAGAGAGAGAGATATCCGTGACTGAGAGATTGGATATATCAAGACTCCTGGTGATGAGCAGATCCAGGGTGTGTCCACGGGTGTGAGCGGGAATGTTGACAGATTGAGAGAGCCCAAGACAGTCCAGGAGTGTGACAAAGTCAGTCACTAGAGGGGAAGGCGGCAAATTGACATGAATGTTGAAGTCACCTAGGAGTAGAATTGTGTCAGTTGAAGTGCAAATTAGGGAGAGGAATGTTGTAAACTCTGCAATGAAAGCAGAGTTGTTCTTTGGTGGATATAACAGCAAGGGTGAGGGACATGGGAAAGGGAGTTTGACAGCAAGATGCTCAGATGAAGAAAAGGTTGGCAAAGAGAAAGTTGTGGCAGCAAGCACAGATTTAGCAATAACAGCAGTGCCCCCTCCTCTACCAGTGAGGTGTGGCTTGTCAAAGAGCGAATAGCCATTTGGGGTGGATAGATGTAGCGAGTGCTTATCATTTACAGAGTGCCAGGTTTCTGCTAGGCAGAGAAGATCAATATTAGCATCAGTTATAAGTTTGCTGAGAAGGAGAGATTTGTTAGTCAGAGAACGACAGTTGAGAAAGGAGAATTTATAATTTGTAGCAGGCAGTACAGGGGGAGATGGAGTTATTTGCGGTATCTGAAGCAGGTACTTAGCAGTGTTCATTCTAGGAGGAAAGAAAGAGTGAGCATGCGTTGTCCAGGTGATCCAGATGTTTGGTGTCAGAGTAAGAATGAGGCCTCTAGTAGCCATTTGGAGAGGTTTAGGAAAGGACCTCATTCTACCTGTCCTCGCTCTGACTGCCACAGCTCAGACTGCCCTTGGACGTGTGGTCCTTATAACAGCTGACATTCTAAGACACTGTTTGCTAATTTATACTATCCTGTAGGCCTAGAGCTGTTTACTTAACACAATATTCTAATCAACCTCACAATTCAATACAGCCCAGCACAGTTAACAAAACTTAATTACAATTATTAAATGCAGAGATAGTTACCCCAACAACAATTTTAAGTACCAAATTAACTACAATCCACTTACCTGGAAATATGTTGATTTGCCCAGCAGCGAACAGTTCAGACAACGAGTGTAGACACACAGCACGTATGTGCTCAGTTAGAAAGTCAAACTCAATATTTGCACAGTTAAAATGCCAATTTAAGTGTAGCAGGCTCAAAACTCACACACACAGAAGAAGACAAAGGCACGCTAATCACAGACCAGGACACTTAAGCACAGTTAACAAAACTTAATTACAATTATTAAATGCAGAAATAGTTTCCCCAGCAACAACGATTTAAACCATCAAATTAACTACAATCCACTTACCTGGTAATATGCTGATTCGCCCACCAGCGCGGAGTTCAGAAAACTAGCATTGACACACAGCACGTGTGTCCTCAGTTAGAAAGTCAGACAATATCCTTTTTGTAGTGAGGTGACCAGAACTGAACACAATATTCTAGAGGAGGTCTTACTAATGCATTGTAAAGTTTTAATATTACTTCCCTTGATTTAAAGTCAACACTTTTTACTATATATCCGAGCATTTTGTTGGCCTTTATTTATAGCTTTTAACTAAAGCACAGGAAGCAAAACATTTTATAAATAATCTTTATTTCAATATCATTTTTTATAGTTTTGTAAGCAATCAGGGTTTGACATCGTTTCTGAAAACAAAACCACAGACAAAAGTTATGGAAATGCTACACAAAACCATATACATCAAATTACAAGCATTTTAGCAAACATCTTGATTCATATACTTACATCTCTGGGTTATGTGGACTCCACAGCCAAGTGGTAAAGTGTGAAGGATCTATTAATTGTCCCATTAAGAGGAGTCTGTTATAGGTTGTGCTATTGATTGTTGCTCCTTCATCTTTCTTTCTGGCAGTGAAAGGGTTCATTGTTGTGCTTGATGGAGTGTTTGTGTTGTACGGTGCTGGCTTTTTACAGCAGGGAGATGGATGGACCGTATTTATGATTCTAGAAATGTAGCCAATTGATAAATATTTGTGTGGGAGGCAGCATGTCAATCACTCTGGCTTTGATTTATTTTGTTAATTGTGCACTGTCGTTACAAATCTTGACTTGTCAGTGAGATGAGCTTAAAAGCTCTACTGTAACTACACATGCAGACAACACTGGCGCTTTTGTATAGTGGTTAAGACACCTGCTTGTGGTGTACATGGCCGCTGCTATTATTTTATTTATTCATTCTTTAACCAGGAAAAAAACCCATTGAGACCGAGGCCTCTTTTACAAGAGTGTCCTGGCAAGATAACCAGAAACAGACAGCAGTAATCACTAAAAACAACATCACTACATTCAATCTGGGATCAGAAACATTTACAGTTTGATAGTGCTTGGAATTTACTCATTAAAATAAATGTAATCTTTGCTCTACGCTTAACTGACACAGTTGGGTTATTTATCTGATGCACCATTATATCCCGGATACTCTGGTCCAGACAGTTTTGTGCCCACTCGTCGTACTTTTACAATTTTTTCCACTAATAAATATTTGGAGCAGATTTGTCAGCCTAATAACAAAAGGAAAAACAACACCCCACGTTTTGCTTTGTCTGTTATTGGACTAGTATTAGGTACTTCAGATTTGTAGATCTCAAGAACTCAAATGTGTTTTTATTAGAAATCCCCACCGTTATTTTAAGCATGTCATGTTATTTGTAAAATGATTTGTATTTATTATATAGATTATTATTATACTGCATATATCGGCAGATGACTGCAGTGCATGCTTATAATTGCCATTTGCAAAATAACCAAAAATGAATTGAGTAATGTGCACAAATAAGAAAAATAAATACTGTATACATTTACAGTATATAAAATGCAAACAAAAGCTCATAGTGATCTGTTCTGCATCTATGAGTGTATATAACACCTTCCAAATTGATTAATTTAATTTTTATCCAGAAAACCGTGATGTATTATTTAGTAATTCTATCGTCGTAGCCTTGTGTAAATTGTTCAAATAGAAATGCTGTTTTTGGTTTTCTAACCCTGTGGCTTCTTGGGAAATCATCTCATCCTCATTAAATTTGAATTGGAAATTGTATACGCCAATCGTATCCCTGGATGGTATAAAATTAGCCAAGGGATTTATTTTGGGTTTCCTACTGTCATGTTAGATTGGAAGACGGAGATTACAATCCTGCCAAAGCTTGCATATCAGCAATTATAATTAGACTTTTGAAACAAAATTTAGATTTGAAGAGAGCCAAAGGCAAACCCTTTTTATAGTAAGGATCAAAAGGTATCTCCATGTGTTACATACGCTATCACCCTGTCCCCAATGCATGTTAGAGTGTACTTTACAGGATACAGCATATGAGTCTATAGCTATCATACAGTTGTGGCAAAAACAGACCGTTATCATAGTTTACAGTAAATTAAAGTTTGTAATTGTCTTATTGTTATTAAGAACAAATGTGAACAATAACAATGAATCTCCAGCTGTGTTCTCTGGTCCTGGTTACTGTTCTGCACTTAAAGTATAGGCTTTATCAACTACTTTTTAAGATTTTAAACATGTCCCCTCTAACCCCACACCCCACCCCCACCCCCCCAACCACCACCACCAAATACAATTTGTTATAAGCTAAAAAAATTCCCCCAATTCAATTCTCTCAATCTTTCTTCACAGCTAATTCCTTGTCTGCTGTTTTGGTTGCTGTTTGTTGGAGTATCTCCAAGGCCAAAATGTCCTTTTGGTAATATGGTGACCAGAACAAATAAGTGTGATCCCACCAATGCTTTATACAATCTTGTCAGAACCTCTTTTTCCTACATTTTTTGATATATAACCAAGCATTCTTAAGATCTGGTCACCCCTAAAACATCAGTCATCAGATACAAGCCCCCTCCTCGTCTCAAACATGCTATTCCAGGAGGATGTTATGTTAGCGATTTGGCACAGTGGTATGTCATGTTTTAACAATTAGTCTTTCCTATAGCTTTCCATTGGTTGCAGGCAGCAAAAATGTTGAGATTGTTGTTGTCAAGTTTCAGCCTCATACACTGAAGTTAACCATCTCAGTGTACCCTTTGCACAGCAGTCCCCATTCAATATCTACAACTAAATGTTTAGTCAGAAACGGACTGGCAGTTTAGTCCATCTATATATGCATAGCAAGTAACTAATCAGGTTAAGACTTACAAATGTTCCATTCTTCAAAAGGATCATGCTTTTGCTTCTATACCACTCAACTGTGCCAAAAAAAAAATGTGTTTGACAGATAACCTACCATTGTGTTACGTTAAAAGGATATTATCCTCAGAAGTTAAAAGATAACTTATGGAATTAAATGTTTGTGACTCACTGGGGCTGTAGATTAGATTGTGCTGTGGGTTTTTAAAAATAGCAGCTGATTTTATTGCAAAACCAATTTCTCAGCCTTTTAATACATCTCATGTCTCACTGGCAGAAGTATTTGCTATATTAATTTTTTTAGTAACTTCAAGGCTAGTGAAACTTTTGTTCTATTTCAATTTAACTTGCAATGGAAAAAAGAGGTGACTCGGGGTGTATACTTTTTGACTGGATGTGTAGGTTACTATGTTACATATTGGTTATTTGAGTTTAGAAAGGTTGGCATATCTGGATTGACTATTTGAATGGCCTTAACTAAGGTATATATTATGGAACAGCATATATTATTAACAGCATTTTGTTAGACAGTGCTTATGATTAATATAACAACTCAGAGGTATTTACATACGGTTTGTATCCATAAATGACAGTGATCTAATTTGCATATATGAGATTTCAAACAAATTCAAGGTATTTTGGCATGTCCATTATTTATTATAATGCAGATGCACACAATTGTAAAGTGTATTTAAAGCTAGATGCGGATTTAAAGACAAAAGATTAGTGCATTAACTATCCCATACTGAAATAACTTATATTTTACTTATATTTTACTTATAAAAGCAATATATGTTACACTTATATGCCTGTTATTTTTCTTCATTCATACATATATGTTCATATATAAATTATATGCGGATTGGTTATAAAATTGGCCCGAGCTTGCTTACCAGGGGTAGGGTTAGGCTCTCACAGTCCCCCTTTAACAGCATCTCATGCAAGCTCCCGAACCGGATCGAAGAACATTCCAAAGGAGATGTATTTCAAAGATTGGACCTCTCAAAACTTTTAAATCGTCAACATCGTCTTAAAGTATCAATCCCGGACGATCTAGTCAGAGATTCTCTCTTCATACTAATGTGCAAACCTACTGGAAGAATTCCTGTTTTCCCAAGCCACCATCGAAAAATTCCATTGGAACTGCAGTCCAACTCCCACTGCAGTACAGTCCAAGAACAATAATACACACTGTAACTGCAGTTTAACATTACATTTAATAGAATCACTTAAAACAGTTCTAACTTTAGTGAAGAATGAGCAATATGTTAAATCCTCGCTGTCAATTGTAAAAACAATTATTTACATTAATGTTTCTTGTTCATGGTGTATTTTTTTTTTACTGTTAATGAAGATTTCATTATAAATGTTTCATTAATAGATGGACAAAAATAAGAGATATTTTGGGACCTCAACCTTTTGTTTTGTCCATTAAAACCTGTTTAAACTGACATAAAGTGCTACTACAGGTAGTGGACAAAAAAATGGAAACACCTGGGTAAATGAGGGACACCAAGTATATTGAAAGCAAGGGCTTCCACACAGGTGTGGCTCATGTGTTAATTAAGCAAATAACATCCCAGCATGCTTAGGGTCATGTATAAAAATGCTGGACAGGCCTGGTTACCTATAATTATGGCTAGCATGGCTGCAAGAGGAGACCTCTGTGACTTTGAAAGATTGGTGATTGTTGGGGCGCTTTGCAGGAGCTTCAGTGACCAAGACAGCTCAACTTGTTGATCTTTCACGAGCAACAGTGTCTAAGGTGATGTCGGCATGGAACTCCGAGGGAAAGACATCATCAGCAAAGGGCAACAGTGGGTGAAAGCGCATACTCCAGGATTGTGATATCCGTGCATTAAGTTAAAGGGCAAGGCAAAACAGGCGATCAACTGCAGATCAATTGACTGGAAATTTCAACCTGGGGCACGAGCAGCCAGTTTCATCAAAAAGGGTTCGCCGAGAACTCCACAGAGCGGGATACCATAGTGGCCCAACGCCCTATTAAGTGACTTTACATTGGTGTTTCCATTTTTTTGTCCACAACCTGTACGTTATGTTAAGTCACTTATGTTGTCTAGTGTGAACCCACCTTAAGATGGGCTTAAGGCTCATTCCACCAGATATACTGTTGCCTCAATGGCTGCTTCCAGGGACATTCCCATCCAGAAATCTGCAGGGCTGCTACCTGGAAGTCAGCACACACCTGCCTCCCATTACCGTATCAACCTTGAGTTAAGCTGGGATGCTTGTCTTGCAGCCTTGGTTCTGCAGTCTCTTTTTTCTAAATAGGGGTGTGAGAACTGCTAGGAGTCTGCCATAAGTGTGGATAGTGTACCTTATCCATGTCCCAAGAAATGAGGGTTACTCACATGTAACCGTAGTGGTATATGATGCACATCAAACAAACCACTGACCTCACCTAGCATATGGCACACCGGTTCTTGCTTCCAGCATGTAAGATCTGACGTCACAGACCTGTGCCAAGGAGAATACCCCCCGGGTGGGTAGCAGGAGTTAAAGACCTTCCATCCAGAATTAAAGGGGAAAAAGAATATTATCTGCATGTCATGCAGGCCTCTCTGAAGCAGTCGACCCACCACTGCTACGTCTTCAAATTGAAGAGATTTTTCATTTGGTGTTGGAGCACGAAGCTAGACCCCCTGTCCTGCCCAATGGTGAGCATGCTGGATTACCTCTGCTCCCTCCCAGTCAGGTCTACAGTTGACGACCCTCAAAGTGCACTTGGCAGCCACCTCTTCATACCAGGCGTGGGCTGCAAATATAGTTCTATTTTTGTAAAGTTGATATGGTTCTGCAGCCTGAAGTGGGGGTGTGTGTGTGTTGAAGTGTACATGTATATCCATTGCTACAGCACCGGTGGACCATGATAATGGATGTCTCTTGTGTCATCTGGAAAGAGTTGCATGTTCTATGTCTTACCTGATGACGGCAGTCTGCGGTTGCCTGGTTCCTTTGGCTGCTTGTGTGGGGGTAGGAATGGCGAGTTAGGGTTAAAAACTCTAACGCCACATTTCCTTACTTTTCTTCCTATTTTGCTTATATTTAAAAACATATTAAGAATATATATACATCAATATATGGATATGTGATGCATATATGTAACATACAAAACGGTTGCATTGCATATACAGTATTTATAATATATTGAAAATATCTGTTTTCTGTATGGGATAGTTAACAATAAAATTAAATACAAAATAAAATAATTATGGTATTAAATGTAAGGTTACTGGATATAAATCGGACGCATGCATACTATGCTTCATGATGTCTTTACTAGGGTGATTGCACCTTCATGATCTGTGACTTACAGCTATCTAAATTCCATTTAAATTTAAAATGAAGAATTGATTGGACTTTTTAATAATGTACAACATTATATCATTAAAGCAGATCGCCCAGTCTCCCTATAGTTAAAATGAAAATAGGCTGTGAAAGAAATTAACTTTCTGTGATTTATTTTGTGCAGACATGACCTATATTGTGCAACATGTGAAATGTGTATGCAAAGTAAAGGCTTAAACAGGTTGCCATAATCTAACGTCATGGATAAAAAATGTACAATAAGACAAATAGCTTTCCTTACATAACCCAGATTCCCAGAATAACAGAGTGAGTCTGTATGGTAAAATATTTAATATGGACAGTTTCATTATTAATCCAACTCTGGTTTCATTATGCTTTTGACCTCAAACAGTCCCCTCAGTTCTTAAAGTTACTGAGGCTCAGTGTCAAAAACAGCAAATATTTCTTCACTTCTTTTGATCTTTATAAACATGCAGATGAACAGGTTTAGAGATGCCATTTAGTTTTAGAAAATCTTAAGAAAATCCAAACATGCATCATTTAAACCTCAGCAAGTAATCAAACAGAGCACTATTTGTTACAGCCAGTGTTTATATTCCCAAACATTTGGCAGGCGAGCCTCACTTTGCTAAAATTTGAAAAAAGCTGATTGTTCTTTGCTGTTTCCATGCTTATTGTTTGCAAAGCTTTCTGCCTGCAAGATCCAGTATATGTAGATTTTTCAAAACCACCCACAGTTGTTCAAACATATATTCCATATTAGCTTTTTTAAATGTTGTCCAGGTTTACAAAAGACAACTGAAATCTTGGTATAGAAAACAGTATATTAGATATTACGATAAAGTTTCCTTAGGTGATTGCGAATTCTATCATAATTTTAAAAGCTTAATAAATATATAATGAAGTGTTACATACATGGTATACATGTATAATAAATAACAACTACAAACATCAATGGCACTTGAAACGTATGTATTTATATCCTACAATTGTACATACTAAAATACATACAAAAGTAGATGTCATCATAAGAAAATAAATTCCAACCAATATACAGTTTTCTTTTTAACCAAAAAAAGATTGCAAAATGCACATTAAAAGAGTTGTATATAGTAAGGACCCGTGGTCCGATTTTTACCCACATGCCAGATAATCGTCAATCATCATTTTATATGTGAAATGTTCTAAATGAATGTACATTCTGCATGACAAAAATGCACAATTTTGAATGAAGTTTAGAAATTATACACATTTGGCTGCTGCTTGCTGGTGGGAGAGCAGTCTTCCTGTACGCTAGTAGTTTCCATAACAGCGAATTATGCTTCCATTCATTTTTCATGATCTCATTTACATGCATTTTGATTAACAAGTTCCCCTTATCTGGTCATTGAGACAGGAAGTGATGTTGGTGACCTGCGACAATTAAGCTTTTTAATGAGAAATGCGTTCATTAATGACTTTATCAACTCAATTTCAAAGCATTAACGGATTGATTTAATTAACACATTTCGTTTGAAAATCACTTGCTACTAAAGCTCTCCTTACTGTACCAGAAGTTCGATGCAACAACACTGGTTTGTGAAAATCCTGCCCTATATGCCCTTTAGTCACTGCATGTATAATTGTGCCATGTTACATTTCCTATATATGTATTTATTTTATCATGCATAATGTTTTTTTCAATGTTTTGGCAGGGAAACTTCTCAAACTCCATAGAGTTCACACAAACTGTTTAAAAATTTCTAAAAATGTAATAATAAAATTGTGACCGAAGGGAATCTATGCTATATTATTGTATTTATTTATTTATATTTCAACCTGGAGAGTATCCCCTTGACACCCATAGTAGCCAATCATTTGATAAGGTTTACTGGTGCAAAACTGAAAGAGCAAAAATAAATCAACTGATCTCAATGTGTGGGGCAGTTGGCCATGTGCCAAGATTAAACCAAAGCCTCCAAACCCCTAATCTTGAATATACTGTTCAAAGGCATTTAAAATTACTTAATTCCCTTCTCAATGAGGTGTTCTACAATGCCTTCATTTGAAGTTGCAAATAAAGGGTCTTCAGCACTCACAGCTTTTTATGCATTTCCTATTCTTAATTGTACTTTGTCTTTTTCTTTAGTTTTGTACATTTACTTCTTAAGAGCAGTGAATGGAAGCTTTTAATGCCAACCAGATTTCTGTTTTAGAAGGTCCTTTGATACTGTAAAACCAGATTTATTTAATTAATTTTTTTTATGAAAGAACAAACCTGTTTTGTTTTATTTTGTTGTGTGAGGCCTAGTGGTGTTTGAGGCTTAGCCTGTTTGCCCCTAAGGTCAGCCTTTGAAGTTCCTTAACCAGCATGCCTCCTGTTGAAACATACTGTGAGATCTTTGTTTTAATTGCTCCCAGAGAAAGGTTGTGAATGAGTGGGAAAGAGTGTTGGTTTTCTGATGTATGTTGTATTATGCGCATGGGAACCATTTTTTTTTCTCTGTTTAGTCACAACTGAGTTTGATTAAGTAGGCCCTTTAGAAAACTGATTACAATAGACAGTAGAAGTGTATAATAATTAAAGTCCTAAGTGCCTAGTAGATGTGTACAAATCATCATGGCTAGGGCAATGGCATTGATCCTGTTAATATTAACTGTTCATCAACTGGCAATTGACAGCCTTAAATAATGGATTTCTTAATTTTTGTGTCACAAAGCAGGATTTAAACTTGAATCTTATCTTTCTACAAGGGAGACGATGCTCAGTAATGTGGCCAGGGTAATAAAGGTGTGCACTGGTAATTTCTTCCTCCATGAAACAGTGAGTTTTTTAGAAATGTTCCTAATCTTTACCAGACTTATTGTTTAATGTGGGAGGAAATTACTGATGCCCACCCCTCATCATCATTTTTATCGTGACCTCTCCACAGAAATTCCACCTTGCTCAGGCTTGCTCAGACTGCCCCAAAGGTAAAATATACTGGTGTCATTATTTAATATGCAAAATATCATATGCATACTGAAAGAGTAATACATGATGGTTAGGAATTCATATCATATGATTAATAATTTAATAATAAAAGGGCATTTCTTTAATACTGCCTGGAATGAGAGCCTACCAGGATGCTAGTCCTTGACCTGCGAGCTACAGTTAAAATGCTTCCACCTTTTAAAAGGAGAAAGAGGATCACAAATCTCTTTTATCTGGTTACATATTTCAAATGAAATAAAATGGCTTCATGTTCAGCCCTGGTTCCGGTGATTAGGCACAGACTGAGCCGGTTTAATAATTTACTGTCGGGTAATAAGCTTTCAAATCATTGCAGTGTGCACACCCTTATTGACATTTTTATTCTGTCCACATTACCTATAGCATCTCTATCTCTTGCACTTTTGCTGTGGCTTTGATTAGTATAGTTCCCAAGAGGATTCCTGGATAAAGAGCAAAATGGCAAAGCTCTTAATAAATCCTGTTTTACAACAACCGAGGTGGCACCTGGTGCCTGGCCAGCTTCGCACATACACACTCACTCACGTGACAATACAATACCAAATACCAAATGTAGGCAGAAGCTTTTTAAACAAATGAACATGAAATTGCTACAGAACATAACAGAAGGTTAAAGCAGACTGAAACAAGTGATGAATTGTGTAAGTACAAATTTGAATTGTATATATATTGTAAGGCAGCAGGTTGAGTGAGACAGCAGGGAGGGGGTTAAAACCTCCCTGCGAGAGAATGTACCTTTGTTTGGTTGTTTGCTTTATTGTTTCATTTAATTTGCTAATTGTGTTATTGTTTAATTTAATTGTTTGTTAATTGTTTTATTAATAATGATCCCCTGCACCTGGCTATTATTGTAAATTAGAGCCAGGTGCAGGGTATTTAAAGAGGAGCAGTCAGTCTGCTCGAGGCTGCTGAGGAGAAGGAGGCAGACAGGAGTGCTCTGCTTCCTGGCAGTCGTAAGGCAAGGTAAAAGTGTGCTGTGTTAAACCTGCGTAGGTGGTGTTGGCAGGTAAACGGCTTAGCCGTCCTACAAGTTAGTGAGGGAAAAACTTGTATAGTAAGCGCTCTGAACGGAGTTAGGTTTTGTTTTGTGTGTTTGTTTATTTTTGTGTTCATTAAAAATAGCGCAACCGCGCTTGAAACTTCATTTCAGTTGTTGTGGCACGAACCTGTGAGAGGTGAAATATTTTACAATATCTATATATTGCGTCTGTTTCTGTCCTCCAGGTCTACCATCTTAGCCTCTATCCGGTCCATTCTGGCCTCACATGCTGTAATAGCTCTCTTGTTACCGATCACAGATGTACGGAGAGCAGTCAGATCCGTCTTAAAGCCGCTATAAGGATAGCAGATGCATTATTAAAATGTAATCCTGGGGTTGGTCTTCTGGGCAGACGTTTCTACAAGTGTCTTCTTTCAACGTCTCTTGCTTTAGTTGTATCACATTTTTTACCTGCCTTTAACACTGAGATCACCAGAAAGACATTTCCCCAAGCAATTGTTATAGTCCTGTTGATCAAAAGTGCCACAATTTGTATTTTTGGGCCACAGTTTGGGGCAGCAATGTGGAGTAGTGGTTAGGGCTCTGGACTCTTGACCGGAGGGTTGTGGGTTCAATCCCTGGTGGGTGGCACTGCTGCTGTACCCTTGAGCGAGGTACTTTACCTAGATTGCTCCAGTAAAAACCCAACTGTATAAATGGGTAATTGTATGTAAAAATAATATGTAAAAAAAATAATGTAATTGTATGTAAAAATAATGTGATATCCTGTAACAATTGTAAGTCGCCCTGGATAAGGGCATCTGCTAAGAAATAAATAATTATATATATATATATATATATATATATATATATATATATATATATATATATATATATATATAATAAATAAATAAATTATCAGGAATAATTTAAGTTTTGGTATGAGTCATGAAGACAATTTCTCAGTCCTCAAGTGGCTGAGACTCTGTAGTTGGATGTGGTGGGTAATATATATTTGAAACCTACCTTGCTGCAATATATTGGGGGTGAAAAGTAATTGTATATCAAGTGACCTAAGGGCTAATGCCAGAGCCATGGGGGGATGAGAATGAGGTAAGGGTCTAGAGATATATAGTGACATATTATTGTGTGTTACCCTATTCAAATATAAACCAACAATCTCTGATCAAATATTGATTAAAGCTGCAGTGTCCAATATCTTAAGATCTTTTTATTATTATTATTATTTATTTCTTAGCAGACGCCCTTATCCAGGGCGACTTACAACTGTTACAAGATATCACATTATACATTATTTCACATTATACAGATATCACATTATTTTTACATACAATTACCCATTTATACAGTTGGGTTTTTACTGGAGCAATCTAGGTAAAGTACCTTGCTCAAGGGTACAACAGCAGTGTCCCCCACTGGGGATTGAACCCACAACACTCCGGTCAAGAGTCCAGAGCCCTAACCACTCCTCCACACTGCTGCCCTCCACACAAATCTTTCTTTATATAGTGCCTTTCATAGTGGACCACCATCACAAAGTGCTTTACAGAGGTAGGCTATGAACTGTGCATTACATGCAGAGTCACTTACAATAGGTTGAGAGACTTGCTCACGGTCACACAGTGAGTCAGTCAGTGGCATAGGTTGGATTTGAACCGGTGACCTTCTGGTTACAAGCCCTGGATTTTAACCACTGGGACCACACTGCGTCCTAAGTATAACATGGAACAACATCCTTGGAAATGTAATTTGTGTCTATATATAATCGTTAAGATAAATATATCAGCCATTTCTGAGACAAGCATGCTGAAACTTCAAACATAATATCTTGGGGCTACTTGTACAGTAACTACTGGCAACTTGCAATAATGCTGCAATTACCAAAAAATGTCTTGCGTTTAAATAATATTGACTTGTCTGGAGCTGCTCTCCAACAAATTAAAATATACCATGTATGTAACATTTCAGTATATATTTATTGAGCTTTTAAAATTACAATAGAACTCCCTAATAAGGACGCATTGAAAATCCGCAATCACCTGTAAGGAAACTTTGCTGTAATAGTATGCTGTTTTCTATACCAAGATTTCATTATTTACTCTTAGGATTTATTTGTATAATTCAAATAAAATCTACAGAAGAGGTCAGTTGTCATATAATGTACATATGCAGAATTCAAATAGGCTACAGTTGCATTGATAATTTCTTGCTAGTAACATTACACTGGGTGCAAATAACGGTATATCATTTTAGCAATACAGCTAATGTTCCGTAAGGTTACAAATGGTTAAAACAAATGAATAAATCTCATTCATAACCACAAGTATAGAAAAGGCTAAAATATTTTCATACTACAAATATTGAATTATCTAGGTAGTCTTACAATACTGACCTACTAACATGCCATAAGAACAGCAGTGTGGAGTAGTGACCGGAGGCTCGTGGGTTCAATCCCAGGTGGGGGACACTGCTGCAGTACCCTTGAGCAAGGTACTTTACCTAGATTGCTCCAGTAAAAACCCAACTGTATAAATGGGTAATTGTATGTAATAATAATGTGTAAACAAATAATGTGATATCTTGTAACAATTGTAAGTCACCCTGGATAAGGGCATCTGCTAAGAAATAAATAATAATAATAACATAAGAAAGTTTACAAACGAGAGGAGGCCATTTGGCCCATCTTGCTCGTTTGGTTGTTAGTAGCTTATTGATCCCAGAATCTCATCAAGCAGCTTCTTGAAGGATCCCAGGGTGTCAGCTTCAACAACATCTGGTGAATTGGGTCTCTGAAATGATTAAACACAGTGGATTGTATCAAAATGTTAGAGTCATGACAGGAGCCAAGAAAATGTGCACATACGTTCCAGATGTTATAGGATGCATCACAAATCATCTGAACGTTCAGTGAATGTTGGAACCCTTCCTGTTCACATACACATGGTACTGCAGTGATTTGAGTGCAACGTGTGTGCAATCGATGTCTCCCATCAATCTGGGAAGTCTAGCAATGTCATAAAACTCCCTTTTAATATTGTGTAGCTGCTCCTGTTTAAGTGGGATACGGATATAATCGTTAACCCTCTTTATCAAGTCACCTGTGAACCTTTGAAATGACCCGGAGACATCGAAGGACAGTGCTGCCAAGCCAACACCTTCATATACCAGGAATTTCTTCTGCCTGGGTGTTATTAGCTACTTGCCTTACATACATCAAACATTGGATGTCACAAAGTTTTCTAATGTTGAATTCAGATAAAACAGAGGTTATGCTAGTGGACTCATAGAAACAACTAAAAGGAAATGTGGGATTACATGAGCTTGACCCTTGCAGTCTCTCATCAAAAACTTAAACTAGAAATGAAGAGTCTGGGGTTCATCTTTGATCCTGATCTCTCATTTGAGACTCATAGTAGGGAAGTTACTAAAGTATCTTTTTACCATTTGAGAAATATAGCCAAACTTAGACCAATTATTTCTGTGTCTGATGGCAAGAGACTAGCATGCCTTTGTTTCATCTAGAATTGATTGTTGTAATGCACTTTTATTGGTGTTCCACTTGCAGCTGTTTTGACCTCTATACACTGGCTCCCTGTGCAGTATAGAATTGATTTTAAGATTTTGCTGTTAACTTACAAGGCCCTGAATGGTTACTGACATTGTATCTTCCAAACCACACTCTGAGTTCACAGGATGTGGGGTTGCTTGCTATTCCTAGGGTCAACAAAAGCAACACAGGAGGTAGGGCTTTTTCTTACAGAGCTCCTAAATTATGGAATGATCTGCCTTCGTTTGTCATTGAAATTGGGATTGTTACAGTTTTCAAGTCAAGACTAAAAGCTCACTTTTATAAAATGGCTTTCTTATCTTAGTGGGTTTTAATGTAATTTTAAAATTGCTACTTTTGTATTATGTGTATACTGTTATTTAAATGTTATTTAAATGTTATTTAAATGGTCTGATTATGGCATGTGTGACATACTATACAAATGTATTGTGGTTTGTTCTTTTTTTCTGCTATGTACTGTACAGTGTTATGCAATATTTTATGTATAAATAGCTCTATATAAATGCAATAAATAAATAAAAATGAATATGCAGGGGTACTGCACGGCTGTTTTTCATAGGCAATTCAAGGTCCTCCCGCAGAGTCTGACAGAGGTCGACAAAATGCCCTATACAGACACAATCGAGTTT
This sequence comes from Acipenser ruthenus, assembly GCF_902713425.1. Taxonomy (NCBI): domain Eukaryota; kingdom Metazoa; phylum Chordata; class Actinopteri; order Acipenseriformes; family Acipenseridae; genus Acipenser; species Acipenser ruthenus. The sequence continues at coordinate 93,230,624 of NC_081190.1, read as the reverse complement.
TTAGATCGTCTCTGGTAAATCTAAGAAATTAAGCCTGGTCCTGTACACCCTCTCTCTGTATTGTCGGGGTCTGTCAATCTCAGGCTCGCACTCAAGCTCTAAAATTAAATTTGCAGCTACTTCTGCTGCCACTCCCAGCAAAGCCATACTGTAGTTTGTTTATGCTATTTTGTTTAACACCAAATAACTTAAATACTGTTTCAAGAGAGTTATATACTTTTTCAGTAATTAACACCCTGCTTTTTCAAGTGCAAATTAACTCCTGATAAATTATGACAATTAACAACTTTTTCATTTTCACTTTCCTGCAGTCTAATATATATATATAAAATTTAATTATTCAGAATGCAAAACAAAAAAAGTAAAGTACTCACTATTCAAGCAGCTTCCTTTCTGTGTCCCCCCTCCCTCTTTGTCTAGTAGGTTTGTCAGTCTTTAAAAACAAAGTAAATGTAAGCCCTTGTAAAAGCAGCTATAATCTTCTGACAGCACACAAAAGCAAACAGTGGCAGCTTTGTATAGTGGTGTCTGGAACTGAGGAAGTAATGAATAAATTAAGCAACGTCCTTTTGTCTTCAAGAAAATCTTGCAAACACTAAGCTGCAACTTCCTAGACTGGGAGCTGGAACCCTTACCAAGTGATCTTCAGTGGCAAAGCAGTGGCACAGTCAAGGTGCTCTACATAGGGGTAATGGTTGCACAAGCTAGAATGCTAGGGTTAATCATGCCATCTAAAACTGTCCTTAAAAAAGTGTACCATAGTAAAAGCATATCCGTGTAATAAAGAATAGTGGAAGCAAGGTAAAGCATGTGTAAGCATTGCAAAGCCCAGAAAGTTATGGTAAATTATATATTTTTTAAAAAAATATGGCAATGTATGGTAAACTATGGAAAACTGCAACAATATTTGTAGTTACCTTTAAAACTATACCCTTGCATCTCCACAACTGAATTCAATTCTTACAGTTGGTACAGTATGAACCGTCTAAAGTTTCTTCAAGCCTCTTGTAGTGAGTTTTGAGTGGACTGAATTTATGTGAATAATGTGCTAATCTGGACTACATTCATCCATCTTTTACCTCTCACTGTTTACTTGGCATTCATAATATTGTAACAGAGTAGGAGAAGGGAGAAACAGGGACAGAGCAGAGACTCTGAACTCCTGTAATTTAGTTACCATTGGTTGTTTTGTGTCTGTGTCTTTTGTTCTGTGTTGCTCTGGATTTGCATAAATGTTATGCTAATTTATCATTTGTGACTGCCCGTTTTCAACCAGGTCCGCAAATCTGTATTTAATAGTGCTGTGGTCTGGTTGGGATTAGTCTGTCTTAGGGTCCAGTCTTGTGTGTGTCGTTTATAGAAAGAGTTGTGGTTTATTTTAAACACTGTTTCCTCACCTTTCTTCCACCACTGCTACAATATATTTAAACATTAAATGTATGTTTAGTTTGTCATTCAACCGATATAAATTGGTACCAGAGACAGGGAAGGACTAGGCCGAATTCTAAAATAAATAAAATAAATAAATAAATGTATGGTACAGACTAAAGGCAGTTTAATATGGAGTCCTAATTGAATAATACAAAGTCATAAACAGTGCAGAAAATGTAAACCCAAGTTTACTACTTTGAAATTGTCACAGAGGATAGGACAAAGTGGCATACATTTATAAAGTAAGCTTTCCAAATTATTTCAGATTCTGCTGTCCAAAAGTGTCCAATGGTTCACTGAAACACAATGGCATCAGTTAATATGTAGCTAAGTGGGTATGTAACCGGAGATAATAGTGTTTGTGACATCATTTTTTTGGAGCCTGGGAGTGTAATTTGGGGGGTAGAAAGGTGCAGTTTTTTAGACTGGTCTCTAATTATCCAGTTGGCAGATGAATCAGCATAGCTTCCTGGTGATCCATCTCTGAGTTCAGTGTTAATTTGTCAGGGTACCCTTTGGTTTTTTTGGGGATTGTTTGTTTTTGTCACATCATCCTGTACGATTGGATATTTTTCTTCTCGAACACCAACATTTGTAGCTTGTTAGTGGGCATTTGGAGCCTTCATAACGTAGCTTCCCCCCTCTGGCATGGTGCTAATTGGATAATCAATCTCTCCTCAATTGCGGTGCCCAGGGCCGTAGGGTGCTTTATCAATGACAGCAGAAGCAGCACACCCATCTACCATTTCGTCCCAGCAATCAGAGGGTTTGGTGCCAGGGTCGGGGGGGTTGTCATGGAAATTTCTCTCTGGTGCATCTCAGAGGCAAAGAAAACCTGCGACAGAGACAGATACAAAAAGGTCCTGGACACCTCGACTATTTATATCTTCATGCTAGTAGATTTGGCCTGAGAAGGTTTACTTGTAACCCAACCCTGTTTGCAGAGGTTATGCTGTCAAGCAACTGGGGTTTTGCCAACCACTCAATAAAGCAGACAGCTAGGGTTTTTTTAGGTCATATGGGATTTTTGTTGATAGGGTGCTGATTTAATAGGTTACAGTAAAGCTGTGTTTTCTACTGTATGTTTGCTTGCATGGCCCAGGACAATCTTTGTAACCGCATTTGGCTGTTTCCACACAGCCCATCCTGCCTTCACTCACCTCGGGTGTACAGAACCATCGAAAACAAGGCCAGGCCCCAACTGTCGTAGCATTTGCCAAGACATTTCACCACATTATATTTTCTCAAGCCTGTCCGTGCTGTTTATTGCAAATCCTGAGTTTCATTTTTTATTGCAAAGAAAGAAATTAATTTACTCTCACAACATGTAAGAGTTCATCTTAAAAAAAAAAAATTAGTTTACCAGACTTCTCAGGATTTATTTTATTGCTACAGTATTATGTTCAGGCTGGGCACGAACCAGCGATCCAGTACACCGCAAAAGAGTCGTGCTCATCTGCATTCGTGGTTTTAGAGCTTTTAACCTCATCTCATCACACCAACAGAGGACAGGACACTGCCTGTTACACCAACGCCAACTACTAACATATTAATCAAGAAATCTTACAAACCACATTATACCAGATGAAGATTTCTCATTTAAGAGAATTAAACAATCCAAGATTGTTTGAGACCCTAAATTAAACTACTGAAGGATTTGGTTCTAGTTTTGTAAAATAAATGTGTTTTATTTTTCCTTTTGAAAATGATAAATACAGAATGCTATAAGATTTACTCTATTTTTTCATTGTTCAAAATCATACTGTATTATTATAAAATTATAAAACAAATTATAAAACAAATGGGAGTTTGTTTTTACTTCATTGTTATAAATAGTTTCAGCAGTTAATTTGTATATTCCTTGTTAAAATACATAGAAAAACTTTATTGTGATGGTGTTAATATTCCTGGACCAATCATTCTTATTATAAATCAGAATGTGATGTGGTAAAGACAAGGATGGGCATGAAAACATGTTTACTTTTGTTTAACTCTAACTCCAAAACCTAACCCTAACCCTAAACCTGTTCTGAAATAATTGTGCACATAAATTGTGCAAAAAGATTTACACAATAAGTACATTGTAACTATGCATAATAACATTGTAATTATGTGTAAGTACTGGGGCTGTCAACTTCTGCGATTAACATTTTTTTTTAGATTTTTTTTTTTTTTTTTTAGCGTTAATCGCCCTCTGTCATGACCCTCTCAGCATACCGTAATTCATTCCCTATGGCACTGTTTTAAAATACTTGAGTGCATGCAACACAATAAGTGCAGTCGTCGTTTGAATAGAAAGACTATTACTTATCTGTTAGTTCCAGTATCACAGAATGCATCTAGCTCTTTGCGGTCCTGTCAGACCTTTTCCGACATTCCAATTTTCCCTTTCCGGTCCCTGTCCGACATCATCAAAAAGATGTAAAAAACAGGTCTCTAGTTGTGTTTTCTCCGGAAAAAGCTGAGAAAACCATTCAATGGCCAAGTGAGACTGATAGGAGCCGAGAGAACCCGGAAAAAAAAGGGGCGTATCTCATGAATACAGATAGCCCCGGCATCACATAGATAACACGGACATAAACAAACAAGATAGCTGCTTCTGCATCCAGCGCTCAAAGAATATCACAGACATTTGCAAAGCTTTTTTTAGATGTTATAGTAATAAAATAATTACTTGGATCACATTATTGAGGAGTTTGGTGATAAAACCAGTGATCAGGAGATGATTTACCAATATGCACTACTGTGAAGAGTTATGTGAAAAATACAGCGGGTGGGGCAGGGCTGGAGATGCAGTACTGAGTGTCCTGTTGATATTCAGTGCCTTTTAAACCTGTTTTACTGTGAAAAAAATACTTTTAAGCAGTGTGTCTAAAATAAACTGCACTTGTGAAAATAAATTGGACCTGATGCGCCTGAGACGCGCTGAATAAATGGACGGCTAAGGGCTAGTCTGCTGTACCTCCTGCTTGCTGTAAACACACCTTCACTTCTCAAAATACACTTTCTAACAGTTCTCCTGCCACATGCAGCAACACAATCCTGAATTTTAAAAATTCAGGATTTCTGCAAGTGTGTGAATCATGTCATTACAATACAGGGTGTCCCACTTAAAAGTAGCCCCGTAAGTATTTCAGTTAGATGTTGACTTTCAGTCCATGTTCACGTTGGGAGTGACATTCCTGTATAAACCGAGTTTGTAATAACGAGGATTCCTGTACATGTCTGTGCTGCTCCATCATGTGATTATTTATTTATTATTTATTTGTACATTGTAATACTTGTATTACTTAAGGGGCTACAATCAGAGGGACACCCTGTATAATCAATGCTGTTGCAAAGTGGATAGCTACCGACTTTTAATATTATTTCAATTACCAAATTTATTTTAAAATATACTGTTTACAGTTAAGCAACATATAACTGTTACTCAGTGAATGCTTTGTTTGATTTAGATATTTTCAATATGCAGTATAGAAAGTGTTGATACATTATCACATATTTGAGGATAACAGCTTGGATTGTGTGATGAGACAGTCATTTCTTTCCAGCTGTACATTAGTTCACCATTAAGTATACCAACATCAACCAATGAGAGTGCAGCCGTTATCCCCATTGTGTTCTGCTGTACTGAGGCAGTGCTGGGGCAGGAGTGTGGAGTAGTGGTTAGGGCTCTGGACTCTTGACAGGAGGGTTGTGGGTTCAATCCCAGGTGAGGGACACTGCTGTTGTACCCTTGAGCAAGGTACTTTACCTAGATTGCTCCAGTAAAAACCCAACTGTATAAATGGGTAATTGTATGTAAAAAATGATGTGAAATAATGTATAATGTGATATCTTGTAACAATTGTAAGTCGCCCTGGATAAGGGTGTCTGCTAAGAAAGAAATAAAAATAATAATAATAATACTGGCAATTTTAGTTCATTATTATGGAAAAATAAATTGTGTACACCACAACCAGCAGACAGTGTTAACTATGACTTTTTTTAATTATTATTATTATTTAAAATACATTACTGGCAATCTATTTTCTACTTGTATTTTAAATAGATGTGTGGACCACTATTTTCTATTAAAATAGTTTCCCTAACTATTTTGTCCATCCCTGTTTAAATGGAACTCACAAAGGAAACAACAGAAATCCACTGAAGCTGTTATAGCGAGCCGAGTCATCAAAAAGCTGCTTGTTTTCATGAAGTTTCATGTACACGCTATCCCCTACTTCTAGTTCAAGGACCGCAGAGTTGCTCCCGCTGTCACTGGTGTCATTTTGATCAGTATCCCACAATGAAGCCACTGTTTTCCCATTTTTTGTCAAACTCACAAATGTGTTGATAGAATGCGCTGTATATGCAGTGTAGCTAAAGTAGTAAACACCTTTTACAGTTGCTGTAAAAATACCTGCAAAGGAAAAATAATCCATCATCAGAAACCATCCTCATAAAAGTTGACCACAGTATTTTTAGGTGAAATGACCCAGGAAGTACAAGACTGTTTAAAAGCTTTCACAAATGCCAAATCGGTCTGTCTTGTATTGTGCAGTTACACAGCACTTCCTCCAGTTTCACCTGACAAAAAATGCAGCAAAAACAAAGTGAAAGAGACAAGCTAGGATAATGTAACAGTTAATCATTAAACAGTTTTAGATACTGTGATTTTTTTTTTAAATCTGTGATCTTTAGTTGTTTTTGTTTTTGCAAGTGAACTGTGACATTAGGGTCTTATCGAGCACTATGTTCTGCAATTTTGAATACTGACTTTGGATACTGTTTTAATTCTGGAAGCTGTGTTTTTTTTTAACCTTTTGCTAAATTGCATTACCTTTTACGTTTCACAAAGTTCTATGCATGGGTAACATTTTGGTTTCATTTTGCTGTTGGGTCGTTAACAGGGAATTTTACATACTGTTAAAAATGTACCAGATTTAAAAGTATGTACTGTATTACAGTCCACGGTTCTGAATTAAAATATTTCTGTTAAAAATATAGTACTGTACCAACAAAACCAATACAGTACATCTAAATGGGAGTCTACTTATTTTAAAAACACAGTCCTTTCAGATATGTATTTTTGATATTATCCATTTTTCAGGGAACACAAAAAAGATACAACAGTTGGAACTCGCGTTTAACCCTCACTGAAGGTTTTCCGTTATTATCTCATATAAACACCACAAATCTCATATAAACACAACAAAAAGGACAAAATCTGTACTTAATAAACACTGTGAAATGCTTCTCGCTACAGACGATACTAATAAATCCAGGTAAGGCAGGTTTTGATGGTGGACTGTCCTCCCTGATCACAAATTGTGCAGCTCATGCCTAAATAGTGTCGATCATACTGTCATCATATTGTTGTTTTCTAGATTTTGGAAATGTGTGTTCCCAGTGTTGAACTCCTGGAGGGGCTAGGCCAGTGCCAATTTAGTATGACTAAAGATCATTCCACGGGTCAAAATGCATACAATTCAAACATCAAATAGAAGAATCATCATCTTACAGACAGAAATCCACTTCCTTATCTCCTGTAATCCCATTGCAAGTCTCATGTTAATAAATGTTTATTGCACAACTTCAGAACAAATAAAGCAAGGGCCAATGAGACTCGATATAAAAAAATGCCAAAGGGCACAGAGCTACATCCGTGCTCCCCCACGATTGTCAAAACCACATTGTTAGTAATTTCACAACAGACGTCTCTGAATAATCTCAAAAACAGGTGAATCTGTTTATTCTGTATATGGCTGATAAATAACTGAAATCTCAGTAAACACAGTACCCAGTTTGTTGTTTGACTTTAATAACCGTGTAACCATAAAATAAACTAAATTTATCTTGCATGGAAAGATTTTTTTGCCGATAGGTTTTTGAGAAATTACCTTGTGGTTTATTTGCTTTCCCTCACCTGTAGAAGTTGGTTTTTGAACAATAAAATTAACACATTGTATCCAAGAGCTTCTATTCAGTCACAATAGCACCACTGTGTATGTGTGTGCGCTGAGAGTATTGTACGTATTGCAATTAGTACGCCGAACAAATCACAAATCTTATCGGAGCTGGTTCAAACTGGTTTGGATTGGCAAGGGTCTACTCTATCTTTGGAAGGAAAAGAAGAATGGTCTATTATATACAGTATCTGTAGCTACATAATCTGTCTCTAAAAGCTTACCTGATTTAAAAATTTTAATGTGTGTGCACTGCAACTGCATGTGAACCCTAGATCAGCTAAACATTTTCACTGAATATATTTTAAACTTTACCAATAATGTAAACAAGTCTGTACAACAATTATCTCATTCATCAAAAAGGACACAGTAGCAGACACACCAGAGTGCAGTATGTTAAGAATGAATTGTTTCCAAAAACTACAATCAGTCATGGCACTTTGAAAAAGATTTTCACTAATTAGAATGAAGAAAGTGCATTGTTGCAACAGGCCATGAAGACAGATCCTCCTCCGCTCACTTTTCCCAGAATAAGAAGATTGTAGGCATTAAATAGATTGTTTTACTCAGTTGCTCCTAATTTTACTCTCATCTCTGGGTCCACCTGCAGAGCAATCAACTTCATTCTGAGAAGCCATGTTTCAGACAGAACAGCAAATTCATTAACATCCACAGGCGCACCTGTAAATGTCAAGCTGCACTCTCCAGATCATTAATAATGAAAGGGAACATCATTTGACTCCCCCGGTTCATCTGGCATTTTAACACTCAAAGGATGAACTGTTCTATTTTGCAATACTGCCCTTCGGGTTCCAATATGCATACAATGAATATTTAACAACAGCAGTACTGTATATATAATTGCACTTGATGATGAGAAGATAACAGGGGAGTCGTGTGCAATACCTTTAAAGACTTACAGTTGTAAACTGTGCTGCGTTAAGAGAAAACAAAAGGCTATTGGATTTGCATGTTCATGAATATTTTAATCTGTGTTCTTCATATTAACAAAATGTTATCACTTTAAAAAGTGTCCCCCTTTGCCACCAAATCTAATATTAAATAGCGCATGCCATCATTAATTTGTAAGTTGGCTTGCATGGATATACAGCATCTTGAAAAATGTCCTCATCACGCATAATTACACATTTAGTTGAATGTTCCAGGTGTTAGAGCCACTTCAGTACATAACTGGAATGAAAACAAAATCTATAATCATAAAATATTATTTGAAGTACTTGCTCCAGGTTTTTTTTTTTGTTTTTTTGATTGGCAATGCCAGTATATCATGCAGCTGTGCCTGAAATCTAACCATTTTTTTGGTTTATTATCAGCTATATTGTACAGCACTTCTGGAATGTGTTTCCCATAGAAGTTAGGGATGCCCCATTTAATCATTTTCTTAAAGTGCAAGTAATTTTTTTTTTTTTTTTAACGTAACCAGTTATAATTATGTTGTGTTTATACTTTGTTGTTTGAATTGTATCCTGTTATTGTTGGAGCCATAATCTGGGGCATAAATGGTCAAAAAAGGTCATAACATTTAATTGCGAACAAACCTCTTTACAGTAGCTATTATCAATAAGGGCAGATCATCTTCACCTACAATCATGAAGTTTATGAGAAAGCTCACCTGGTTTTCAGTGCTGGTAAACTTTAGAATCCAAGCAAATCACATCCCGAGTTCAAAAAACATAATCGCTGCCTCTCTCTCTCATTTTAATTTTCAGAAATTCCACGCACTGTTTTCAGGAGACCCCTTACCGCATCCATGTCGAGGGTTCAAGGGCCTCATATTGTATTAAATCAATGATCTCCCAACATCCAGATCTCTGAATCTGCAGTTAATCTCATGAAACAATCAGTCTCACAAAACAGCAGAGCCACTTATAATACAGGGTGGCAGTCTTACATCAAATATTGCTCCCTGTCACATTCATGCCTTACTTCTGAATCTTCCATCATAGAATTCATTACTTATTGCTTTTTAAAATGCAATCTCTCCCTTTCCACCATACACCAATACTTGTTAGGACTACAGTTTCACTCTCATTTGCTATCCTTATCACTATCCCTCCCCCATCTCATCTTCCTCAGATACAAATGCTGCTCCGTGGGATTCAACAAACTGCTTCCAAACCTTCATATTCCAAGTTGCCTATCACAAGGGAAGTCTTGGAATCCATGATCAACACTCTATGCTCAGGCTGCTTTTCTCCATACAAAGATGCCCTCCTGGAAGCAATGTTCGTCTCAGCCTTCTGTGGATTCCTACGAGGTGGCGAAATCACATGCCAGAACCAGTCATTCGACCCATCCTCAGACCTCTGCATAGGAGATCTCCATCGTCAATCTCAGGTCACGTACTCTTTTCTTTTAAAACATTCAAAATCAGACCGAGAAAAGAAAGCCGTGCATGTTTATCAAAAACACATTGTATTATTTGTCCTATTTCTGCTCTTTACAGCTATCTGTCACTGCGTCCTACAGCCAGCAACCAGGATCCCCTGTTTCTCACCCCAGAAGGGATAGTCGTGTCCAGGAACTGGTTCTGTGACCACCTTTGTCGGTGTCTCCTTCGCGCTGGGCTTCCTCCCGACCAACTACTACTTTTTCCTTACCTGAGCGCTGAGTGGTTTATATCTGCAGGGTGGAGGTGGCTTAGGTCACCTCGTTCTTTTGGGGGAAGGTGGCCTGAGTGCCACTTGTCCTGCCACTGGCATCCACATCCAGTATTGGGCAGTGTCTTAGCTCCTTGAACCAGGCAGGACCAAATGTAATTATCATGCACTATTACAAACAAGACATCATTCTATCTTGCATCACGTCAGACTGGGTTATTGGTCAAGTGCAATTAATTTTACACATTATCAAAGGATATTACCCACGTTCCTCAAAAAGCACAGGTGATGGTTAATTATGCAAACAGTTGGCGGCGGCCTTATATATGGGGGAAGGTGGCCCCGCTGGCCGAGTCATTCTTAACCCTTTGCGGTCCATTTATTAAATGCGCGTCAGGCACCCCAGGTCTAATTTATTTTCACACGCGCAGTTAATTTTAGACACGCTGTTTAAAAGTGTTTTTTTTCACAGTCAAACGGGTTTAAAAGGCCCTGCATATCAACAAAGCACTCACTAGGCATCACCAGCCCTGCCCCACCCTTTCGTTCGCTATAGGTTTCACATATGCTAAGAAATAAATAATAATAATAATAATAGTCTGTGACGGGGTACTGCCCCGTCTTTATGATCAATGTTGGGACTGGCAGGGAGGGGGTTAAAATTCCTCCCTGCCAGAAAAACATGTGAGAATGTGGCTGGAGCCCTAATTGACTAATTAGCAATTATTGATTCATTGGGCTCCAGCCACAGGGAATAAAAGCCAGGGGAGAGGCCCTGGCTGGGGGAGAGTTGAAGGAGAGTTCTAGAAGAGAAGAAGTGTGTTTGTGTGTGCTGTGTTTTTTTTTTGACCAGTGAAGGCAACGCCCAGCCTGGAAACTTTATTTTGTAAGTTTTTGTTTTGTGTTTGTATTTTGTGTTTAAATCTCTTTGTTTGGCCCTTGTGCTGGTTTATTTTGTATTTTTGTTTATTAAAAACTTTATTTTTGAACTTTATACTGTCTCTGAGTCTCAAACCTCGGTCCATCCTGTCACATTTGGTGTCAGAAGGGGAGGAGCCGCTGTCCCGAGAGCCAGAAGGGGAGGAGCCGCTGTCCCGAGAGCCAGAAGGGGAGGAGCCGCTGTCCCGAGAGCCAGAAGGGGAGGAGCCGCTGTCCCGAGAGCCAGAAGGGGAGGAGCCGCTGTCCCGAGAGCCAGAAGGGGAGGAGCCGCTGTCCCGAGAGCCAGAAGGGGAGGAGCTGCCGTCCCGAGAGCCAGAAGGGGAGGAGCTGCCGTCCCGAGAGCCAGAAGGGGAGGAGTTGTCGTCCCGAGAGCCAGAGAGGGGTGAGCCGCTGTCCCGAGAGCCAGAAGGGGAGGAGCTGCTGTCCCGAGAGCCAGAAGGGAAGGAGTCGGCGTCCCGAGAGCCAGAAGGGAAGGAGTCGGCGTCCCGAGAGCCAGAAGGGATGGAGCCATCGTCCCGAGAGCCAGAGAGGGGTGAGCCGCCGTCCCGAGAGCCAGAAGGGGAGGAGCTGCCGTCCTGAGAGCCAGAAGGGGAGGAGCTGCCGTCCCGAGAGCCAGAGAGGGGTGAGCCGCCGTCCCGAGAGCCAGAAGGGGAGGAGCTGCCGTCCCGAGAGCCAGAATGGGGGCCGCTGCTGTCGCCCAGAGAGGGGGAGCCGCTGCCGTCGCCCAGAGAGGGGGAGCCCGAATGTCCACAGCCCGAGAGGGAGGAGCCCGAATGTCCACAGCCCGAGAGGGAGGAGCCCGAACGTCCACAGCCCGAGAGGGAGGAGCCCGAACGTCCACAGCCCGAGAGGGAGGAGCCCGAACGTCCACAGCCCGAGGGGGAGGAGCCCGAGCGGGAGGAGTCGGTGCGTCCATGGCCCGAGCGGGAGGAGTCGGTGCGTCCACGGCCCGAGAAGGGGAAGCCCACAGGCCTAGGGCTGAAGGGACCTGTAGGGGAAGAATACAGGCTGTTCCCGCCTCCGCCAGCAGAGGGAGACGAGCTGCCGTTTCCGCCTCCGCCAGCAGAGGGAGACGAGCTGCCGTTTCCGCCTCCGCCAGCAGAGGGAGACGAGCTGCCGTTCCCGCCTCCGCCAGCAGAGGGAGACGAGCTGCCGTTCCCGCCTCCGCCAGCAGAGGGAGACGGGCCGCCGTTCCCGCCTCCGCCAGCAGAGGGAGACGGGCCGCCGTTCCCGCCTCCGCCAGCAGAGGGAGACGAGCCGCCGTTCCCGCCTCCGCCAGCAGAGGGAGACGAGCCGTTGTTCCCGCCTCCGCCAGCAGAGGGAGACGAGCCGTTGTTCCCGCCTCCGCCAGCAGAGGGAGCCGAGTTGCCGTTCCCGCCTCCGCCAGCAGAGGGAGCCGGGCCGCCGTTCCCGCCTCCGCCACCAGAGGGAGCCGGGCCGCCGTTCCCGCCTCCGCCACCAGAGGGAGCCGGGCCGCCGTTCCCGCCTCCGCCACCAGAGGGAGCCGGGCCGCCGTTCCCGCCTCCGCCACCAGAGGGAGCCGGGCCGCCGTTCCCGCCTCCGCCACCAGAGTTGCTGTTCCCGCCTCCGCCAGCAGAGGGAGACGAGTTGCTGTTGTTTCCGCCTCCGCCAGCAGAGGGAGACGAGTTGTTGTTCCCGCCTCCGCCAGCAGAGGGAGACGGGCCTCCGTTCCCGCCTCCGCCAGCAGAGGGAGACGAGCCGTTGTTCCTGCCTCCGGCCAGCAGAGGGAGACGAGCCGCCGTTCCCGCCTCCGCCAGCAGAGGGTGACGAGCTGTTGTTCCCGCCTCCGCCAGCAGAGGGAGCCGAGTTGCCGTTCCCGCCTCCGCCAGCAGAGGGAGCCGAGTTGCCGTTCCCGCCTCCGCCACCAGAGGGAGCCGGGCCGCCGTTCCCGCCTCCGCCACCAGAGGGAGCCGGGCCGCCGTTCCCGTCTCCGCCTCCCGAGGGTCCGCTGCTGCTGCCGTCGCCTCCCGAGGGTCCGCTGCTGCTGCCGTCGCCTCCCGAGGGTCTGCTGCTGCTGCCGTCGCCTCCCGAGGGTCTGCTGCTGCTGCCGTCGCCTCCCGAGGGTCCGCTGCTGCTGCCGTCGCCTCCCGAGGGTCCGCTGCTGCTGCCGTCGCTTGGGGTCTTCGGGGATCCTGCTTCGCCTGGGGTCGCTACACTGTGGCCGGAGCCCCACGGAGGGGAGTTGCTGACCATGAAGAGGGGGAGGGAGGTCAGGAGACCAGCTCCCCCAGCTGCACTTTCGCGGCAAGATGGTGTGTGGCCGGAGCCCCGGAAGAGGGAGCTGCTGGCCACGAAGAATTGGGTGGTGCCGGACGTCCCACCATGGCCACCCCCATGGACACTGTGCTTCCCCCTCTTCCGGGACTGAGACTGAGGGGGGAGGTGGCCATTTAGGCCATGTTGTGCTTGGCACAAGGGGGGGGATATGTGACGGGGTACTGCCCCGTCTTTATGATCAATGTTGGGACTGGCAGGGAGGGGGTTAAAATTCCTCCCTGCCAGAAAAACATGTGAGAATGTTGCTGGAGCCCTAATTGACTAATTAGCAATTATTGATTCATTGGGCTCCAGCCACAGGGAATAAAAGCCAGGGGAGAGGCCCTGGCTGGGGAGAGAGTTGAAGGAGAGTTCTAGAAGAGAAGAAGTGTGTTTGTGTGTGCTGTGTTTTTTTTTGACCAGTGAAGGCAACGCCCAGCCTGGAAACTTTATTTTGTAAGTTTTTGTTTTGTGTTTGTATTTTGTGTTTAAATCTCTTTGTTTGGCCCTTGTGCTGGTTTATTTTGTATTTTTGTTTATTAAAAACTTTATTTTTGAACTTTATACTGTCTCTGAGTCTCAAACCTCGGTCCATCCTGTCACATAGTCGTACATACCAATCAATCATCTCCTGATCACTTGTTTTATCACTAAACTCCTCAATAATGCAATCCAAGTCATTATTTTATTACTATAACATCTCAAAAAAGCTCTTCAAATGTCCGTGATAGTCTCTGTGCGCTGGTGCAGTATCAGATAGCTTGTTTCCTTATGACCGTCCCTATTGTAATGCCAGGGGCATGTATGACTATTCATGAGATACGCCTTTTTTTATTTTTTTTATTTTATCGGCTTGTCTCGGCTCCTGTCGCTCCCACTCGGCCACTGAATGGTTTTCTCGGCTTTTTCCGCTGAAAAAATGACTAGAAACCCGTTTTTTGCGTTTTTATAATGATGTCGGACAGGGTCTGACAATGGACCGCAAAGGGTTAATCACTGTATTGCATTCATCTTGGCTTTGCCAGCATAGGGGCGGCTATCGAGCGCCAATGGATAAGGTCATGGGCCAAATTATAATGTTATTTTCTACTACTAAGTGGATGTCTCCTTTTTGAATTGGAAACTTGTTGTCTTTCTGAAAGGAGACTCCACCTATCAATCTCATACGTTACCAGTTTAACCAGTTAAATAGGTCTCTCTGCCCACAAACCCCTGTCGTTTCTTTGTTTTGGTCCTCCTCCCCCCTTCCTCCACCCTGCAGTGTGCCTTGTCTAGGGGGAAGGTGGCCCCAAGTGCCACTTGTCGTGCCCGCTGGCCAAGTCATTCTTAATCACTGTATTGCATTCTTCTTAGCTCGGCTAGCATAGGGGTGGCTATCGAGCTCCAATGGATAAGGCCATGGGCCAAATTATAAATGTGAATGTATTATGTATCTGTCGGCTATCATGTTCATGTCGGGCATAACTGTTTGCCAATTGTTCATGTGCCCATCAGGCATATCTTTCCCAATCAATAAATTGTTATTTTCTACTACTAAGTGGATGTCTCCTTTCTGAAGTACCAGGATCTGCAATAAATTCATGTTGCCGACGGCCTTCTCCATAAGACATTGGAAGGTGGCTGGAGCTCCCGTTTGCCTTTTTGAAATTGTTTTTTTACCTTCAGATTTATGTACACCCTTTTTTTTAAGCTGTTAATATTTTATCCAGAAAGGGCATCCTCTCAAGCTGGCAAAATCCAATGGGGCAGATGAAAGCGGTCTTCTCCTTGTCATCTTCACTCATGGCTATCTGATAGTAGTCACTCTTCAGATCTAGCACCGAAAAACATTTACTCCCGGATAAGCTCTCCAGAGCATCATCGATCCTAGGCAGCGTGTACTGATCAGACACAGTCTGTTTGTTCAATGTACGATAATCAATACACATTCGGATTCAACATTTTTTTCTTCCCGGCGATCATAATCAGGGAGGCATAAGGGCTCCATGACAGAAATAATGCCGGCATTCAACAACTCTTGTAAATGGTTCCGGACGTCCTCAATATCGGCCGATGCTCTTTGAAAGGACGGGGGTCAACAAGTCAGATGTGGCTTCCTTGGCCAGCCTCACATCCCACTCATGGATCATGGATAGGGGAATCCCCAAAGTTAAAAAGTGCTTTTGCACTTTCCTGTCTTGATGCTTTGGCACTGCCACTGTGTCTGCCTTGTATATGGGTCATCACATTCCCTCTAGGTAAGGTAAATTCCTTCTGAGACTCATTCTTCACCCTAATCAAGACACTATCCACAAAGATGAAACAGGCAGGTAACACGGCCCACTGGACAAGTAGGCCGCCTGGTGAAGCCCCTTCCGGTGACAGTTGGATCAGCAAGATCTTACACTGCTCTGACAGTTAGGTCAGAGTGGCATTGAACATTGCATTCAGCCCCTGGGGAGATGTTCATGGGCTCTGGCCACATCCACATAGCTGAACCCCGGTGCTCGTATGCACTCTCTGTCCTCTTCATGTGTCTCTACTGCTGAAAGGCTTTAGAACACAAGGGATGGATGCTCATCATCTTTATGTAGTTTGGTCCAACAGCTTTGTCACAGAGCTGCCCTAAATTGCCTAACAAACTGGCATTAGTACCTATAATAACAGGCACATGATTTTGGCCCTTGATGTCTGGACACACTTGTGCTATTATGGTGATTTGTTGGGTAATCCCGATAGCCTCCTGTGTCAAAGTGGTTTGCAGTGCGCAGGTGTAATGGTGATGTGATTACGTAACAGAAGACAGACAACAAACAATACCTTTATTTATAATCCCGGTCTGGTGACCGCAAAGAATAATCCCAGGCAATACACAGCAATGCATTGCACTGTTGCAAACTAAGGGTTTACAGTCCCAAATAATAAACACAGTTCGAAAGAATAAACACAGTAGAACACACACACAATCACAAGTCCACAGTGAGTGCTAAAGTGCTTGTGGTTAAATACAATTTATTCGTGTACAGTTGTGAAGTGTTGTCCGGGTTTAGTGCCGGCTAGTAGTGACAGCTCCAGATCGTGTTAGCCATCTAATAATAACAAGCAGTACAATTAGACTGACAAACAAACAAAACACTCATGGTTAAATCACAGTTTTCCTTTCTAGGTTTCAGCTTAACCATAACAAAAGGAACAGATCACCTAGCCACGTCACCTTTTGTACTGTCAACCACGCCCCCTTGGTTAGCGAGTGCAACCGTTTCTCCTCCAATCCGCGTTTGCCACATCGCTTTCCCTCTGGAGGGATGACTTGGTGTATGGTAGCTCCGCCCCCTTTCTAGTTGTCTGCTTTCCACCTAACCATTGGAATGAATTGTCTGACCATCCAGTCCGGGGCACTCTGTTCCCTTTACGCAGCAACCTCACAGGTCGGGAGGGAGATTTACAACCGATTAATTTTGCTCTGTCACACCTGCTTAGAAAACCCTAACTCTAACTCTGACTCCATTACTACATACCCCACATAGGGGTAACTGGAGTTACTTAGTCCCCAAATGGCCAATCCCTCAACAGGGTGTAGCAGTAGGTGCCCAAAATGCTTCTGGAACCACCCCTCAAAGATAATGGTAACCTGGGAACTGCTGTCCAGCAGCGCTGAACATGGGCTTCCATTCACTTTGACAGAGATTACTGATGGTGGCCCCACTAAACCTTTTGGGATCCACAGGAGTGAGGTAACCTCTGGCTTCGTACTCAAATTAGAGCTTTGTAGCTGGGGAGGTCCAGTACGCCCCTTCACTGTCTTTTCCCTGTTTTTTGTTCAGTCTAGCCTCTAGATTAGTTGCTCCAAATCTACAGGGTTCTCACATTTGTAGGGTCCTATGAAATTCGTTTTATTATTTTGAATTTTCTGATTTATTTTTTCCTGATTTCGGATTTTTCAGTTTGAAAAATGTAATTTAATTTGTTAGTTAGTTTGTTTTTTATAACCACAAGTGTTTGATACATTGACAGCAATGATGAAGCTAGAAATGCATGAACAAATATGACAAAAAACCCTGTCTAAATGGTTTTAATCAAAGTGCTTTCAGAAAAAAGGGTACAAAATGGCACAATGTAATAGAAACAAACAAGGAACATTGTAAATTTAAAAAAATCAAAATGTAGGCTTTTTTTAGTAGTTTTTCCTTTCAACACAAGCTGAACTATAATAATTCAAAATAGATGTAATGTTTTCATTAATAATTAATGACAACCAATGTAAACAAAAGGCTAAATATTTTGATTTATTCTAATTTATAAAAAGGCATGTAGTAATATCTCCCTGAGAACTTTGGAGAAAAAATGCAGCAACTAGACCCTACATTCTGCAGTAGTCATTACAGTACTATCTGCTCAGAATAACTTATAGGTAGTCGTTTTCCCCCAAGCGATAATGGTAGCTAGCAAGTGAAGTGGCACGAGAGGCAGCGCTTTTTTACAGTTAAAATCACGGTCATGTATGGTGGCTGAGAGGTGCAAAAATAGTTTTTTCATGCGTTCCCATGATGTGTGTTTCTTGAAGCCTCTTGTCATACAAACACTGTGCTATTTCAATGTCATTTTTAAAATATATACATATATATTTTGTTTGTTTAACCCTTTGCAGTCCATTTATTAATTGCGCGTCAGGCACTAATTAATTAAGGTCTAATTAATTTTCACACGCGCAGTTAATTTTAGATGCGCTGTTTAAAAGTATTTTTTTCCACAGTCAAACGGGTTTAAATGGCTCTGCATATCAACAAAGCACTCACTAGGCATCTCCAGCCCCGCCCCACCCTTTCATTTGCTATAGAATTCACCTATGTAAGAAATAAATAATAATAATAATAATAAATATAGTCATACATACCGATCGATCATCTCCTGATCACTTGTTTTATCAGCAAACTCCTCAATAATGCGATCCAAGTCATTATTTTATTACTATAACATCTCAAAAAAGCTCTGCAAATGTCCGTGTTCTCTGTGCGCTGATTCAGTCAGCCAGCTTGTTTACTTACGACCGCCCCGTTTTCTGATACCAGATACCATGTATGACTATTCATGAGATACGCCTTTTTTTTTTTTTTTCGACTTGTCTCGGCTCCTGTCGCTCCCACTCGGCAATTGAATGGTTTTCTTGGCTTTTTCCGGAGAAAAAACAACTAGAAACCTGTTTGTGTTGCTATAATGATGTCGGACCCAGTCCGACAAAGGACCTGTGAGGAATAATTGCAATGTCGGACCCAGTCCGACAATGGACCGCAAAGGGTTAAACTGATTTTGTGGTAATGTCCTCAGGTGCCTAATTTGTTTTTTTTCTCTGAATTCTGTGATTCCGTCCATGTTCTCAGCAATGCGGATTTCATAGGGCCCTACATTTGACCGCAATGTGCCCATCCTCACCACACCGGTAGCAAAAGAACACGCTGCTCTCTGGCTGGCGTCCCGCTAAGGTAGTGTCATTTGTCTGGTCCTTCATCGCTGGTGCAGGGCTTGACTTCACTTTGTCATTAACTGGGACAGCAGTAAAGGCAGCTATAGTCTGTTGAAGCTCCCGTATGTGGTTTCGTACCTGACAATTGTCATCTCTATTTTCCACGAGAGCAGGGGCTAGCCTTGTTCTTTCGGGCTCTATCTCCTCTCTTGGGGTTAGATTGGGTGAGCACGGCAAACATTTCCTGCTGCAGATCCCAGTTTTGATCCTGTAACCCCTGCACTGCCGTAGCATTCAGGCTGGGTGCTGCGGTAGTTTGAAGGGCATGCACAGGGACGTCATGAGGCTTGGAAGTCTCCTGCAGCTACTCTTCATCCCGATTTCTTTGACTAGTGTCAAATAGGAGGGAGGGGTTTGCTTTCTTTCACATAGGCAGAAATGAATCAGCATCAGACCAGACTGAGGGGCCCCTTGGATTAGCTGCTCCGCTCTCATACGATCCACATGGCTGGCCTCCACCCCTCCTCTTTGAGCTGCTTTCTGCAAGTCGGTCCAGTTGCATTAGAAACTCTGTAAACCTCTTTTTGGGTAATTGTCGAGTGGCACTGTCCCCACTCAGGTTGAGAGTGATAACCTGCTGCTTCACTGCCTACACGACTATATAATCCCTAGAAACATACAGGGTTTTAGACTGGGTAACACACAGTTAATGGGGTAGTTTTGTATGTAATAATCAGAATATCTGATAATACTAGTCAGTCACTGAGTCAATGATTAAACAAACCACGGCAGGAAAACTGTGATTTAAGGCTGAAAACTGGGACATTTTTGTTAGTAAAATTGTAAAATCTTCCCAGTTTTGCTATTTTGTTATTTTGTATTTACGTGTTTAAGTACAATACTGTAGCAGTGTGCTCAGCAAGTTGACAGCACAGTAATTTATTATATAAAAATAAAGCATGTTATGGACTACTTGTTAAATCATTCTGATTATGTGTTTAATAATTAATATTCTGTTTAACTTCCTGGATCATGGCATTTGTTTTCTTATCTTGGAAGTGCTAACAACAAAGTTAGCCTTTTAAATTAGTCCCTGTAATAGGGTTGTTCTGTTTCTGTGTGGGTATCCTATGACTGACAGGAGACTTGAGGTTGAGGCTGAAAACAGCGCTCAAGTGCCCAGGTTTTATTTACAGGCGTTGCAGTGGTACGTGGCCACCACTAGAGTACCAGCAATGGTAGTCCTAGTGTGGGAGGACATATACAAAAGTGTATATAAAAATTTTAAAATTGTAAAAATATTAAAACAGAATATAGTGGGATAAAAAAAAAAAAACAGCTCAGCACTGCTCCCACTATAAAATAGGTCCCTCTCTAGATACCTTCTCCCTAAAACACTGAATAAACTGCAGTGGGATTACAATCCCCTAAATGAATTCTTTTTCTAAATACTAAGGATTCCGGTTACACACATGGCTGTCCTTGGTTGCATTCACAACCCCAGTTAAACACACGGTGGCCGCATATTTGGTTCATTCACCCTGGATCTAAACACAGTCTTCAGCTGGTAAACAAAAGCACATAACATAGAACTGGCCTTGTTTTTGTACATTTAACATGTTTTGGCCAGATAACAATAGAAAGAAACAACGAATTGTTATGATCTGCAATAAATACACCAACTATACAATTTTTTTTTTTTTTTTACTGCTTTAGAGTTACTACAGCATCAATACATAGAAGAAATCTGGTAACCATAAGCAGGAGTGTAGCAGGGTACCACACTTTTATTCAAAAAACAAACAAAGAAACAAGAATCAAAATAAAAGGTTTAAACAAACTCAAGATGTTACTGCTCAGTCTGGGGATTGGCCTTCACTAACCAGACTCAGAAACACAGTATAAACACTCACCAAAACTCCTCTCCCCAAATAAAGGATTTTCTCTCCTTTTTATACCATGTGGCTGGGTCTTGATGATGATCAGTTATTCAATTAAGACCCAACCACATTCCACTCATGTATTCCGCAGTGATGGAATTAACCCCATCCCTGCCAAACAAATAAAAAACACACCACCCACACTCTTTACTCCAGCAGGGGTTCTGTCCAGCCACAAGGAGTTTTAACTTTTCCCACAGCATTTACCTTATCTACGATGTTTTGTCAAATGTGTTCTTACAGCAACAAGTGAACATTTCCACCCAAACATCTTTATATGCTGTTACTTTGTTTCTTAATATGTGAGGGAACATTTTGGTTTACATTGCCTCTCTGTTTCTTCTGACATGATTCTGTTTTTAAGTCAATCGTTTGTTTACACAACAGATTTGCACTACCGCTTTTGAGAGATGTGACCTGTGGATGGTTAGTTGCTTGACAATGTCATAAAATGCGGAGGGGGGATAATTAGCAAATGCCAGCTGATTCAACTATATTATTCATTTGGAAGGGGCCAAAAATGATTTCCATTACACGAGAGTAGATGTTAAAACTTCATGCTGATTTGAACTCGGCTCTCGCCAAGATAAGCACCAACTAAGACGTAGCTTTACAGTAAACTAATGTGATCCATATGTGTCTCCCTCCATTTACGTTTCCTTCCATATGATGATGTAGATATCCTTCTGTCTGGTGTTAATGGCTGAAGTGTAATGCTGGCTCCAGGGATCAGCTTATTTTGCCTCCCTGGCGCATCAGCACACACAACGGCTGCGATGCTGGCTCCGGGGATCAACCAAAGTGCGGCCTCCCCAGCGCATCAGCATGACAACCGTCTAGATTGAGCTAAGTAGGGTACATCTCTGGGGTTTTCAAGTGGGCACCTTCCATCCTCAGTGTTTCGTCGACTAGTCCACGACACCTCAAGAGGGCTCGACGGTGATTCTGGCGTCCCAGCATCACCCCCCTCCGTCCCCCACTCAACTCAGCCCAGCTTACTTACCTGTCCCCAGCCAGAATCTTTCCGTCTCAACCACAGCCAGTTGCTGCTCCTCTCTGCTGCTTCAGATAAGTTCTTCACTGTGCGACGCAACTCTTGGCCACTGAATCCGACGTCTCTGAGAAACCGGGTTGTAGAGTGTGCCACAAATCCTCGACAACCCACTTCCACTGGGTAAACCCGAACTCTCCATCCTCGCTGTTCCGCTTCAGTGGCTAGTTGAGCATACCGCAGTTTCTTCCTCTCATACGCCTCATCTACAGCATCCTCCCATGGCACTGTTAACTCTACCAGGTGAACAAGGCGTGCTGATCCAGACCACAAGACAATATCTGGTCGAAGGTTAGTGGTGGCAATCTCAGGTGGAAAAATAAGCCGTTGACCAACATCTGCCAGCATATTCCAGTCTCTAGCAGCTTCCAGTTGTCCTGGGCGAGGATTGGTTTTAACACCTTTTCTTGGTGGTTGCTCTCCTGGGCGGAGGAATGTTGTCTTTTGTGTGTAATGTTTTGATGGAACAGGTGGCAACTTATTGGTCATGTTACGCTTGTCTTCCAATGCTAAGGCCAAACAACGCAGCACCTGGTCATGGCGCCAAGTAAACCGTCCTTGGCTAAGAGCCACCTTACATCCTGTCAAAATGTGCCTTAATGTTGCAGGTGATGAACACAAAGGACATGAGGGATCCTCTCCTACCCAGAGGTTTAGGTTCTGTGGTGATGGGAGAACATCATATGTTGACCTGATGAGGAAACTGATCCTGCTCTGTTCCATTGACCATAGGTCTTGCCAGCCAATCTTGCATTGTTCCACACTCTCCCATCTCATCCATTCTCCCTGTTTGGCCTGGGAAATGGCCTTTATACACCTCATCCTCTCCTCCTGCTTTTGCACCTCGTTGACTACCAGCTTCCTCCTTTGAGCTGGGGCCGCCTTGTGCCATGTAGGAGGAGTTGAACTGAAACCAAGACCCCCTCTTCCATGCTGAACTTGCCCCATGATATCACCAATTCGAAGGGCAGCCTTTGCATCTTCCACAGCTTTCTTTGCCGCCCACTTTCTTCCAGTTTTCAACACAGGTGCTGCCTCCCTTACGCATTTATCGCGTGACTCTACTAATGTCATTTCCAGTCTGACCTTGGCGCACTTAAACTCCTCGGTTAGAGCAGAGACTGGTAGCTGCAGTATTCCTTTACCATAAAGTCCCACTCTGCTGAGGCAGCGTGGAACTCCCAACCATTTCCTGATGTATGAACTGATTAAAGCTTCCAGCTTCTCTACTGTTGTCAAAGAAACCTCGTACACAGTCAGTGGCCACAGCAACCTCGGCAGTAGACCAAACTGAAAGCACCAGAGTTTTAGTTTACCTGGTAGAGCGCAGCTGTCTATGCTCTTCAACCCTTCCACTGCTTGTTGTCTAACTTCTCCCACACGAACTGTGTCCTTTAGATCCCCGTCGTACCATCTCCCAAGACTCTTCACTGGCTTCTCAGACACTGTTGGTATTGCCTCACCATTAATGAAGAATGTTTTATCTACTACTTTGCCTTTAATTATAGAGATGCTCCTTGATTTAGTGGGCTTGAATTGCATTCGTGCCCATTCAATGTTATTGGTTAATTTGCCCAATAATCGATTAGTGCAGGCTACTGTTGTAGTCATGGTTGTCATGTCATCCATGTATGCTCGAATTGGTGGTAGTCGCATTCCAGAAGCCAAGCGCTCTCCTCCTACTACCCATTTTGATGCCCTAATGATTACTTCCATTGCCATGGTAAAAGCCAGTGGAGAAATGGTGCATCCTGCCATTATTCCAACCTCTAGGCATTGCCATGTAGTGCTGAATTCTGAAGTTGAAAAACTGAATTGCAAATCTCCAAAATAGGCTTTCACTAAATTTGTTATTGTCATCGGTACACTGAAAAAATCAAATGCTGCCCAAAGTAGTTCATGTGGCACTGAACCATATGCATTAGCCAAATCCAGGGGCAGTGGTGTAATATTGGTATCATGATGATACCTCAATAGTTCATACAAGAAGTGGTCAAACATCTGATGACTTGTCTTGCACAAAATTTAAACTGCTTATTACAGTTAAACAACTCAGACATAGAATAGAGTCAGGATGCTCACTTACACTACTACAAACCAGGAGCTACCCCCATGTTATTATTTTCAAAATGTGACACGGGAAAAGCACAGGAAATCTTAAACGCTGCAAGGATTAGGAAGAGAGTTAGCTCTGGTAATGCAGTTGTCCCGATCTTCCCAGACTTTTCCCCAGCAACCAGAGTACTCTGATTCAGAAAGGAGACATCCCCAAAAGATTTAAAATGAACAATTCTTTATTTCATTTGACAAATCAATAGCCGCCCCTTTATGCTGGGCGAACCACGATGTAATGGATATTGAACAACCTAATAAAGAAAAAGAAACTTGTAAATAAAAATGAAAACATATTTTGCCACCGGGCAGGACAAGAGGCACTGTGGGCCACCTTCCCCCAAAAGAACGAGGACACATGGCTAGCCTACCTTGTAATGCAATTTAAATATACAAAAAAGAAGAATCTTCATAATTAATTGATGGATTTCATTCAGAGTCTGGTCACTGGAGCTCGATAGCGGCCCCTTATGCTGGCCAAAATACCTAAAAAGAAAATAAAACGCAAATAAAAATGAGAACAAATCTCTCGGTCAGGACAAGCTGACCAAGACCACCACCACACCCCCCCCACCCCCCCACCCCCCCACCCCAGACAGACCTACCTTAGCAAATCCATGGCCGACGGTTACCCTTCATCCGGGTTCAGAACAGAATTGCGTTTTTTGAGCTGCTGAAATCTCAGAGTAATTTTTCCAGATGTAAAGTTTGTATGCCCCAGAAGTCTATCACCCCAATGTCTTGATCAAGTGTGGAGAAATGCTCCTCAAAGCAGCTGAAGTAATTATCCTGAGGAAATCCAGCGCGTAGGAGAGAGGCACATAGGTGGTCACAGAACCAATTCCTCCCCCATGATACATAACCCAAACTATACAAAATAAACCAAAAATACACCCAGGGGCAGGGGTACTCAATCACATATCCGTACTCACGTTTTTTGTAATTGCTCTTATTTGAAATCATTCTCATCCATTCATTGTACTACATGCTCATACTGGACTATAAGCAAATAGTTTTATTATAAGTTAACTGCTCTTAGTCGAACCCACTCTTGCATGTAATTATTTACTGTATTCTCTATGTTTTGCTTTTATTTGAATTTGATCTTGTGCTACTGATTTTATTGTACTTTGCAACTGCTCTTATCTGTAATGTGATATTCTGAAATGTGATACTTTACAAATGTGATATTTTGTAATGTGATACTTTGTACTGTGATTCTGTAACAATTGTAAGTCCCCCTGGATAAGGGAGTCTGTACAAGATGTTTTCCTCGTTCTGACATGAAGTCCTGTATTATTTGACGCAAGTAACTACAGTTAATCATCATACTGCGATTCCAACTCATTTAACAAGGCACAAAACTGACGAAGTTGCAAACCGCTGCTGTGGATGAAATTCACACACTTGATAACAATGCTCATTACATGTTCTAATTCTGAAACCTTTCCACATAATGCCTGTTGGTGCAGAACGCAGTGTAAGAAAATTGGTACTTCCGCATTTCGTACTTTCATTTTTTCTAGCACTCTGCTAGCCAGACTCTTTTGACCAGTCATATATGGTGCACCATCTGTTAATCCCAGTTAGTTTCTAGATAATTCTGCACTTTCCATGGCTTCTTGAAAAGTTTATAAAAAAATGTCCTTTCCTGTGGTTGTGTTGTTCAAGCTTAAACTTAAAAGCTCTTCAATAACATTAAAGTTAATATTACCTGCCATTTCGGTAATACGCTCAGCAACAGTGTTACGAGATAGACTGACGACAGAAAATGTTTCTCTTTTTTCTGGGCATACTAAATCAGCTTTTTTTTAACAAATTCACCATCTGAAAAAGGTTTGGCAGAACATGCCTTGTCTTTGCTAACAATAAAACTGGCTGGGGGGCTCCCGAGTGGCGCATCCAGTAAAGGCGCTCCTCGCAGGATGTGCCCTATAGCCTGGAGATCGCTGGTTCGAATCCAGGCTGTGTCACAGCTGACTGTGACCGAGAGTTCCTAGGGGGCGGCGCACAATTGGCTGAGCGCTGCCCGGGTAGGGAGGGCTTAGGTCGGCAGGGGAATCCACGGCTCACCGCGCATCAGCGACCCCTGTGGCCGATAGGGCGCCTGTGGCTCTGCAGCGGAGCCGCCAGATCTGTGTTGTCCTCCGGCACTATAGGTCTGGTAGCATTGCTGTGGATCTGCAGTGCGAAAAATGACGGCTTGGAAGGAGCACGTTTCGGAGGACGCGTGTTTCAGCCTCCGTTTCCTGAGTCGGCGGGGGGGTTGCGAGCGGTGAGCCGGGGATACAGATAATAATTGGGCATGCTAAATTGGGGTGAAAACCGGGGTAAAAATAATTGGCGACGACTAAATTTATAAAAAAAAAAAAAAAAAAAAAAACAATAAAACTGGCATGCACAGCACTATCATTTTGTCTTCTCATTTTCAGAAAAAAACTTTTGTTGAGACTCCATAGCTTCTTTCATCTTTGTGACTTTGTCATCACAAGCCTTTCCAGTAAACCCACAATACGTTGATCACAAGCCTTTCCAGTAAATCCAGAATACGTTGCTTTGTGCAGCATGTCATAATGGCATTGTATGTTTTAAGCTTTCATAACTGCAACAGTTGCACTGCAAATCAGACATATTGCCTTCCCGTCAAATTCAGTGAAAAATAATCTGGCTAATGATTTTGGAATCTTCTGTGTTCTGCCTCCACCTTTCACTTCTGTCAAAACTACTTTTTGGCAACTGATTTAAAATTTTAGACAGTAAAACAAATAGTTTAAACAAGCCTTTGCTTCGCTATCCTAATCAAAATGATGTGTGCTGTGCTATTACACGTGTGCGTGAGGAAACAGATCCTGTGCGCCATTTGATTGGCTATTTTACTATCTCTGTGAGCTGCAGTGCTGCCAGATCTGAAAAATGAAAATATCGTATTGGAGCCTCACAATTATTAAATTTCATGAAAAATTATCATACATCTCAAAAATTTAAGAACACGCAAATGTAAACATTTTTAGGATAGTATCATATTGCTATAAATAGCTGTTAACTTTGAGTTTATGTATGAAAAACTAATATTGTGCAAAGTAATGCATGTATTAAGCATATTTGTGTAATGCCAAATTTAGTTACATAGAATTATTGTAGAGTGATCTAAATGAAGTATATTGAGATCTATGATATAGGCTATGCATAATAGAAAAGACAATTACTGGTATACTAAATGGGTGTAAACATGTTTGCAGCAATAGTATACATTTGGGAGACAATGCAAGAAAGATTTGATGTTAGAGTAATGCATGTTGAATATATTAGCAACAAATGTATATTAAAAATTGTTACATATAACCTGCTTTGGGTTTATGCTTCTGCTCAAGTTGATAGATTTAAGTCCACTGTTATCCACTTTACTTCTGAAACCTTAGCTCCAGTGGCCGTCCAGCTGAGACTATTCCCAGCTGTAAGTCTTAAATATTGTACATTCAGGAAGACTATGATGATTTAGGTATGAAATGATTCGAACAATTATTTTGAATTATGCACTTCAAAATGATAGCTCCCTCTTTATTAACTATTTAAAAGACAATTTTAACGTGTAATATATATATATATATATATATATATATATATATATATATATATATATATATATATATATATATATATATTTATATATATTTAGTACAAAGAATGATGATTTCTAATTGGACGGTTACTTATATTTCACAATTTGCCTCTGTGTTAATCTTCTCCCTCTCATCACCCTAAGAAACAACCCATAATGGTGTCTTTTAACAATTCATGAACCACTTTTGACTGCTCTGCAAAACGACCCCAGACTATAGCTCTCATAAACAAAAAATGTGGAGGACATTCTGGTTATTATTGATCCATAATGTGTCTGATTATGGACAGGAACTTTATAAATTATATATATATACACACACACACACACACACACACACAGACATATAACATACTAAACGGCATAATACCACAGTAGTGACGTCAAAAAGTTATAATTCCTCTGTGATAATTTATGACATCACAGAAACCCTAGATGGAATTATTTTCCTGTAACTCACTGAAGCCCATCTATTATATATATATATATATATATATATTAGTTAGTATAATCACATGCATTTCAGCCGATTCATATCTAAGGAAAAGGAAGGAACAAATATGTTTCTCTACATTTATTAATGTAATATTTCTCTCAGTACCATTATAATTGATTTTACCTAATTTTTAAATTACCAATTTAAATGTCGCCTTCTCATTAATTAGATTAAGATTGAGTGCGACTTCTGTTCCTGGTGTCATCCAATCACCTGTTTTTTACTAACATACTGAACTCTGGAGACCAAGGCCCAGCCTGGGAAGTTACCATCTGGACTAGGCTGATCATCTGAGCAGAAGAGGTCTCAGAATCACAATGTATAGAACTTGCCCCAGCAAGCTTCCCAACATAGCACCCGGAAAAACAAATGAACAATACAGCGAGCCCCAGAAAAGATTGGCAGTATTCCAACCACACTTGCAGAAATCACCTTGCACTTCACAAAAGCAGTGTTTTTACTAGGTGAGAAACCATAAGTTAACATTTCAAGCACTGCACTGTTTTACATAACCTACATTTCACAAAACTAATAGGGGTTTAATCATAGGTCCTATTAAAACAGCAGGAACATGAAAACAAAGCATTTAAAACTCACTACATTAAAGAAAAGCTCTCACCTGATACACAGCTTCTAATAGTTCATTCCAAATGGCATACAATTAAAGAGCTGCATGTTGTAAGTGTTTATATTTTATGTTTATCTGCTCAAACGAATTTGACCTTCTTGGATTTAAATAACTATATCAATGTGAAATACACTGAAATTCTCTTTAGGTGTTGTCTAAATTAGCATACAGTTACAACACTGAAGGCTATACAGAAATGAATGCAGTCTAGCAATGCAAACACACTGAGATTAAAGGCTTTGAGAGGGTATATAAAAATGAATGTAATCCAGTAGTGTGGATATAGTGGAGAGGGATGTCTAGAAGCTGTGATATACAGCAGCATGAACCCTGGAGGTGAAATGGGCATTTAGATTTTATGAGATCCTGGCTATGAAGTATATTTGGAAATGCTTAGAATGAATACATACATTTTTTAATGGATTAAAGTGGATGGCAACAATCATACTTTGGTTTCAAAAGCAATTTCCCAGTTCCAGTATCAAAACTGGGTCAACCCAAAAATAAATTTTAAAGCAAATGTATTCCAGCTACTATTAAACATTAAGTCAAATGTATTGTCACAAGTGTACGGCCAGACCTACATTTGAAACATATTTGTAAATCCTTTTTGAAAGCTACCAGTGGGTTATGAACATTTCAGATTGAAACAACTGCAGTTTAACTGGGTCAAAGGACTGAAATAGGGTGTGTAGTGGCCTTTATGGTCTTGAAAGGTGGTGGTGTATTTTATATCCACATTGATCTGATCATATTAAAAGCTATCACCAGGGCAACATGCCACACCCGCTGGTTGACAGACTCTCTGCACATGAACTTTGGATTCTGCTTCACCACCTTTGACCCCCAGGATGAATGATCAGGAGCCACAAACCTGGCTTCCCAGTTCTTTTCTCCAGTCTCCGGCTTCTGTCCCGCTGCAGCTTCTGTCTCGCTCCAGCCATGTTTCTCGCTCCAGCCTCTCTTTGTCACTCTAGCACCTCTCTCTCTTGTGCCAGGGTTCCAGTTTCTAGAGTGTATAATGTCTGTTTTTATAGGGCAGGTAATCAACCGCAATGACTCTAGATGGAAGACAGCCGAAATGCATTTGTGACTAATTTTGCCTATTATGTCCCCAGTGCAAAAAAAAACAAAATCTCAGATCAAAAATAATAAAAACTCTCAACCATCGGTGGGTAAATAAACCAAACAACAAAGAAAAAAATAAAAAGAGATAAATTACATACATAACAAACAAGTGCAAATAATTACACAATTAGTGAAACTTAACCAATATGTGAAAAACAAACATAATACATGCAATCACCATTTTCTACTTTTAGTCACGTATGACAAACACCTGTAAGAACCTGAACTAAACCAAATTCTGAATGAAGGACTGTGGCAAAGTGGGTAACTGTGTGCAGGTGCAGGTGATCAATAATCAGACAGACAATGATAATCCAGGTGCAATGGTGTTTTATTTTTATAATCCAATTGCCTAATGGTGAAACAGCAGTAAACAATAACAATGTTAACAGGCAATACAGCGTCGTGTATTGCTCTATTTGTAATCCATGGGTTGGTCCCGAAATTATACACAGTCCCGTTCTTCTTTACCCACACGTAACACAGACACAAACACAAACACCAGTCCACAGTGCATGCTCTAGTGCTCGTAGTGACAACACAGTTCTTCAGTGAAACAAAGTACAGTGATGTTGTCCGGTTTTAGTGCTGGCCTTTGGTGACAGCTCCGGATCGTGTTCAGCCGTCTAATAATAACAAACAGTGCAATTGTTTAGACACAACAGAAGAAAACAAACACTCACGATTTACAACACGGTCCTCCTTCCAGTTACCTTTAACCATTACAAAGGAACAGATCACATCACTATGTCCCCTTAAATACCATCAACCATGACCCCTTGGTTAACGAGTGCAACCGCTCCTCCAATCCGCGGATGCCACATCGTTTCCATTCCAGGTCGATGTTTTAGTGTACCATAGCTCCATCCCCTTTCTAGATAGCCGACTTCAGTCTAACCCTGGGAATTAACTGTCGGGCCCTCCAGTCCAAAGTACTCTGTTCCCTTTACACAGCGCCCTTGCAGGTCGGGAGGGAGATCTAACATCAAGAATCATTAAATCTGTCACAAGAGCCCATTCAAATCTACTTAGATTGCTGGTCAGCTGGCTACTGATGGAAGTTTGTCAAGATGGGTAACAAACACCAGACCATTAGTTAAATCCTTAACAAAGTTGTTCAGTGCTGAGCCCACATGGTCCTATTCCCAAACCTACTGAACTCATGTGCCTTAAAATCGGCTCGGATTTCAAAAACATAATATGTGTGGAAAAAGTTCAGCTTAAACATTCTGACCTATTCACATAGCAATCAGCCCTGACAAGACAAGGATTGCTTTGCTGATGTGGCTTATATATTCTCCTGGAGGAACTAAAAGACTGAGTGACAAACTCTAGTCTCCATAGCAACTGAACCTTTAGAATACTAAGATTTATTTCCAAAATAGAAGTAGGCTACCTAACAATACTCAATTGGTTAAAAAAAAAAAAGTGTTTATAATAGTTCTTTATTTTCTCAGATCTAGAATTAGTATTTTGTTATCATCAAGAAATATGTTTTCTGTTCACCACAAACTATTTAATTAATGAAAATGCAAGCACAACAGGCATTTTCAATTAAATAAGACCATTGTGATACAATGTAGTTTTTTTGTTTTATTGAAACACAAGGGGGGCTGAGAAAATAATTAATCTACTTTGTTTTGTCTTTAATTTCTTAATCTACGTCCCCATGCTGCTTACAGCTCCTTCGTCTCTGCATTTCACATTTAAAATAAGGTGACTCCTACAGAACAGTGAAGTTAATTGAGTATTCTAGGCTAGCTAAATAGAAAATCTATTTTAAAATGCTCTGGAAAAAACACACTGATATTATCGTAAGTTATGAAAAAATATCGGAGTGTGCTGCATTCAGAGTTTACCATTTAGTTCATTATTATAGGGCCATGGTTGGGGTCCTATTTTAATGGTTTAAATGACTTCCGTATTATAATAAACCTTCTGTTTACCGGCTACTAGATTAATACAATCAATAGTATGCCGCTGCCACCACCTTTATTTAACTGGAGGGTCCAGAATCAATTAATCTTAGTTTATTATAAAGGAGGAGAGAATGTGTGAAAGTCACGGCACAAAGACAACAGGGGCATCAACTCAGGGCAAATAGTTTATTAATACACAATTAGTTAAAACAGGCAGTTAGCAATCTAAAAACCACAGGCAAATTAAATAGTCAGTTTAAGTTAATATCATCCCCCCAGTGTGCTGGATAAGAGAAGGGAGCAGACACACCCACTGCAAACCTTCACCAGTGTAAAGAAAATAACTCAATAAACCACAAATCATATAACATGCATTTAATATTCAATTCATAACTATGAAATTAACAATACACAAAACACAGCAAACACAAAATATACAAAGGTAAACCCCCACCAAAGGTTGAAGTGTTGTGTCTGTCCCTTACAGATCCACACACAATGTTCAGTAATATAGTATAATTTAAAGTTTACATGGTGTAGTTAAGACCAGTAATACACCCGGGTTACACAGTATAGACAACAATAGTATTGCAGTTTTAAAAGACAGCCCTTCCCTTCACTTATGACTCCAAGTCAGCCCCCCTCACAGACTAATAACCTCTGGTACTCAAACAAAGCTATCCCCAGGCCAGGCACGCTGTTTACTAAATACAGGTTCTCTTTTAAAGTCTAAATTGGCAGCCTGTAATTGCCAGCACCTGCCTCAGTGCTAATGACTTAATTAACAGGCGTTATGTATATGTTCCATCCTGATGGAGTTGCAAAGCACAGTATTCAGCCACTGTTTAGGTCAATGGAAAAGACTCTACTGAGTTCCAAAAAATACTCTTAAGCAGTTACGTGTTAAGGCAACTCATCATTAGTAAAACTACATTACATATTTCTGTAAGCTTCAGCGTTTAATTTGTCGGTAGATGCCAATGCAGCAGCATTACAAAAGCAGACAGGGAAGCAAGAAAAAAGCACAACAGCTTTGCAAGCAAAGATAAACATTACCATAACCAGACATAGCTACATTGGGGGAGTTTCCATGTGTGGTTATTTACATGTGAAGTGGCGATGCGTGTACATGTTTGGGAGAACAGCTCGAGAGGATCAGGTTTGTTACAGAAAATAACGACCACAGAGAGAGATGGGGTAAATCTCATTTACTCATGAGCATGACGTAAAACACGGGAAATCCACGCCCACTTTGACATGGAAATCCACATTTCACGTGAAAACTTCCACTGCTCCCAATACAGACAGCCTTGCAAGCATACGAGTGAGGTTTCTGACAGAGATCTCAATATTCCTACGTCTCTGCCAGTTTTCAGGTATGGTGATCTGCAGTAGCTGGGCTGGACAGTTTCATTATATACCTCGGGTTAATTATCTTCTTTTTTCTTTAATTATTTAGTAAATTAATTGAAATATTATTCACTACTAGCGACATGTCACCCCACCAATGGACATTTGAAAAACTATTTGGGCAAGAGCAGTAAAACACATTATTAAACAACCAGGCATGAGGCATTTACAAATCACAGCTTTATTACATGAGCTTAACACTGTGCTTTAAAGTTTCACTCAGACAAGATGTCACCTGACAACCATGTATTTCCAGATGAGATTCTGTCCTGTTCCTGTTCTCTGTGCATGGAAACCACATTTTCCCAAACTGTCTGCGTAAACAGCATGAGAATGCTACGCATGGCTAATTTGCATATCGACCTCCTTCTTTCCCCTTTATTTGCATGCTGTCAGGTGAAAAGAGGGTCTTATTGAGTAGAATAAACTGAGCCAATGGAAACCTGAAATGTATAGAGTCATTTTTCATTTGTCTTGAGAAAAATTAGAACACACATTGAAACTCTCCCATTGTGTTTGCAAGACATGGGCCTAATATGTACTGTAAAATCAGACAAACAGGAGGTCAGTCAGCTATCTGGCCAACGCAGGGTGAAGAAGGGCACTGAGAGCTCATATCTGTCATTTTATCTGGCGAAATTCTGACCAGTCTTGACTTAGACTTCAGTTGACAATTGCCAACCTTCATAACAAAAATGGCAGGCTTATCTGGTCAACTAGGTTTAATACACTGGGTATGAGCATGAGGGTTTAAAAAAAAAACGATTTAGATTCTAGCACTGCTTAGGCTTAGCACTAAGCAGAGTACAGACCTTCACACTTAGCTTGTAAACCCAGAGGCAGAGGCTGGTTCAGCCATGCCAGAGTCGCGAACACACTACAAGAAGCTAAAATAATAACAAACCTAACTCC
The DNA here is from genome assembly GCF_902713425.1 of Acipenser ruthenus. NCBI lineage: Eukaryota > Metazoa > Chordata > Actinopteri > Acipenseriformes > Acipenseridae > Acipenser > Acipenser ruthenus. The sequence goes on along the minus strand of NC_081190.1, from coordinate 93,196,753 downwards.
TATCAAAAGCTAATGCAAACCTGCCTGTGTTCTGACTCCATCCAATATCCAGAGGCTGCAGAAACCATGTCCCTTTGAGGCTGCTAGCGCCTAAGCAATAATGAAATGTGACAGACCTGTAGCGTTTCTGAAATTATAAATACAGCCCATTATGCCTGACATGCATCAGAGATACAAGCACATTTCCACATGAATTAGGCTTGCCCCAGGATACCACCAATGTTTTATTCGGTAGCTCCTCTAATGTATATCCATCTCCATGGATTCACGGATGATGGCAGCTCCCATCTCTCTACAGCCAAATATTCTTTGACTCAGTAAAGGAAAAAAAAAGGAAATCTTAGCTATCTGTGTCTTTAGTATTATCTGCATTTAAGATAAAAATGTACTATATTAGCATAATTCAGGAAATTATTATTATTATTATTATTATTATTATTATTATTATTATTATTATTATTATACATGGTGACTTTATTTTTTCATCAAAATGCTAAGTTTAACAGTCTCAACTTTCAATACTGAAGCCAATATTAAATAATATGAACTGATGTCAGAACAATTTAAATTCACAGTTCTCTGGCATTTTTACACCTTTCTTTTTATTCTCTGTACATAAAAGGGTTCTAATTCCTTCCTGAGGTTTCAGTAACTTGATCTCTGCTCTTCTTGAATATCTGATATATTATCAGCTTTGCGAAGGACTACGAAAATTATGTTTTAACATGTTCTACATCTATAAATATTTATTTTAAAAAATACTGGATAAAATATTCACAGTTAAAAGTCCATATATAAATAATTGCTTTATTGCTGGTTCTTTCCTGAATTTATTGGAGCAGGTATGACATTCCTTATCAATCGAACTTCAGGGTTTTTTTTTGTTGTTGTTGTTGTTGTTTTTTCTTTCTAGTGTTGTAGTGTCAGAGATATACCAAGGATAATTTTTATTTAAAACTGTAGCAAGGTAATTGAATACTAGCAATGTATTTAAAATAAATAATAGGGGTCCAAATTCATTCAGTTTAAGATGGTGGGTTACATTGGTGTATTTTCTGTCCTATAATCCAACACTCTTAAGGAATATATTGTATATTTACCATTTATAGAAACATGATTTAATATACAACACATGTAAATCATGAATTAGCTGGATTACCTTACCTAAAATAACATTAGCTAGTCCAAGATTAGCATTCCTTACACTTTTACATTTTATATTTATAATATGTCTGTATACAGTACAAAGCACAATATGGAAAAACAGGAAGCAAGTTGTGTGGCTCCATTGTCAGTGTAAATGGGTAAATATGAACAATCCGGGGTTACCAAGGTGACCGCATAACTATGGCTCTCTTCTACTGGGGTGTTCCATGCCTTGCTCAATTGCAGTGTAGGCACCATAGCAACTTCACCAATTAGACTACATTACTTGTGATAGCCCCTAAGAGACCAGCCTTTGGAAGCCTACAACTGCACAATCTTGTCCTTTCTATCAGCCACACATCAAAAAGAATTGGGCTGGCATTTATTTTCCCAACAACTCCAGCTACTGCTTAGCAATTATTTATTACCAGAGGTTACTAAATAAGCCAAAATGTAAAAAAAAAATAATGAATACATACATAAATAGTGCTCTGTTCTAGTCTGTTGTGTCATCTTTATTACTGATATTATTTGTATTCCCTAATTTTAATATAAAAATGTTGCAGTCTATTTGTACTTTGGTTTTAGTGTCATTTGTGAATAGCTCTCTTTATTTTGGTTGTTTTTGTAATACTGCTTGTGGAATTCCAGATCGTTGTAATGACTGGATTTCCCTTTAGCTTATAGGACAGAACCTGGGGACTGTATGGGGAATTAGGCCTGCAATGAAGGATAATGATAATGATCCTAGGTCTTCTAATTGCGGTTTCTGTTGCTATCATTATTTTGTTATGTTTTACAACTGCTGAGGTCCACTCATCTTGGACAGCAATACCCGAAGCCTATGTTTGATATGAGATGGCGAAGGCCAGGTTGAAATATAAAGAATGGATCTATTTTAAAACAGATTTTCCTCTCCTTCCCCACCTCTGACTCCACCATCCCCTCCCGTATCTCTACCTGTCTGTCTGCTATCTCCTGCTGGATGCACTCACATCACCTCAAACTCAACCTCTCTAAATCTGACCTCCTTTTCTTTCCCTCCTCCTCCTCCCCCTCCTCTGATCTCTCTATCTCTGTTCCTCTGGAATCTACCACACTCTCTCCCTCTTCCTCCGCTAAGAACCTCGGAGTCACCCTGGACCCCTGCCTCTCTTATTCCCAGCACATCTCCACTCTGGCACACTCTTGCCGATTCTTCCTGAGCAACATACGAAGAATCCGACCCTTCCTCACCAACTACGCTACCCAGCTCCTGATCCAGGCCCTGGTACTCTCCCGCCTAGACTACTGCAACTCCCTCCTGGCTGGAAGAAGCAAGTGCTTATAAATTATTCATTTTTACGATTCTACAGCAGAAGCACCGTATGGGTATTTATTTCAAATATTTAGTAACACTTAAGAATGGACATGCACAAGATATTCACATACGCAGAGATATTTAAATTTGAATTGCAAAAGCCGTTCAAAAAGTGGCTATGGCGGTGCTAGTGTTAATGACTGCTGTGACCCACAAAAAAACGAGACTGTAGAGAGATACAATTTCTTTGCACTAAGTCAAGGTCCAGAGGAAAGCCTTGACAAATACGTCACTGAATTAAGGACATTGGCAGCTACCTGTAATTTTGGAAATATTACAGACTCCCTCATAAGGGACAGGATTGTTTGTGGAACTCGAGACTAACACCTAAGAGAACGCCTACTAAGGGAAGTTGACCTAAACCTAGACAAGTGTTTGCAAATTGGAAGAGCTGCAGAATTATCAAAGAAAGAAAAAAGGCAATTGAAGAACAGGGGTTTACACAGGTACATGCAGTAAGACAAAGAGAAACACAGAGACAAAAAAGACCCACACCAGATGATGCAAATTTAATACAATGCAACTACTGTGGAAGGAGACATGAGCGGAAAATATTGCTAAATGTAAAAGTAGTAGCAGCATCAGAAAACAGAAAGTGTTAGCATTGGAGAATGATGCAACTGAGTCAGACAGTGGTGAAGACATTCTATGTGTCACTTTAGAGCCACAATCAGAAAACATCAATGCAGTACAGAAGTCAACACCACAGCCTCACACAGCAGTGTTTGCAACCATGTTACTGGAAAAATATCCAGTTAATTTTTGTGGTGCTAGTTGCAATGCAATTCCAGAGAACCTCCTAACAAAAGGTGTCCATCTAGAAAACTGCAAACATGTGTTAGTAATGTACAATAAAAGTACACTGAAGCCTATCAGAAAATGTAAACCTAAACTAAGAAATCCACGCAACAAAAAAGCTGGAATTCATTGTAGTCATCAATAATGTGCAGAGACCTCTACTGGGCAGCAAAGACATACGGATGTATATGGAGTTAATAACAGTACAGCACCAAAACATTCTAGCAATTGACAAGTCCATTTGCCACAGAGACATGGACTCATGGAGTATGGCATTAATCCAGCAGGAGTATGCAGATATATTTCACGATGAAGGACATCTAGAGGGAAAACTCAAGCTAGAAGTAGATGAAAGTGTATAGCCTGTAAAGCTACTGAAGAGAAGAGTACCAGTGGCACTGTCAAAACCACTGAAGAAAGAACTGGCAAGGCTTCAGGAACAGGAAATCATAGCTCCAGTTGTGAAAAGCACAGATGGATCAGCAGTTTGGTGGTGGTGAAGAAACCATCAGATAAATTAAGAATTTGCATAGACCCCAAGCCACTGAACAAAGCACTCAAAAGAAGTCATTATCCCCTACCAACGGTTGATGAGGTCTTACCAGATTTGGCGAAAGCCAGAGTGTTTTCTTAGGGAGATGTTAAGAACAGATTTTGGCACATTGACTTGGAAGAAGAGTCAAGCTACCTCACCACTTTTGCAACACCATTTGGACATTATCTTTGGTTGCGCAAGCCAATGGGAATCAGCCTCTTTCAGAGAAAACTAAACCAAGTATTAGAGGGCTTACCTGGAATCAAAATCATAGCAGATGATATACTTATTGTAGGGGAAGGAGACAACGATTCAGCAGCTACATGCGACCATGATGATAAAATGAGAAAATTCCTAGAAAGATGCAGAGAATATAATGTGAAGCTGAACCCAGAGAAATTTCAACTCAGGCTGAAAGAAGTGCAATATATTGGACATCTCTTAACATCACAAGGTTTAAAAGTGGATCCAGGGAAGGTCACTACTATTAGACAGATGTCCAGCCCAACAGACATACAAGGAGTACAACGATTTTTGGGTATTGTGAACTACCTATCCAAATTTTATAAACACTTGTCAGAGATGTGTGAACCACTGAGACAACTGACACACAAAGACATGCTGTGGGAGTGGACTGAAGCACATGAAGAGGGGTGAAAGTGTGGGTTGCAGTGCGTAGTGAAAGGGTGATACAGGTGCTCCAGACAAACACAAAGTTCACAGTTCAAGTTCTTTATTCTCCTTGACCAAGGTTTAAATAATAAAGCTGGCTCTACCCAGCAATGGGTATTGCCAGCACCAAAACAAAGGGTTGCAGTCCCGAAATAATAATTACAAAACCACAGACACAACACAAACACAGACACGTCTCCGGACAGTGCGTGCTCTTAGTGCAGGTGCGGTGCTGGAAACAGTGATGCTGGTTAAGTGAAGGTGCGGTGAAGTCCGGGTGAATCGCTGGCCCTAGACTGCAGCTCCCAGATCAGTCTGAATCAGTCTGACAAAGACAAAACGCACATGTTTGCAAATAAAACAAAACACTTAACTCAGGTTCCGAACAGTCCTTGTTTCTTCTCATCAACCACAACAAAGGAACTGATTACGGCATCACGTCCCCCTAAAGTACCCTCAGCCCCGTCCCCTCTGATAGCTAGTTCAATCACATATCATCCAATTCATGAATGAAACTTTACTTACCATACTAGGGCGGTGGCTCCTGATACCGTGACGCTGTCCCTTTCCTGAATGGCTGTCCCTTTCCGAATGCCCCCTGAATGAACTGCCCAACCATTCAGTACGGGGCACGCAATTCCTGCTGTACAGTGCTCTCACAGGTCAAGAGGGAGATTGTTGATTCAGATTCATTCGCTTTCTGTCACAAGAGGCCTTTGCAGAAACTCCAGTGCTAAAATATTGTAACCCAGAAGACCAGCTTGTTCTACAGTGTGATGCATCAGAAACTGGATTGGGAGCAGCACTAATGCAGTCTGGACAACCGATTGCGTTTGCAAGCAGAGCCCTGACAGACACATAAAAGGGTTACACACAGATAGAAAAATAACTGTTGGCAGTACTGTTTGGAATGGAGAGATTCCATCAGTTCACATATGGATGCACAGTAGAGGTACAGTCAGATCACAAGCCACTAGAGAGTATAAAAAAGAAGCCACTACTGAGTACACCCAAGAGACTGCAGCATATGCTACTGAGGCTGCAAAGATATGATGTAATACTCAGATATTGCCCAGGAAAATATTTATTACTTGCAGATAAGCTAAGCAGGGCATACCTCACAGACTGCAACAAAAAAGGCCCAATAGAAACTGAAATTGAGTCCATTAACATGGTGCACTACCTGTCTATCTCCAGCAAGAGGTTGAAGGCCATACAAAAAGCAACAGAGCAAGACAATGACTTGCAGGTATTAGAGAAAGTGATCTTACAGGGCTGGGCTGACACTAAAGAACAAGTACCCCTGGAAGCGACAATGTTTTTCCATAACAGGGATGAGCTGAGCGTACAAAATGGAATTGTCTTCAGGGGTGAGCGAGTGGTTATACTAGCTTCTCTCAGATCAGCATAATGGATGGAATCCACTCCTCAAACATTGGCGTAGAAGGATGCCTAAGAAGAGCATGTGGAAGTGTCTATTGGCCAGGAATGAATGCACAGCTGAAAACATACATGGTGCAATGTAGTGTTTGCAGTGAGTGAGGAGTTAAAGAACAAAAGAAACCTTACAATCACATGAAGCTCCAAGCAGACCCTGAAAAAGTAGGAACGGATCACAGGAAGGATGCCTTGTACAAAACCAAAACACAGAATACCAACAATCGTATTCCCCTTGTTCTTACTTATCATCCTATGACCAAAAAAGTACAACACATCATAGAAAGAAATTTTAGCATTTTTCAAGATGATCCTTCTACAGCTCCTATTTTCAATAACCGTCCTCTAATGTCATACAGAAGAGACAAAAATCTAAGAGAGCATCTGGTCCACAGCAACATTCGACCCAATCTGGACGGTCTTAAGGGTACGTTTCCATGCAATAGGTCATGCTGTGCTACTTGTAAATACATTCACAACAACACAGTAGTTAAGGGAGCAAAATCCTCATTTACTAGCCATGATACTTTTACTTGCATTAGTTAAGGAATAGTATATTGCATTGGCTGCATCAAATGTAACAAGGTATATATTGGTGAAACCAGACGACGCTTGGCTGATCGCTTCGTGGAACATCTGAGAAGTATATACGAATTAACACCTCTACCTTTCCTTTCGCCAGACATTTTAACAGAAATGACCACACTATAGAAGACATCACAATTTGTGGGATGGTTCAATGCTATAGAGCTAATGCTATCAGGAAACAAAAGGAATGTGAACTTATTTTCAAACTAGGCACTTTGGAGCCATTTGAGTATGAACATTCTATTCTGAGGTCATCATCATCATCATTCTGGAATTTTGTTTAAAAGACTACTTGTTTGTTTTTTATCAACTTTTTAAAGCACTGTTTTTTTGTATTCAGACGATGAAGGACTTGTAGTCCGAAACGTCCTGATAATTGATTTGTAATCAATTATTCTACCTTTTTAAGTACCTGAAATATCCTTTTCTCTTTTTTCTTTTTTCTTATAGAAAGACCTTTGTGTTGCTAGAAGAAATTATCAATACAAATGGAAATTGAGGGGAGTAGGCAAATTCATGCACATATTACTAAATGTATATTACAGATAATTATGTTTGTAACTAAAAGACACACAATTAGGCTTTATATAAATATAATAGGGGTTTGTTGTGTAGTAGTTGAATTATTATAGTTAAGTATCTTATTAAATCCCTATAAAAGTGTTCAGTTATCGCAGAGTTGTGCATTTTATACAGTATTTTAGGGGTAAGGGCTGTTCAGAAGCCTCAGCCGGTACATCCACTATTTAGGTAAGATGAACTGATACTGTGTTAAAGCATGCTTAGTACTACATGTATAATATAGATGGTTTGGCATTAGTTACATCATAGTGTATGATGTTTGTTGTTTCATAATTTGCATGGAATTGTTTGGATGTCTTGGTATTTTGTACCTCAGAGGTGGCAACCCTATTTATAGGGTGTGATACATTTGTTTGGAAATAATTATACCCAGGCAGTGCTTTCCACCTGGAGGTGAATCAACATGCAGAAAGTTCCTGAATCTGACATATGCATATTTATTTACTGTTCCTTAAAATAGAACTGTTTCCGCTGGAGTTGCACAAATATGGTTCTCTAGATTATGAGTGATGCATGTGGATAAAAGATAGTTTATTCAAAACCATCTGCACATTTTTAAACAAGATACATTAATATTTACTCTCTCAGGTAGTTGACTAAGTTGAGTGGTAACATACAGTGCCTTGAAAAAGTCTTCACACCCTTGAACATTTTTCACATTCTGCTGCCTAAAAAATACAATTCAAAATGGATTAAAGTAGGAGTTTGTTTCACTGATCTACACATCATCTACACTTTCAACATAACAGAACAATTATAGAAATATTCAAAAATTAATTAAAACTAAAAAACCAAAAAGTCTTGCTTGCACACCCCTTGAGTCAATACTTGGTGCAAGCCCCTTTTGCAGCAATAACAGCCATGAGTCATTTTGGATAAGTGTCTACCAACTTAGCACAGCGGGATGGTGCAGTTTTTGCCCATTCTTCTTGGCAGAATAGCTCAAGCTCTTTCAAGTTGGCTGGGGATCGTCTGTGGACTGCAGTCTTCAAGTCTTGCCACAGATTTTCAACAGGATTCAGGTCTGGGCTTTGACTAGGCCACTCGAGGACATTCACTTTTTTCTTGCTGAGCCACTCCATTGTTGCTTTTGCTTTGTGCATTGGATCATTGTCCTGCTGAAAGGTCCTGTCCTGTGAATCTTCTCCCCAGTCCCAGGTCTCTGGCAGACTGGAACAGGTTTTCCTCTAGGATTTGCCTGTACTTTGCACCATCCATCTTTCCCTTGATCTTCACAAGCCTCCCGGTCCCCACTGCTGCAAAGCATCCCCAAAACATAATGCTGCCACCACCATGCTTTACTGTAGGGATGGTGTTAGCAGGGTGATGTGCCGTGTTTGGTTTACACCACACATATCGCTTAGCATTGAGACCAAAAAGTTCCACTTTGGTCTCATCAGACCACAAAACCTTCTCCCACATGCGTGCAGTGTCCCCTAAGTGTTTCTTTGCAAAAGCTATGCGGCACATCATATGGCTTTTTTTAAGCAGTGGCTTCCTTCTTGCCACCCTCCCATACAGGCCATGTTTGTGGAGTACTCTTTAAATTGTTGAACAGTCAACATTTTCCCCAATCTCAGCCAGAGACCTCTGTAGTTCTTTTAAAGTAATCTTAGGCCCCACAGTGACCTCCGACAGCAGTTTCCTTAAGCCACGGCTACTGACTTTGGAGGGACGGCCTGATCGAGGCAGTGTCTTGGTGGTGCCAAACTGTTTCCACTTTACAATGATGGACCTGACAGTGCCCCAAGGGATATTCAAAGACATTGAAAGTTTCTTATAGCCTTCCCCCAATCTGTACCTTTCAATAACTTTATCCCAGAGTTCTTTTGGCAGCTCCTTGTTCGGCATGTTTTGCCATTTGCTTCAAATTCACTTCATACAACAGAAACAGCTTGATTCTTCATCCAGGAGTATTCAAATCAGTTGAACTACTGTGATTGGACACAGGTGGGCTCTATTTAACTTATTATGTGCCTTGTTAAGGCAATGTGTTGTACCTGAGCTAATTTGGGTTTGCTATGACAAAGGGTGTGAAGACTTATGCAATCAAGACTTTTTTTTTTTTTTTAATTACTTTTTGAATATTTCTATAATTGTTCTTTCACGTTGAAAGTGTAGATGATGTTGTGTAGATCAGTGAAACAAACTCCTACTTTAATGCATTCTGAATTGTATTTTTTAGGCAGTAGAATGTGAAAAATGTTCAAGGGTGTGAAGACTTTTTCAAGGCACTGTATATGTATATATATATATATATATATATATATATATATATATATATATATATATATATATATATATATATACACACATATATATATATATATATATATATATATATATATATATATATATATATACACATATATAGTTTAATCATATCCTGATGTAACTATCACTATTACCTGCTGTATTATTGAATTGTGGTTTGTCAAACTTGTACTTTGCTTGAACAAAAGTTATTGTATTTCTTGCTCTTATTGTATTACTTGTATTGTAACGCTTGAAATGTTTTTGCTTACGATTGTAAGTCGCCCTGGATAAGGGTGTCTGCTAAGAAATAAATAATAATAATAATAATAATATATATATATATATATATATATATATAGAGGGAGAGAGAGAGAGAGAGAGAGAGAGAGAGAGAGAGAGACTACTTTTTCAAAAGACCTTTATTTTCTACTTTGAAAAAATCTTTAACATTACAGAAAACACACAAAAACAATTACAATATTACATAATCAATATATATATATATATATATATATATATATATATATATATATATATATATATATATATATAATGTATCATTAAATTAAGACCAAAGACAGAAGTTTACAAATAAATATTTAAAATCCCTCCATCAGTCTCACATAGTGCACCAGCTATATAACAATTCAATTAAAACATTTCCAGATCATTTACCATACTGTAATATTTAAAGTCCAGTTTAATCCTGCTGATAATTAGTATTCTAAAAACAGTAACTACATTGGTTTCACCAACACCAGCAATGTAAGCCTTTCTGCTTTTTAAAATAGAAAGCTTGGCTTGTCCCTAACAGGAAATTTGCTATCTGACACAAATATTTGTTTTTTTTTATGTAAGGTACACCAAAGATAAAAACACATTCAGAAAAAAAAAACAAGGTCAGCAAACAGGCACTGTTTACAAACGTTAAGGAGGGGGGGTTAGACGGTGACAGAAAACAAAACCATGTGCAAAAGGGGTATTTGTCTGTTATTCCAGGATCTAGGATGCATAGGTATGAGTTTACAGCGATGAGGGTGTGCAGAAGTCGCCACTACAAGTCCCCTGATCTCTTGGGTAAAGGAGGTTTATACAGACTCCTCCAGGTCAGTCTGACCTTCTCTCCCACCTCCAAACGCTCCCTCCAATGTGTCTGGAAGTTCCTGTAATTGTCTTTTGTAAGGTATTTTAACACACATTTCATATATTTTTTTGCCCTCTATATTTGCAATGGGGAGATCTGGCAAATGTTCAATTTTTAACAGGCCGCCTTCATCTTCCCCATTCAAATGAACAGATTGGGAAATCAATAAAGAGGGGAAAAGGGTCTCAAGTAAGGCCTGATTCTTTTCTAAGAAGCCATTGTTCAGACTTTCCTCCTGCTCTCTGGACAGGGCAGTTTGAATCTGATCAAGTAACCTGCCAGCTATTCTTTCAGAGCGTAACCCCAGCGCTGATGACAAATGTTGTGGACTTTTCAATTTTGAACTTTTTACATCCATTGACATTGTAAAAGACTGAGATTCTGTTAATTCTATCTTAAAAACAGGATTCAAAATGACAAGATCCTCTAGCAGCCAATAAAAATCAATTGGTCCCTCACCTCTTTGAACCCTCAAACTCTGCCAAGCCCTAAGCAGACTCTGATAAAATGGTGGCAGGTTGGGAGAGTTGACCTTGGCACTATCTAGGAGGAAAAGCTGTTTATCCAACTCCAGCCTGATCAGTAAAAGCAGAGTCACGTCGGTCCAAGGAAGTTTCTCGCTGCTATACAGTAGTTTTTTTTTTTTACTGTTTGCAGCCTGAAGGCTTTATATCTACTGGACAAGTCCATCAAACCCTGTGCCCCTTTTTCTAAAGGCAAAAACAACTCACATTGCCTCAACCAATGTAACCCGTTCCAAAAGAAACTCAAGAACTCTCTCTGGATTTCATTTAAAAGCTTTTTTTGAGGCTCCATACATATAAGTCTATGCCAAACCATAGAAGCTGCCAGGTTATTTATAATGAAAACCCTTCCCCAGTAAGAGATCTTTCGTAAAATCCAACACCATTTCTGCAGGCGCCCTTTTACTTTCTCCAACAGCCCCTCCCAGTTTTTCCTAACTGCCCTCTCATTGCCCAAGTACACTCCCAGATACCTCCTCCTGGCTCCACTGCAATCCACCCGGCAGAACTGGGACCCCATGTTCCTTCCAATCCCCTAATTATTTATTTTAGCTGAAGAAATTGTTTAAAAATACTTCTAATACCTAATAATACTTGTCAATATCTGCTTGACTTTGAATACAAACAGAAATATCATCTGCATATGCAGAAACCTTGATTGGTTTAGCTAAGTTGCCTGGGATAGAGATTCCCGTTAAAACCTGCCTGATAAGAGGCTCAATAGAAAGGGAGTACAACATTCCTGAGAGAGGATAGCCTTGTCTTATACCCCAGCGGATTGGGAAAGGTGCACTCTGCCCCCCATTGATCTTCAGCATGCTAAAAATATCACAGTATAGGGACTGTATTTGCGAAATAAGTCTTGGGCCGAATCCGAAGGCTTCAAATACCTTCCATAAATAATTGTGGTCGACTTTATCAAAGGCTTTCTCTTGGTCAAGAGAGATAAGCCCAGCAAGGAAGCCAAAGAGCTTAAAAGCAGCCAATAGGTATCAAATTAAATTGTCAAAAATGCATCTATTGGGCACACAGTGGGTTTGGTCAGGGTGTATAACATTACCCAAAACAGTGCTTAGTCTTCTAGCCAGGGCTTTAGAGATGATTTTATAATCTGTGCACAACAGAGACACTGGTCTCCAGCTCTCCTTTCTCCATGCTTTCATTAAAGACTGCGTACAGATCATCCTTTAATAATGTCCAAAAAGTTTCAAAAAATTCCACAGGCAGCCCATCCATTCCAGGAGTTTTTCCCCCTTTTAGCCCCTGGAAGGCATCAGGGAGCTCCTGCAACATTAAAGGACCATCAAACACTTTCTTTTCCTCTTCAGCGAGCCTTGGCAGAGCCTCCAGGAGCCGCTGTGTCTCCTCAGCCTGCACCCCAACCTCCGTTGTGAATAGTTCTGAGTAGAAACTCATAGCATGTCGCCAGATCTCCCCAGGTTCCCTCAGTTCTTCTCCTGTCAGTGTTTTAAGACAATGGATGACTTTCCACTGCGCTCTCTTTTTTCCAAGCCAAAAAAACTGTATGGGTGCATCAATCTCTGTTATGTACTGCACTCAGGACCTCACCAGCGCCCCCTGCACTTTGACAATCAGCAGCTCAGCCAGCTGTTGTTTTTTGTTCTTGAGGTCTTGAATCGACCTGCTATTGGGGTTGTACTGCAGAGCTGCCTGAAGCTCTAACATGTCCCTCTCCAGCTCTTCCAGAGCCTGAGTCATCCTCTTTGTGACATTAGTAGTGTATTGCTGAGAGAGCAATCTGATCTGCACCTTCCCCACATCCCACCACTGAGCCAGGGAAGTAAAAACAGTCTTTTGCTCTCTCCACCTTTCCCAGAAAAAACTCTTTTAAAATGAGTAACTTTTAAAAGCTGAGTATTAAAATGCCAGTAGGATTTTCCTGGCTTTATCAAAGGTACCATTACACTTAATGTTAAAAGGGAATGATCAGATAACCCAGTTGGAGAAATAAAACACTTGGTGACCAAATTAAAATGCTGTTTAAAAATATAAAAACAATCTAACCTGGCCAAGGATACATTATTATTGCATTATTTGACCCATGTATACTGTCTCATTGAAATGTTAAAATTTCTCCATACATCAGTCAAGTCGTGTTTATTTAAAATCAAAGAAAGTTCTGTGGCGGACTGAGGGTGTGGTTCAGGATGATTATGGTCCTCCAAATGATTAACTGTGCAGTTAAAATCACCGGCTAAAAACACCTTATCCTTGGCACTGCAGCCATCTAAAACTTGATCTTGCATCTTAAAAAACAGAAACTGCTCTCTTCCATCATTCGGGGCATATATGTTTATAAAAACAAACGTGTTTTCCCCAATCTTTACTTTTACTTTTAACAGCCTCCCTTTCACCTCTTCAGTAACATCTTCAACTCATCCCTGCACCCATTAATATTTAAGGACCCAACTGTGACCGAGTTCATCCTAAGAAGAGAAGGAAATAAACAAACTGGAAGAAGAAAAAACAAACACACTGACATAAAAACATGATTTTCCAATCCATTTAAATCACTCTTTTTTAAACTGTTTACTTACTTTACTAATAAGATTTTTCAAAGCCAGCGCTCTTGCTCAGTGAGGTTGGAGCCTGATGCTTTCTGTGAGGTGAATCGTGCCGCTAATAAAAACAAAGAAATGTTTGGAAAGTGATCCTCAATATTGACCCCTCTTCTACCCTTTGTGATTTCTAAAAAATCTTTTATGTTGCTGACACTGTAGCCAGTTCCAGAGAGAGCAGGGTCTGATGCTTGAGAACAGGTCAGTCAGACTAGCCTCTTCTTCACTGTCTATCTCAGAGCTCTCTCCAGGAGTTTTGCTGGCAACCCTAACACTCCACGTCACTGTCACCTTACTCTGCTCAGGCTCCCCTACACTTTCCTCAGTAACATTGGCTTTTTTCTTTGCAGTACCATCGTCCATTTTTTTTTCTATTGCTGAATTTATTTTGCTTTCTACTCTCACTGTTTGATTGAGCTCTACAGACCCGACCACACTCTCTGTTTGATTGAGCTCTACAGACCCGACCACACTCTCTGTTTGATTGAGCTCTACAGACCCGACCACACTCTCTGTTTGATTGAGCTCTACAGACTCGACCACACTCTCTGTTTGATTGAGCTCTACAGACCCGACCACACCCTCTGTTTGATTGAGCACTACAGACCCGACCACACTCTGTTTGATTGAGCTCTACAGACCCGACCACACTCTCTGTTTGATTGAGCTCTACAGACTCGACCACACTCTCTGTTTGATTGAGCTCTACAGACTCGACCACACTCTCTGTTTGATTGAGCTCTACAGACCCGACCACACTCTCTGTTTGATTGAGCTCTACAGACTCGACCACACTCTCTGTTTGATTGAGCTCTACAGACCCGACCACACTCTCTGTTTGATTGAGCTCTACAGACCTGACCACACCCTCTGTTTGATTGAGCTCTACAGACCCGACCACACTCTCTGTTTGATTGAGCTCTACATACCCTACCACACTCTCTGTTTGATTGAGCTCCACAGACCCGACCACACTCTCTGTTTGTTTGCTACAATCCGGTTTCTTACTGTCAGTCACCGCTTACACAGTGCTACCCACAGCAAGAGCTGACCATTTTCCAGCGCTATTTACTACCTCCTCACTGCCCCATTTTTCAGTTGCTGTCAGCTCGCACTACAAGCTCGCGCTACAAGCACCTGCACAGCAACCCAGCACGTCCCTTCTGCACTGTACCCTGTCTGTGCACTACCAATAGCTAGCTGCATCCCGGCAACTGTCCCTATCAAGCCAGTACCCCAACCCGGGAAGCAGCACTATCAGCTGCAGCTGCACCCGAGCCCTGCACTCCGTTTCACGAGCTACACTTCACCCCTGGATTTCACCAGCCTGTACATTGTGTTTTGCGTTTGTTTATTTTGGCCACCATGACGTTTTGTTTTGTGTCTTTTGTGTTTGGTATTCGTATTGAATAGATATGCGCAACCATGCTTCACCCCACAGTACTTTTGCCTGTGTATTTCCTGGTCTGACGTCACCCACTAAGCCATCCTGTCACACACCTTTAAAACACTGATGTAAGGATACATGCAAAGTGTTGCTATCAACAAATGTTTAGCTGGCGTAAAGTGGGACTTTAGCGGTCACTAAAAATGTGGCGTATGTAAAGAATGTTTTTCACCTCAAGTTCTGCACCCACTATCAAATTAGAACTTTGCCATCATTAATCTATTTAAATTATATTAAAATGTATTTAAATGAAGAAAAGAGCATGAAATTGGTCAGGGATCTGGAATACTACGCAGGTGCAAACATTATAATGAGATGTAAGGATTTTGCCTTGCACTGGGCAATTGCTGACCCTCCAGAAACTTTGCACCTCCTCTGACAAGGTGCAAACCATTGTAGTGAGTAATTAAGAGCTGTTAAAAAAAACACACACCTTCAGAGACCTGTCATTGTCCTCAGGATGACTGATGACACACTTTCTGATTCAGCGATGCTTGAGGGCAGGCAGGAAAATCTTCAAAGGAGAAGGGCAAGACGGAGAAGACCCTGCATATTCAAACCCAGGGTCACTTTGTTTGGGATGGATTGTCCTCTCCGCTTGCCTCTCCTGCGGAGTCAGCTGTGATGTGGATAGCGTCCCTCCTCCTGTTTCTGTTGAGTTGTGAGTTTCGCTTTTGTTCACCACCACAGGTCCTGACACCTTTTCATCACCTGTCTTCCTGGTAACACTGACAACATTGACTTTCTCCACTATAGAGGACAATATGGCCTATTTGGTAGCATAACTGATGTTGGCTGAGCATTTTCCAAATAACTGATTTTCATGCTGAGTGACCTCAGCTGTAAGGACTCTCAGCTCCTCCTCAGAAAACATTTATTTTCTTTCCCATATGCCAAAAGAACTTTGCTTCCCTTCCTCTGACATATTTTTTTTGTTTGATTTGATTTTCGTGCTCCACAAATCTTATACACTGGCTACTGCTCTGTGCTCCTAACTCATCTCACCTCTGGATTCTAAGTGCAGCCGCTAAATACCCAGATGCACAGGCAGCACTCATTGCAACCCTCATTATCATGATTGCGGCTCATTATTTGTGCATGTTGAGTAATTTGCATTGCTCTTAAGCTTACATAGGCCTCAGTGCAAAATAATTGCCTGCACGCTAAGCAATTTGGATTTTGCAGCCGCAATTGTTTGCACTGCGCCTATCCTTACATCAGCCCCTAGATATCAATGCCACCTTAAAAACCCATCTGGAATCTAAAAATAAACATTGCATTTACATTTCATTTACATATTGGTATTTTTCCTAACATTTTTTATTAATGTGTTTTCGTACCAGTTTGGGTGCATTTGTGATTAAATGTACCCCAGCAGCAAGCTGTGTTTTTGACTTGGATATAAAATATGTACACTGTGTTTAATTGCATCTAGGCATGCAATTACCTTAACCTTGAAATGTGTATTCCTTGCTTTTAATTTCATGCTGAGAGTATAATCTAATCTGAAACAAAAACACATTGGAAATGTGAGAAAATGGCAAGTTATCAAAAGTGCCAGCACCAAGCAAATAGGCACAAATGTAAAAGTGGTGGGGGTCAAGGTTGCCCCAATTGTTTCTACTAACTTGCCTAACTTGGCTTGTGTTTTTCATGCAAATTCGATATACTTTTATTGTGCCTGAAAAACACAATCCAAGTCAGTAGAAACAATTTTGACACCACAGAAATCTTTTTCTAATAAGTGTGTTATCTGCTACTCGTCTTTTAAATATTTATTTTACAAAATGTAAAAAAAGTAGATATGTTTTATGTAAGTAAATATACAGTTGGAAAAAAATGACGGTACAGCGGTAATGGCTGCCACTGTGTGCAACTGCAAACAAAAAAACAAAACAATTATGGCCATGGTTACTGGTGCAGCGCGCCAATTGAGCAAACGTCTTATATTTATTGTATGATTCACTGTGATTGTTGCTTTTACTGATGTTTAGCATTATAATTCTAAACTTAATACATCATGAAATGTGATTTATGTATTTTACTGTAGTTTAGTAATATAATATTCAAATTATGTATTTATTGTATGATGCACTGTTATTCTTTTACAAGCTGTGAAGTGCTTTGAGATGATGTTCCACTATGAAAGGCGCTATATAAAATTAAGATTGATCTTACTTGAATAAGGATTAAAGAGTCATTGTCCAAAATATATAGAGGGGCATATGCAAAAGTTGATGGGTCTCTGTGAGGTGCACTATCACTATTGCTTTTTATGTCTGTAAATTTACAAAAAAAATATAATATAATCTGTGAGCAAAAATGGATCTAGCGACGGAAAGAACATGCATATTCATAATTATTCATTTTTTGTCTGAATTTAATCAGTCTTGCTGCCTCACTTTGCCTCCCACTGGTCTGCAGCGAAGTAGTCTTCCACTGCCTTCTACCACAGCCACGCTCCCCGGCCGCAGTGTCCAGCAAGAACAGCAGTGGGATGGGGTTGAAGAGAGAGAGAGTGTATGTTTGGTCTGGCAGTTATGATGGGGATGGGGATATGGATGGGATGGGGGGAGGGGATGTGGTGGGCAATATTAACTGTGGCCATTTTTTGTTAGGTATGGCACCCAGCAAATATCTGCAATAGTGGGATAGCTGTTCATGCTGAAAGCTGCTGTTGTATAGAGACCTCTTCTGGGGAGATAGTAAGACAACCTGTTTCAGCGTGCTTCTATGAACCACGGGTTGAAAAAATGTCAGTGGATATTCAGCAGCAGAAGTCCCATTAGTCATAGGAATGTAAATATTATTCCTCCACACCTGCTCTCCAGACAAGAGAGGGGGAGGGGGGTTCAGGGTTTGGGGAGGTTGCGAGGGGATGAGGGCTGATGGAAGGGTTCTGTCCTAGTTCATGTAATGTTCTTGATTATTTTGTATTGTGGATTGCTGTTTTTTTGGTATGTTTGCTTAATAAAAACTTAATTACAAAAAAAGGAAAGTAAATATTGTTTTAAAAAGTTACCGTTTAGCCGCCGTATAACCTTTTACACCCCTAATTAATCATTGGCACCCTTGGCACTTAGTGACGTATATTTAAAAAAAAAATCCAACTTTGGGCACTCCAGCTAAAAAAGGTTCGCCATTCCTGCCCTAGTATATATCCATTTAAGTTAATTGTCATTAAACTCAGGTGTCCTGTAATATACATATACGTGGATAAAAGTGCCTAGGGTCTGCAAAAATCTGCAAAAAAAATGAATAAAAAGGAGGACATTTTTACCTTACTTTGGCGACTTATTTTTCTTACTGTATGACAGGTATTTACTTTTTTTCACCTAAGAGTGCTGGGACATACAAACTGAAAGTGAAATGGTGCTTTTGGCTGATTTACTTTTGTTGCGCCAATACCCTGAAGACACGTAAGCTATCCTTGCTGTTATAGAGTGTCTATGGCATTTCTCGCTGATAGCTTGCCGCGAGGAACTATCGTTGCTCTCAAACACAGACGGGAAATAAAGTGGAAGGGGTTGAGGCTGTTCAAACAGCCCCATGCAGCTCAGAAAGAGAAATAGTAGGTCTGTTTCTTCCACATGGGTTATAGGTTTGGGTATTCAATTAAGAGAATTTTAAAACTAAACACATCTGTTTCTATTTAGTGAAAATGCAAACCATAGTTACTATCAACCTCCAAAACAAATTAATTTGTTTGATCGGGATCAACTATAATTTTCATAAGTCTATGCTCTATAGGGTTGCTGACTGGTTTACAGTCTTTTCACTGGTTGCAATTTTAAAAATACATGTATATAGCAGATCATCTTCAACTCAATTAAGCCTGCAGCACTAGTCATCTGCTCTTACCAGCCAGTAGTTCCCAGAACACATTTTTAAATACAAGTAAATGACAGGGGGGACCTTGAAAAAGCAGCCACTTATCTAAGCAAGCTTTTGCTAAACCAAACATTGCAGTAAAAATCATTATTTGCTGCTATTTTTAACACATTAACCCAGGGTTTTTGCATCTCCTTCTACAACAACCCCTTTCTTTTCTGTGGTTTTCACATCATAATTTGCTTCTCTATTGATGCACATGACATGTCACATGTCCACATAAATCTGCATTCGTTTTAGAATATGGAATTTCCTAATGTACTTACATTTCTTAATTGTTAGTGAGTGTAGAACATGAACACTTGAGCTATAGTAACCCACACCTTGTCTTTCTTTTGAAAAGGATGAAAGAAGCTTCTTTCACTGCAATTTTAATTACTCTTAAAATTACAGTTAGGAGGCAGGAATACATAAAAGTAAAAAAAAAATAGTAAATAGACACCAATCTACAACTGAAGTATTTTTTTATTCCTTTCTTTTCTTTTACCTTACAAGATTGTATTGGTTCAGTGTTTCCAATAACAAAACAACCAAGGTTGTTTAAAGAAGCAGAACGGTTTTACTTAATCAGTTTATTACTTGTTTTTACTGTGAAAGCAGCTCTCCCTGGGACGGAGGCTGAATGTTTGATATGAGCAACGCATCATTATCAGAATCCTTGATGACAATGCCGCTTGTATCGAGATTCCATTTTAAATAATCCTGGCCAGCATGTTTTGAAAAGATAAAATCTTTGGGGAAGAAATAACCTCGTTTAAATTAAAATCTGTCAAATTGCTGCAACATTTATGAATCGTCCCTTTCAGAATATCTGCTTTATATTATAATATGAATATGTAGCTGTGGAAGAGTGAAGAATTCACTGACACAGGAGACAGAAAGATGTAGTGCTAAACACCACTCGAGTGCACTGTTTATTGTTCACCGGCAGGTGGCACTAGAGGTCCGCCATTCCCAGATACCATCAATGGTAAATGAGATATGGCCAGATAGACACTCGCAGGTGCCTAAACAAATAATAAAATCAGAAGGTACAAAGAAAAAGAGAAAATAAAATACTTTTAACAAAATACAAAATAAAGGTGCTGCACTCTGCAGCGTTACCCCGACCGTCGCTATCAGCACGGCCCGGGTCTCTGTCCTACGCTTGTTCCCGCAACCTGCTATGCAGATACTTTCTGGGAGTCTGCCCAAGTTTTTCCCCACTACTAAAAAAAAGTTATTCCTTTTTATTTTGTTTTATTCTCGTTCCTCTCCATCGGTGCTTGGTCCGGCAGCAGCGCTTCCGCTGGCTCATTTTTCGTCTTAGAGGGGCAGGTCTGAGGGAACAACAGAGCATTATTTTATAAGCCCAGCAATCCCCCAAGGCCCGCCTCTCAGCAACTCAGACAGAGGGAAAGCCAACACACCCTCTTCCCCACCTCTCCATGTCACTGGCATGACAGGCGGATCTTACTAGAGGCTGTTGCCCTCTTCCTGCAGCACCATGCATACGTCAGACAGTCAGCACAGATCTCCCCTGTTACAGTAGCTCATTTTGTATTCACAGTGATAAGGGTAGAGCGCTCCTTTTAAAGTCACTCATTTCTGAAGATTTCACGGCACATTTCATTAAACCAGGAATTTCATTTAAAAGTAAAGCTGCACAGCTTTTTTTTTTAATTACTGTGGTTAACATGAAATAGTCTGAATAATATTACATATATAAATATTAGGTCTAACATATATCTCACACAATGAGTTTTATTAGTGTTGAGAGGATAGTGGTGCTTCTCTAGTCATTTCCTCCTTGCCTGAAAGCTGTCTCTGGCTTGCTAGTCCTGTGAACTATGATTACAGTTTACTCTGTCACTTTAAAACAATATGGAACTGTGCATTGTAGAGGCTCCAGTAGATACAGAGAAATCATGTCAGAGCTGGAATACATATCTGTCAAATAAGGGAAATCCTGACAAAAGGTTTCACTGAAGCAGCGCTTTATGATACCAGTTACCTGTAGTGAGTGGCAGGTTTAGCCACAGAGGGTTTCCAAGGTGGGGACTTAGTATGAGAAGGAAGCACAATTAATACACGTCTACAGATGGAAACCTTTACATTTATG
Organism: Acipenser ruthenus; assembly: GCF_902713425.1. Classification (NCBI taxonomy): domain Eukaryota; kingdom Metazoa; phylum Chordata; class Actinopteri; order Acipenseriformes; family Acipenseridae; genus Acipenser; species Acipenser ruthenus. The sequence goes on along the minus strand of NC_081190.1, from coordinate 93,175,693 downwards.
AAGCAGGTGAAAGGGCAAAGCCGAATTCCAGTGAAGAATGAAATCATTTCAACTGTATACAACGAGCAAGAAACTACTGAGAACAGTAATTTAAAACTACTCTGTTATTATAAGAGACATGATTTCACACAGTTTGAGCAGCCCACATAGCACAAGATGATATCAATTATACAATAAGACTCCCTCGACACAAAGTGATAACCTATTGTAAATCACAAAAATAAAGGTTGTACTCTGAAACTACCATTAAAATGTAGACGAATAGAATAGATGAATATCAATTCATTTCAATTTGCCATCATGGAAAAGGAGTGTGTAGGGCCACAATATTGTATTGCATATTCATAATAAGTTACTGCTTCACTGCCCTTGATTAGACAGTCTATTCGTAGCACCTGGTGGTATACTGTACATTGTACCAACTTGAACTCTATAAAAAATATATTTCAGCAAAAACAGAATATAACAACATGAATAATATAGAGACCAGAATGGTTGTTGAAGAGTGTGTAGTATTTGTTTTGAGGGGGTTTTTTTGTGTTCATTCTAGCTGAAGTTTAATAGAAAATGACAACAAAAAATGACATGAACAACCTATTAGTTCAGCAGGCTATGAGCAATATACTCTGCCAATGGCTAGGCAACATTTCTTCAGTCAGCAGTGAAAGCCTGGTAAAGAAAGCTTTAGAGAAAAGCAGCAGACCTCACACCCACTCTGCATGAATGAAAACATCATAAAAAGGTAAGTAGAAAGCATTTGACGCAAACATACACTTTAAGTGTTCTGGTGATGAAAATTGCATCCGATATTATTGATAGAAGATTCCAGCTGGTGCTGAATAATTGAATCCTCCCATACTGCCATCAAAAGCTAAAACCTCCGTCTGCTCCCTGAGGAATTACCGAAATTGACTTTAGGTGCCATCTTTCCTGCAGAATGCAGATTGTGGTGGCAGTTTGGGACTACAACTAGAGAAGTACTTCCTTGAACTGAACAGATGCCAGAACCATGTGGGCACCAGCTATTAAAGTAGGATGCGAGCATATGTGTTAGCGTTGTAACAGGAGAGCCCCCACGGGTACACAGAAAAGTTCCATCCTATTTGCAGTCTACAATTTAGACATATAGTACAGGAGTGTGAGTGCTGGGGGGGGGGGCTTAGGGGCTTATCCCCCATCTTCATAATTGCGGTTCAGAAGAGAGTCTCCCTTTTTTGTGTCCTTTCTTTTTGAGACAAGAGTCAAGGTTGTCCAAGGCATGTCAAAGGAAATGGTATGTGGTGGAGCTAGCAGAGCATAGTTTATGAATAACAATCAAATTGTGTGATTCTGGAGTGAAGCATCTCACATACAATATTTGTCCCCAGAGAATCACATCATTATTAAAAAGAATATACATTACAGTTGGACAACCCATAGATAGATAAAGCCCTAGACATTGCTTGTGATTGTTTATCTCCATACACTACTAGGGGCTGACACAGTCCTTGATTAGCACTAATCTTGGAATACTTTCCTAAGGTAACAATAGGTAGCCCCAGATTATTGCTAAGGGTCTATGCAACAAACGGTAGAATTGGTTATTTCATTTGCCAATGATTCTCCCATCTTCACACAACTCAAACACTTCAAAGGCTGTTTTCTGTATAACAAATGTGGTTGTATCATTGTATCTTTTCTGCACAAACTGGCACTTGCTCTTTAAACTGTGGTCCCAACAATGTCTATTTCCTACCCTTTGTTAGCTTCAGTACCATTTTCACTCCTGTCAGTATCCATATCATACCACTGTCCAGTTTAATTTTCTTTCTTGCTGTAATACATTTTGTTTGAAAGGGAAACTGTCAAAGTGCAGAGAACACTGTGGAATTCTAATGGAGTAGGGAGATGCTTTTTAGTGATGGCTGATATTAGATTGTGGTGCACACACAACTATGTAATAACACAATATTTTACATAACTAACTACTGGTGAATAACTGTAATAATAAGCAGTAGTAAAGAAGGTGTTAACAGTTCACCCAAAAAAGATGCCCCTTAAAATAAAGTGTTACCTTATATATTTATCACATGTTGTGCTTTTGCCTTTGTGTAGTTCATTCCCCGTCTAAACTGTTTTCAGAGAAGAGGGATTTTTTTGTTTGTGTCTTTTACCTCCAAGGGGTCTATTTATATCCCTGTTCCATACCTGTGCTTTTGAACATACAGTGAAGCTAAATAGCAGTCTATTAGTGCAGTAGTTTGTAATAATGTTTGCACTATTGGAAGGGGTTAAATTAAGGGGTTGACGGCAGCATCAGGTAGTGTCAATTTTTCATTTGACCAATTACAGTTTTGCTCAAAGAGAAAAACTATTTACTAGTATAAAACTAGCAAGAAACAACCTAGGTTTATATATGGACAGATACATTATTTATTATTATTATTATTTATTTCTTAGCAGACGCCCTTATCCAGGGCGACTTACAATTGTTACAAGATATCACATTATACATTATTTCACATTATACAGATATCACATTATTTTTACATACAATTACCCATTTATACAGTTGGGTTTTTACTGGAGCAATCTAGGTAAAGTACCTTGCTCAAGGGTACATTACCATGTAAGATCCTGCTACCAGAGGAATCTCAACATACAGTACAGTATGGGGCTATGGATTGACGACATTTTGTCATGGACTTTTGGAAATTTTACTTGCAAGTTGACCTTTATATTACATTTATCCATCAACTTTGCATTGCTATAAACAGAACAAATATTGGCCCCAATGACTCCTATCAGAAATTACTGTCTAAAATAAGAAGATGAATCAGCATGAGTACAAAATTCAAGGGAAGTCTGGTTTACTATACAGGGTGCCTTTCTGGACTGAAATTCAGAAAAAGTATCTTTTGTTTATCTAAAACTCAAATGTTTTGATTAATAGGTGGTATGGAAAATTAAACAGTAATGTCCTACTAATAAAACTCACTGAAGGGTACTTAAGAAAAACACTTATTTACATTTGTACTCACTCTCTCTTCTTGTTGCTGTCTCAAGCTCTCGGGCCCAAGACACAAAGAAAAATGAGCCTTGTAGTGTTAATAGGAAATCGTGCATTAATGCAGTCGTGGGTCAGGACACTGACACCTCATTAATTTATCTTCTGTATGCAAATGTGACGCATCTTAATGAGTGAAATGAAAGCAGGTAATCAATCTGCTAATGGTGCGCTGCGATTTTTAATCATTAGGAAGCTTCAGTCGAGAAAACAAAGAAGAGCAATCTTTCATTCTGACAATTAAAATGTAATTCTTGAAATGCAGAAGGGGTAACACGGCACATTGGTAATTTCGTTCCATTTATTTGAAGGGATTTAAATAAAATGAGAATTCTTTTGTATTTTTCTATTAGTAGTATTTTGTTTTATTACTTATTCTTTATGTTCACATGTAGAAAGCTGAAGCAAGGAATTTATGGCCCACAATGTGTTGCCAGTATGAAACATGACTAAGGCATGGAGAAGGAAATTAGAAGAAATCTTTGAGCATGTTAAAATATTGTATTGCAGGTTTTTGTGATCAGTGGCAACATCAGTTGAAAATCATTGCTTTTGTAAAGCTCACATGGTTTTCAATGTCTCTGCATTCCTTTACATGAAGTACAGATTCTGGGATGCAGAAGTGAAGCATTGAAATATGCATATATTTTTTTTCTTGATACAAGTTGAATCTTAACTTAATTAAGATAACTCTGACATGCCATACCCATACCCAGTTGCTCTTTGATGTAGGTCTAGCTACAGTACTTGAATCATCTGGCCATCAACTATTAGACCTCTGTGCACATCTACCATGGAAAGTATAAATTCACATTTTGTTCAGCTTATATATTTCTGATAGAACTGAGGTGCTGTGATAAATGTTGTAATGTCCATATTGCTATCCTTAACAGTTATATTAGAAAAGAAACTGGTGGAGAGGAGGATATGTATCCACCTGACACACCTCATCATGCCATTGATTTCAAACTAGAATATGGGTAGAAGTCTGTTACAATAAGGCTTAAAATAAGTTGTATTACCTATTAGTTTCATTATCATTATTACTGGTTTATTGTACTGATAATCTTTTGTTTCTTCATTATTTTTAAGTAAAGTCAAGATAAGTAGGCACGACCGCGTGGAGCCCAGGTTTACATTGCTGGGGATTCCACAGGGAGCATTGCATTGACTCCGGCACTCCTGTAGGTTAGAGAGGCAAAAACAACAGACTGTTTCTCTTCACTGCGCTACAACAGCCCATACTGACCAGAACATCTAGATACCTGCAGGGCTAGGCTTTGTCCTCCGGGGCTGGTAGCCCGCTGACATCCTCTGTATTTCGCCTGGGCAATTGGCTTGGTCACTGACCTTCAGTTCTCCTGGGCTGTTTTAGGAAATTACTGCAGTGAGGGACATTAAAAGTAATTGGTCAGTTTTAATTTACTTTTTTATTTTAATCTTCATATGCAGAGAACAAATTATTTTATCTAACGGTTATTCTGTCCGTACCAAAATCATGTAAAGGACATGCAATTAGGCATTTGATCTTCAGCATCAGCCAATTAACTACAAAACAAACAAAAAAAATATTTAAAGCTCCTTTATTTCATTGTTATACTTTCATTGTGATAACCGTCTCACTTGTTTCTTGTTTATGAATTACATTTATAACTATATCTTCTTTTTAGATTATCATCCGTCAGATCAGCAGCGACGATGGGGCCAAATGAAGTCTCTGCACTGCTTTCTGTCTTGTACCAACTCTATGGTTTTGTTCATCTTTAATCATTTCTGCTGAATATGTCTGTATACTGGAACAGTTCTGGGTGGGTGGTGGTATTCTTAGTGCTCTTGGAACTGGTCTGGGTGGGTTTGCACATGTAGCACACTCAAATACAGAACAGAATATTCAGTAACATTGCATCCCCTGGAGCGCTCTTGCACATTGCCCATTAGGTGATATGGCCACAGGAGAGAATCATTAAATGGACTACTGAATAATTGATAACATGAGCTAACTGGGATGATGTAATGATCTCCAGTGCTTTATCTACCTTAAGGAACCACTGACAATGCTTTACTGTAAAATCAAATCACATCATGAAAACTAGTTAATATCCACCATGGTGTTTGAAATGCTGCAGCTGATATGTCATCCATTTCAAAAGCTTGATCCTCACAAGCACAGTTCATATTATCTTCCTGAGGATTCCCAAGTGCTATTTAGTTTCCTTAAGCTCTAGGCTGCCCATCCTGGGTCACAGTGTACCTGCATTGAAGCCGATTCCTTTCTGTAGTGCATGAATGGCGCCAGTATTACTTTGTTACGTCTCTTTTCCTGACCCCCATATTGGCGCTGGAACAATTTTTATAGTGGGGGTGCTGACAGCCATTGAACAAAACTGTAACCCCTGTATATAATGGGAGCCATGCATTCAGTTGCTATTATGTTAAACATGTTTATAAAATGAAGCCAGCATCAATAGCTGTTTATCTGTTTAAGTAAAAAAAAAGAATTGACCACAGTGCTTGCTACAATGTTTACAACATGCTTACCATAAAATGTTTAGAGCAAACAAATCAAAAAGTAGCATATACTGTTATGATTCACTTAAATACAGCAATTTATAAATGTTTACTTGTAAAAACAGGTTGAACCGGTGTCACAGGAAATAAGTTAGCTGGGAAATAAGTTAGTATTTGCCTTTTTGAGCCTTTCTAGCATGGGCGAATCTTAGAACTTAAAGGCAAAGTTTTCTGTGGAGATTCATCCAAAAATTACAGGACGCTATTTGTATTTTTTTGAGAAACGAAAACAGGTATTGCATTGCAGGCAGTAATTTTTGTTTAAATATGTTGTAATCTTATTTATCAAAGTGTATTGCAGACAGTATTTTTTTTGTTTAAAAAGGTTATCGTAATGTATATTTACATTTAATTTTTATTATAAATACATTTTATCTTTAGGAAATTGCTCGCTGTATTTTTTTTTTTTTTTAACATATATAAATATTTTAAAAACATTATTTTGTCGGTATAATTTATGACTATCCATAGTTAAAATCACTACTTGCCAAATGTGTATTTCCTTTCAAAAATGTCATATACTGTGGTATAAGCAAATACGTGTTTAATAAGTGTTTATGTAGGCTCACTTTAACAAAGTTATATTATTTTCACGGTAAATTGCTCTGTGACTTTGAACCTTTTCAATAAATTGAGTGGGAAAGTGGGTACAAACACTTTTCTTCATGTAGAGAATACAGTTTTTGATGTTTTAGTCAAGTCAACGTGGGATATCTAAACCTCTTTTAATATAGAAAACGTACACTTTTTTAGTGGAAGATGGTATTTTAAGGTGTATATATATATATATATATAATTTGAGAAACGCACAAAACGATTGGCTTCCTATACATACCGTCCTAAAGTGCAGTTAAATTATTTATATAAACATCTGTAATCCTAGTTGACATGGTGGATGTACTCGCATAGCACCAAATACTGTACTAATAATTCAGATAGCTCTCCAGTTTAATGCAGTCCCCTGTGCAAATCTCTGATCCTCACTTCTACAATAAAAGTCCCCACTCGCCAGTCGTTGTATTTCAGGAAAGATAAAAGGTCATATCACAGGTTATAATTTTTACTTGGAGATTATTATGTGAAGCGCCATGTGAGAACTTGCTTTTAACATTATCTGATTTGTTTTAATTATTGTTTTACACCAGATCTCATGAATCAAATATAAAGATATCACACAGCATTCATTGCATACCATACAGTAATACTTATGTCTATATACATTTCTCAATAACAAAGCTATTTAAAAATACACTTTTATTAAAAACAAAACAATATACAAAATACATGTACACAATTCTAAATATACAATACAAAACAATATATACAATACAAACAAAGGTGCAATGGTGGGCATGGGATGGGAAGGATATTTACAGAAGGTGTGGTTTAATTCCATGCTGGAGGTTTTTTTAGGAATATATCATTACCAGTGTCATTCATATGGACCCCATCCCCCCTAAAAAGCCCAACCTGATCATATTTAATTTCGGGGTGCCAAATTTAATCCCCCCTAAACCCCTTACAAAATCGTGCTTTGTTTATTTTTGGAGATGCCTTTACATCTTTCCAAAGACGTCGCTGGGTGATGCACGAGAAAATTATTTGTGTATTTGGAAATAGCTAGCACATGCAAATTTGTTAAATCTTTTTTCATTTTTCTAACTAATTCCACACTTTTCAATTTACCTAAAGCATTGCCTCCAGAGTGAATCACCAGGATATCGGTTTGGAAGGGGAATTAAAAAATAAATCATAAACAAAACTAAAAAGAAAATGCCACCTAAGCCCCCTCCGTCCGAACCAGCAGACAGATGAGTTTGGCAGCTGCAGGTCCAGCCTGAGCGTTTGTCTGGCACGGCATTCCCCTCAGCAATCCATGTCTTTGTAAACTGGGAATTAAACTTAACACCTATTATTAAATAATAGATAATATGTTGTATTCTTAGAAACTGTTATTATTACATTACATACATTGCTAATATATTGCAAGTACATGTACAAAGAAAACCTATAATATAAAGTAGCCAGCGATTAAATGTAATCTTTGTAAACTAAGTAGCATAAAGTTAACCTATTATTAAATAATAATATGAAAAACATGTTATTAATATTAAGACGTGTTTTCGATTTTTACCACATATAATGTTGTTTTTAATAAAGATCCTGACAACATTTTTAAGAGTAAAACAGTTTACTAGACACATTGGAAAGATCGCAATAACAGTCTGTTCTGAATTAAAGTTCACAGACAGAAAACGGCTTAACCTTGCCTTTAAGTTCTAAGATTTGCGCATGCATAGAAAGACTCAAAAAGGCAATTGCTAACTTATTTCCTAGCTAACTTATTTCCTGTGACAGCTGCAGTGCTTGAAGTGGGGTGGTACCGTTATGGAGTACCGCCACTTCACAATTTCAAATATTTGAGTCCCACCACTTCCGAATTTAAAACATTTGAGTAGCACTTTGGCGCTTATCACTGACTATCTGCCTGTTTTCTTTTCCAAACTGTCAGCTGCATTTATGTGACTTTCTAGTTGTTACTTTGTTGTCCCAGCAGCAACTGCAAGGTTTACGTCACAGCAGAGCATAGACTGCAACTCCCAGAGTGCATTACATAGGAGGCTGTGTGGTCCAGTGGTTAAAGAAAAGGGCTTGTAACCAGAAGGTCCCCGGTTCAAATCCCAACTCAACCACATTGTGTGACCCTGAGCAAGTCACTTAACCTCCTTGTGCTCCGTCTTTCGGGTGAGACGTAATTGTAAGTGACTTTGCAGCTGATGCATAGTTCACACACCCTAGTCTCTGTAAGTCGCCTTGGATAAACGCGTCTGCTAAATAAACAAATAATAATAATAATAATAATAATTACAAAACAACTGCAACTCCCAGACTGCATTACAAAACAACTGCAACTCCCAGAGTGCATTACAAAACAACTGCAACTCCCAGAGTGCATTACAAAACAACTGCAACTCCCAGAGTGCATTACAAAACAACTGCAACTCCCAGAGAGTATTGCAAAACAACTGCAACTCCCAGAGTGCATTACAAAACAACTGCAACTCCCAGAGTGTATTGCAAAACAGAGCGGGGGAATTTATTTTGAATGGTGCAGGTCAAGTCGCGATTAGACACAGTAGTGATTAGATGAGCTGGACAGGGAGAGAGGGAAAGAGAGACAGCTGAACAGGATCCCTGAGAGAGAGCTGGACAGGGAGACAGACATAGAGCTGGATAGGGAGCCTGTGGGTACCGCCACTTTTTTTCTTTCAAGCACAGGACACCTGTGTCATGCTGATTGTTTTATTGATGAGGGAATGGACACCTAGTGTGTCCAGAATGTCACTGTGTTGTGTGTTTTTAGTATTACTCCACAAAGCAGCATCCCCAGTTTGTGGCATTTGTGACAAGCTGATTTTAGCATATGGTGTCACTGAGAATTTACAAAATAAATCGATATTCATTTTTGGGACATTTTCTGTCACCGTTGTACTGTATATAAGCTTCTAATGCGTTCCAACTACTAACTGACTCATGAGATTGCAGCCGTCTGTGAATGGGCTGTGACAATCACAATGTGTTTAGTACTTGTTTCATGGTTCCTTACATCTCTTACCCTTCCATGTGCAATGCTAAAAACTAAAACCCTTCTTGCACAAAGATCAAAACACGCTGTTTTTAATACTTGGTTAAATTCACCCTGTTTGCACCAGGAAGGCTGTAAAGAACATAGCCATCTTGTCGTTGTTGTGCTTTAAGTTTTTGATTTTTTCGGTGGCACTGGTACTTCTTCGACTACATCAGAAAGGTTTTCTTCGGATTTGGACATCTTTTTTTTCAGTGTAACTGGTGTTACAACAGCAGCTACAAGCCTATTAGTACTGTCCGTTACAACCATGAACTCTATGCTTACAATGTTCTGTGCTCAGGAAGTAGGAACTGTGCAACAGTTTTAATTAAATAGAAAACAGTTGATAAAGTGATGGGCAGTGTCAGTGTACGTCATTCAAACTGATTGGGAAAGCCGCAAAGCAATAACAAATATGCTCTCCTTTATTTCGATCAAAATCACTGACATATTTTGTTATTTACGGTGTGACAGGGTAGCGTCACGTCCCAGGCTGTTACCGGCAGGAATGTGACCCAGGGACAAAAAGCTGCAGAAAAGCGCTGATGCGCACGTTTATGAACAAAACAAACACAACAACAGGAACAAAATAAACTGGCATGAGGGCCAAAATAAAATGTTCAAACCAAAGAATAAATCACTTGTAGACTGGATATAAAACAATACAAAAATCACAGCACAAACACTCACTTCCAAACAAAGGATGTTGCCTCCTTTTTATACATGTGGACACTCCCCAATTAGCATCAATTACCTAATTAGGGAATGGCTGCACTTGTGATTGCTGACAGGGACAGATTTAACCCCATCTGCCAACCTTACATTCTCAGACACACACTATTTACAGCAGCAGGGCTTCATGTGACTTATTGTACTGCCTGTCCGTAAATGTACAGACGGTTGGCAACGTAGCCTGTTGATCTTCAGGGGGTCTGAACTAATTGGACAGTCCTGGGTAATAATACAAGCTGAGTAAATACAAAGTTAAAGTGTGGTGCTCTAATGTTGAATGGATACCTAGAGGAGGATGCACTGTTAAAAAGCCTGCACATTCTGAAGCCAATAAAATGAATTTGGTTAGAAACAAAAGGAAACTAAATCATACATAAGGGATAGGCAGTGAAAAAGTGAAAGGAAAACATAAGTGAAGAACATATCTGATGAAACTGCAGGCGTTTTCCTTTAATGTTGTGTCTCCGAAATCTGACAGCAGGGGTATTGTTTTGTAGATGCCTGTTCTAAAAAGCTTTGACAGGGGTGACACTGAGACTCTCTTTTGAAAGAGCAGATCAAAGTTAAGCGCATCATGCTTCATGTAATTTAGTACTGTAGCAGCTCAGATTTCGTGTTTCACAGAGAGGTACAGGTATCCTGCAGATCTCTCCCTGTCACTGCCTTATGCTGCACGACTGTAGGTGTGTATTATTTTACACTGCTGAGCATTACATGGTGGACCTGAGTGCTAAGAAGAAGAGGTAAATCGACAAATGGAAATTTTCTAAACCCAAATCCATGGTGGTGAGACTGTAAAGACACTTCTCTAATAGTGCTTGTTCCTTTACCATTGCCGAATGGGTATTTACCTCCTAAAGACCCTGTCAGGAAGGTGAGTGGTGTAGGGAAGGAGTGAATGTCCAAGCCGTAATATACAGTTCAGCACAAGCCTTTTTAATTATATTACACACGAGGGGTACACACAAGTGCAGGGTCGAGTGCTGGTGATGTGCAGCGGAAAGTGATCCAAGGGTTTTTGTGCTGGCTCCGTAGCTTCAGCTCCCAGTCTCATCCTCGGCTGCAACACAAAAACAAAACAAACCACCATTCCGTCTGCATTAACATCAGCAAAAGGGGCCGTATTCGCATAGCTGTGTCCCCTTTGTACTGCCAAACTCCTCCCCGTGATCAGTGCTGCGCCTCACTCTATCCAATCGCCGCCTGCACCACATCTGATCACAATGGCGTTGTTTGAGAGTCACACAGCTACGCCCTTTCCCCAGATGGCTGACTTCCGGTTCCATCCCACCATCAAGTTGGCCCATCTCGGAGAAGGTGTATCACCAACCTTACCTAGCGCCTTTCCTGGTCAGGAGGTAGATTTGCAGCTCAGATTCCTTCTCTCCCTGTCATCCTGAACATTGTATACCAAAGCTGCTCTTTGACCCTAACGCAGTCGTGTCCCCCGCCCCCGAGCGAACCAAAGGACTGCGCTCACAGTTCTCAGTGCCTATCTTTTATCTTTTTCCTTTTTAGACTTACCTAACGGAAAGTCTTATTCAGATAAGTACAACTGTTGCTTATATCTGTATATATAATTAGCATTTTATGTGTTTTTACACATTTTGGATATACTAATTAAACTAATTGCTGTAATAGCTTTTTCTATTTACGCATATTTATGTGTATTTGTGTGCAATACAGCCTGTTGCTAATTACGCCCCGCTGCTGCCTTGTGCGCCGCGTAAGCAAGCGGCTCGAGTCGCTCCTTCCCAGGGATCCAGCAACATAAGTCGGCTGACTTTGTGCTCTTCCCCCCAGGCTGCATAGCTCCGGCTGAAGCTTATTTTCTTTCTCGTTTTTGCTTTTTAGCACCATATGAGACATTTTATATTATTTATGTAATTGTTATTGAAAATACTCATTGTGTTATTTCTGTGTTTTACAGATCACGTGCAGGGCTGACTGTAACGTGGAGTAAAAGCAGCTGCTGGGCTGAGCAGCACTGTGGAGGAATGAGATACTCACTTCGGCTTGTTGTTGCTTGCAATTACAACCACAACATCTCGATGCCTTTTTGGTGACAGCAAATTATGTGTTTACCTGCCGCACCGTGGAGAGGACAAAAACCCCACCCTATTAGGGGGGGAAAACCTCTGGTGGACCAAGCGGATCAGGTAGCCCCCACTCCAGGCATGCTAACAATGTTTTGGTGGGCTGCAGCTATATTGGAAACAGATGTGCGTATGTATGATTCTACTGCTGAGGAGGACCAGTGCCCTAGGTTCTTAATTAAATGCTGATTGATGTTGGCTTTACTGCTGAGGTGGCTGTTCCAATTCTAAAGGAGTGAGGAGTGTATAACTGAGGAGAAAGGCCTACTTTGGAGATGAGAGAGGCAAGGTGAGTTGGGAACCAATGTCTTGTAACTACTGCACGGGAGGAGCTGGTGACCAGTGAATCCGTCATGAGGAAAGGCTTCTTGCTGTAGATGTATCTAGACATGGTGGTGTAGGGACATAATGGAGAATTAATCTTCGACAGCTGTATAAATTGACCCTGACGAAGTTGATCTGTCTTAGAGATGCAGAGCATAATTAGGAAATGAGAATCTGGAACTAAGGAGATGTCGTGGGAACGGATGCTGAGAGAAAGGAAGCTGGAAAGGGATGGAACTGTATATTTGGAGCATCTGAGGAATCCAAAGAAAGCAGTTTAGCACATGACTTCCATGAGGAGATCGAAGGGTTTGAAACAGCCTTTTCGCAAGATTGATATGAGTGACTGTAGAATATATATAGGATAATATAAGTTGAGATGGTGAAGTAGGAGGGGAGCTCTTAGATATTCCATGGAGTGTCAGGCGGATTGCTGGAATGGCCAGAAGAATCGGAGAGGACACTGACATGAAAGACGGTAATGGAGCTGAATTCCAGAGATGTAAGATTCGATTGTGGAAGCAGAGAGATGTAGAATGTCTCATGCGTGGACGATAAAGGCTAGGACCCAGACTTGATTAAATGGAACTGGCTGAATTTTTTTGTTTGTTTGTTTGTTTGTTTGTTTTTGCGCAGAAGGAGGACAAAGAAGACCAGCCTGTAGAGTAGGATTATCTTGTTGATGGAGCTAGGGCAGCGGACATGTAATTTCTAGCATATTGAAGAAGGTTGAAGACAGGAGAGCTCACATGAATACTAGGTTCTGGAACTGCGGAACTTGGAGAGGTGCAGGAGATTCTGTGGGAACCAACTGCTGAAATCTAGCGATCTGTAGGCGAGAAACAGCATCGGCTGCATTATGTGAACCGGGAATGTAACAGGCTTGAATGAAGAAATTAAAAGACACTGAAATCCAAATGAGGCGATGTGGTAACTGCATTATGAGGGGAGAGGAAGATCTTCCTTTATTCATGATATGGACTGCAGATTTATTGTCGCTAAAGAACACGATGGATTTTCTTGACCATTGGTGGCCCCAGATGTGAGCAGCTGCGACGATGGGATACAGTTCCAGAACAGCAGTAGCTTTGAAGTGGGAAGAAAGATTCTGAATTTCAGGAGGGCTAGAGAACCATTCAGTCCCTAGGTAAACCTGAATCCTAAGAATGAAGCGTCAGTAAAGAGATTCAAATCATGAGGAGCTGAAATCAGGTCTTGATAGAATAAGGACAGGCCATTCCAATGACGAATTGAAGTAGCCCACATCTTAATATCCTTTCTTGCTTTTTTGAGAGCAGAGATCTGCTGAAGCGGTAATCTGTAACAGTGCGGTGGACTTAAGAACATAAGAAAGTTTACAAACGAGAGGAGGCCATTCGGCCCATCTTGCTTGTTTGGTTGTTAGTAGCTTATTGATCCCAGAATCTCATCAAACAGCTTCTTGAAGGATCCCAGGGTGTCAGCTTCAACAACATTACTGGGGAGTTGGTTCCAGACCCTCACAATTCTCTGTGTAAAAAAGTCCCTCCTGTTTTCTGTTCTGAATGTCCCTTTATCTAATCTCCATTTGTGACCCCTGGTCCTTGTTTCTTTTTTCAGGTCGAAAAAGTCCCCTAGGTCGACATTGTCAATACCTTTTAGAATTTTGAATGCTTGAATCAGATCATCGCGTAGTCTTCTTTGTTCAAGACTGAATAGATTCAATTCTTTTAGCCTGTCTGCATACGACATGCCTTTTAAACCCGGGATAATTCTGGTCGCTCTTCTTTGCACTTTTTCTAGAGCAGCAATATCCTTTTTGTAACGAGGTGACCAGAACTGCTTCCGCCAGTAGTGTGCAGTGGCCTGCTGTAGAGAGATCTACTGAAGTGAGTGAAAAGAAACTCATTGTAAGATACGAGCAAATTTAAGCTGCATGAAGCACCTCCTTGGGATTGCAGGAGGTTGTTGTCTGCCAATCAGAATTTTGATAGGATGTCAATGTTGTTGTCTGCCAATCAGAATTTTGATAGGACGTTGATATTAGTCTTTAAGTGTTAAGGCAATTTAGATGGAGCCAAAGATGAGGCTGCTTTCAGGAGAGATGTAGAATGCATTGCTGTGAGGTCGCTGCAAAACCTATTGATTTGGTCAGGAGCAGTCTATGAGTGTATTGTCTATTGCAAGGTAGGCTGTTTTAAATGAAACGCTGACAAATCGAAGGATATGGTTTCCATAACTGACTGGCAGCTCACATCGAATTAAATATTAACCCTTTGCGGTCCATTGTCGGACCTGGTCCGACATTGCAATTATTCCTATCCGGTCCATTGTCGGACCCTGTCCGACATCATCAAAAAAACGCAAAAAACAGGTTTCTAGTCGTTTTTTCTCTGGAAAAAGCCGAGAAAACCATTCAATGGCCGAGTGGGAGCGACAGGAGCCGAGACAAGCCGATAAAAAAAAAAAAGAGAAAAAACAGAGACTATCACGGATATTTGCAGAGCTTTTTTGAGATGTTATAGTAATAAAATAATGACTTGGATTGCATTATTGAGGAGTTTGGTGATAAAACGAGTGATCAGGAGATGATTGATCGGTATGTACGACTATTATTATTATTATTATTATTTATTTCTTAGCATATGTTAAAGCGATAGCAAACGAAAGGGTGGGGCAGGGCTGGAGATGCCTAGTGAGTGCTTTGTTGATATGCAGGGTCTTTTAAACCTGTTTGACTGTGGAAAAAAAATACTTTTAAACAGCTCGTCTAAAATTAACTGCGCGTGTGAAAATAAATTGGACCTGACGCGCCTGAAACGCACTTAATAAATGGACTGCAAAGGGTTAATCTGATTTGAAAATGCATGACTTTCGCAGTGAAAGGACGATCTAAGATATTGAACTTGTGGTATTATACTGCCATCTGGACGTTATGAATAAAATAAAACTGTTGGCTTTAGAAAATGCTGCAGGGTGGAATAGATTTGATTATTGTTATCAATAGTCCACGTGATTGGAATGTTTATCCTAAATGCTCTGATGCTGTATCATGCCAACACCTGAAATCTGGCGATCTTCAATAATATTGTGGTGAATCTATGTAGAAAGAGAATGATGGTGGCTTGTATTTTGGACAGAGGAAAGTAGAATGGATTAAGGATGCGCAGAGTCCGCAGGCATTGTCTCACAAACTGCTGAAAACGCGGTTAAAAGAGGTCTAAAATCAGGGTAAGACCGATCGACAAAATGGTTATCTGTTGATAAGATGGTGACGGCTTTAGCGGCGAATGCTTTATGGTACTGGTAGAACATAGTACCCCCATATCTAACCAAGAGCTCCACAATGTAGAATAAAGTATTGCTCCAGCTCTTGATGGCGGTGTGGAAGTTAATCTCTTGTGACTTGAGTGTAACATTGATATCTTTACCTTCAATTATTATTTTCTGATGTTAGGAGAGAGAGTGACGAATGATTGATGGGGCTGTTGAAATTACAGGCGGCTCGTCAGTACAGGCAAGTAAGGCATGGCCTGCTGAGCATCGTCTATCTGACTATCTATAAAGACATTTTGCATATTCATTATATATTTATTATTAATTAAAAAATATACTGAATACATATTTTTGAACAGTTAAGCATGTATCCACGAGACACGTCTGCAGTTGATTTAAATGTCATGAATTTGGCGAGTTGAACTTACTCTCTCCAGTTGTGAAAACGCAGCGGCTGGAAGAGGCACAGTACTGAGGCACAGAGCTCACAGGGCCTCATGAAACTGCCTGGTTACCACGGCAACATAACACTTCCAGTAGTTAGCGCGATGAGGGCGTTGCCGTGGTAACCATGGCCTGTGAGGCACGAGTGGAAAGTTGCAGCGCAGCAGTGTCATTGGAGTTTATGCTTTTTTTTTTTTTTTTTTTTTGCAATGTTTTGTTTTGAAAGTGATTTTATGCGAGTAGGCTTCACCTAATACATTACAAAGCACAAAACTAGAACGAGAACAAGCTGAGGTTCCCACGTTGAACTGGGAATTGAAACAATATTAATGTGCTTACCCATTATGATTTTTTTTTTTTGTGTCGGCTGCTGAACGTAAGTAGCAGTGAATTGCTAAAGCAGGAACCCACATGGGGAACAGACGCAATTGAGATGACTGACAGATCTACTTTGGAGACGGGCATTGAGGGAGCAGAGGCTGCAATGGCGTCTAGACGAGAGTGTAACAGAATTCTGCGATTCTGTTTTCAAATGACCAGATGGGGAGGGAGAATACTGCTGCTTTAACACTGAACTGCTACGGAGAAGAAAATACCTTTATGAAAATAACTTTCAGAATCTTTAAAGAAAAGTCGGGGAGGGGCGCCTGCTTGTAGTTTACAGTGGATGAAAATATAGGTTCTGCAAACAAAGCTTTGCAATAGATGATAAGGGCAAGGCGATTGCTGCAGACGGGAATGTTGATACCTTTGTCGAACAGAGCTTTAAAAAGTTTGGCGGAGTGCCGATATTTATAATGGAGGCGCAGCGGAGGTTGAATAATGGAGTGGCGCTTTGAACGGCCTGACTGGAGAGATAGTTGCAGGCTTAACTCACTGGCGATGCAGCTGCTGCAGCGAGAAGGAAAGAAACTGAAGGACGAGAAAAATCTTCGGAGCAGGTAGGAAAATTGCTCTAAATCATCCAAGTCGGACGAGAGAACGAGAAGACAAAGTTTATACTTTAATAAAGAGAGAAAGTTTAAGCACGTTTAACAGAGTCTGAGCGATTGCTAGAAAGCGAAAAAACAATATGAGAAAACAAGCTGAAAACGCTAGACAGCGAGCTGTGTGAGATTCAGACTCAAATAGGAAATAGGAGAAGATTGACAGGGAAAGCATAGTGTGCCGCATTCCCCTTGCCCCGTGTGTTGGTTGTTCTTGAAGGCCATTAGCAAAATTAAGTTGCCGCAAGAAAATCCTGTTTTACAGTAGTCATAGGTCAGGACCCACATATTTTAACACAATATTAAAATGTTAGTAAATGCTCAATACCACAATCTATCTTAAAACTAAACAGCATGTTACTTAAATGTTCCTAATCACCTCTGTTCTAAGTAAACCTTACATCGCAGAGTAATTAAATCATACACTTACCTTAAATTAATCTTCTTCTCGATTTCATCTGTGCAAAGTCTCTAATAATATCAGTAAAATCCAGTTTTCTGAGTATATCACATTACGTGGACATGGTGGCAAAGCTGTTTGGGAGATCCTGGTTCATGGTGGCTCTCAGTTCATTTTTAATGAGTCCCATGCGCGAGATTGATCGTTCTCCAGAACAGTTAGTGCACATTAAGGATAGGTAAATGCGCAGAACAGTGGTGACATTCAGAAACGGAGTAATCAGGATAAGTTGAATTGGTGGTCAAATGCTGTTCTCTTGTCCTTGCCAGAAACAAATTTAGTAAACTAAAGCATTTCTGATGGGAAATATTCATCCAGATCTGAAGGATAGGTTTGCACTAGTGTAGCAGCTTTGTTTTTGATGTCATAATCTGACATGTTCTGAAAGTCGGTAAGGAAGCCAAACAAGTTATGCACAGTAACATAATCTTTTGATCAGTGCAAGCAATTGGTTGAAAGAGTATCCAGAATCTTTAGGAAAATATGGACACGAAATCTGTCTCTGCCCTGTAGTAAAACTTTAGTTACACTGGGGCAATCGTGATCCTGCAGAGCACTGAGTGGTCGTCTCTGCCGTCACACTGCAGTTTCCATTGGTTTTCATAATCATCAAAATGATGACGAATCTCATCCAGAAATGTTTTTAGAGATACAAGTAATTCAACTACCACTGACAGTTTGTTTTCTGCTTGAATGGATTTGCTAGTTTTGTCGAATCTCTCCAGAATGTTATTCCACAAGTGTGTGGGTTAAAGCGAAAGGCAGATTGACGTTACCTTGATTTGTTGATTGGCGATGTGGGCAGACTGGGTCCGACATCTTGTTCTGTACTACTTTTTGATTCTTCAGGCCCATTATTTGGAACAGTAGTGCCGCCAAAACTCTTGTTGACCGGTTGTTCAGGTTAATTTGTTGTCGTTACTTCATTTTTATAGGATTTAAAATTGAAATTTGATAGTCTCGGAATTTTTTTACAGCAGGCATTTTTCTCTAGCTTACTTTTCCTTTTGTTTTTTTTTCGTCTCGATGCACTGCTAAGTTTTTCCGTTTTTTCTGTTAGTCTCTCTCTCACACTATATATCACTCTCGCTCTCTTTCACCGTCCTCCAGTGTACGTGTGACCAGTAGAGACGCAACTGTTTAGCTAGTGTGATTATGGGGCAAGTGGATTGGATTTTAAACTGTAAAATAGCGGTTTTTATTTATATATTTATTTTAACCTGGGCCGTGGGCCCCCTCGGCAGCTCAGGGCCCTGGACAAATGTTCCTGTTGCCCCCCCCCCCCCCTTAAGTCCAGCCCTGCACCTAGCCTGGCAGGATCCTAACATACACTTCTCCATTAAAGGGAATAGCCTGTTTCAAAATTGAGAATCAGATGGGGGACTTTCAAAGCCTGACACTATTGTAGCAATAAGGACACATATATGTTTATCCAATTAAATCGATTTTCAGTTTCAAGATTGTATATTCTTGTATTTGTCTTGTATAAATCCATTAACATCAAGCAACAAGCATACATGCAATCTCCTTATTGTTAATCTCTGTTCACATTTTTCCACATATTGTGCAGTTACAGTATTCCTTTAATCCAAGCCTTCATTGCAGTTATAGCCTGCAATCAGTCCTGTGCATTGCATACAGTATGGTTAATGTTTTTCAGTATTAGAGCACTTCCAAGTCGCTGGGCAATCAAATTCCATTGTAAAGAAATGTAGTCACGCTTTATTTTGTGTTAACACAATCTACTCTTATTAGATGTTGAAAAATGAACTTTTGTTGAACTTGGGAAAAAATTCTTCAGACTTCTTTCTGTAAGCGGTTTACAGCAGCTGCCAGTTGCTCTGAATTATTTTCTCAGGGGAAATCATAATTGTTATCTCTGCATTTTACTTCCAAAAAATGCTAACAAAATTGCTTTTTTTTTTTGCTCAATCAAAACCAACTAAATGAGAACAACATTATTTTTCAAGGATATCAAATATTAACATCCCCTAGAGCGATCTCGCTTTGCAGCACAATTTACCAAGTAAACATAAAATAATTTCTAAACAATGGTTGTAGCCTATTAGGCAAACTTTCCAAAAGTAATGAATGTCTACAGTCAGGAGAGGGAAGTCTGGCTGATGTTGATGTACTAAACCAGACTTCTCCTATAGTTAACATTATTTGAAATCAATAGTTCCATTTAGGCAGGTAACATGGTGGATCAATTGATCCTTTAATAGAATAACACTGTTCATTCTTTATCCCACACTGAGGTGGGTGCATCATGGAAGCAGAGACCAGGAAGCTGTCCAGGTTTCACCTTTTGGAAGTCAGTTCACTTGTAATGGAGTGTTTTGGATCCTGTCATCTAAGTAATGAAGATAGAAGAGCCTCCACTTACATTATATTGCACGTTGTAACCACTGTACCAGAAGACTGATACAGTTTGGACGAGTGTGTTTTTTTTTTTTTTCAAGCTCAATATCTACAGGGTGATTCATAAGTAATACACCTTATGAAAGGTCAAAACAAGTCATTTTTTTCTACCTCTTATTTACATTAGTAAAAATGTCCCCCATTTCCTCTGATAGTCTTTTTGGTATTTGCTTGTGTCTCTTGTTAACGTTCACTGTTGGATTTCCTGCTCCATTTCCTGCATTATCACCTTTTATACAAAGAGAATAGGTTGATGAATCTTTGATTCAGAGATAAGAATGTAATGCAGGTCTGCACACAATAGGGTTTAGCATGACTTGGTTGTTTAATCCAAAAAGATTGACCTTCTACAGACGGGATCATGTTCATTTCCTCCAGTACTGCAAAAACAGATAACTGAATGCAGCATCTAAAGCAAAGGTTTGTTGAGATACCAAGACTTCTTTAAAGGCAAAGCAACACTATCAAAAAAGTATATGTTGCATTCCAGTAAAATGAACACTGACTGACTGGAAATTGTGTCAATACTAATCCAAAGTGCTAAGGTAACAGTTATAGTGTTGCCATAAGCCATAATGTGAAGCTCAAGTTTTTTGAGACAGCAATGACCTCTACAGGTCACTCTAGGTCTGGCATTGTACTTTTTGTTTTGGTGTTTTTTTTTTTTTCGTTTTCTTTTTTTATTGAGGAAATGTTAATCCAGAATAACCCAAATGCAGAGTTTCTGTTCTACAAGTGCAAATTCATACTTTAGTTGTCATCTACACAGATTGATACATCTTGTTCCCTTGTGTATTCAGTGTTTGGTTTATTGTGTGTGTGTGTGTGTGTGTGTGTGTGTTGATTAAGGGCCTTCAGTTGTCACAATCCTCTGCAGCATTTGTCTATCAGTCACCGTTGCTTTCCACCCTTGAAGACCTGCAGACATATAAAAGCTGTGTGAGAGTTGTGTGCAATTATTCAGCAACAATAAAGAGAAAGCAGAAGGATCTCAGTGACAGTGGGTTCCTGTGCAGCCTCCCTCAGTCCAGTGGCTGTACTGTTCCTGGAATGGAAACGTTTGTAGAAAACCACCACCGGAAAGCTTCACTGGTCAGGAGGTAACATATTGTGACAAGCAACCGTCAAGGCCCAAATCTTTTTCCATGCCATCAATACTCCAGGACCTATGCACTAATAGCCAATGACAATGACAACCCAGTTTAGCAAAAGTCTATGAAAACAACCTTGGTGGGATTAATTAATAAATAAATAAATAAATAAATAAATAAATAAATAAGCAAAACCTGGTTGTCCAGTTAGGCTGTCACAAGTAACCCATTTCCTAAATAAAATAAAATGTTGTGAATGCTTGTGCTACCACTGCAGTCCAGTTCTATACCTCTGGACCTGACATCTAGAATGACAGGGCTCATATTGTAATTATTTCCCTGTGAGTGTTAAAAGCTTGTATAAGTAACCCTAACCCTGAACTTTTTCTGATACAATTGTGTACATACATATATTGTGCAAAAAGATATACACACTAATTACATTGTAACTATGCATAATACATTGTAATAATGTGTAAGTACACGTATTTACTAAGCAACTACTCTGTAAATACACAGTAATTTGAGATACTTCATGTAACATGTTACCTGAGTATTGAGGTTTAGGACGGATAGGGTAATCGGGTTCTTAAGGCGCAGAGCATCTAAGTAATGAAGTGATTCATACATGGAAGCAGGTTCAGTTGGTTAAATTCAGTAATGCAGGGTCCAGGTGAAACAATTGAAGTTAGGATATTGCATGATAAATATTGCTCACATGATGCAAAGGCAAAATTTAAGTAGCCCTTAACAAAATGGTATCTTCCACTCCACAATGATTAGTGTGGAATAGGTACTGAATGGTTGTGGCAGGACAGCTGAGTGGTGACGTACCCAGACCAGATCTGGAAGCTGACAAAAAGGCAAACAGGTACTTGCGGGCCCAGCACAAGTAGCAATTGTTTTCTTTTCCCTTTCGTTTTCACCTGTCTCTCTCTCCCATATACCTCCTCTCTGTACACCCACCTTGTTCAGCAAATGCTGCAGGGTTTTATCTGCGCGACCATCTCCAAATTAACACTTCATTAATCCATTTGGAGATGGTTGCATTCTGCACGAGATTATAGATGCTGCCAAACAAAACAAACACTGCGTTTTTAAATAAACACAAAATACATTTACATGCACCACCAACACACCAACCAAACAGTGCATTTATTTTTAAATAATAATACAATCCCACAACACATCCCAAAATAACACATTAATAATCAGGGCTTACCCTGCCCTCTGTTTATGTGCAGGGCTCTGTTCTACCCTGCCGCAGTATAAACATGTTGTGTTATAAAAGACTCAAAAGTGCACTTTTACTTTTTACACCATTCAATCAACTGCAAGATATTTCATTTTGCTGTTGCACGCTCCCCTGATGTATTGCAGAGCTGCTTTACTGAGAAGGGGCAGGAGGTGCACTGTGCATTGTCAGAGATGGATGCTTTTTAGTTCAAATTTACAGCCTGTACATCTGAAATAAACATGAATTTCAATGATCCACAGCCTCTAGTCTTTCTGAAACATTCTCTGCTCAGTCTTTCCAGAAACCTCCACCTTGCAGAGGTTCATTAGGCAGTGCAAGCACACCCACCCTCAGACTCTCCACCAAGCCTGACACCAGTCTGCTGACACCTGACAGGGACATATTCACTTTTACCTTTCCACCAGTTTTCATTGTGATATGGTACACAAATGGAATTTTACTTCCTAGAAATGCGAAACACTCCACTGTCAACCTGGCTGATAACCAATCTTTATTGACGGGTGTGTTGTGCTTTATTGATGGGTCATTTTTTCAGGAAATTTGTTTAAGAGCATTTGCTCCACACATATTGGTCATAACATAATTATACACTTCATGCCTCACGGGGAGAGATTTTCTTTGCAATAGCCTTAAATCTGTATTTGTTCTTGGCGAATGGAAACATATTCACATATCATCATAAATGCCCCGTAAATCATCTTAGCTGGCATAGTTTTTAGATTAGCCCACCAACACCCTTGCCCCACTCCCACTCCCACTCCCACATTGAAGCCAGCTCATTCAGGGAGAAGGCCGCTTGTCCAGCCTGCTTAATATAGCGATTTGCTTAGTTTTTATATTTTCTCCTCTGCATTGAGTTTAGGATATAACATTTTTATTAATATTGTGTGCTTTTAACCCTTTGAGTAGTGAGTTCTAAAATGCACCTCCAGTCCTACGGGAGTGCATTTTAGCTATATGTTTGTATGTATGTAATGAATACTGATGAAATACAGACTAATATTTTTTACCGTAAATAAGTAAAACAAATAAATATAATTTATTTTGTCATAGGGAAAGGTTTTGACTAAAAAAATAACAGGTAGGCAATAAACAACAGGGTGGAACAACCACAACAACACATCCTAACAAAAAAAGGACGAGCGAGAGCGACATGAATAAATCATATCCGTGTAAACAGGTGGTGGGGGCGGAGGGACTGGGAGTGTCTAATGCTTCAGCGTATGATACTCCTTGAAGCACAGAGCAACGCACAGAGATTGGCGCCGCCTTTTCACTGGACGCCTGTTACTTGATGTTGATGGTAAATATTCTTCACTTATGTCTTCACTGACACACTCGCTGACATCTGATTCAGTGAGAGAATTGTATGTATTTGAATTTAAATTAGAATCTGAATTCAGTATTATTTCTAATACTTCTGTCTCACTGAGCATTCTTCGCCAGTTTACAGACATCACTGACATTTTTGTTCTGGTTTACTGTATGTAATTCAGTCAATATCTGGCAGAGGGCACAAGAGATCAATAAAAGGTGATACAGAAACGTAGTGTTACAATATATTGTTATCAGGAGTTTTGTAGGCTCAGTAATTCAAGTTTAAAGTTGCAGAATGTACCGGCACATTCGTACTCAGTCTCTCCAACAGGTATGTATGAAAAAAAATGTATAACAATATCACCTGGGCCCTTGGGGACCTAGAGATCCAATCCTGTACACAGTTTGCTGTACGCTCTGTCCTGTTTATAGCGCTCGTATGGAGACAGTAATTAATATAATGGCCACAGCCTGCTTGATCTCCTCCAGGCCCTGATGGAAACACAACAATCTTCAGCCTTCGCACCCTCACTGAAACCACGCTGTAGTTCCTGTAGAAAAGAGGACATGAACAACTTATTCCCACTCCAAGCAGCACTCTATCCGGTCTACAGGCACCACCAGCAACCCGAGCTTCCCCCTTCTGGTGAGTTGTGGTTCCCCTTTTATAGGGCTGTTAATGATGGTAATGGGAGTCTCTATTGAATGAACCTGTGGCTGATTGTGGGTCTTTGGAGCAATGGGGACTAATCACAATCCCTTCCCCTTGCATAAAAGAAAATTACAACTAATACAAACACAATTAAATACAAAATCAAATCTCCACTACAAGTGGGTAAACACTACAAACAATAAAGAAAATATCCATACATAAACAATAATAATCTCAAAGCAAACACTGTGAAAAATATACAAATGTAGTAATGTGACAAAAATAACAATTATCAATAAAATGCAAAAGAAAAACAAAACACCCCACACGCTACAGTGATAGTCACCTGTGACACCTGTCTCATTTCTGAATATACCATACCTTTAGGGATAATTATATAAGTTAATAAGTGGCCGAGAAGGAATGAGCAATCTTTCTTATGTTGAGCTGGAACAATTTGTTCCTAAAGCCAGTATAAAGCGTATTTCAAAATGAATAAATGAACTCAGTGTTTTCTTCGCCAATGGCATTCTACAGCAGGTGAGGCCTAACTTTTTTTTTTCTTTTTTTTTTAAAGATAATCTCTTTTTCCCGTATTTTCCATAAATTGTCTTAAATGCAGAATGCCTTGAAAACATTTGACGTGTGAGCAATAATTTATATGTGACTTTGATTAAGCAACTGCAAACCACCCTACATGTGTGCTATTGAATTACTTTCTATAGCAATTGACTTCATCACCATACCAGTTCCCTGTCAACCACTGAACCCCAGTCCTATCTCTCTCTGCCATTGAAACAACACCTGAATCGCCCTTTCAACATCCTTTTGCCAGATTGGAAAACAATCAACAGATATCTGAACCTTTGAGAGGCTAAAATAATAAACACACATCTAATGATTGAAAAAACTTGCAGCCTCAGGGAGATTGAGGGCTTTGATCTGCAGCGGTGTGGAAAACCGCTCTCCTTAACATGAATAATGTACATTAAGCTTCATTCCAGAGTTCAAGCAGCCAGGAGATAATAGCTGGCAACTCCTAATAAATGCCAAATGCTGAAGTAGATACGAATGAATAACCTTAACTGTTTAACAACAAGAGAGAAGGAGAGAGAGAGCACAAAGGAGGATATGCTTTAGAAAATACATTCCATTAAGGTAACATTAGCTGAAGGTCCGTTTAAAGGAAATGCATTTGTCCAAATCAAATTGGAAAGATTCCAAAAAAGCCACAATAACTTTTACTTGCAGTTAATAGCTTCAACTGTGTCATTTAATCACAGTGAATTGCCCTTTGCTATTTTTTATTTTGTTTATTTCTCAGAATGGGCTAACATGTTTCCGACTACTTATTGAACCTGCTGAAGTCTATTAAGAACAGAAGCTGTTACTGCACATTTTATTTATTTATTTATTTATTTATTTATTTTATTCCATTTGAGACATTTTCTGTAACAAAAATGCTGACAGGTTTTACAATTATAAAAATGAAACGCCCAGAACGTCACGGCCAGACAATACCCAGGTCTGCTGGGGACCTGGCCTTATTTTCCAAAACTGTCTGCTCAGCCCTGTGCTGAAGGTGATTGATAATGCGACGGGAACAAGCGTGCGTGTGGAATCATGGCTTTAGAGCTGTCCTGAGAGCAGGACTCAAATCACTTGGCCCTGCCCAGATATATAACAAGTTCAAGGTGTGGAGACATGGGTATTTCCATTCAACATCCCAAGCTCTTGCATTTCAATGTAAGCTCTGCATGTAACATTCCTGTGTGATTGTGTGCCAGTGATTTTGGATCTGAAAAGCACATATTTGATAGCACTGCTTCGATCATTATTTGCTATGCCAACTAACTATTCCCACACAAAAAAATGCTTCTGAAAAGACTCACAGCTGACTGTGTGAAAGTGAGGTGGGGGGCTGTGAGGGAACATACATACTGGACTGGATCTCCAGGCATTAGGACCCAGGGGTTCTACAGAGCCAAAATGGCCACCAGCTTCCCAACCAAGTACGGCAGGTGTCACTCCTCAGTAATCATTCTGTGGGTTTAAAGCTCCTCCATGTCT
This sequence comes from Acipenser ruthenus, assembly GCF_902713425.1. NCBI lineage: Eukaryota > Metazoa > Chordata > Actinopteri > Acipenseriformes > Acipenseridae > Acipenser > Acipenser ruthenus. The sequence continues at coordinate 93,149,345 of NC_081190.1, read as the reverse complement.
GATATTAGGTTTGTTGGGTCAGCAGTAGAAGTAAGCTGAGCAAGCGGTGGAGAGGGAAGATACTTGTTGTGAGTGTTATACCTTGGAAAACCAGTGAGGGTTGTTTTTCTTTTGGATTCTGACCTGCGTGCCTGTGTTTTGACCACTCTTGCGGATTACGGATTATATTTTGTTTGTTACAGGGGATAACAGGTCTAGCCTCCCCTGTCTTAGTTAGGGACTTTGTATAGCTATTTGCTCCAGAGGAGCTAGGATTTTTTTTATTGTTCTGTTTTGAAATGTAAACAATAAAAGCGTGTCTAAAGACAGTGAACACAAGATTGTGTGTGAAAACACCATTATTCCGTGCTGTCGTCTTGATGTGCAAATGAGAGCCAACCTGACAGAACAACTTGTTTGCCACAGGGGCATACTCACATTATTCTGCACTGAAACCCATGAGAAGCAAAGCATTGTGAAAGAAACCTGTTCAACACTTCTCACCTCACTTCTCCACAACTAGCTGTGAGGATTCTGTATCTTAAGGTTGCATAACAAGGCTTATAACTGATTATTTAACCAATTGGTGTGAAGTTATCAGCCTTATACAAACATCCTTGTCGTTGACCATAATGTAATTTAAGTGGCTTTAAGTGGCTGTCCATTTTCCTGCACAAGAGCAGCGAGTAATAGAAACATCAAAGACGCAGATATCCCTCGTCTTTTGAAATCTCTTGAAAATAATTTACAGGTACAGCCTATGCAACAAAACAAAATGCAATACCTTGCATTAAAATGGTATGAGTGATTATTTTCTTTTGCTTCAGGTGCAGATGTTAACAGTAGTGATGGTTCAAATGAACCGCATGAACCTTTGCTTCGTAACACTGTTTGCTTCAATTGGTTCATGTGGGGTCAAATCAGCTGAGGCTTCAGACCCCATCACTAGTCAACAGCACCAGAGTTGCCAACCACAAAGACCTACTGGTAAAAATAGTGTAATTCACATGCTCCACATACACAAGAGGCACTTTATCATTGTGACCTGTCACTGGAGAACAAATACTTTACAAAACTCTAAATCCCCCGAGGGGAAATTAGAGTAGGGCAATTAGATGACCTAAGTAATTTATGAAAGCTGTTAGGATCATGTATCGGGTAGGATCTCCATGGCCACAGGCTTTTCAAATGTATCTATTTTCATTAGCACTGAGCTCTAAACTGTAAAGGAGCCCAATTAAGTCCTCCATTAATCTTCCTTTTGCACAGATTACTGGAAGACATTTACAGGAACTTAATACCTCGTATGAGCTTCGTTCTTATATTCTGATAAGTTTCAAATTGATTGAAGACCTTTTGTTTGGAAATGGGGCAGTGGAAGGGTAGCCGATAGTCCACTGTAGGAATAGTAGGAAACAGAAACTTTATACAAAATACAAAACCATCAGTAATCACCCAAACTAAAGCTATCTCAATGATAAAGCACCTGCTCTTCTTGAGTCATGATCTGAACTGACTCCTGTGTTGTGCTTAAATACTGTACATGTGGCCAGGTTAAATTGGCAATCAATTTATCAATTTACCCAAACCACATTCTGCATGTTTTTCTTTCCCCTCCTAATTCGTCAGGTCTTCCATTTGAACACACACATTTTCACACATTACCCCACCTAATTAGATGAGAAGTACATAAAAACTTACACTGCCAAAACCACACACAATATATACATATTTGCATGTGCACATGGGGCACTGCAATAAAATGTTGACCCTGAATGTTACAAATATATATGCCTTTTTAATTGAGATTTTTGAGCCTAAATGTACAACTGGTTGCATTGATTCAGACTAAATGCATTGTACATTTTTAATAATGTTTTAATATCTCTTCACACCTAATCTGTTTCGGTGATTTCATTAAGGGTAATAAGGAGTGTATTTGAAGATGTTCAGTCCAGGGACCCAAGAACAGAAGAGGAGAAGTATTTTTTTAAGAGGAGTATTTTTATTTCACATAAAGCTAATTTTGATCTTGCGCCTGCACATATCAAACAAATTGAAACTTTCAGATCATAAGCATCAGTGAATAGATCATTTGTGAAATTGGTTGCAGGCAGAATATTCATCAGATTTAGGGGTGCAGGTGTGCTAGTATTGGCACTCCCTGGAATAATTAATTGGATGTTATTTTGGTAAAAGAACACAGAGATTGATGTTATAACCTTATCTCACAGCAGGTGCTAGAAGGTGCCGCTCTCTCTGTCTCCTGCACCTGGGAAAGACATTACTGCCTTTGTCACTCAGGCTGGCTGGTTCTTTTTTCTCCCTTTCAACTGCTGCTAATTTTAAACCTTCTGACGTCCAATGCCTTGGCTTGCCTTTAATGAACACAAGCTTGCTTCTTTTTTTTTTTAAATGTCAGTGGCTGACAAAATACCGTAAAAAAATCAAGTAGTAGAGTACACATTTGACTGGGATTCTTCATTGAAACACCATGAACCTTAATTCACAATCGGAATACAATAGAGTTTACATGGTAATTGGATAAGCCAGTGCGATATCTCAGTATACATGCCATTGATGTAATCGGATTTCTCTTAGGTACGTCATCTTGTTGTTATATTTGTTTATATACATAAAATAATTTCTTTAAAAAAAAAGTATTTTCTTGATTCATTTTCTTACCTGATAGGGGTTAAATGCTACCAATGACATTTTTAGAACCTGCAGGCACAGAGCCATAAGTCAAGCCTCCTCAGATAAGCCTCCAAGGCTACAGCTATTCTCCTCTATTTTATTTCAGAACTTCTTTCCAGTCAGGATGCAGATCAATCACACATTTTTTAATGTGCATTTCAACATTGATGATGGTAATGCAATTAAACATTAATGCAAACCTTGGAATGCTCATGCTTTTGGGTTGTCTGCTGTACCATGTCGTTGAGGCAGAATAACTTGGATCCTTTAAGACGCAATTTGACAGTTTTGAGATCACATCAGCTATGAGGAACCAGACGAGCTTCGATGGGGTGAATTTCATACATTTTCTAATGTTCTTACAAGAGGTGCATGGATTTTCAACAGTAATGGTGATCGATTAATTTGCATTTCAAATTATGCAGAAATAAATTACAGGGTTTCTTCACAAATTTGGGAGCTTGAAGCATCCTGCACAGAAGGTCCATTTTGAGTAGTAGGGTAGAGCAGAGGAAAACATTACTTCTTTGAGACTATACTGTATAAGCTGGCATGGTTCAGTTTCTTTTCTATTGCTTTTTTGTTTTTTTTCTAGGTTATAAATAAATGTGGTGGTTTCTAGAAGAATTTAAGTGTTTTGTCCTTGTTTGATGGACACTTGAGGCCCAGTGATCAGCACTGGTGCATCAAAAAGCAAAATGTATGGAACCCAAAACATCGAAAAGGTACCTACATCTGTAAATTAGAGACTTAAAATGTTTAAAGTAACAATAACAGGTTTGGTTCATACAATAAAAGCTAAGGTAGGGCCCTCGAACTACCGGACGGTAATGCTCTCTAATCTGGGTGCTGTTGCTTAAATTGAAATAAAGAGAAATCTGATGCTCAAGATAGCACCAACATCTCAATGGTAAGTTCTACCAGAGTGGAAGAACCTGCCTTGGAAATGGAGACGACTGGGTTTGTATTGGGAATGCATTTCAAAGTGGAAATGTGTCAGTGTCTGTTTGCACAGTAAACTCAGCCCGTGCTTGCATAAGCATCGCACATTCCTTCATGTTGTTGTGCTGTAGACTGACCCCTGCAGATGCTTGCCTCAGCAATTGTCTGGCATGTCCAGAAATAATAATAAATCAAGTTCGTGCAGAGCCCTTTCAGCAGGAAGACAGTAATGCATAATATAGTTACAGTTTAAACCCTACTGATTTGGAAAGCAGGAACAGAGGACTCGATGGAAACTGTAGTATATTGCTATAAGCAGATTAATAGTAAGACGGTGTCGCTTTAAGACCCGGGTGGGAGTTTAGTTATGGTTACATGATGTATACCCATCAGCCTGTTAGTTTTGAAAAAACTGTAATAAAGAAGGCAGCAGTTTTCTGGATATTATTGTGTGTATTAATTATTGAGTTATTAATATTTTGCACCAGGTACAAAAGACACAACAGAAACCTGATGTGACATTTGGATAGAATCATTCTTAAAGGGGGAAGGGTGGGGAGTAATTCACTTTAAATAAAGAAATAGAAGATGCATATCTTCAAAAACCCTGGTAATAGAAATGGTGACATGGTGAGACATCTGCTTGTTATAGAACTGAATTTTGAAACATATCTCCTCTTTGGGAAGCCCCTGATGATGATGGATTTGTTGTTCATGCACATTGATGGCTCTGCTGGTTGAAGGGCTATTTCCTAACTCAAAACTGCCAATTGTGCTAAATTGATGCTAAATCTAGGTTTGTTTTGCCAAGTGTGTCGAAGTGCATTGGGGATTGGAACAGCACTTCTTTGCGGAGCCTGTTAAAAAATGATCTAAATTATATAGTTCTATATGGAGCTGTATATTTTATAATTTGCTTGCTAACTTATTCACTGAACTTTCATTAGTTTACCCCTCTTTAAAGTTGTATTAAATCTGCATCGTAATTTTCTAGTTTAACATGCATTGACTACACTTCATTACCAAGCTTTTCCTTGACTTATCTGTGCATTATTGTGCTTTACTAAGGCTTTGTCATGGTTTTGCCATGGTGTTAAACAACAGTGAGCTCATTTCTATGTATAAACGATGCATGTATATAGCTGTGGTTGTACAGTATATATAGACGTGCTCAAATTTGTTGGTACCCCTCCACAAAAAACGAAGAATGCACAATTTTCTCTGAAATAACTTGAAACTGACAAAAGTAATTGGCATCCACCATTGTTTATTCCATATTTAATAGAAATCAGACTTTGCTTTTGATTTTTTATTCAACATAATATTGTAAATAATAAACCAAATGAAAATGGCATGGACAAAAATGATGGGACCGCTAACCTAATATTTTGTTGCACAACCTTTAGAGGCAATCACTGCAATCAAACGTTTTCTGTAGCTCTCAATGAGACTTCTGCACCTGTTAACAGGTAGTTTGGCCCACTCTTCCTGAGCAAACTGCTCCAGCTGTTTCAGGTTTGATGGGTGCCTTCTCCAGACTGCAAGTTTCAGCTCTTTCCATAGATGTTCGACAGGATTCAGATCAGGACTCATAGAAGGCCACTTCAGAATAGTCCAATGTTTTGTTCTTATCCATTCTTGGGTGCTTTTAGCTGTGTGTTTTGGGTCATTATCCTGTTGGAGGACCCATGACCTGCGACTGAGACAGAGCTTTCTGACACTGGGCAGTATGTTTCGCTCCAGAATGCCTTGATAGTCTTGAGATTTCATTGTGCCCTGCACAAATTCAAGGCACCCTGTGCCAGGCGCAGCAAAGCAGCCCCATAACGTAACCGAGCCTCCTCCATGTTTCACTGTAGGTATGGTGTTCTTTTCTTTGAAAGCTTCATTTTTTCGTCTATGAACATAGAGCTGATGTGACTTGCCAAAAAGCTCCAGTTTTAAGTCATCTGTCCAAAGGACATTCTCCCAGAAGGATTGTGGCTTGTCAATATGCATTTTAGCAAATTCCAGTCTGGCTTGTTTATGTTTTTCTGTCAAAAGTGGAGTCCTCCTGGGTCGTCTTCCATGGAGCCCACTTTCGCTCAAAAAGCGACGGATGGTGCGATCAGAAACTGACGTACCTTCACCTTGGAGTTCAGCTTGTATCTCTTTGGCAGTTATCCTTGGTTCTTTTTCTACCATTCGCACTATCCTTCTGTTCAATCTGGGGTCGATTTTCCTCTTGCGGCCGCGCCCAGGGAGGTTGGCTACAGTTCCATGGACCTTAAACTTCTTTATAATATTTGCAACTGTTGTCACAGGAACATCAAGCTGCTTGGAGATGGTCTTGTAGCCTTTACCTTTACCATGCTTGTCTATTATTTTCTTTCTGATCTCCTCAGACAACTCTCTCCTTTGCTTTCTCTGGTCCATGTTCAGTGTGGTGCACACAATGATACCAAACAGCACAGTGACTACTTTTCTCCATTTAAAATAGGCTGAATGACTGATTACAAGATTGGAGACATGTGTGATACTAATTAAAGAAACTAATTAGTTTGAAATATCACTATAATCCAATTATTTATTAATATCTTTGTAGAATAAGCAATAATTCATCTCTTTTCACAGCTTCTTTGCTTTATTCTATGACATACCAAAGGCATGCAAGTATACATGATAAAATAGCTTTTAATTTCATCACTTTTCAGGAGGAATGAAGCATTATTTCAATGAGCTGTAAGGGTACCAACAAATTTGAGCACGTCTGTAAACAATAATAATAATGTTTCTTATGTGTTTCTACTCTGTTCCAGTAGAGTAAAGAAAAAGTAAGCCATTACTGGATAAATACATTTGCTGGATAGACTGTCTGTCCCTCATTTATCACCATTACATTATGCCAAGTTACTTGAGCTCTTTACTGACAAAACTAAATAAGACTGTGGGTCAAACCCTAGTCTGCAGGTTCAGAGAACAATGCGTTGTTTGATATGCCAAAAGAGCTGGTGCGCTTCATTTCAGAGCAGACGTACAGACTTTAAATTTTTCAACTCAGCAACCAGAGAGAGAAAGAGACGTTCTCTTAAACACTGCAATCAAACGTGGACACCTAAATGCCCCACTGGTGCAGGGACGGTGTAGACATTAACACTGTCTTATCACCACTACCCTGGTAAATTTGTACAGTATTTTTGCAGTTTTTCCATGGTTATATTATGCATTGTTTGACTCTGGGCTTTACAATGCTAACCTTTGCTTTAGTACACTTCGTTATGGTCTTACTATAGTAAACTTTTAAAAGGGATTTGCCATAATTTATTACATAACTTTATTAAACATAGCATGTTTTCTGTAGTGCAGGCTATTCCCTAAAGAGTCTTTGCCAACCCCTTTGCCTTGCTATGTCACTCTGAATTAAAGCAAAAATCATCTTGATGGAGAAACCAATGGGGAAAATGACATCATCCAAATGAAAAAGGTTTAAAGAAAAAATAAACTGAACTCTTGAGAAACTTAACAAGAGCCACCCACTGCCTTGCTGTAAGCATCTTTTTTTAAATGTTGGGAACCAATTAGAGCCTTCAGCTTGGCAGCTGTCAGGAGCGGCCTGGCTGTATTTCAGTTTTGACAGATGATTCCTTGTTGTTGGGTCCAGCTTAGGCAGGCAGGAGTGCGGCCATTTTAATGCAAGCTGGTGACAAAAATAAATAAATAAATAAATAAAATGAGTGACATCAAACAAGAATTAAAAGACGAATATATGTGATGGTTAGTTCCTAATTATAACACACAATCAAAAGCAATTATATTCTGCTATGAAGTTTTAAAGGATGACTCCACCTCCCCCCTTATTCTCATATTTTATTATGAGTAATATTATTAATTTAAATAATCTTGCACACCTTTAACCGGTTACTATGCTACATCATGGCAAAGAGTAGTATAACAAACTGTATTAAGGATCATAGTATAATATGGTCAGTGAGATCAGGCTCCGATAATCGTATGATAGATCACTCTAAAGCAAACAACTTTGTTTCAGATTTTGCAACTCATTTTAAACAGTGACAGCCAGAAGCAGCCTGAATGAATGAGTCCAAAATATAACCCTGGTTTATAGCATTAATATCCATGGCAGTTGTAATTGACCTCGTCTTCAACTTGGAAGCCCTAACTGTCTGCACACTCAATTATATAGCAGGTAATGACCGCAGCATTTCACATTTATGCTTAATGTATATATAGTACACCCATGGTAATCTGTGCAGACTTACTATGATAAACTCTTAACTCTCAGGATGTTTTCAAGAGGTGGGGAGGGATGTCCTCTCCCAAATATTGGGGCCCTTATAGCAAAGTGTAATAAAGCATAGTGAAACAATGGTAAAGCATAAGTAGGCCAGCAAGTTATGGTAAAGCATATTAAAAAAACATAGCAAACCAAGACAAACTATGGTAAATGCATAGTATAACCATGGGAAAAGCTTGAAAAAACTGCAAAAGTACTGCGCAAAAAAAACTTTGTGGACCGAGTTATTTTCCACAGGCATATAACTGGCATAATCTTAAATCACAAACTTCTAATAAAATTGGACTAGGATAGTGTTATGTTTTCTCTGTAACTTGTACTTCAGTTTGCTCCCCCTGAACCTGCAAACTAACTGAAAGCCCATGTAATTGGAGGTGAGGCAATCAAAGGCTGGAACAATAAAGGTCTATGTGTCCCCAGAGAAGATGGTGGGTAGGTGTCAACTGTAGTGCTCTTATTGGACAACTGATAGGCCGGTAATGAGTCCCAGACACAAAGAAACTTGTGTGTTGGTTTAGCATAGCACAGCACTGTGTGGTCCACACCACTACTTAAAAAACTACTGTTTGCAAAGGTGAGAATCAACACAGACATACAGCATGAGCACCCATCACTGTAAGCTATTTGTAATTATTTACAATTATTGTTCATGATTTGTAGTCGGCACACATTCCTCTGGGCTCTTTCCTTTAAACATATTAACATTGGCAACAGTAATTATATCTGTAAATTCAGACCATATGGTCCAAGTGTGTTGCAATACAACACCAGGCCAGCATTGGTTTTATTGGCCAAATATGGGTGTTTTGTGTGTGTGTATTGACCTGGTTTTCAAAGTTTGATAATACAAAAAAATGCAAATAAAAAAAGTCTGTGAATCAACTAAACTGAGTAGAACAAAAATTGTTCATGCCTTTTTTAATCTCTAATTTAGCAATAGAATCCTGACTTGAGGGCATCTTTCGTCTCTTAAGGTAATTACTGATAATCAGTTTTATTGGTAAACTGTGTATTTATTGTTGTTGTAACTATCTTAAATAATAATTTTACAAATTGATTGACATTTTTTAGTGACCTGCTATGGAGCTTCATGATTGGTGGATGGAAGTTAGGGTTAGAGATTCTAATTCTCATTAGAAAATGGATCAGAGATTTCCTTTAATGTGATTGGTCAATACGAGGTCCTCAAATGTTATCTTTCGAACTATGTTTAATTACTGTTCCAAATCAATCTGCCAGAAAATATGTAATACAGTAGTCATGTATTTTACTTTTGTTTGATGAAAGAAAATCTCTATTCTAGTACATCACACCCCGTGAATGTAGTCTGTCAGATGTAGACTAAGGGGTAGATGGGCCAGTCGCAGCGCAAACATACTTATTTGCGTTGTGACAGTTTGCAAAGTATACATTTTGTCGTATGTACTAATATAAAATATGTTCATCAAAAGAGCCGCAATATACTAATTTAAATATCTGTTGCCTCTTCTTAGCGAGATCTCTAGTATACATTGCGAGAGTCGTGCGACAAATAAATAGCGGGAGTTGAGTTCCCTTTCAATTCGAAGATGACTGCCAATGACATTACGTATGGGATATGCCTGCCCATTGGGTAGGTATTGCTGAGCTCTCTATACCAGAGCTGCCGATAGGCCCCTTCCTGGGATGATGCACTCAGTCCCGCCCACCGAGGGGATAAAACTATCATCCAAAGGAAGCCATTCCTCTTTTTCCTTCTCAAGATGGTAAGATAAGACCTCTGTGTCTAGCTGACCATGTTGATAGAAAAGAGCTTCTCGAGTCGAATCGAGTCAATTGTATTTCCCTTGCATTCGTGCTGAAAGCTGGCTCGCCGCTTTCCCGGAATCAAAGACAGAGCCTTTTGCCTTTCTGTCTTTCAGCGGCCTCCTCGCTTGAGTGCTTCTCGAAAAGGTCCGGTTAGAGGAAGCAGGAGAATCTGGTTTTCGACCCTGTGCCAGCTGTTGCACGGCCAGCCCTGGGAGTTTCCACTGCGCATGGTTCTCCTTAGTCAGACGAAAGGCTCTCTTTGGCACCCGGAACCGGGCAGGTTCTGGCTATGGGTCTGACCCCTGAAAGGGGTCGCTGGCTAGCCCTAGGGCTATCAGATGTGGTTGTGGATGTTCTTCTTAGTGAGCAATGGTTTCTGCCTTGCTACTCTGCCATGAATCCCATTTTTGCCCAGTGTCTTTCTGATGGTGGAGTCATGAACATTGACCTTAGCCGAGGCGAGAGAGGCCTGCAGATCCCTGGATGTTATTCTAGGGTTCTTTGTGACTTCCTGGACGATTTTACGCCTTGCTCTTGGAGAGATTTTGGCAAGACAGCCACTCCTGGGAAGATTCACTACTGTCCCAAACTTTCTCCATTTGGACAATATGGCTCTGACTGTGGTTCGGTGGAGCCCCAGAGCCTTAGAAATGGCTTTGTAACCCTTTCCAGACTGATAGGCATCAACAACTTTTTTTCCGGAGGTCTTCAGGAATTTATTTTGTTCGTGGCATGATGTGCCTCTAGAACCTGTGTGCTGACAACTTCACTCTGATGGTAAGGGCCAAAGTTAGTCAGATTTATATTGGGCAGGGCTGGCCCAAATCAGGCCTGGTTGTTAACCAAAGTATTCAAACAGCTGACCCTAATTATCCCTTTAATTGGGTTGAGTTAATTGGGGGGGCGGGCAATAAGCTTTTCACACCTGAAGATTGCATGTTTGATTACTTTGCACACCAAACAAACGAAAGAAGCACCAAACTTTGGTGTCATTTTTTCTCTCAGACTCCCTCTATATACTACTACAACCCACAAAAAAATCTGAAAAAATATGTGTGTGTGTATATATATATATATATATATATATACTGTATATATATATATATATATATATATATATATATATATATATATATATATATAAAATTATTGGTTTATTAGAATTTGTGAATTTGTCACCAATATGGACAGAGATGCTACCACTATTTTTTCTTTTGACCGCACCAACTATGCTCGCTGGATATCTGTGTACATCAGTGATATGAAGCTCCTGCCAGATTGTGCCCCTGAAGTTTATGAGCAGTTTGTGCATGGAAATCATGCTGTGCCTTGGTCTAGAAATAAATTCAGCAAAGTCTGGACAGACAGTACACTGTGATAGCAAAGTAAAAATAGGTATAGTGGGTTTTTCTTTAAATCCAGGCGCTTTGGCTAGATAGTTCATCACTGCTCATGAGTGCTCAGCTACCACAACATCCATTAAGGTAATGTGCGATATGGCTGACTTGGACGTTTCACAAGGAAAACACAAGGAGCTGCACCACGCCATATGCAACGAGATGAAGGATATGTAAAAAAGATGGTCAATGCCATCAAAAACTCCATGATTAAACCATTTGGTTTGAATGCTAACTTGATGTCACTCACCAACATTGCAACTGGCATTGTTGTGCCCACAGAAGTTTCCACCAAGCTTCTTGTTGCAAATGATATAGGAATCAAAGCAATGTTGAAGACAGGCTAAATTCAAATGTCTTTCCACTCGCGCAAAATGCTATTTTGACAGGGGTACAACAAGCTCATATTGGCATACTTTGCTGCCACTACAGAAGACCACATCCCCCCTAGATAAGTACCTAAGGGATACTATCAAAATAACATAGCTCTTGCTTTCTGTATGGGGGTGCTTGAGGTTAATGTTTTTGATACTGTAAACATTTTAAACGGCACACATAATTATGCTGAGGTGGGAAGTAAATAGTAATGTAATAAACATTTACAGTGTAGACTATTTTGTATTATTTATAATGACTTTTCCCAATAGAAAGTGAAAGATTCCTAAATACTACCTTTTAATTCTTTGCATCCAAGTTTTAAGAATGAAGCCTACTGTTTGGTTTTCTGTCTCAGCAATTTGTCAGTCCCAGACTATTGTGTAAAATTATATATTAAATAAACGGTAAAAATAAGAACTGTGTTAACCAGATTATTCTGCCTTATTGCAACTGTGGTACCATTCAGTGAGAAAAATTGTAAAGGGTACTTTAGCTGAAACCTCCCGACAGAAGAGGTACAGTTTCAAAAAAAGGCTGAAAACCCCTGTAGTATACAGTGCAGTAGTAAAATCAAATGAATACCTAGCGCACTTTCTTTTTACTTTAGCATACTGGTAACACAAAATAAATCATGCTGCTGCATTGTACACATTGGTGTACAATGCAAATAAATGATAATTTTACATTGAAACTAAACTTTTAGGGTTTTTTATTTTATTTATTATTATTTTTTTAACTTGGCCTACTTAACAGCCCAGACAATTCACACACAATAGATGATGGTCCTATACAGATGCTCAGAATGAGCTGGAGGGGTTAGTGGCACATGTGTGCAGCCTATTGCTCCCAACACGCTGGGAAAATCAGAACTGTCATAGAAATTTGTTTTCAAGACTTGTAAGTACACCCTGAGTTTTTGCTACTGTTTAAAACATGCTTTCAGAAGTTCTTAACAAATTGATGCAATTGTAAGTGTTGCAATTGTCGGCAGCTTTAGTACATCTAGTACAATATTATTTGAGAACCCTCATCTCCACCCCCTTTTTTTGCGAATTTATGCAGGAATGCCCGTAATTACATAGTCATCTAAGGTTGAACCGCAAAGAAAAACTGCTGCCACAAAGCATTCCCTAAAAAGTCACTAACAGCGTTGCGAATGTTTAGTACATTTCACCCTCGACTTCCGACTCATTTGCAACTGGTTCGCGACTATTGCGACAGGCGCAACACTTTAGTACATCTACCCCTAAGTCTGTTTCCTCGATGTTCAATCTATCAATTTAAATTTCGTATAGCATATAAAGTTTTATTTTTTTTTTTTAATTGAGAATAGTGTTTGCCGTCAGTGGCAATACAGTAACCATAATTGCAACTAGTCTCTGGTTTGAATGACGAGTTGAAGAAATGAAATGACCAGATGCTGTCTGATTACTTTCAGCGACGTTATTTCAGCATACCACAGTAACAACACAGGACGGTGCTCTCTTCTCTAACAAAGCCAGGAAGGAGGCTTTGAATAAACCTTAAACACACTGAGCACAAATTACTGAACAAATAGAATGATCAGCATTAACACATGTAGTAGACTACTAGATCTTTTCAATTACTAAAACCTTTGAATACACAAACCTACACTGAAATCCTAATTAAAAGATACAAAGTTACCAATGAATTTAATCTAACGTAGGAGATGAAACATTCAGCTGAGACATTATCTTGCAGTGTTCAAATTTAGTAACCTTTTAAATGTTGTATTTGATGCTTGTGGCATTAAATCAGACTAGCACGAACTGTAATGCTGTAACTCAAATGCAATGTTTCTCATTAGCTGCCAGAAAGGCAGAGTGAAAAATACAATGTTCCTCATTAGTTTCTGTAAAGACTCTGCTCACCATTTTCTAAATATGATAATCGGGTGAACGGAGGGTTGTCGTGACTTGTTCAGTTGTAGAATTCTATCAGACCACTTTACTATTTTGATAATGGCTATGTTTAGCAACCGTTAAAGAGAAAGTAGCTTTAGCTTCAAAAGTAATTTGAATTGATCCTTTACATGTTTGCAATCATTCTGAGTGGTTCTGGGTTCTGTTGCTCTGATATTTAAGGTAATACAAATGTTATGAATTAAAATGACAAGATACAAATGAACAATTAACCCTTATTCACTCAACTGATGTAGTACTTAAAAATCCAAGAATTGCACCAGATCCAATACAAACACAATCCCATTGTTGTAAAAGACTAGGGTTCAATTCAAGAGGCACAATGTGTGTCATGGGGTATGCTTGACTTTACACAGGTAAGTTTTGTATTACAAAATTTAACAATTTTCAAGCAGGGAGATCCACCCTTATTACTTTGCTCCCTTCCCCAGCTCGCTCTCCTTGCGGGGTTCCCTCACACACCCCGATCTCAGCCCTCCCTGCAATCGGGTCTTGGTCTTCCAACAAGGCCACTTATTCTTAACTCACACAGAGCAGGACCTCGCCTGTTGGGGTGTCTTAGATGATGCAGCGGTCTGCCCTTCCTCCTGGCACTCCTATGACCCGGGCTGATGTTCAAACAAGAGGGAGAGAGCAGAATACCCTGGAGACAGACATAAACAAAACCCAATTCAGCATCCAATTTGACTCTTAAATATCTTTCAGATTTTATCCACGATAAACTGTAATTTGTTGCTTCCCTCGCCTCCTTTGGCTTCCTGAACTTTCATTTCCTCTTTTATGGTGGGAATAATCAATGGTGTCTGATGACATTCACTTGGCCATTGTTCCAGGCTAAAAGCCTTGCAACTGTACCCGTGATAAAACAATTAAAACAAAATAACAGCACACATACTTAACCTTTGTGTAATTAATATAACAGTTAAAAACCACACGTGTAAAATATAAATAAATAGTGACATAAAATACAATAAAACATTGAAGAACTATTATAAAAAGGTGTACTAATTATAACCATAAAAAACTATTATGTAATAAAACTATTATTTTTGGTCACTTGTGACATGTGTAAAAATGTTCTCTACACATACCCAATGCAGCTGTATGATGCTGCCATTTCTGATGGCCTCTTAGTCTTGAATAAATATTCAACAGATGTAGATGGTTAATTTTGAGTAAATGTACTCTGTTATATGCAGAAGTATTGCAGAATGTTCTGTTTTACCCTTTAAAATATGTTGTTTTTTGACTAATTATGTGATCTAGAACATTGTGATTTCAGGATATTATTAACAGATTTATTTGCATAATGTTATCAAGCTTTGAAAACAACCCTCTGAGTGGCTAAGAAAATTGGGCCTCCAGTGCGTACAAAAGTATTCACTATAATTAGCTGGAGAAATGAGTAATGATATGATTTATAGAGCGAGTCAAAGAAGATACAAACCATGACACAGCTGAACCAGTCTATGAAAAATCCGCTTGCCTGAGATTCTTGGCAAAAGTATGAGACCAGCATTGATCATTTTTATATTAAAAATAATGATAAGATGTTCTGTAATCAATCAACTTATGAACTGGGCTAACATCATTGACCTTCAGATGACCTTTTTCACTGGGACCACGGAAGAAATGATGGAGACGAGAGGAGAAAATGTAAAGCCTTGTGCTTAATAATTGCTCATAATGCAACATGATGGATCCAACAGCAAATCTGACAAGCATAGGGTTACCAGTAAAAAACAGGGATTTTTTTTTTTCTTCATTTCACTGACGCCATAGCAACTCTGGAGCCGTTAAAATAACTGTCTATAATAACACTATCATTTGGTGTATTTATTGTATGTTTATTTCGGTGGCTATCTCTTATCAAGTTGAGAGTGTATTTCTCGCACACTATCAACTTGATTAGAGGTAGCCACCAAACACTTACAAACATAAAATAAATAATTCATTGTTTCTTTCTATTGTCATCTGACCAAAACATGTTAAATATACAAAAAGCCAGGTTAGAAAAAAATAGATGAGCTATTACCATTTTAACATATGATAATATATTGTATATAAATAATGTGAATACAATAGCAAAACCAGGACAGTTTTCCCAGGACGTCTGGTAACCCTTGACAAGCACCGTTAAAAGATCTTCAGAATAATTGACCTCATTAGCATTAGCAACATTGGCCCTTAACCGTATGAGTTATTTCAAGTTCGTCTTTCTTGAAGAATAAAATATTGTTTATATTCATTCCTCTATGGGTTGGTGGCAAGGCATACAGCTCTATCCACACATTATACTGAAATCCAAAAGGATGTTCAACCAATCAGAGTGCTACACAGAAGAGTATTATCCAATCAAAATGGCATAAGGCAGCATCAATCACGTGAGCCCACCATACAGCCAATGATATTAGTGCTAGGAGGTCACTTTCGAAACAACGTAGATATCCAGGGTTGTAGCATTGAAAACAGGAGGTTGTTAAACGCTGAGCATCGCGTTGCAAACAATTTCAAATCTTTTTTTTCTAAGAGCAAAAAAAAGAAAAGTAAAAATAACAAATTCCAAGCATGTCAACTTTTACATACTTTAATTAAGGTTATACAGCTGGGCCTTGAGAGTCACAATCTGACACAGGTACTAAACATATCCAAGGAAGGTTTCCAAAGCTATAGAGTGTAGTAAAAGAAAAAAACAAAAGACATCAGGGTACGGAAATAAATTTTAAAAGTCTTGGTTATCTACTGTTATTTATTTCACACCAAGCATCAACACTAGAGGTAAACATCACATTTTTTCAGACAAAACTTTTTCCATAATGTAAAACAACAGCAGTTTACAGTTATTATGTTTTAAACTTTACCAATGAAGGTTTAATGATCCCTTATATGCAGGGCCGGATTAACCCATCACTGGGCCCTAGCCAAGCATACACTTGCAGGCACCCTACCCCTGAACAAACAGCCACACACACATATACATACAAACACTCATGCACACACACACACACACACCTCTATATATATTACAGCCTTTATAACTAGCCCTCCACCGTTTTACAACAGGTATACTTGTCAGTTTGAAGTTATTATGAACGACTGAATGAATCTGATAGAAAATTAAACTAGGGGGTGCGCTAAATACATTTCAGAATAAACCTGGAAAAAACTGAAGCCACGTTAAATCCTGTAGCACAGCTCGACAATGACTTTTCCTGATTTACTGAATAAAAAGGCAGCACTTCAAACAAACAAGGAACACCATATGAAGTTGAAAAAGGTAATATATAGAAGGGTGCGCAATCTTTTTTTCACTAACGGTATTTCCACAACAGTAAACGAAAATAAATAGTAAAAAACAAGCATGACTACATTGTTGTGTAGTCAAATACGTTACAGTTTACTGCACGCAAAATCCTCAATAATGTTTCCTTGTTTTTTTTTGTTGATCAGGTGGGCTTTGACTTGTTTCATTAAAGAAAATGCCCTTTTCTCAAGCGCAGAGAAATCGCCAATGTTTTGTCATACAAGTAAGTTTAGGTGTTACATATGGTAGAGGTCTGTACCCTATAGAATTCTGTACCCTTGATGATTCCACGCCGTCGCAGCTGCATTTTTTCAAAGATCGGTGGACGTGAACGCTTGATGTTTCTGTACAGTATTTACATGTAATACAATGAAAAAATTTTAAAAGAAAAAGAAAGTTGTATAAGGTTACTTTAATCAAGGGTTTCGTGTATTGAGCAACGCAGGACGCTGAACGTACTGTATATCTAGAAAATCAGTGGTGTTTAATGTGCGATTTTATTTTGCCAAAGAATTAGTTTTGTCTTGTTTACAATATTTGTTGCAAGCTGCAGCAGAACTCAATGGAGAACACAACAGGGCTTGGGCACAGAAATATCGCGCGTGCACGTCCAGCGATCTTTTAAAAACTGCATCTGCACAAGCATGAAATAATGTGGGGATACAGAATCCTATGGGGTAATGTTACATAAACCTGCATAACACCTACCTATGTGTTAATCCGGCCCTGCTTATATGTATACTCTAGCTCTGTATCGTCAAGGTTTGAACTTTGTGGAGAATGATGTCTAATACCACCTCCAAACGGAAGAGATACATTGTTTGTGTGTGATTACAGGCATTAGAGATAGACGCACAGTAAGTGAAGCAAGCACATGGCAATTAACAGATCAGAAACATATCAATGCAAATGCAATCTGGATGTGTTTGGAGCTGGTACTAAATACTGAACAGTGAATTTTACTCAGGATACAATTTCTCTTAGCATGCTTTAGGGTTATATCAGCAACAGTCACTTTACTTTAGAATTTTACAGTAAAGGGATGTTTAATGTACAGTTTTTTTTTTTTGTTTTTGTTTTTTTTCTTGCACCCACATCCTCTCCACAACCAGCATTACAATCTCAAACCAGCACAACAACCAGCTCCGACTAGGATAAACCAGTGTTGGTCTTCGCAGGAAGACAAATGAATGATAAACTGTTAAGTGCATCAGCACCACACAGACTGTAGACATTTAAGGGTCAGTTTTATTGATCTTTAAAGCTGGCGATCAATACAAATGAGTATTGTACCGAAACCTGCAAGTGCCTTGTTTGTTGTTTTTATGTTGCATAGCAGGTCCTTAACAGGGGGTTACAATCAGGTGGGTCAGTACATTGGCAGTGACAAATGGCTCTCCTCCAGGGGACTCTGATGTTGGCTCACTGACCTGATGGAGCAAGGCTGACGTCAAGAAATAAACGCCCAGCCAGTGGGAACAAAGGCAAGTGATCCCTGAGGAGCCCACTGGTAGAAGAGACAATTTGTTGAAAATATCAGGTTCTTTCAGGGAAATAGAAATGGCTGCTTTATGTTGTGGTGTCCCATATGGTTTTAAAAATGTGTTTAGTTTTAAGGTCTTAAATCACTAGGCAGGTTGGCCTAATACCTCTGAATCGCTGGTGAAAAAGGATTCTCCATAGAATGTGCTATAGCAAGGTTGCATTCCGTGGCTCGAGGTATTTCTGCAAATTGTGATATAGTTATCTTTACTGCAAGCAGACTTGGTATGTATCTTGAACTTATAAAATTCTCTATAGTGGTTGCATGGTATAGTGGGAGACTGGGAGAGCCCAGCATTACCTATGGGACAGCACAGACAACCACAGATATTTTTCGAGATTCGTTCGCAGCTGCTATGGTTTTCTGCAAACTAATTAAGTGTATTCTGACTCAGTGCAGGACTGACTGTCTATCTCTCTGGAGATTATGGTGTACCAAATCAAAGCTTTCAAAGATAATTTCTAGCACATCTGGACACAGTCACATCAAGGTAGAAATTAAAGATTGAGATCTTTAGTAATGCAGTGTGGTTTTTAATCCAAACTTCTCTGAAATAAGCATGGCATGAGAGATTATATAAACTGGTTTAACCCTCAAAGGAATGTCAGAAACTATTATTTTAAAAGGCTCCAGGATATCCTCAAGTCAAGCTCCAAAAAACTAGCAGCATCTGTTAGCTTGGAATCAAAACTTAATGGACCATAATATCTAGTTAAAATAGTTTAACATTGTGCTAAGTTAATGCCAGTTATTTTTTTTCTTAAAATAAAACAAGATGTTTCTGTTAAAAGGGTTCTGCTACATAACTCAGAAGGGTAATTCAAGCAGTCCTTCTGCACTTCAGTTGTTTCTTTCTAGTTCTGTAACATTTGTTATTCATTTTTTAAGCATGGTGGTAAATGCCTTGAGAATATGTCCCAATATGTTCATTCTAACATCCATCATAATTGAAATAATTGCATGCATATGTTTACACATAAAATATACCACAGGGTTGACTTACCATTCATAATCCTTAGTTATAAAGAACGATAACTTTGCACAATACTCTTTTCCCCATTTTCACCACCTAACTGTTTTATTTTTTATTTTTTTATTTTTTTTAATAATTTAGGCTGAAGACTGTGAAGATCACCTCAAACCAGATTTGCTAAGGCCGGAGAGACGTGAGCAATTTATATTGTCAATTTTAGCAGACAACAAAAAATTGAAAACTGATTTGTGGTTGCTAAACTATTTAAGCAATTTTATGATGCCCTGTTTGCAGTGAACATGTTTCAGCAGCTGCTATAGTAATTGGAATAATTTTGAAAAGACATTGACGTACTCCAAGAGAAGGAAAAATAGCTTCAGTTTGTCTTCTACCGTTGCAGTAACCTCACTCACTAAGAACGGTGGTAGATCAATAACTAACAGTTACCGAAGAAGCAATATATATGGGATGCCCACCTGTATAGCTTCTGGCTTAACACAACACTATGACTATAACTATGACTGGAGGAAGCCTGCTGTCACTGACAGCCTTCGCAGTGGCGCTGCAAGCACAGACCAGAATGGCAACGAGTGCGGGAAGGACTGCAAGCAGACACACCCCAAGTAGAGCTGAGCCCAGCGACTGCAAGTGAATCTGCAAAGGTAACCTCATTCGTTGTGCAAAAGTACCGGCGGGAACTGGAGCAGGTCTTGAACCTACAGTTACCACGAAAGCGAATATAGGGATGCCCACCTATATAACACTCTTTGCTAACCAGCATTTTGAAAACTGGGGAAAGCCTACTGCTAGAGCCCTAACAATCTTCACACTAATTCTGCAAGCAGAGCTTAATGTGGCAACGAGACACTGAGCTTGACCCGAGCGCGTGTCTCGGTCTTTAGTATTTCTGTGGCAAAAAACAGAAAATACACACAGTTCACGGGGCGGCTGCCAGGACTAGTGTAGTACAGAGAAGGCAGAAAGGAGGTGTTAGTGCGAAAGTAACGGGCGAAGGAACCCGACTTTAGAGAAGTGGACTGCGGTCTGGATAGAAAAGAGATCCCCCACCAGAGAGCCGTCCTCTGCGGAGGAGAGGGCTTGGTCTTGAAGGCTGCGGCCCCGGCGATCTGAAAACGTGAGAAAAAACTCTGTCTCGCAGAGACCTGAAAGGAAGTAACAGAAAAGGGGTTCCCTGACCGATGTGGTGCTGCCCTCGGATGAGGTGAGACTGCGGTCTCTGAAGCCGGGAGCAGAGGAGCGTCCCGCAGGGAACATGTAAAGAACAAGAATATGTGGGTTAGTTGGGACTCGAGCACTGAGAGATTAAAGCGGGCCATGTCCCGAAATGTTAAATATAGGATAGAGCCTCACTGCGATGAGGTAAAAAAGCGCATGATCTGCGAAAGGATAGTGTGGCTGGGGGTCCCCTCCGACTCACGCGGTGAGAACCTCCCTTAAATAAGGTTGAGGAAGCACAGCTTGCCTAAGGTCGGGGAAGTGAGGCTCACTTACCCCCCAAAGAATGGACCCCCGGCTCCCCGCAGAACCTCACCGTAAGACATACAACAGAGCACGTGCCAATGCATAACATAAATTCGAGAATGAAAAGACATACAAGACAAACAGAAAGGGGTTAGAAGGGTTAGTGTATAATGGTTATGTGTTCACCTGCCGCTCAGTGGAGAGGAAAACCTCTGGTAGCCCCGACGGTCAGGTAGCCCCCTACTCCGGGTATGCGAACGATTTTCTGATGAGCCATGATGACTAATGAAGACGCGGATGAAGTTGATGGAGCTGCGCTTTGAATGGCGCTGTTGCTGGGCTGGATACTGGACAGGGCAGGAAAGACTAACATTGGAGCTCCTGCAGCGAAATAGAGAAACTGAATGATAAGCATCACTTGAGTAGGTAGGACAATTGTTGATAATATCTTGGCAGCACTGTGCAAAGAAGTGACCTGCAGAGAAAGGAGCAAGAGTTTAGATATTAGCAAAAACATTAAGCTGAAGCATGAATGACGGAGTCTGAGCGTTTGCTACAAACCAAAAAACGCTAGACAGGGAAGGTGTGTGTTATTAGGGTTTAAATAGGAGATTGGTAATGATAGGCAGCAATTAAAAGTCCCGGCACGCCCCCCCACCCCAAATTCCACCGAAAGGCTAACATAGAAAAAAATGTTTTCTCTCACAATACAGTAGCAAAACAGTTAATGACATTTTAATGCATTTTTTATAATTAAAAACATTGAAAGGAAAAATGATGACAATGTTGTGTCAGCAGTCCTTTTATGCCCTAGTAGGCGGACTGGCTGTGCAGCTTTGATATATCTATTCAGGTTTTCATGGTCTTTAAGGATAAATACCCATTAGGTAATGGTTTCATTTTGTACTTGATAGGGAACTGTGGAATAACTAAGATGTATAATATCTATAAATAAATACATTATAATTTATATTAGGGATAGAATTTGACTTATATATACATGTATGTATATTGGTAAGTTTTACAGACAAAATAACCACCCAAAGGTTAGCTTGACTTCCCCTGCTCCTTGCCCTCTGGCCTGTGCTAGCTGTGAACCTGTGCTGAGTTTAGCTAAAACAACTGTGTAGCCAAGGTAACCACGAAGAAACCAGAGTAAATGTGTGTTCCAGTCCTTAACCAGCACTAGCCATCCTAACAAAGATTTTGTACCTAATCAACATCTACTTTCCTCCTTCTCATCAGTCTTTGTATTGTGTTTCCCATTCTTTGACAGCATTGATGCCTGCTCATTTATTTCCAGTTAGGTCTAGCAACATTCCAATAAACTGCTTCCCAGCACCCTTTGCTGAGGACTCAATTTTCAATGGTGAAATTTCTCAATTCACATCAGCTTGCCGTTTATCTTCATTTTCAATTATGTTTTCCTACTGCCACAAAGTAAACAAAGACATTAACTGCTACCGCCCACCCCCACCCCCACCTCTAACATATGCACAGATAGTACAAACATGTTTCCCCAGCCCCCATCACTTAAGCAGAGCACATCTGGTGGCAGTAACTTAGACAGGAGCGAGAGAGGGAGAAGCTGATATGAATTTCAATTTTATGTCTGTGTCTCTGAGTGTTGAGGGAAAAAGAATAGGAGTAAGGGGCTCCCTGGAGATTCAGTGACCTGCTATTCTTTCAACAACCTAATTCCTATCATCTGGTCTGAAGCTAAAATAGCAAAGCAGGTTTCACCTGAAATGCACTTATTCTACTCCTGATAAACTAATACAGTGAATGTAGTGAATGTGATTTATTGCTGGGGTCTTTGGCATGCTTTATTCACAAGAAGAAGAAGAAGAAGAAAAAAGATTTTGTGGCGAAACAAATGCAGTTTTTCACATACTGTATATTGTTATACAGTTGTTAAATCTATATTTGTATCGGTGTAATACAGGAGTGTCCAATCAGGTCCTGGAGGGCCATTCCTCTCCAGGTTTACTTCGAGGTCAATTAAACAATTTAGAACAGGGATGGTACAAAGACCAGGGGTGGAAGGGCCAACTTTGGATACCCATGTGTCAAATACTGCAACACTGTAGAGGGGATCTTGGGTATCAAAGCTACCAGCTGTCTTAAAGAAGCAGCTCTCTTGGTCAATGCAGTAGGAGTGCTTAGTGAGACTCCTCCATGGTAACTAAAGCCAGGGACGGCCGGTTAACAGTGTTCGCTTGCTCACTGAACCCCCAGTCTCTTATTAATGAATTACGCTTCCCTCCTTCTGGGTGATGTGCGTTTCATTTCCCCCCTCTCACGTGACACTAGCACATCAACAATGCCGTTCATCCCATCTTTTTAATGGGCTGAAGCAGGGCTGTGCCCGTCGTGCACATCCGCAGTAGCAGCCAATCGTCAGCCAGGACTGGCTAAGATTGGCTTAAAACTGTCTGGATGCAGCACAGCTGGTCAGCATGCATGGTGATTAGGCGATCAGCACGCATGTGCCAAGACAACAAAGTCTATAAATATGAGCAGCAGGACTTCATCTCTTCTCAGTCTTGCATGGTGTGTTGATTTGCGGAAAGACAGAAAATGTTTATACTGTTTAAATATTAAAATAAAATTATTATCTTTGTCTAACTTTAAATTAATGTTATTTGTCTTATTTGTTCAATTTTGTTTTTTTCACAGTTTTAATCTGCCCCCTCTTCTCCTGAGGCTGCTGTTTTTCAGCAGTGCTTTAACTTAAGCTCAGTAACATCTTGCTGTGTTTGGCAATTTTTTCTTAGTTTTTTTTGTGTGTGTGTGTGTGTGTGTTAATTTACCGACCACTACTGCAATACTATGGTATCTCTACAATTGTGCTACCGTCTCAGGACCACTGTGCAATATTTGTTCCAAATGTGCTGCCATAACAGGTACTGTGATACCTGCTAAGCATTTGACGAGGTTAAATAATGGTGTCCCAGTGGCACTATATTTTTGCAATTCTTTGATAAAGGGTGTACTGGTGAATACAACAGGTTTTGTTTCCTGTTAAGGTTAGAGAGAAGCTTCTCCAAAATGATATACATCTTCAACCATTAGAACATTTGAAGATATTAGAAAAGACTTCAAGTCGAAACATTTGTCTCTGAGTTTTAATTTCTTTTAGGATTTCTAAGGTTAGAAATGCTGTGCGTATGAATCTATATTGGATTTGTCCTCCAATATTTACATAGACTAGCTATTTGATCATACATGGCGGTTTCCCCATGGGGGTTGCTGTTCTGGAAGGGATAAGACAGGGTTCTGGGATCAATACCACAGCTTATTTTAATTGTATTATTACTTGTACTGTGATACTTGAAATGTATCTGCTTACGATTGTAAGTCGCCCTGGATAAGGGCGTCTGCTAAGAAATAAATAATAATAATATTTTGTGCAAGAGCTGAAGGATCTCTAATGCTCACAAATCATCACATCACCTCAGTTTACATCTCACCTAAAGGGCGCAGCATTTCTGACAGCATAGCACCACTATCTCCTGTGTTGAAGTGTTAAAGTATTAGAGGAAGTCTCCACAGATGATGAGTAGAGCATTTTTTCCCCGAATACAAGTAGAAAGTACAATTTCGATAAAGAATAAGCTTAACTGAGAAAAATCATAGAATACAGCTGTGGACCAAATATTAGGATCAAAGTGTATTGTCGCTGTGAGTATGAAGCCAATATCAAGACGTTAGGTCTTTATACAGAATTACACTGTAGAGTCTAAACCACGAACTAGTGTCTGTGTTTTTCTAAAATACTCCTATTGTAATAAGCCAGCTATTCAAATATTGGTGTTCTTCCACAACCTTTAATAATGCATTTGGATATGTGTGCTTTTCATTTCAAGTCTGAATCTGCACAAGAAACAGTTTTTAAGAAGGAAGCATGAAAGAAGACACAATGATCTCCACAAGTTTACTGGAGTTTCACTATACATATATCAATTTAAATTTTGTATTCTCTGCATGTGTAACAGGTCAGAGACTGAGCGCGAACCGGGGACTCTCCGAACCGCAATCAAGCATCTTAACCACAATGCAAAAGAGCTGGGCTCACCTGCATGCATGGTTACAGAGATTTTAACCTCATCTCATCTCACTGACAGGGGAAAGGACTGAATCCATTGCGGCGGTTTATCACACAACACTGCCTGTTTCACTAGCTACCCTGCAAATTGTGCTCACCACTGCCATACAGGGTTTGCATGTAAACAGCATTGTGATTGGTGTTTTACAAAAACAATCACTAATTGGCCCATTGAGACTTGTCACATTACATGGTTGTACATCACTAAATCCAACCAATTACAAGGCTTTTCACATGATCAAACACAAAGCTTCAAAAATGGCTTCCCCAGCGAAGCCTCTTGTCCCACTCCGATTGTTCCAGGTGTTGTTATTCTCATTGGAAAGCTGCATATGTCACTTCAGGTCTACATGGGTAGAGATAAGGTACATAAAGATTTACATGTTTAGAAATTGTCACTTTAGCATCCTGCCAGAAATGTAATAATGCCTGCAATGTGTTTCCAACACCCATTTAAACTGGGGACTAGAAGTGGAAGTTTGGCCCATTGAGGCTTGTCACATTACATGGTTGTACATCATTTATTAATTAATGATGCCACTGTTTGAGCTGCTGCAATTTCATTTGGTAAGCTATTCCCTGCAATCATTATTCCCTGTTTAAACAAATTCTTCCTAGTTTCTAAAACTCACTTTTACTTAACTTTCATATGTGCCCTTTGGTCCTACTAAGTTTTAAATAGATTTTTGAGTTAACCCTGGGAGCAGTTCTAGTGGAGCAGGTGTGTTCTGCTTACAGTCCATTGATAGCCATTCACTTACCAGGCATTAGAGTACCATAAAAAAAAAGATTAGCTAACCATATCTAATACAAGGTTTTCCATTGGAGTGTGGTGTGGTTTTACAATGGATATCAACTCTCAAACCTCGAAGACTGGATTAGTTTAATGTCATTGTGAAGACTGGCTGTGTGTTGTGGTCAATTACCATGATAAAGTTTACTTTTTTCAAAATTATTGAAAAGGTTTTTTTGAATCATTTGTAAAATGTATTTTTAAGACAAGGGGTAGAAAAATGTGGATAAAATTTTAAAAAGGGGGCAGGGGGGAAGAACCATAAGCTTTTAACTTCAGAATTAATTATTGAATGACTATTTTTGTGTATCAGCATTATTCAGTTAAGAGTTGGAAATTAAACAGCAGATGAAAAGTACAGAGTAAACAGACAATCTTTTTGCTCTTTAATACAATCCTGCTTCTGGAAACAGTGGAGACAGTCAGTGTTTACAGTAGACTTGGGCTCTATTGTATTTGATTGTTAAAGATAAATCAGTTTTAAATAGGCCTTTACGGACAGCCAAGACGTTAGAGAGAGCTGTATGAGTGTGTGTCCAAACAACTATTAGATGCTGGAAGAAAACCAAAGAAAAATATCAACAATTTTACAAAGCCTACACTGCCCTCTGCTGGTTGTTCTCATAATGCACTCAAAAACATTGCAGTGGTATCCACTGGTGACTCACTCGGTCCATTCCAGTCCTGGACCACGTACTTGATGCCAAGGTTCAGTTAACCAACTCAACAATTGAAGGCATTTCAATTTAATATATAAGGATGTGGTTGGAAGTGAACCACAAGTGAGCACTACTGTACAGCAACTTTAATATGAATTCTACCCAACACTGCCCCAAAGGTTCCACTTGAGAAAGAGAGGTATCTATAGCCTTTTTATTATGCAGAAATGTCTCTAATTAGCTTGAGTACATATTCCACTGCCCTAAATTATTGTTCACTGCTGCTTCATTTCAAGTATGATCTCTTAACCTTAATAGTGATAAAAAGAACAGGAGCCCCCTAATACTTTGTGTTCAAAAGTGCAGTGTGTTTTAAAACAATGGAATAGGCTGCAGGATGGAGCGAATCACCAGAGCAGGTAGGAAACATTGTTTTGTGATCGGACCAAAAGAACAAAGTGACGTGGATTAGCCATGTTTCGATGTGAAGCATGATTAAAGAGTTAGAAAGCAAAACACTAGACAGAGAAGGAGCATGAGATTTAAATAGGGGGTTAATAATGATAGACGTTAATTAAGCAGCCCCAGCTCCCGCCCCCAGAATCTCGCGAGCTAACATCTCACCACCAGCTTAATTTTACCACTTGCACACTGTTGCCATCTACTGATTGTAATACAACTTCACATTACTTTATCACTAAAGCCAGGAAATCTGATCATTAAATGCTGAATGTTTCTGAAGCCCTTAATTATAATTTATATATGTATAAAAACAATTTTATATTCGGTACTTTTAAACTATTCACTTAAATACAGTGCATTAAAACAGCAAAAGCGCATCTGCTTTCACTAACAGTTTCTAAGTGATATAGAAAAATGTAATGATTTGTACATTTAACAATTATTCATTTATATACAAGTTTTACTTTACACAAATTTAACCCAAAAAAGAACAAAAAGGAATATACAAAATATGAATTCCCCCCATTCATATTTTCCCCACCCAAGAATGAATTCTGCAAGGGTGCGATGTCATCAAAACCAAAGCAGCAGCAAGTTACAGTAGATAACTGTAAAGTTACTATCTGAAAGCAAGTGGTCTATATCAGAAATGTGAGGTTAAAACAATGTGGCAACAATGTTCACTAGACACCACCTAGACGCCATGTCAAAACATGTGGTCTATATAACTGATGTGGCCAGAGGTCAAAGGATGTAGAAGTGAAATGGAACTTAAAAGAAAAAATCAAGGATTATAGCTGTGTAACACACGTTAAGACAATAACTCAATGGTGTACTGTCAGAATCTTAAGTCATTGCTTCAATGCGAGGTCAAGATCATGCTCAGCAACACATTTAGCATGCAGGTTTTACGTAATACCCATGAATATGAAGCCACTATCTCAAATGTTTCCTGTGATGAGGCTTTTACATTGTAACTGCGTTGGATTTGTAAAACACTTCTTACCTGCAGGACACTCATACAGACCTTAACTCAAATGTTGTCTTGCCAGTGGCAGATAGCTGTTGTGGGTTGTCTTGAAAATTAACAGCCATCAGCCTTAATCCATATTCTTCATGTACCCAAAAAAGTTTTAAATACCAGATTTATTGGAACCAGATTCGACTACATGTATGAACAGACATGTTGCCAGACACAAAGTTTTCTTGTGTATGCAGGTTTGTGTTAGATATGATAAGGATAGACCAACACACAGTTGTTTGATTTGACATTTTTATTTATTTTTTTTGTGTGTGACATAACAAATAAACATTCTTACAGTTTTTGCGGTTAACTTTTTTGTCTGCAATTGCCAACTTTGAAGCATTGATTTGAATTTGAAAAAAATAACTGAATATGCTGCAGAACATCTGCAAATTCAAGGCGAATGTCAAACCCCATTTAAAAATAACAATTAAAAGTAGTATTCAGCAATTTGTTTCTGCTTTTGCCAAACGCCTTAGTTTGGGGAAAGTCTTTAGCAACAGATGCACAAACATTTGTTATTCCAAGTGGTCTACCTATTTTGTACTAGAACAGGTCTTAAATTCAAATTCAGTGAGGAATTCTGTAATAGAAGAATGGCCCTACAAAGAGACCTTTAAAACGTATTGTCTCTGTAAACGGCAAGCTCCACTTTTTTTTTGGCCACATATTCTATCTATTCATTAAGTTTGAAACATTTAAAGCAGTCAATGGTGTGAATGTCTTGTGGTAATATTTATTTTTGACAAGGATGCTAGTTACCAATTGGTTGCCAATTCATTTTTTAATGAATTAAAGTCATACCACACTAACTATATTCTTTAGTCACTGGGTGTCAGACTAATTTGCAACCTACAATGCAGCACAATTCAATTGAAAAATTATCTTAATTCTGTGATGACAAGAAAATTCTTCAAAAAAAAGTAATACTGATCTATATACAAATTAGCCAATAACCGTGTTGAGAATTAAATGTGCATGGCTTTTCCAGATTAACATGGGAAGGCCTCTCCTCTATACTTTTCTCCACTTTTGGGCAAATTCACTGGATGGTTCAAGAGAAACAACATACAAAACCATGGACAGTCAAGGAGCATGCTGCATCAACATGGACCTGATAAAATACTACATTTAGAATTTGTATACCTGTAAAAAATTAAAAAGATCTACTCAACTTTGAAATATACATTGAAGCTTGGAATGCCCTTGATGTTCAAGTCACACCAACATTTCCCTTTACATCTAATTTCAAGACAGAACACCAAATTGGGTGATCATTTTGAAAACTAAAATCATAACCAAAAAATCTGATGGAAGTTAAGATCAAAATGTACATCCCACTAGTGTTTGCCAATTAACTAACAAAAAAAAAGTACATAATTGTGAGACTTTCCAAAAAGATACAGGGCTGTGTTCATAGTCAAGAAGGATTTTGTTATACACCACTGAAATTAACTGGAATCAACAAGAGATAGCGTAAATCTGTGTGTAGGTCGAAATGCTCAGAATCATTATTGGACACAAACATCACATAGAATAATTACATTAAGGCTAGCATAAAAAAATTACCTAACCCAAAGCAAATGACTTGGACACCTACATACCCAGAAGTGAGCCAAACCCAGTGCCAATATGAAGATTCATTTATTTATTTAAAAAAGTCAGAATGTGTGTTACTACGGAGCCCGGGAGAGACATGAGAGGAAAAAAAAAAAAAAAATTGATAGCAAGACATATAGATAATATATTTCACATGTCCCCTCCCGGGCACCGTAGGTTACAAAATAGTTGCTTGGTTAGTTCCCCTTTAGTAAGTGGGCCTCCAATTCAATATAAAATTTCAAGACAAATTAAAACATTAAAAAAAAATACATTTTAAAAATGCATCAAAAGTTGATATAAAATTAACACTGTGGGTTGTTTCACTTTGGAATACAGGTGTCCTATGTATATTTTCTAGATACATGTATTAAATGAATATCTTCTATATAGATGAAAAAGCAGACTGTTTCATACACATTTCCCAGGTAGTACAGAGATCGAAAGTCATTCTAGTGAAGTTGTGTGCTGCTTCTTTTTTCTATCTATACCCTTGTTTTCAGGAACATGTTTATAAGGACACTTTTCTTTTTTCGTGCACCCTGCAGTCCTCCAGAAAACACACTCTCCAACAGCCTTCCCCCTGTAAATGAACAAGTTTATAAAAACCTTGATTTGAGTGGACACAAATTTATGAAAAATGTATTTCAGAATTTATTGCAGCATTTTTTAATGAACAGTCTGCTAAGGAAGTTAGATCACAGCTGCAATTGCAAATTTAACACACACACATTATGATTTAATATCACCTTCATTAGTGATTGAGTACTTGATTCTTAACTTACACAACTACGGGTTTAGCAGGCTGTGCAGCAGCAATCTTCTTAACAGCAGAGGGTACGTTTGCCCTTCCTTGATTTTTATAAGAGTTATCAGGATAACGGATAATTAGCTTGGTTCCTTCAATTTCCAAGCCCTAAAGGGCAATAAAATGAAAACAGTTAAAAGGTTTCTCTGCTGTAACAGGTTTGGACAAAGGCAGTCCATACCCCAACTCCCACTGCAAAGTTATTTGTAACTCCAAATCTAGAACTGAAGAAAAACACACTTGATAATAGGGCTTTTTTTTTTTTTTAGGACCGTGCAATAGTCATCATTTTAAAGTGGTCCTTAATGACTTAAATTTGCACAAGTCTAACACTGTCATTTTTAGAGTTTGGTGTGAACCCTTTCACAAACTATCTGTCAGATAATTTGAGTGTTCTCTATGGGTTAAGTGTTATATAAAACGGTGGAGAGTGCAACACAAATATACTCCATTTAAAATACTGTTGTGGTTTTCACATGGTTTGAGTTATACAAAAGACTGCAAGGGTGTACATAATACTCCAAGAATGACCATTTCCTCTGACAGCGTATGTAACTGAGCATATTCTCTATATGGACAACCACACACAACCTGACATTACCTGGAGTGTTTGGATGGCCCGTTCTGCAGCTTCCTTGTTCGAGTAGTTAACAAAGGCACAGTGTCTATCATAGAGCATCTTAACACTGTTGATTGGACCAGCCCTGCAGTGAGAAAGAGGCATGAGTGATACATGTATATACAGCACACAACAGCATGAGAATAATACACCAATACATAGGGCACACATCAGCATGAGAATGATATTTTCCAAGGGCAAAACAAATCTGTTTGAATGCAGATTTTAAAAGAAATGCAGCTGCAATGCCCATTTTTAAAGCATTAAAATGATTACAAGTGTTATCAATAGATAAAGAACATGGATCTAAACTTGTTCATATTTATTACAGATCAGTTGTAAAACTAGCTGCATTTGGTTGGTGTTCTGCATTCTTGTAATCAAACTGAATCTTCAGACCCCCTTGCTAGTGCAGTCACCATTTTAGGATAGCACAATATATTTGGTCGAAATGGTGATAACTGGTTGAATTTAATTTCCAATTTAAATGTTTTATAATTAACCATAATGAATACATTACTGATATGCAGATATACTTACGAGTTAAAGATGCGCAGCAGTTGTGTCTGTGATATAGAATTAGTCACATTTCCTACCCATATAGGCTGCTCTCTGTTACAAAACAAGCCACAAATTTGAATTAAAATAAGAAAACACACAACATAATGCAATACACAGAATGCAGACGTGCATGCATTTTATATATATATATATATATATATATATATATATATATATATATATATATATATATATATATATATATATATATATATATATATATATATATATATATATATATATATATTAGACACACACACACACACACACACACAGTCCTACCCCCATTATAACGATAATACAGTATAATTGTTAAGGGATTTAAAATTAACTGTCATCTCCCATTTGGTCTTCAAACTGCTTATTAAATGGGTTTATGAGAAGGTAAACAAGTGAAGACAGAAGTTGCAGTTACCCAGGCTGTATGTTTGCTTGGGTAGCACTTGGTTGAAGCACAGGTTTTAGTTGTGTGGTCTGGGGTACTTCGGGTCGTGGCACAGACTTCGTAGCACAGTGGACTTTTCTTCCACTCACTACCCACTCCTCTTCCACAGCATGGCCATTTCCAGCTACAACAGCGTTTTCTTTTATTACAAGATGATTCCCTTCTGAAACAGAAAGGAAGAATGGAAATACATTCATTTCTAACCCTTGTCCTTGACGGCCATTCTAAATTATGTTCTCGATTAAGAACCATGGAATAGGTTGATTCTGATCTGAAGAGGTTTTCAGCAGTCTTCTTAAAAACACACAGCAAGTGATTACTGCAAGTATAAGCCCTGCAAAATTATGCATGTATAATGTAGTTTCCTAAAAAGTTGGCAATGTTGGTATCCAATCAGTAACGCCATTGTAAGAAGACCTCCATTGGGATGCTGGTAGTTCATGATGCAGTATGCCATTAGTGTGTACAGGACTACACATGTACACAGTTAATGTGAATATATAGAAAAAAGACGGAATCTGAGTACAAAAATTCACACATTGTACTTCTACTTCTCACTTTTTAAACAAAAAATCCCAAGGTGTAAATCAGAAACTGATCCCAGGACATGCAGTCTACTAAATCAACAATTCAAAGTAACTGAAGATATTCCATATGATAAATCATGTGGGTGAGTGTGTCTTTTCTAGGTCCCAGAGATTTAAAACATGGAACAACTTTACTCCTCCAGCATTTACCATGGATGTTGTACAGTGCTTCTAGTGCCTTATGAACTGTCCCATGGATTATTAAAGCATTTGTACTCTGTTCTCGAGTGAAGCCCATTTCCTGTATGAAGAAAGAGGAGAATATCAGCCACTAACAGTAGTCAAATCTGTCATACATGTAAAGAAAATGCATGTAAAACGAGTGGGGCAGAGCAATTGGATATACTTAATAGATTTCCCGTCTACACAAAACAAATATAAAGTGCATCTTGTTTCCATCCCTGCCACAACCCAAAAACGTTTCTACAAAATACTCAACATTCCACAACATGTGCATTTGCATGACAAGAAATCAACTCTCCAGAGGTCCAACTACAACCACAGTTTGCTAGCAAGATCAGAGACTGCTTCTGTTTTGACTTACTTTGTGCATCCTTTGCCCCTTATGCACTGTACTACCTTTTGACTTGAGCTCCCCATATAAAGCAAGTAATCTATTTAAAAAAAATCACACCAACTTAAGAGTTAAAATGGTTACTTTGATCAAAGTTGTTTTCCTATATACATACCATCAACTGGATAATTTGGACTCTCATCAGCTCCTGAGCTGCATCAGCACACGTGTTATCAAGTTTTAACACTTCTTTTAAAGCAATTACTGCTTCAGCATATCTCTGGGGGGGGGAGAAAACAGACTGTGGTTTACTTGAAGACAAAAATGTGCACAGTCACCCTTAATACAGACTCTCTACCCCCCTCCCCCCATATACCCAATACACTGAAATAAGTTCAATTACTCATTGGTATTCAAAATGGCTACAAGTTGCACTCATTTCAAAATGAGAATTGGACAGTTTTCTTCAAATTACACTCAGCAATTACCTTCAGTCCAGCTAATGCTTTTCCTTTTCTAAAGTATCCTTTTGTCCAAGAGGAACACATGCTGAGGGATATTTCTGCATCATTTAGAGCTTTATCGTATTGCATCAGTCTCTCATAGCAGAAAGACCGATTACCGAAGAGTCTGAAAAGAAATAGCGAAGCGTTTATTTCAAGTGAGGATCAATACTCTTGTACCACTCCCCTCGTCACTCTTACACAGACACCTGTATGACCAGTATCTGTAATATAACAAATAATTTTGTTTACAGTTAAACTCTCTATTTTCTTAATTCTTTCCAGTTTTACAGCTGGGAAAGATGAAGCACAAAGTAGTCGAGTAGACTTGGTACAGGTCACACTATGCAATCCATCGCCCTGAATACCAAGACATAACTAAAATGACGTGCTGCAGTGTACAGACCTTGCTGTTATCAGTACTTGTTTCCAAACCACCACACAAAACTGTCCCAATACTGCCTTGCACAATTCTGCTATTTAAGTCACAGAACAAATATTGGCCTCTTTGTTTGCCTGTCTTAAAACAAAAAGAAAAATTATTCTTACCTATACTCCTTTGGATTAAACTTGATTGCATCGGTGAAATATGACACAGCAAGTTCAAAGCGACCACTACTGGCCAACTGATTACCTATAACTGGAAACCAAAAATTGAGTTAATTTATGCAAGGCTCAAGGGTATAGCAAAAAATAAGCGTAATCTTGAACAAAAAAAAAAAAGTTTTCTAACTAGTGAATGAATGGAGAAGAGAATAGTGGCAGTCAGGATTTGAATCATCCAGAGAAGAACAAAGCACAAGGTGACTTTGGGTTTGAAAGGGTGAGAAATTCTTACCTGCTAGTTCGAAACTCTTAACTAAAATTGCATCACTGTCTTCATTGCCATTCTGTAAAAGAACAGAACAAGAGTATTACACAAAGCAAAGCTGCATGGTCTGGTAAGGTACTATCTATATGCAGAGCTCTTAATGGTTGTATAATCTTGATCCACTGTCTCTTTACACTGTCGTTGCAACATCATTTGCTGACCTTGCCACGCACTGGCTCCAACATGCCTCAGGTGTCTATTTTACCTCTTGTATCTCCTTCTTCACAACTTGTTTCATGTCTGTATCCTTTTCAGGCTTTTTCTTTTTTTCTTTCTTCTCAGTTTTAGGTTTTAATTCCATTTTACGTTTTGCGATGCTGGCAGCTTTCGATACAAAGCTGCAGGTCAAATCCAGCTGATCCTAGGATATTAAAACAAACAAAAAAACATTCGTAAAAATAGTAAGCACACCACATTAGTTTCTTTCCTGCATTTAGTGTTTGTATAACATGTCGAAGACTGTATATCAAAGTGGCAAATTGGAAAATCTTTTTAATGATGATTTAAAGCTTTTCAAAAAAGTAAGAGTGCTCAATGCCAGTTCTAAAAATATACATGCACTAAAGTTAAAACTGACCACCTACCTCAGATTCCTCCTCCCAGCTTTCTTCTTTACTGCCATCCTCATTACTAGATTCATTTCCATTTATTGCTTTATGTTTCTCTGAAGATTCAGGTGGTATTTTTGCAGACAACATACTAGCATCTTTTTTATTTGATTTATTCTTCTCTTCATCACTATCTGCGATATTGACATTCAATAATGTTTCAGCAAGACACTGGTGGGAGGGGGAGAGAAAGCAGCAATCACTTACAAAAGTACAGAGACCAAATCTTATCTCAAAGCACTCATTAGAGCAAGCAAATGTAAAGACATAACTTAGTCAAATGACCGTAAGAAATTTGAGAAAGAACCCATACTTACATTTGCTTCATTTTTATTTTCTTTTTCTAATTTCTCTTGTCTCTTTCTCTCTTTTTGTCTCTGTAAAAAAACTGGAGTTTAGTACCGAACCAATACCTTTACTTAAAATGCAAGAGACCAACTCAACAATCTTCAGGAATTACAATGTTAAATTAATCAAACATTAATGGAATACAATTTATTTAAAAAATATTCACCTTTTTCTTAAGCCTTTTCTTTTCAGCTTTTTGTTTAACTCTTTCTTCCTCATCTACTAATTCTTTTGCATTTTTTTCTGCTTCCTGAAAAACAAAATAAAAATTAACTCTACACTTTAGTTTCAACTACTAAACCATGGCTAGGCAACATAGGCACTTTCAACTGCATTGAACCAATTACAGTACTCCTCTTCAAGTACCTTCATGACGATACAGTTGGGTGCCTCATGAGAATAGAAGTGTAAGTGAAATGATATTATGGAGCCACCACCCTGCCACTAACTGGTTTGCTAGTGTAGAAGGGCCACCTTATATAAGGGGAGTACTATACAGTAAGTCACTAAGCACTTGATCTCACCTCTGACAAAATCTGATTTGAGAAATGTGAGGGTTATATTTGAAAAATGACAAGTTTTTTTTGTTTTTTTTTTAAACTATGAAACATTGCTAAAATCAGATATTTTCTTTCTTTGATGATGCAACACTTTTGTTTCATCTAGATGACTAAATGCTGTATTTGTTGGCTTTCCAGGTCATGCCTCATCACATTTGCTGCTTGTCCAGAATGCTGCAAGGAGTTCTCATTAGAACAAAAGAAATGGGCTCATATAACTCCTCTCTTGGTTTCACTGCACTTGCTTCTACTGCATTTCATTTATTTAAAAATTATTGACATATAAAAGCACTAAATGGTTTGGCACTGGATTACCCAAGAGAGATTCTATTCACTTTAAGGAACCTCTGCGTTTCCCAAAGGTAAAATTGGAAAGAGGAGACAGTGCATTTAGTTATAATGCCCCCTTTTTTTTTTTATTAGAGATGCTGCTTCGGTCAATATTTTTAAGTTATGATTAAAGACTTGCTTTAGTTTAACTTTAACCTGACTTAAATATAATTGTTTTAATCTATTTTATTTGCCTTTTTATTTTGATTGTTACTGTTATTTATTGTTACTTTGTAATTTTTACAACTTCTTGATATTGCACACTTCTTTCTGTTTTAACGGACAAGTAAAGCACTTTGAGATACAGTGGTATGAAAGACGATATATAAATAAAATAAATTGTAATTGAATTGAAATTAATCCAATAACTACACCTATTAAACCTGGAGAAGAGCAGTCTACCCAGCTACTAAACCTTTACCCATGAACTATGCAAATTACAAACCCCAGACAAGTCATGTGTTCATTTTACACCATCTTATTATCACCCCCGTTTATTGACCATGTCAAAAAAAAAAACTGTTTATCAACAGGTAATTACCCAAGTAATCACAAGACCAACAAATGTTTGGACAAGAAATCTTACTCAGTGTCTTCATATATCCAGCTTCTTAAAGCAACAGCAATTGGATATTTAAAACATTTAAAATATTTATAAAAAACACGAAGTCAGCCTTGTCAAGCTGTGTGAATTCTTTAAAATGCAGCATATACCAGAAAGTATGTTAAGTGAATCTTGTTAAGTCTCCTGGAAGCTGCATGTATACAGAAGTTTAGAGGAATGAACATCAATAATCACATATCAAACTAAAACTACATATTTCTGCTTGTCTTTTAATGAGTGTTGCCAGTTACAACACACCAATTTATATAGGGTGCTGCCAATAATAGCACATTGACCTTGTGAAACGGCTTGTTCATTAAAATCTTTTGCATGCATTTAAAGAGGGTGTGGTTATTTTTTCAGGTAGTGAGTCTGAATATTCTAGGAATCGAGTATTCTAAATAAAATGACTAATTGAATACATTGATCTAGTTTTGAATACTCGTTAATTTCTAAAACAAATGGAAAAATAAGCCAATCACACCAAAAAAAAACTTGGCCCGGTATTTGAGATGAAGAAGTTAAGTGATCAGCCACTACAATTCTCACCACACTGAAAATGGACAGGGGGGCGGGTTCACTTCATTACCTAGCTCTGCTATTGGCTAAGGGAGTAAATGAACAGTG
The DNA here is from genome assembly GCF_902713425.1 of Acipenser ruthenus. Taxonomy (NCBI): domain Eukaryota; kingdom Metazoa; phylum Chordata; class Actinopteri; order Acipenseriformes; family Acipenseridae; genus Acipenser; species Acipenser ruthenus. The sequence continues at coordinate 93,111,995 of NC_081190.1, read as the reverse complement.
AAAATGGCATCTTTAAAAAAATAAATAAAAAAAGCAACACGTGGAGGTATTTTGAAAGGTTCAAACGAGACCACCATACAATGTAATCTCTGCAGCACAAGTATTTCGTATCATAAAATCAACAAGTTAAATAATCAAATCATCTAAAATGCAAGCACCTATCTGCTACTTTGGAAGTAACTTAATTTCCACCAGAAAAGTTAAGAAAACATATCAGGCCAGGATAATGTGTGTGATTATTTTAAAAGCATAGTGCAGGAGCCGTGCTGTTGTAGTTACGTTTATCATTTCTGGTTACCACTGTTCATAATACACTCTGTGCGTTGACAAGCAGGTTTTAAAATTGTGAATACATTTTTATTTATTTATTTATTTATTTATTGTTATAGTGGTTTGGTATAGTAAAAAGCTAGAACCACTAGAGAGACCCTCCCTCTGCTGCATACATTATCCTGGGACTAGGGCAGAAACACATGAATGGGAGAATTTTCTTCTACTGAATTTGCAATGTTTCATTCCTGCTTGCCTTCAACAGCTTGTTTTTCTGCAGAGATCTGTTCCAACGCAGAATTACATGTCTCTACATTAGAATACTCATTTTTTTGTATTTTGGTTGTTTTTTTGAGAGATTCAATATGCAGCCACTTTACCTGGCTACCAGTTACAGTAATTCAGCACTTACCTCAGCTGTAACACCCATTTTATAATTGAAAGGTAAATTCATATCCAAGCTCCTTGGCCTGTGATGTGGGTCTAGAAACGCTCTTGGAAATCCACAGTATGTGGATCTCTGTGCATAATCAGGATCATAATCAGAATAGCAATATTCACTTTCACTACATTCATCATTACTATCATCCACATCATAGGCATCATCTTCAAAATGGTATTTAAAACCAAAACCTGTAAAATAAAAACAATTGTGTTAACAGCTTTGACAGGGGATGAATGCTAGCAAGTGATTTGGGAACTTCACTCAATTATTTTAATTACTGTTTATTGTGTTTTACAAGCAAACTAACTGAAAATAATCTCTCCTACACAAGTATCTGGATATGCACTTATGAAACATTAAAAGCAAGCATACCGGCTGGTCCTGGATTCATTATTTCTTTCGTGGTGTTTACAACCAACTCGCGTAGTTTTTCAATGCCTTCACCTTCAAGTCTTTTTACAAGATCAAATATGTACTGTAAGGAAGAAAACAAATATATAATATAATTGGGGGTTTTGATTTTCGGTGTTTTACTTTCAATTGATACCTGTTAAGCCATTCGTATTTCTCAATCAAAAAATAAATGAGTTGAAAGAAAAAAGCTAAAAGTTTGTATGGTTTCTGAAGTACTTAATAATGTTCCCCAGGGTGTTCTGAAAAAGAGGACACCATTTCCAAGATGCTTCTGTAAAAAATAGATTTTTAGTGAATTTTTATAGGAAGAGAGTTAAATACAGCCAAAAAACACCTGGTCCTGGTGAAGCATCCCACTGAAAAATGCTTAGTCCTAAAGGGTTAAGGGCTATTCACACTATGACATTTATTCGCTGCGTTTTCTAGGGTTAAAAAAAACACACAACAGGTTTGATTTTTAGACTAAAAACACAGCGATCACCACCCTGTCCTGCTAAATTTGGATATAATCTTAAGGCAATATGGATCGGGTGCAAGCTGCCGCATGCTTATTGCTCCGACGAAGAGGAGAAAGACAGAAAGAAAGAAAAAAAAGAAAGACAAAGAGAACATGAATGTGGATTCACCCTACAATAAAGAGCAAAGGCAAACCCTAGGGGAGTACCACTGTCTTGTGCAAGAATTGAAATTGGACAAAAGTAGGTTTAATAATTTTTATATATATTTTACACACACAGTTGTAGTCAAAAGTTTACATACCCCAATGGAAATGAATAATTTCTACAAATTTCTCAAAAACAAAGGTTTATGAAAAATCTTTTGTAGCAAAAGTTTTGCTTTTGTGGATGAGAAAAAAAAGTTACAATAAATAATAGATGTCTACAATGAATTATTTCACCAATTTTTTTTAGCAAAACTCAATTCTAATTAAAAAATATTCATATCCTTTGATGCTAGGATTACTATTAGTTTATTTAGCAGACCCCTTTAGAATACTGATTATTATAATGTTGATCAATGTGTGCTTATATAGAAGTTTACAGTAATTAAAAGGGAATTGGAATGGGAATTTATTTTAAAAAGGAATTGGAATTGACCTCAAGCCTGGCAACATGATAGATGGATTGTGTGGATTTGCCCATTGTGTGATATAAGGCCATCCTGGCATTTGTGATAAGTTATTTTACACTATGTATGTGACAGTGCAACACACTCATTTTTGCGATACTATGGAGAAAGACAAAAGGCTGTCCTGGTGCAGACGGGAAGGTGTGGAAGTGAAATTAAATTAACAAAGGCTGTTTTAACAATTAACAAAAGATTTTTCCTGTAATTATTTGTTTCAAGAAATTATAAAATTTCCATTGGGTTATGTAAACTTTTGACTACAACTGTATATATGCGCAATCATTGGCTCCCTAAATGAGATATCGTACAACACTAATAACAAACTTTCCAGTACTGTTGGAGAAGATGGTCATGACGTTGCTTTCGCTCCCATTTGCAACTCCGATCTACAAAAGCACTTTTTTTTTTTTCTTTTTTTTTTTTTTAACACCTTTGCACCTCATCCACAGCTTTTGTTAATTTAATTTCACATCCACACCTTCCTGTCTGCACCAGGACAGCCTTTTGTCTTTCTCAATAGTATCACAACAATGAGAGTGTTGCACTGTCACATACATAATGTAAAATAACTTAATCACAAATGCCAGGATGGCCTTATGTCACACAATGGGCAAATCCACACAATCCATCTATCATGTTGCCAGGCTTGAGGTCAATTCCTGTTTTTCAATTCCAGTTCCTTTTTAAAATAAACTCCCAATTCCAATTCCCTTTTAATTACTGTAAACTTCTATATAACTGCAGCACACATTGATCAAAATTGCAATACTGTATTCTGTTAAAATAGCTTCTCAGTGGCATCAAATTACTTCAATTGAAGACAGCTAGTCAATTAAATTGGCTTCAAATGAAAGCAGTTTAAACTACCCCAACAATTAGCATGTCTTTAAATACAAATTTCAAGTCCTCCAAATTAATTGGACTTGTAAATTGATTTTAAAAAGGAATTAGAATTTAAAAACAGGAATTGACCCCAACCCTGCACGTTGCTGAGGCAGAATCACTTGGATCCTGCAAGACCCAGCTTGACAAAGATCAAGTTTTTCAAGGTTTAAGATGAATCAGAACAACGCAAGCTTTTATCGGGCAGGCCAAATGGCCTCTCGTTTGTAAATTTCTTTATGTTCTTAAGTAAGGTCAAGGCTATTACACACACAAAAAAAGCTTGACTGTGGTTAACCAACAACTCTCAACCCTAACTGCCACCTTGTCAACAGAGTAGGACGCAAGCATGCACGCACTGATATGATATTTTAGAGATATTTATCAATTTTACTCAATCACCTTTATGTAATCGAAACCTTAATTAAATGCAACACCGCTCAGTGAAGAAAAGCATTATGTCAGAGGCACACAGGCCACAGCCTGTATACAGAAACAAATACATGTAAAATAAATCACACATTTTAGCCCATTTCACACTGGCATGCTCTACCCGGGTCAGGACTCTGTCATGCAGGTCGGTTACGCAATTTCACACTGCTTTTAATAAAGCAGGGTTGACCTGGGTGACAGACGCAAGTACACAATGTCGCAAAATGGTCAGTTTGTTTATTTAAAAAAAAAAAAAAAAAAAAAAAATCACTGATAGAAAATGGGAAGAGAGGAACCTTTACAGTATAGTACTTTAATCAGAAGGAACTTTAACAGGACTACAGAGAGGTAGTCTGGCATTGACTGGGCTGAACACATTAAATAAATATCCAGACCAATTAAATAGGAAAAAAAAAACATTTTAACATTACCTGGTCAGGAGATTGTGTTCCTCCTATCACACATTAAATTAAATATAAACAGCTTTAAAAAAATAAATACAAATAAAGTATCAGAAATAGCTTTAGATTGCCTTGCAGTTATCTACAGACAGTTTTATGCAGGATTATATTACATTGTTCAAGTCACTAAAGAAAATTACAATATTTAAAACGTTGCAAAAGCCTCTGCAACTTCACTTGCAACTAGGTGAAGCTGTGGATAACAGGAATGTTGTACCTCCTCCCCCAGTGCTGCTGCATCAGCATCTGGCATATTCTCAAATTTCAGCACAAACGACTTTTAACACATTTATGGGCCAGATAAGAAAGGCCTCGAAGGCTAGTTAGTTAGTGTCTGTCTGGAGCGTACAGAAACGCAAGAGTTTGAATGGCAACTGGAGAAGGAGCCGACAAAGCACAGGAGGCTGTATGGTTAACTTAAGCGGGGCTACTCCTCAGTGAAAGAGATGAGTTCTCTAACCCTCGGTGTAACCCTCTGACATGGGGAGCCAGAGTGCTGCCGTTCAGCTGTGTATGCATTAAGGAGAAGGCGTGGGTTCAATCAGTACAGTGTAATGACTCATTACAAGACACAGCCCAGTGTCTTTATACCAATAATGTGCAGGTTTAAATGAAGTACTTAATTTCCAAGATATTTTAGGTACCAGTTCACTGTGGTACATGTTTCGTTTCCAATTATATTTACATTTAAAAAAGTAACACTTTTTCACCTTATAGAAGTTATAAGACATTAAAACCCAACTACTACTTGACTCAAGTATTACCTCAGACATGTATATTCAATAATAATGTTATCCACCTGTTAACAACCCAAATACTACTAAAAACTGTTTAAAGATAAGACGGTTTTTAACACTGTGTGCGCAAATGATTATTTATAGAAAAGATGAGTTTTAAAACACTACTTTCAGTATCCAGAATAATGGTTAACAAGTTTAACGTGGAAATACGTCTTTACAAGACGTAAACATGGTAAGATGGTAATTTTATTTCACTGTATATATATGTATATATATATATATATATATATATATATATATATATATATATATATATATATATTAAAACACCTATTCGGATCACTGTTTTCTATATGGTTTAACTGTGATGGGTATTATAACCCGTTTTATGATGAAGGCAGGCTGGCAAAAAAACTTGAGTTATCTACTCAAAACATTGTTTTCTATTTTTATTTTTTTTTTACTGGAAAGACGAACCATGTAACACGCTGTTCTTGATAAAAGCAGCTTTTACTTCCCGTTTATACCCAGAAATCCATCTTCCCAACAAAGACAGAAAATAGTGATCCCTGAATGAATTCTACGACATTTGATTGCACAACTGTCCGTGTACATAGATTTCGACATTACCAAAACAAACACAAATGTAACCCAGGCCTAAACAACAGTAGTAAGTTCTATGCCGCACTTCTACAAACCAAAATAAAACAGCGTGACAAGAAGTTTAGAAAGACTGCCGAGTTCCTTACCTTCTGATCCTTTTTCCTTGTTGGGCATTTTGCTTAATTATATGCGTTATATATTTACAGGTGAACACTATTTTTTCATGTATGTTCCTCCCTCTCTCGGTTTCATTCGCTTCAGCAGGCAACCAGATTCTTTCAATCTCCTGATCCGGAGGCCTACATGCGCCTTCCTTGTGCAAAGGTAAAATGCTCTGACACAGACGCGCGTGCGCACCACAGGATTCGACTATGCTGGGCGGAGTTATAGAAGTGCGCGCGCAGGCTAGAACACTTGACAACTTGGTGAGGGAGAAAGTTCAATGTATCACAGAAAGACCTCCATGGTCCAATGTTTAATGAAATATATAATAATAATAATAATAATAATAATAATAATAATAATAATAATAATAATAATAATAATAATAATAATAACACATAACAGAATAACACCGTTTTCAACAGTGAATTGAAATATAATCAAAGTTTTTTTTTTTTTAAAGACTCCTTTAAATCTTTTTTTTTTTTTTACTAAAAAAACACAACCCCCCCCCCCCAAAAAAAAAAACACCTGTAAAACCTAAAGCGTATTACCTGTAAAACCTGGAACATTTCAGGGTTAGTTTAGTAATTTCAATGTATAGTGACAAGACACAAGACGATATACCAATTATCTTCTAACTATGATTAACTAAACATGAGAAGATTTTCAGAAAAAATGTAATAAAAGACACCATATGTTTTTTTTTTAAATTTTATTTTAGTAAGAACATAAGAAAGTTTACAAATGAGAGGAAGCCATTCGGCCCTTCTTGCTCCTTAAGGAGGCTGTGTGGTCCAGTGGTTAAAGAAAAGGGCTTATAACCAAGAGGTCCTTGGTTCAAATCCCACCTCAGCCACTGACTCATTGTGTGACCCTGAGCAAGTCACTTAACCTCCTTGTGCTCCGTCTTTCAGGTGAGACGTAATTGTAAGTGACTCTGCAGCTGATGCATAGTTCACACACCCTAGACTCTGTAAGTCGCCTTGAATAAAGGCGTCCGCTAAATAAACAAATAATAATAATAATAAAAATAATAGTAGCTTATTGTTCCCAGAATCTCATCAAGCAGCTTCTTGAAGAATCCCAGGGTTTCAGCTTCAACAACATTACTTGGGAGTTGGTTCCAGACTCCCACAATTCTCTGTGTAAAAAATTGCCTCCTATTTTCTGTTCTGAATGCTCTTTTATCTAATCTCCATTTGTGACCCGTGGTCCTTGTTTCTTTTTTCATGTCGAAAAAGTCCCATGGGTCGACATTGTCAATACCTTTTAGAATTTTGAATGCTTGAATCAGTTTGCGTAGTCTTTTTTGTTCAAGACTGAATAGATTCAATTCTTTTAGCCTGTCTGCATACGACATGCCTTTTAAACCCAGAATAATTCTGGTCGCTCTTCTTTGCACTCTTTCTAGAGCAGCAATATACTTTTTGTAGCGAGGTGACCAGAACTGAACAGAATATTCTAGGTGAGGTCTTAATAATGCATTGTAAAGTTTTAACATTACTTCCCTTGATTTAAATTCAACACTTTTCACTATCTATCCGAGCATTTTGTTGGCCTTTTTATGTTAAATTTGACTTGTTTGCAGTTGTAGTGCTAGCCGACTGGGGGCCCTAAGTGGCAATATTTCTTGGGCCACACCCCCTCACCCTTCAACAACTCCTTAAAAAATACTAATCCATTATTATGACAAACCAAAAAATATACCAGCAACACAAGACATACTAATACACTTGTTAAAAAAGTCTATGCTAAATAATATGAACAGTGTTTTGGGGGTAAGCCAGGGGTTCTCAAACTGGGGTCCACGGCCCAAAGGAGGGCCGCAACACAGTCCCGGGTGGGCCGAGGGAGCGATGACATTCTATGTATTTTTTCTATTAATAGCGAAAAGCAGGAGCCGGTGGCAGCTGTAACTGTAGAAAAAATAAATTGTAGAAAGGGAGTCTTGGCTGACTGTCATTCAAAGCAGAACTTCACAAATCAGAGCTAACAGATTAGAGGTGGGTATAACTGCAGGCTCAGAGACCTTGCTTGTGGCGGCCTGTGGTGGCTCAAAATACGTCATGGGCTCGATAGGCGTGACATTTGAGATGGAAATAAAATCAACACGCGACGTTGTGCAGACCAAATGGAGAAGAGAAGGGTGATGAATGCGGTGAGTTTGAATTCACCCCATGTGTTGAATAATGCATATTATTAATTAAGAAAATAGTTGTGAATGACCTTAAAGGCCTAATTTCAGAAATGTTTAATGTAAGGACAGACAATCGTATATAAATCTTATTTTTATTCATGCACAACCGAAAATCTAATTTAGTAATAAAAAATGAACCTAAATGTCTTTATAAAAGTGCACAACAACAAAACCATGTGTGTCATAGCTATGTATGTGCGTGCCAATATATATATATAGATATAGATATATAGGTGTGTGTGTGTGTATCTATCTATCTATCTATCTATCTATCTATCTATCTATCTATCTATCTATCTATCTATCTATCTATCTATCTATCTATCTATCTATCTATATATATATATATATATATATATATATATATATATATATATATATATTCTCTGTCTGCTTAAATTAATTAACCAGATTTTTAGTTAGCTTTTGCTAAATGAATGAGTGTTCATTACTCTTTACAAGAGTATGGAAACTTTTGACAACAACTATATCGCTCACAAGCATGATTAATTTACTCCACATATGTAGTAGGACTTTTTCTAGTTATCTGTAGTAATTACCCTTCAATGTGCAGTATTCCATTTAATTTATTTTTATTTATCAATCATGAATATGCAGGAATTGTATTGAACTGTGATAAGATCAGTGAGCCCAGTGAATGTTGTCTTGTAATATGAGCTGTCTATTATCAGCCTATTGTAACTGGCATCTTACTGTCTCTCCCTTTTGAGCAACAGGTATCTGCTGTGATTTACTTTCAGATTCAATCAAGTTGCAAGGGGAGAGGTTTCGGGAGGGGGATGGGTGTAGAAAGTTAAAGCTAACATGCTTAAGATAAGGGATGGGTGATGGTAGAAAATCAACAATTAAAAAATAAGTAAGATATCTACTTTAAAAGACCCAACGTCATTGACAGTTGATTGTAAATGACTTTTTAATAAAAGTAATGTCCACCTTATATGTGTAGCAATGCAGATTATTGAAAAATAAGATGGTCATGAAGCCTTATTTTGATGTGATATTAGATATTTCTTACAGCTGTGGCTTTTGGTGTGATCAATATTTAACCGGGTTTGGTCACCACTCAGCTAGGCTACTTGTGACAAAGAAGGGTTGTGAAAGCTAACATGACTGTTTTATGTAATATTGTTTAATACTGTATGTATCATGGAACTACATTACAGATCTCATTATATTATATTATATTATATTATATTATATTATATATTTTTTTCTATTCTGAACAGCCATCGTAAATTGGACAATGTTTTCAGAGGAGTACAAGGCAGAATATCGTACAGTGTTCAGAATTGCAATGTGTGGACACTGTGGGTACCACTACAAGGATTTTGCCCCCGGATACGTGGGTAACGGGAAATGTGGCATTTTGCAGGGGTTCTACAGTAATGTAGAAGACAGTGGCTTCTGCAGAAAGATAAGACTCCAATCCTGGTCCTGGAAGCCATAGTCCAGCAGTTTCCTGTCTCCCAAAATAACCAAACCTTTCAAAACTGCACTCTATAAGGATATATATAAGACATTTTTGTATTTGGCCTTTACCTGTATTTGACCTTTAGCTGAGGTCAGAGGTCACTGGCAAGGACGTTTTTTGATAGACCATACATGACTTCCTATATGTGTTCCATAGTAACCCTGACCTTATTAGCACTCTGAAAGGAGTTATATATAAGTGGGGTTCTGATTTTAGGGTTTAACCCGCTTACTCCCCCGAATGGTTTTTTTCTGCATTAGGGTTAAACCCCAAAACTCCCTGAATAGTGCTATTTCTCTTGTTTCAATTGGCTAGTGTGAACACGCTGAAGTAAGTTCAGGAACCAGCTCTTTAATTGTAAATTTAAATGAAGTTTGTTTAAAATACTTTGTTGTGTCTGAGAATCAGTTTTAAAAAAACTACCATAGTTTAAAGCTGGTATTGTTTTTGTTTGTTTATTTGTTGCTGAATTTTGTGCTCAAGCATTTCATTAAATAATTCTACCCAATTAAAAAAAAAAAAAAAATCAGCTGAAAATCAGAACCACTAGTTATAAGCAGGGATCTACCTAAATCGCGATTTCGCGGAAATCGTGAAATTGAGGGGTCACCGCGAAATTCACCTCTTTGGGGCCAATGCATACAAACAAGTACGGAGAGGGAAAAAAAAAAAAAAGAAAACGTGTTTAAATGAACTACTGCACAACGCAAGTGACGCAAACTACGTATCTTCCTTCTGTAGATAGCCCTTTTTTATTCCTTTGCTGTCCCGTGTGCATTGCACTTAAGCAAAAAACAAACAAACAAAAAACGACGACAAAGAAAGCAAAGTAAATTTCGGCTGATGATCGTTTTAAGATATTTCCCAAAGAAACGACATGCAGACTGAGGTAATTGTTTTACATATCGTAATGTGTATTTGGAGAAAATACGATCGATCGCTATTTAGCTTCAGAATCACACATTAAACAAAAGGCTACTTCAGAGGCTGCTGAACAGAACGTAAAATAAAAAGCTTTCAGAAACCAAACTGGAAACTCAGCCCAGACAAGAAGTATTCCTGTCTGCAAGTTAAATCAGTACTAAAACGATCCATCACAGCCACCTCGCTTCAACCTGCTGCTTACAGTTGGAATTTTAGACCCGAATAGCCATGTCTTCTTTGTTTTGACTCGGTACTAATAAAATAAATTATTGGATGGAACAAATAACATGACAACAAACGTGCTGCATACATTGACTTTATTAAAGTATGCAAGATGCCATTGTGTAACTGAGTTTTTGGAATGTTTCTAATCGATTTCCACATCTGTATAACTTGGCAAAGCTTTGCCTTAACTTCCAACCAATCCAGCGGATGCAGAACGCGCAGTCTCAATGTACGGGCAAGTCAACTAGGGGGATGCTGCATACTCGCCTTTAACAAATGCCAGCACTGTTTTAGTTAGAAAGCAAGTACCACTATTTTTAGGCTTTACGGTGTTCTGAAATACTGTCTACTTAGGTTTATTTAATGTTTAAACATGTCCGCGAAATCTTAATTTTATTCCGCAACATACCCGTGAAAAATACGTAAATTTACCGCGATTTAAGTAGACCCCTAGTTATAAGCCATAAGGGTAGTCTGTGCCCCAAGGTTCACATCGCCCGTTTTCAAAGAAGAATGTTTTTTTTTAATTTCATGCGGCCTGGGACCCTTTTCTTTCCTACTTCGATAATATGCAATTGCAACCTCAGCCTTAGCATTTTTGTAATATCTTTTATTTATGTATTTTTTTTCTGATTTAATAGCATTCTATGGATGGATGGGTGGGTGAATGATGCGTGACTATTTGTTCGGTGTGATTGTTGACTGGATGTTGCCCATGTTAAAATCCAATAAAAAAAATTGAAAACAAATCAAAACATTTTTTTTGTTGTTGCTTGGCCCCCCTAATTAAATCTTAATTACTGACCTGTTATATTTCTTGTTTGTTTTGGTTTTCCTCTGTTAACATTTTTTACAACTGTTGTATTTTTCCAGTCACTTATTTCTTTGTGTTAATGTATGTAATAAAGTTTTTTCCTTTAATAAGTTACATTGTTTCATTTGGTGTTTATAGAATATCTGAAATGGCTATATTTGTGTTCAACAATGACCTGTGGTGCACAACTTCAATCCTCATTTATTTATTTCTTTCTCTTAGTGTCTTCATTGAGGATTTAACATTTTAATAAGGGTTATGTACTTATAAATCTACCTCGGCTTACATTAATGAAACATGTTGGTAGAAGCAGTACCTATCTTTACACTTCTTCATGTATGTGTTTATAACTTACTTTTTGTATATATTACTTATTGCATACAAGCTCGTATTACCCTTTACACTTGTGAGTAACCTTGGATAAGGCGACGGCTGAAGCTAACTTCAGCCACGTCAAATAATAAATTATGAAGTTTTTAGAACTTTTCAGCAAAAAAGAAAATTAAAGGTGTGTAAAATATTACAACTTTTGTGCTGGGGAATTTGGTCCCCCATTAAATAATAGATAAAAAGGTATACACATTATGCAAGTGTCTAGTTCTGATATCTCTGATACACAACTAATTAAGGTTTCACCCCCACTAGTATGCTTTATTCTCTGCACATGAACTATGATTTACTTCATTTATATACAGTGGCTCTCAAAAGTATTCACCCCCCTTGGACTTTTCCACATTTTATTGTGTTACAACATGGAATCAAAATGGATTTAATTAGGAGTTTTTGCCACTGATCAACACAAAAAAAAGTCCATAATGTCAAAGTGAAAAATAAAATCTACAAATTGTTCTAAATTAATTACAAATACGAAACAGAAAATAATTGATTGCATAAGTATTCACCCCCTTGAGTCAATATTTCGTAGAGGCACCTTTGGCAGCAATTACAGCCATGAGTCTATTTGGATAAGTCTCTACCAGCTTTGCACATCTGGACACTGCAATTTTTGCCCATTCTTCTTCGCAAAATTGCTCAAGCTCCATCAACTTGGATGGGGACCTTTGGTGAACAGCAATTTTCAACTCTTTCCACATATTCTCCATTAGATTGAGGTCCGGGCTTTTACTGGACCACTCCAGGATATTGACCTTTTTGTTTTTAAGCCACTCCAGTGTGGCTTTGGCTGTATGTTTGGGGTCATTGTCCTGCTGGAAGATGAATCTTCTCCCAAGTCCCAGGTCTCTTGATGTGCAGTGTTAGGCTTGCGCCAAACATAGTGCTCAGCTTTGAGGCCAAAAAGCTCTATTTTGGTCTCATCAGACCATAGAATCTTCTTCCACTTGGTCTCAGAGTCTCCCACATGCCTTCTGGCAAACTTTAGCCAAGATTTGATGTGAGTTTATTTCAACAATGGCTTTCTTTTTGCCACTCTCCCATAAAGGCCAGTTTTGTGAAGCACCCGGGCTATTGTTGCCGTATGCATAGTGTCTCCCAGCTCAGCCGTTGAAGACTGTAACTCCTTTAGAGTGGCCATAGGCCTCTTGATGGCCTCCCTGACTAATGCCCTTCTCGCCTGGATACTCAGTTTTTGAGGACGGCCTGTTCTAGACAGATTCACAGTTCTGCCATATTCTCTCCATTTCTTAATAATGGACTTTACTGTGCTCCAGGGGATATTCAATGCCTTGGAAATGTTCTTATATCCTACCCCTGATTGGTGCTTTTGAAGAACCTTATCCCGGATTTGCTTTAAATGTTCCTTCGTCTTCATGATATAGTTTTTGTTAGGAAATGTACTAACCAACTGTGAGACCTCCCAGAGACAGGTGTATTTAACCTGAAATCATGTGAAACACCTTAATTGCACACAGGTGGACTCCATTCAACTAATTATGTGACTTCTAAAGACAATTGGTTGCACCAGAGCTTATTTAGGTGTGTCATAGCAAAGGGGGTGAATACTTATGCAATCAATTATTTTCTGTTTTATATTTGTAATTAATTTAGAACAATTTGTAGATTTTATTTTTCACTTTGATATTTTGGACTTTTTTGTGGTTTGCGGAAGTATTCACTCCCTACCAATAATGTCACATTTTGTTGAATTACAAATAATGTATGCACAGTTTTGTCACGTTTTCACTTTTCACGTTCTCTTTTCATTGTATTATTCGCTCTGCACACACTCTTAACTCAGGGGAGACGTTGAGGAGGACAGAGATGTTTAAAACTCCTAGTGGTTTATGTTCGAGCACTGGACGAGCAGTGTGTCCATGAAACCTTTATTTAACCAAGAAAATCACTCAGACTCATTTATTTGAAGTTTTACGAATCAGAGCAACATCAGCGCTCCTTCGTTTTATTAAAATGCCTTTAATATTGGATTAGTAGTTTGCGCATACCACCAAAACCCAGAAACATGTAATAATAATTAGCAATCCTAAGTTTATTACAAGCTCAGCATTAATACTTCAATAACATAATACAATTATATGTATTTAGTGCAGCCCTCGGGCCAGCTAAGCACAAAGCCTACAAGCACCCACTGCTATATTTTAGCACATTCAATATAACACTCTCAATACTAAAACATAGTATCAAAACCTCATAGCAATATAACCAATACATGCAAGATACAATATTACCATTAATATGCTTACCTCCTATTATAAGGTGGAGTAGCGTGAACAAAAGAGAAGGACTGTCTTGTGGAGATCTGCAAAGGATGGACCACGTAGCTCTGCCAAGCTTGATTGTGGTGGTCTCAGTGTGATCGGCCCAGGGTTTTTATACAATTTTCGTCCCATTGAAAGCAATGGGAAGCCCCAATTAGATCCAGTCATCAATTTATATGGACAGTCCTTATCTCTTGGCAAACAGTAATCTCTAAAGAATTCAACCAACTCTTCAGACTCAATTGGAGTCATATGCCAACAAATCAACACTAGCCCATGTTCTCATCCACTCATTCTTGGCCCCCCTCCTTCATCTGAAAAGTTAGGTAAAGCAGAGTTCACAAAATCCTTGCTATTTTGATCCACTACTTAATATGTGTGCATTATAAAAAGAAGTGGTGTTTTAAATATATGCATCACCAATAATTGTGTGTATTATAAAAAGAGTGGTGTTTGAATACATGCAACACCAACAGTTATATCATAATATAGTAGTTATAGTTATCATGGTTATAATTGATTACATGAACTTGGCTTTCAAAAATATATTCCCTCATGTCATCTCACTCAAATTAGTTTCCTTCTTTCCTTACAGGTGTATGTCTAGCCGGTATTATAGGGAACTTTCACTCTATATCTTTTTACTGTAGAGTTTTCTTCTTATGGAGAACCTAACTATTTTACTGAGCTGTAAAGTTGTAATATCTTTTCTCCTATGGGCCCCAATTGCCTGAACTCAATTGACATCCAGATGACCCTGTATGTTTCAGCTATACTCATACTGGCTAAATCCAGTTTGTTGGAGACACCTCTTCCCTTGCCAAGTTTGGTAGTGATGGATGTTTCTATAAATCTCCTTACACCTATGTCTTGCGTGCCTCCCCTGCCCTTCGACTAGCTATTTTAGGTGCTAAGACCATCCGTTCTAACTCCCTATTTTTGCAGTCCGGCCCCTGATACTATAAGCCTTCTGATAAGAAAATTCCGGCTTCTTCCCACCAAAGAGGCCTTCCATCGGCTAATACAAATCTTCTCCAAGGGCAGGCTGATAGAGAGTTCAAGAAGACAGGTCACATCTCCTGCTTTTATTCTTCATTATTTATTCAATCCTTTTATTTTGTATGTTTACCACAACTTTTTTTATGCTGCGTCTTTTAACTTCAGAGTCAAACTAGTACCTTACTTCTTATATATTACTTCTTGTAAGTCGCCCTGGATAAGGGCGTCTGCTAATAAATAAATAATAATAATAATAATAATAATAATAGCGTATGGCTGCTAACCTTATTACTTTCTGCTAGCAGCAGCATATCAGCAATATTACAATAGGATTTTATTCAATTTTTCTGCTCTCTATTTGTGGTGTATCTTCTGACAATGCTTATTTTTCTTAAGTTAGAGTCTGCTTTTTACTCTAGGTTGTTCTTACTCACCTACTTATTTTAAAACTGAATTACAAGCAGAAACCTACTCAAAGCGAGGTCTTTTAATCCTTTTCTGTTTTTCTCTTTCCCTTAAGAATACTCCTAACTTCTTTTCCCTTTATATTCAGAAGTTATAATTCTTGAATGTAAGCACACAGTAATTCTTTTCATTGAATTAGGACTCAGTTTTTAACTATGCTCATCTTGATAGAAAACAGCTTCAGGTATGCTATCATATTAAGCAAAGTGAATCATATGATCTTATACATAAAAATTGTTCATAGTATTTTATACTAACAATAATTATCACTACCTGTGATTATATGTTACCACAACAATCTATACTATTTAAAGCAAACATTTTAACATGTATTTATTAGTATAGCATTATTCTGTATTTAAGCTGAAAAAGTATTAGCAGAAATTCCAGCCCTCAATTCTGGAGCTGTGCCTATCTTGATAAGAGACTGCTCAAGGCTGGCCAGTGTATCAAGTTGTACCAGATTCTGTTATACGATCTTACAGAGAGAGCACTTTACAGTATTTGTTACAGACTAAAGATTATTCAACCATTACAAATGGTTACAGCACATATCATCTCATTAATACATTTCATTTTTAAATCATCCAGTCCATGTCCAATGTTTCAGCTCGTTCCCAGCAGGACTCCACTTCTGTCTTGGGTTCAGCTTGGGTCGGCTCTGCAAACACCACAATACCTATTTTGCTCTACATTATTAATGGGCAGACTTAATACAACTGAATCTGAATCAATCGAGGAGCCGTGAACTCTAGCCACTGAAATTCTCCATGCAAAGGAATCCAATTTCTTACAACACATAATAACTGGTTCGGGGTCAGCCGTGACAGTTTTTCAAACAAACTTTTTTTATTCAAAGCTGTAGTGGTTAAACTGAACACTGTGATATGAGGAGGAGGTTAAATGTCAGCATATATATATATATATATATATATATATATACACACACACACACATACACACACACACACACACACACACACACACACACACACACACACACAGCTGTGCAAAAGTCTTAGACATGTTGCATTTTTCTACTCTGATGCATTATGAGCATCAGCAATTTACTCAAAGCCTCCACTAGTGTTTTCTACAATTATAAGAACCTTGACTTGCATAAAGAAGGAAAAAAATAGCTGGCATCACTCAATTTTCAAGGTGTGGTATCTGAAGCATAATCAACAAGTACAGAGAAATATCATCTGTAATTGAGAAACCCAAGACTTGAAGACCCAAAAAGCTGTCTAACAAGGATGAGCAAAGTGGCAGAAGATGATCAGTTGATGTCGTTGTCCATCCATCAACAGTCCAAAGCATCTTTGACCACTGTTCAATAGTCCAATTTCTGTGTTCTTGCGCATATTTTAGCCTTTTAGTCTTGTACCCCTTTCTTAACGGAGGTATTCTTACTGCAACACATCCTTTAAGTCCTGATTTCAAGAGTGACCTTCGTACTGTTGATTTGATGGACAATGACACCTGTGCCTTCTGCCAGCTCTGTTGTCAATTCTTGTCATCTTTCTGTCCCTTAAGAATATTATCTTCAAGTATTGCTTATCCTTGTTTCTCTGTACTTGATAATCATGCTTCGGATACCACACCTTGAAAATCGAGTGATGTCAGCTATAGAGCTATAGGAATCAAGTGATGTCAGCTATAGGAAAAGGCCTCGGATTGCAGTTGTATTTGGCTAAGTGATTTTATTTATTTCTTAAAAAAAAAATCTTCTCCACTATTATCGCTGTTTGACTGTCTGACTGTCCATTTTTCTTTAGACCTTTGCATTTGATGCTTATTTTTTATTATTGGTTTATACAGGAACTGGAGACGGCTTCCCTTTCAGGGATTAACTGCTACTCAACATGAAGGAACCATTATTTCTTATTACTAAGGATGTCAATTATAAGAACAGATTTTTTTGCATTGCCTTAAGTGCCAAAAACATTTGCTGGAAGAAGGAGCTTAAAAGTATTCAGGCTTTTCTTAAGTCATTCATTAAAATAATCAATTTATCATTTGTTTTCATACACAAAAGGCTCAGTGGACTACAGATTCGGATTCCAGTGCTGATGTTCACCCTGGAGTGCCTCCTACGCAGAGACATAGACACTCTGCTCCTAGAGACAGCTCAAAGTGAAGGGGTTACGGGTGAAGATGCTGCTAGCCGGATGTCTATCGAATCTAACAAACCTATTGCTTCCATCACATTTTCCTCCCGTGAATGGTCCCCCTCTCCTTCTGTTTCCTCCTTCCCCTATGAAAGTCCTACTCCAGAGGTCCTTGATCTCAGACTGTTTTCTGAATGTGGATCTGATCAGGCTGTGAATGGAAGGGACACAGAGCTGGAGAGAAGACAAGCAAGAAGCCTCCATGCCATGCCAGGAACACTGTCTAATTCCCAAGGACATTCTTATAGTCCAAGGGCCCCTACAAATGAGCAGTCTGCTGCTAGTAGTCATGCAGTCTCCCTAATGCAGGATAGAGTCCCTTGGCCTTTGGCTGGTCAAGTTCCAGAATTTCATCTAAGATCTGATCTATATGAACGCTCAAACTTGTCTCACCAAGATGAACTAGATGCAGTACAAAATGCTAAAAGTAGATCAAGAATTGGTAAATTCGTACAGAAACCTTATTCAGGGTATGGTTTCTATCAATATCATCATCAAGATCCTGCTTCACAAAAGGAGTTGAAGTTTAGACTTAGTAAGGAATCAACCTGGAATAGACAAGTAGATCGGGAGAAGGATGACTTTACTCCTGCTCCAGAACATAGGCTGGTCAGAAGCCCCATGAGCCATGTTCTTGAGAAAAGTGCTACAGAACAAATTTCCAGAACAGCCCCAATCTTGTCCCTGAAAGAAAACACTGTGGAGCCTAAAAATATAGAGTCCAGAGCAGCATCATTACACATTTCATCTTTTGCTTATGGTACTTTCTGTATTGTGTCTCCTACCAAGAAGTTACTGTCATATGTCCATGTAACACTCTCACCCAAACCTGCGAATGGGAATCCTCTTCTGCAAAAAATCAGTTTAGGTTTGAGAATTCCCATCATAGACTTCAGAACAATGGTGCCAACAGTTATCCAGAAACCCAAAGCGTGTTTCCTAACTCTTCTTCAAGAATAGCTGCTCCTGAAATCTCTTCAAATGTTAGTTTGCAGATGCCAGTTGCAGTGCAAGGACCCCTGTGCCCAACAATGACCGTGTCTACAATAGGTTATGGTGGTTATTCAGAAGGAGTGGGTGTAGCTCGTGAACTAAGGACATCAATAAATAGCAACCGAAGTGTTCCAATTTCTGGACAACAAAGTCCATGTGATCTTCAAAATAATTCCACAAAGCAGGAACGTGAAAAGACCAGCATCCCCAAACAGACTGTGAGGACCCTTCTGCTGATGCCGTGACCCAGATGACCATACATGTGCCTGACAAGTCTTTGTTTACATCAGAAACTACAATGTATGCAGGACACAGTACTAGACATCACAATTCCAGAACACCAAAAAACAGTATTCCAGAATTGGAAAACTGTTAACTCAAATAGATGCACTGATGGATTCAATCATTTGTGTAAGATCATTGCCATTTAACTACCATAGTGTGTTTATGTTGTTAAAGCTCCTCTGAGTTAGTCCTTGCTTTCTCTTAATGCTGAAGTTTATTTTCATTCTGCAGACCAGCCTGTGCTGCTGCCATACAGACCCCAAGAAATCCCTGAGATGTTCTACATCCCACACCCTGGGACTAGAGTATCACCATTAAGATCAGACACCATAGAAAGTTCACATCCAGGTAGGAATTGATTTAGATATTTATGTATACTAAATATCAATGGTGAGGACAGAAAATAGTAATATAGCCTATATTTACTATGAAGTACTATTATTCACTAAATGCTTATGACCAATCCTTAATGGTGATTTGGTGATTTCTCATATGTGATATATAATCTTTAATTGATCCACAAAAGTTCCAGGGAGCATGGAGAAACCAAATCAGTGAGGAGACCCAAGGACAGATACATCCCAGACCACATCACCAGTACATTGAAAACCCAGAGCACATGCAGAGTCCTCATGATATGAGCAGGGGCTCCACAGCACAGCACAGTGGTTCTTCTCCCAAAGGCACACACCAGTCCAATGAAGATCTGAGGAGAGAAGTGCGAGAATTCAGCGTAGAACAGCTACCTGGAAACCTGGAAGATGGTGAATTTGCTGCTCTGAGAAAGGAACCCGACTACAGAATGGACGACATACACCACCATCTGAGCTCGGGGAGGGAGGACCTGACATCAACCAGGACTGGAAGTAATTGGACCTCAAAGGACAGAGGTCCCCCCTCCAGTAGCAGGATGTCCACAGCAAGCCACAGAACGACTGTGGGAGTTTGCACAAGCTATGGGAGAAGTTCAAGAAAAGACAGAGCAGACAAGAGCCTGCAGATTCCTTGGGGTATTACCTTTTGGAGCGCCTTGATCGGCATTCAAGGCTCCTCAACAACCCAGTGCAGCACTCCATCCTGTCTCTGGGGGAGAATGAGCAGATCAGGAACAGAAGCGAGGAGGAGCGGAACAAAAGCAGGAAAAGGGGACGAAGAGATAAAAGGGGCCACGGCATTAGTCAGGCGTGGGTGCTAAAATCAGAAGAGACACTGACGTTCCTCCAGACCAAAGACAGCATCTCTTTCCACGCATCTTTGACTCTTGAGCCCATCAGGGAGATTTCCACAGAACGTATTCAAAGAATCTTGAGCTGCCACAAATACCCTTTAAAGGAAGAGCGTGATTCCAGTTTTAGTGCGACGGTCTCTGAAATTGACACAGCTGTCCAAACGCAGTCAGGAAGCACATACCAGACTGACACAGGCAGCACAATATCCACCATCAACACTGTCCGGTTAATTGGAGACTTTGGACCTGAGAGAGTGACCCTTAATCCCAGCCTGTCCAGACTATACAACACTTTTGGGGAGAGTTTAGAGCAGAAGGGACAAAGAAGAAGAGCAAACAGGATCCATGGAAAAACTGCCGCCCCTCCAGCTCAGTACAGCACAGACGAGTCAACGGTATGTACAAGAACATCATTTATATTATTATAAAATACCATATTTTACAGAACATAGTTCATTTTAGTAATGTATTTTTCTGTTCTGCGTTGGTAAACATACATTTTACACACAAGTCTTCAAAGACAGCCTATTAACCCTGTGCATGAAACCCAGACTTACAAACATTTGCTTTCTTCACTGTCTATTCTTAAAAATGTTTATGATGTGCTGGTAAAATTAGAACATGTTAGGGTAGTTATAATTATATTAATTATTTTATAATTAATATAGCTGGGATTATAGCTGGGATTTTAATGCAGAAATACATTTCAGCATGACTTTAATTACATAAGTCAATCATGATCCAATAATCTCACTCGATAATTACATCTGTTTCATATTTTTCTTTTACTCTTAAATTACTTTCCATATTGAATGTCCTTTAACCTGGATTATTGAACCTAAATGAAGGGTCATTTAAATACTACACAATAACGCCAAGCCACGGTACTGTATTATAAACAGGGCTTCTGATTTCCGGCTTCAACCAATAAAATCCAATAAAACATCCCTGTAACGGGGTGAGGAGCCCTGTACATTTATTTTGTTTATTTATTTTTAGAACAGGGTCTCCCCCTCCGCCCCTGTGCAATTTATTGTTTTGTATTTGTGTATTATGATTTATTTTATTTTTATGTGTAAGTATGACGGCGAGAGCTGTGCTGTTTTGTTATTGTTTTTACGACGTAGCCGAATGTTTTGTACTGTTTGGTAGTGTGGATGGGAAGCTCCATCCACTATTAAAAAAGGTGGCCATCTCCCAAATTAATTAGGTGATTAATTTGTTACTAATCGGGAGATGGTCATCTGTATATAAACCTGCAGCTCTCTGCACTTGGGGTGTGGGTCTACAGAGGAGAGAGCGAGAAAAAACTAAACTAAACAAAGGATAGGGTCAGTGAAGGCGATTGCCTAGCCTGACCGGTTGTAGTGTTCGTGATTTATTTTGTTTAATTATTTATTTTGCTGTGTGAGCACTGTTTTTTTGTTTAAATATTTTATTTAGTTTTTGTGTTAAAAATAAACGGCGCCGCAGTGTCTTTTTGCCCTGCAGTACTGCCTGTCTTTGTTTCTGTTCCTGCATCTGGCCTGACGTCACCACGACGTCATCTTGTCACAACCCCCGATACAAAAAAAATGAAATCGGTGGATAGCCAATGAACACCGGAAAACACAGGAAAAACTGTGGAAATGGTTAATAAATTCACATTGACTTTACCCTTTTCTCATTAAAAAATAAAACCTACAACAAAAATAATGATAAATACATTTCCCAGTGCTGTTGGGCAATGTCCCGCCTTCCTGACTTGTATCTGTCATTGATTCGTTCTGAATACTTTAAACCCGCCCCAACTACTGAGTGACAGCACATTCCTACATTTCTATTGGAGACTCCATTTGCAAGATTTAAAACGAGATTACAATCAGAATGGAGGCTTTAAAGCTGTATTACAGTTAAGATACAGAGGATTTAAAACAGAATTGTGGCGAAATGTAGAAAAAAATGCCTATACACAAAAACCCCAGAAGAATGTGCCAGTGACAAACTAACGTTAGTAAACTAACTGTCAAACTAAATTAACACAGCACCCCTACACACGTGAAAAAATGCAGCAGCAATATATAAGACATGCACATTATTTAACAGAATGGTGAAGCAACTCACCAGAACAGGAAACACCAAATTGCTCGGCTACGTGTCTGATTCAGGTTTTTTTCAAGAGCTCAAACAATTTCCAACTTTTTGTAGCAAGAGAAACAGCGGTTCATTTTGCCGTTTTGTATACATGCCATTTTGTAGCGATGAGGTGAACTCTGGAAATCAAAATACAAAACCAGTCAATGATATGACGGCGGTTCTGGAAAGAATTAATAAACCAATCAGTGTGCCTCAAGACACTCTCGCGATGACAAGTCGATTTTGAAAAGGCTGAATAAACCATTTTAATTTAAGTTTGATGATTATGAGTTATCAGGTTACAAAAAAGTACTTTTTCCATTATGAATGAATCGCTATCGGTGCAAAAAAGGTGTTCTTTTAAGCTAAATTACTGTTCCTTTAGCCGGAGTGTTTACAATAGGAAAATTCCATTTCACCACAAAGGTTTTACCTTAGGTGATGTTCCTATACTCAGAGACTACTGCACTCCCAGCTGTGGCTGATCACCTTGGTACCTACTCCATAAACATACACATTTTACAAAACTACTGGCCAGTAGTGGCCATTGTGGGTTTTACAACCACAAATAGAAATAAAACAGCTTTTTTCCTAAACAGTGGACAGGGAACTCCTTACCTTGTCAGTCATTGTATTATTTTGTCTTTTAGATGACCTGTGATTCTATATCATCTGCAAATACCTACTCTCTCCTGGCACCCTGTGAACCTTCAAGTGCCCTCATCAATAAGAAAACTGGCAGGTTCGTACAATTATAGAAAAGCTGCACAAATTAAATCAGTCCCCTTACTCTGATTTTTATTTTCAAGTAAAAAAAAAAAAAACATGCTGCAGATAATTCAGTTGTGAGAAAAATTAAAATGTGAAAATGCAAAATGCAGATGGGTTTGTTTTTATTGTGCTACAGAAATGTAGGGTATGTCATTTGCATATCAAATAGAGATCAGAATTCCTGGTAATAGTTTTTGTCTGTCTTAAGCTCGTCAGTAATACTGTCAGTTCTCCTGATGTGCTCGGCAGGTGATTTAGAGATAATGAACAGTGCCACCAAGAAGAACACCAGAGATGTGGGGATGACCTGCCCCTCCGCAAACCTTGCCAGGGCTGTGCAGACGCAGGATTCCCTAAACCCTGGCCTACATCCCAAGGAGATGGATAAGAAAACACAGGACTTCCTTTATGAGAAGACGACAAAGAAAAGCAACAGGCAACGGCATCCTCAAGGTCAGTTTGCATGGCCTTTTAATGTCTTCCAAGAACAATAGGTTTCATTGTCCTTTCTTACAAATGATCTATACATTAAGAACTGAATTGGATACACAAGTTTAGGAATGAATGTACTAAAACTATTCACCGCTAACAGCAGGACTTCTGTCATTTTGAAAAGCGAAATACACACATGATGTGGGAGGATAAACATCTAATGCTTCATAGTATACTATACAAAAACTGGACACTGCTCTCCCAATGTTTTCTAAGAAAGCCAGTCATTCTTGCATAACTCAGTAATGGAAAAGATGACTGAAACTTAAAAACTTGTGCTATAGAATGTTGAACCAAGTTTTATCAGAACTCAATAAGTGCATCTCTAGATCTATGTAAAAATGTAATTGTGACATATAATTGTGATGAGTCTGTATACCCCCAGACTGTAATACTGTAAAAAGTTAAAGAATGTTCATTGCAAGTTTCATTACAATTGGGCATGCATTTCTCTGTATTTCTGTAAAACTATAAAGTATGCCACCTCCACAACTGAATTTTCCCAATTGGCATCCAGCGCAGCTAAGTCCTGGAATGACTGCCCAGTATCTTGTTCCTCTGTAGGTGTGTGTTGGTTTGTTCCTGACCTGAAGTCCGAGTTGAAGAAAGAGAACCAGCCCAGCTCTGAGCTCGGTCCGGGTCCCACCTGGTTTGCACCCCTCGGCTACACCAAGCCCTGGAGGGAGCCACTCAGAGAAAATCACAGACAGGAACAGCTGTCAGCAAGACAAACCAAGACAGCAGTAACGAAGGCCCTCATTCACTTATGAGGATAATTCTGCAGGTGAGGGTGTGCATTTTTATTACTGTTTTTATTACTGTTTTAATTGCATTGTCATCATTCACCAATCTGAGCCTCAAGGGGACAGTGTAACAAATTTAGGAACCTGATTTTAAACCAATAATATTGTGATATAAAGGAAAATGAAGAAGAACGCTCAATTTATTTTCTGTTTAGTCAAAGTTTCATGTGTCTTTTAGTTATAAAACATGAATATCTTTGTTTGGAGGTCAAAACTATAAAATCCATTAGCAACTACACTTCCAAGCACAGTGCTCTTAGGAAGCCCTGGAAATGCGCAGGCCAGACTTTGTCTCTCGTTCCCGCAAGCGAATGAAGTGGTTAGAGCTGCATGCGGAGGAGAGGAGGATGCATTCTGTGTTTAACAGCGAACGAGAAAACCTCTTCAACGATCCCACCACAAAGAGATGCCGGAGGGTCACTAATCCTGACAGGCAGATTGATGAAGGTGGGGTTTGTATTTTATGTACAGTTACAGTTTACTTGGCTGTAGAAGATGCCAACCAGCCTTGTAACATCATTTCCCTGACAAATGTATTTTTCCCAGCATACGGATTGATGCTGTAATATAAGTAGGGCAGCAGTGTGGAGTAGTGGTTAGGGCTCTGGGCTCTGGACTCCAGCCCGGAGGGTCATGGGTTCAATCCCCAGTGGGAGACTCTGCTGTTGTACCCTTGAGCAAGGTACTTTACCTAAAATTGCTCCAGTAAAAACCCAACTGTATAAATGGGTAATTGTATGTCAAAAAATAATGTGTATCTTGTAACAATTGTAAGTCGCCCTGGATAAGGGCATCTGCTAAGAAATAAATAATAATAATAATAAGTATATGTATGTACAGTCCATGCTGCCTCTGATGGTATAACGCTATAAACTTCTCATGCGCAAGGATCTGTTGAGTTCAAACAAGATGTTCTTATAGACCTTTTAAATTGCATTTTGTACTCTTGATAAAACAGCAGGACAAACTGTACTTTTTGGAGACTATGCATTAGGATATTATGATTTATAATATACTTGGATGCATTCTACCTAAGAAACTGCTGCTAACAAGGTTAAAAGTAATAAATGTTTTCCTTTGTTAATAGAATTCCCTATATATATTTATATATATATTTTTTTTAAAGGATAATTATTATTGAAATACTTTAAGTGTTTTTTTTATTGACTTTTGGTTGCTGTGTTACATCGCTGTAAAGAATAAATGTTTTGCTCAATGTTTTTTTTTTTTTTTTTTACCTTTCTTTGAATTTAATTGGAGTTTCAAAAAGAAAAGAAATGTATACTTTTTTGTACCTTAAAATTGCCACTAGGTGGTGGAATGGTCTCATTTTAAAGCTGGGTAAATTCATACCAAAGTTCAAGTAAAGCATAACATTTCAACACATTGGTTTGCTAATGTTTTTTTTTTTTGTATTGTAGCAGAAGAAACTTTAAAGATTAAAGCAAAACATTTTCCCCAGCACTAGCATTTTTTTAATTGTGTGTATGTGTGTGTGGTATGGAATTAAGGCTCATGTAGAAATTGTTAACCTCTAAGTTATTTATGAAAAAAAATTGTAACATGAACTGGTGTAAACTTAACACAGGGCTACTGGCAAGAGAAGTCAGATTACACTATTGTGTTCATTGTTATTATTATAATAGGACATTATAACAATTTTGTATGAGTGAGAAAGAGAGGAATGATAATGTTTGTAAATGAACTGAAATTATCTTGTGAAGGCACACCTACAGGGGTTTATATATGAGGGTAATTTCATCTCATTCAGTTTTAATTATGTATTATGATGACCCATTGTGACGGGGTACCCCCGCCCCTGGGTATATTTGGTTTATTTTGTATAGTTTGGGTTATGTGGGCACGGGTAATGCACAATTAGTTCACTTGCAGACTGGGCCGAAGCCAGATTGAATGATTAGCAATTGAGTCCCAGCACAGCTGTATATAAAGAGGCACGAATCACTCACTTGAGGAGGTATGTACATCACCCGAGGAGACCAGTTCGCCACCGCCCGGGGATGCTGGTTTGTCATCACCTGGGGCTTTGTTGTGTCCAACAGCAGCAGTTGCTCTGCCGGAAATTCTGGGGCCGGAGCCCAAGAGAAGGGAGCCGCTGGCTACAGAGAAGACGGTAGAGGTGAGGAGACCACCTCCACCCGCAGGAGTGTCACTGATGGGGTGCCAGCGTCTCTGCCACTGCCGGAGTGTACCACCACTTCAGGAGTCCAGAACTGCCTTTGCTGGAGGAGTCCACCTTGGCGCTGTCAGCATTGCCACTGCCAGCATTGCCTCTGCCAGCATTGTCATTAGCACTATTTCTGCTGCTGGAGTGTGCCACCCCGCTGTCAGCCTTTCTGCTGCCAGCAGTACCACTGGAGGAGGAACTCGCCCTGCTGTCAGCATTTCAGATGTATAAAGAGGCACGGACCGCTCACTCAAGGTTTAGGGTACAGCGAGGAGGTACATGGGAGAGAGAAGGAGGGGTAAAATAAAATATAAAACAATTGCTACTCATGCTAGCAGGACCAGCACTATACTTGTTTTGGGGTTTGTTGTTAGTGTTTTGTTTCTCTGTTTATTTTGGCCAATGTGCCGTTTTCGTTTGGCTCAGTGTTTTGTTTTGTGTTAAATCATTTCATCTGCAATAAATCCACATACCAGCACATGGCACTCACAGTACTGTGTCTGTATTTCCTGGTCTGATGTCACCCATCAGCCATCCTTACCACACCCATTCACAAGTTTTCCTTTATGCTGATCCAGTTGATAACAGCGCGAATACAAAAAGCTGCAACTGTCTGGCAAAAATGTCCAGTAAATACAAGAATTATAATAATGGGGATTTATTTTGTCCCCAATATTCATTTCATTTTAAAATGTAAAACAAAGCATTGGGGTTCAATCAATCCTCATTAAACTCTGTGAAATAGTTTTTTTGTTTGTTTGTTTTATCTATCTTTTTATCAGGTCACTGTGAAATGTAGTTTCTTATTCTGTAGACACACAACCAACAAGCGTTCAATATTTTTGGAAAATATCAAGCGGCTTGCTAAACGGTATCATGATTGAAAAGGGGACCAACATACGAATACCCAAAAAATACACATTTATTTTAAAATCTATTCCCAAAAGGTAACTACCCTTCATTAATTGAACAGAGAAAACATCTTGATCACTTTTGTACTCCTTCATTCTGATCAGCCGTTACGGATTCTGACCCAGACCTCTGTAACCATTCCTACAGACCAGCCTGGCTATTGTATAATTCTGTGGTTCTGTTTACCTAGGCCACATTTAAAATAATTAAGGGTGTCTCTTGTGTGTTAACACAAAG
Organism: Acipenser ruthenus; assembly: GCF_902713425.1. Taxonomy (NCBI): domain Eukaryota; kingdom Metazoa; phylum Chordata; class Actinopteri; order Acipenseriformes; family Acipenseridae; genus Acipenser; species Acipenser ruthenus. The sequence continues at coordinate 93,084,469 of NC_081190.1, read as the reverse complement.
TGTACTTCAAGGACAATTTGATCACAATAAGGGTTCATGTTCATAAAAGTTGTGTTAACTTTGAAAGTCTTTTTTTTTTTTGCGAACAAATACGCTGGTTTGATTACCAGTCTTTCTTTGAATGTGTTTTACTTTACGTAACTGTAGTTATAATTCGGAAATCAGTTAGGATGAAATCTTACTCATTGTGTAAAAAGACACTCCTTTAAAACAAGCACATTTATAATGACTAATGTCTTGGTAAACCTGTTTATTTTTTAATAATGTTACTACAGATTACTCTACTCTTCCTGTGATTGGATATGTGTATGCACTGTTGAAAGAAATAGTTTCACAGTTTAAAATGGTTCTTAATACAGTATAATGTTTCTTCATGGTTTTATATCGGCTCTATTATGCAGAGTTATCAGTTTCTTACTATTCAAGAATGCAGGTTTTTAATGTAAATTACTGTGGGCTTAATCACATATATTACTGTTTTTGAACATATGATGTAATGGGAATTATCTTTTTTTTCTCTTTTGAAAAGAAAATATATTCTGAAAAAAAAAGTTTTTTTTATTGAACCCTAATCAGTTGGGTTTAAGGTTTCATTGGCACCATTATTTTAATTGCATACCCTTGTAGGTACTGTGTGTTTTTATTATGATGATTATTATTTATTATTATATTTAAGGGGACATCCTATACAACAATTAATGTTTTAGTTGCAGTAACAAAATGTGTATTTTTGTCTATACAAAATGTCTATACATGTATTTTCACAATGTATATTGCAGAATACTTTTACAAGACAAGATACATTTAAAATGACACATCAAATAATCTACAGATTTAAGAAGCATACGGTCCAATTAACACAGTTTAAAACGTCCCTTGATATCAGTACAGTCGATATTCATGAAGTCTTTTAGATTGGCGTTGGATTCTTTAAAAACAGTTTCATGAAAATGCAACTTTGATTTTTATAAGGACAATTTCTCCTGATAAATTAAATATTGTACAGACACACACACACACAAAACAAACTAAATGAATACATCAGTCTATGTCTGCTGAGAAAATAATAATAATAATAATACATTATGCTGCGCCGTACTATGTATGAAAATCCGAGGCGCGCGATCCAGTTCTTGTTTTTCAGGCTGCCAGACCGGCTCTCTGATTCTTCAGCTAGAATAGACTGAAGAAATCACTGGTGTGGGAGCGAGAGCAGGAGAGGGATAACGGTACGTAGAGGAACAGGGATGTACACCAAACACAGACAGAAAAACGCCAGGATAAACCCAAAACAATGCGTGCATTATCTAAGATTATTTCTACAACTGCTACTACTGAACATTTTACTGGAAACTGTGAAAGGGGATCTTATAAATCAAGGTAAGTAAATCGAGCCTAGAAGTAGTTTGAAGAAAGTTTAGTCCTACAGTCCTTACTTACACAGTTGCAACCTTAAGTTCCTATTAGATGTACACTTCTTAAATAAAAATAATTTAACAATGTGTGGTGCTAGGCTATATATATATATATATATATATATATATATATATATATATATATATATATATATATATATATATATATATATATATATATATTAAAATTTGATAAGGTTCTGAGAATCTATTTTTGATACTCTGCACTACCATAGTGTACTTGCAATCTCCATAAAAGGAGGACTATTGGCTGTTTTTGGATCCTTTTCAAGCGAGCTTTACCGTATAACACTAACAGCAAATAAATATTATATCTGAAGTAAAATTAAAATAATAATAACCGTGTCTTCACAGATCCGTATCGAGATATATTGGGTAACAGTGAAAACAGGGCTCTGTTAACTTAATATTAGGTAAAGATGTTGAGAGTCTTGTGGTCAGGGGTGTCAAGACTAAACCAAAAATATAACACATGCCATTTGTGTGAGCTAACTCGAAAGACGATGTTCTGTACTGTATTTGTATAAGTAAGACTGCGTCGGCGATTCTCACCATTACAATGGATAAAAAAAAAAAAAAAAAAAAAAAAAAAAAATCCATTCGATTTAGAAAGAACATTAATGGTATATCTATTGTCACGCAATGCCTGATTTTCACCACTGATTAAATTCGAGTATTACTGTATGTGTGTGTGTGTGTGTGTGTGTGTGTATATATATATATATATATATATATATATATATATATATATATATATATGCTTGTCAAAGACAAAACTTAACTGCCCTACATTTAGACCTACTGTCTGTTCTGTGTAAAGAGGAGTGGCGCTCATATTTTGTTTAACACCAGTCAATATGGACTGAATTAAATACTGTCTATACTGTCTATTTCCAGTCTGTTAGTATGTCTGTTAAACATACAGATAGTAAATGTTGCAAGCTCCTGCTGGTATATCACAATGATTGTGTGACTTAAATGTAATTATAAATGAAAAACTCTAACAGTACAAACGCAACATTGTTCTTCTGCATAACATGTACTACAGTCAGCACTCACATATCCGACCCTATAAAAATTTGACTACAGTGACGGTTAAACGAGTGTGACGCATATCTGATTATTTCATTTTGGTCCGTTTCAACCCTTGTTCATTTTTCAGGGAACACAAAAAAGATACAATATCAAAAATACATAGCTGAAAGGACTGTTTTAAAATAAGTGGGCTTCCATTTAGATGTAATGTATTGGTTTTGTTGGTACAGTACTATATTTTCAACAGAAGTATTTCAATTCAGAACAATATGATTCTGAAAATATCACATGCCAAAAGAGACGACACGTGGACTATACAGTACATACTTTTAAATCTAGTGCAGTGTTATTTTCAGGTACGTGGATAAAAAGTGGTACCAGCGCACTGTGCTTGCTTGTGCACGCCTAAACAACTTCTAAACAACTTCCGCTTAGAAGGTATGGAAGTTCCCATTTAAATCTGGTACGCTATGCTGTTTTCGGTCTTTTTCATCTTTTTTAATTGAATTTATCCAATTAAAAATATTGATAAATGTACCTCTGTTTGACAATATGAACACACATCACATCGAAATTGATTGCATCTGTACCAAAATCTCACAGTGTACCACTTTCAATGTGACAGCGTACCACTTTCTAACATTACATGGGTCAAATTTTGGTACGCTGTGACAGTCTGGCTCGCAGTGGTGAGGTGGATGACGTCACGGACCAGGAAGTAACTGACACTAAAACAGTGGATGGGCGGGTGAAGCTGAATGCTATTGCACTCAGCGTATTTATTAATAAACAAAACAAAAATAAAATATATAAACAAACAACAAAACAAAAAGGCGCGAGGGCCAAACGAATAAACAAACAAACAAGTAAGTGTCGTGCTGGCTAATCCAGCACGTTTTAGCAATTGTTAATTACGTCTTATTCTCCTCGCGCTCTTTCTCTCTCCTCTCTCCGCTCTCCCGTACTCTCCTCTACACTCAACCACGAGTGCAGAGAGCTGCAGGTTTATATACTCTGGCCGAGGGATTAACTAGTAGTTAATTATCTTATTATCCCTCAGCCAGAGTCTGCACGCTTTTGGTAAGGATGCATGACTGTCAGCTAGTTAAATAATCAGTAGCTGATCAGCCATGCATCCTCATGGGGTTTTTAAATATAATAAAAGACACGGCGCTTTTATCTGCGCCGCAAACAAAAATACAAATAAATATAAATAGGGGCGGGACACTCCGACACATATGCTCCCCCTTGTGCGCAGCACACATGGCCTTTTCGGCCGCCTCCCCCCTTATTCCCTAAAGTCCCGGTTAGCAGTCCCGGCGCAGGAACAGGGGCAGCAACGGGCCAAAGGTGGCGGCCACGGTGGGATGTCCTCCTCCCACCCAAACAGCCGTAGCCCATGCACAGGCCGGCTCCTCTGGCCAAAAAATTTTTGGGGGTGGTCTCCAGACCTGCCCCCCCTTCTTCATGGCCGGCAGCTCCCCTCCGTGGGGCTCCGGCCACCCTCTCTCCTGCAGCGAAATTGCTGCGGGGGAAGCTGGTCTCCTGACCTGCCCCCCCTTCTTCATGGCTGGCAGCTCCCCTCCGTGGGGCTCCGGCCACCCTTCCTCCTGCAGCGAAATTGCTGCGGGGGAAGCTGGTCTCCTGACCTCCCCCCCTTCTTCATGGCTGGCAGCTGCCCTTCACGCGGCTCCAGCCACAGTATTTCCTGCCGCGAAAGTGCGGCTGGGGGAGCTGGTCTCCTGACCTCCCCCCCCTTTTCCATGGCCGGCAGCTCCCCTTCATGGGGTTCCAGCCATAGTATTTCCTGCCGCGAAAGTGCGGCTGGGGGAGCTGGTCTCCTGACCTCCCCCCCCCTTTTCCGTGGCCAGCAGCTCCCCTTCATGGGGCTCCAGCCATAGTATTTCCTGCCGCGAAAGTGCGGCTGGGGGGGCTGGTCTCCTGACCTACCCCCCCTTTTCCGTGGCCGGCAGCTCCCCTTCATGGGGCTCCAGCCACAGTATTTCCTGCCGCATGGCAGGACTGGTAGCGACCCCAGGCAAAACAGGACCCTTGGGAGGCGAAGGTAGCAGCTGCAGACCTTCGGCAGGCAATGGCAGCCGCAGCGGACCCTCGGGGGGCGACAGCATCCGCAGCGTACCCTTGGGGGTGATGGCAGCCGCAGCGGACCCTCGGGGGGCGACGGCAGCCGCAGCAGACCCTCGGGGGGCGACGGCAGCCGCAGCAGCGGACCCTCGGGAGGTGAACTCGGGAGGGGAGCCCCTGGCCATGGAGGCGGCAGCGGGAGCTCCACTTCTCCCTCGTTCCCTGTAGCTGGTGGCTCTCCAGGCGATGTGGAGCAACAGGCAGCCCCAGGCGATGTGGAGCAACAGGCAGCCCCAGGCGATGCGGAGCAACAGGCAGCCCCAGGCGATGCGGAGCAACAGGCAGCCCCAGGCGATGCGGAGCAACAGGCAGCCCCAGGCGATGCAGAGCAACAGGCATCCTTGGGTGAAGCGAGGCAGGCATCCTTGGGCGGTGCGAGGCAGGCATCCTTGGGCGGTGCGAGGCAGGCATCCTTGGGCGGTGCGAGGCAGGCATCCTTGGGCGGTGCGAGGCAGGGCAGGAGCAGTCCTTCCCATGATGGTGGATGTGGCACCAGCAGGTATTCACCCTCTGCTGGTGGAGATGGAGATGGAACCAGCAGGTATTCACCCTCTGCTGGTGGAGGTGGGAGGGGCAAGCAGTCCTCCCACGGCGGTTGAGGCGGAACCAGCAGGTATTCACCCTCTGCTGGTGGAGGTGGGAGGGGAAAGCAATCCTCCCACAGCGGTTGAGGCATAACCAGCAGGCATTCACCCTCTGCTGGTGGAGCTGGGAGCGGCAAGCAGTCCTCCCACGGCGCTTGAGACGGAACCAGTAGGCATTCACCCTCTGCTGGTGGAGGTGGGAGGGGCAGGCAGTCCTCCCACGGCGGTTGAGGCATAACCAGCAGGCATTCACCCTCTGCTGGTGGAGGTGGCGGAGGCAGAGGCAGCTCCTGCTGCTCTGCTCCTGGCGGTGGCGGAGGCAAAGGCAGCTTCTGCTGCTCCGCCCCTAGCGGTGGTGGAGGCAGAGGCAGCTCCCGCTGCTCTGCTCCTGGTGGTGGAAGCAGTGGAGATGGCGGAGGCAGAGGCAGCTTTTGCTGCTCTGCTCCTGGTGGCGGAGGCAGAGGCAGCAGGTATTCTTCCTCTGATGCTGGAGGTCTGGGCGCTGGATGCACGGGCTCCCCCCCTCCGGGCGCTGGATGCACGGGCTCCCCCCCTCCGGGAGCTGGATGCACGGGCTCCCCCCCTCCAGGCGCTGGATGCACGGGCTCCCCCCCCTCCGGGCGCTGGATGCACATGCTTCCCCCCTCCGGGCGCTGGATGCACATGCTTCCCCCCTCCGGGCGCTGGATGCACGGGCTCCCCCCCTCCGGGCGCTGGATGCACGGGCTCCCCCCCTCCGGGCGCTGGATGCACGGGCTCCCCCCCTCCGGGAGCTGGATGCACGGGCTCCCCCCCTCCAGGCGCTGGATGCACGGGCTCCCCCCCCTCCGGGCGCTGGATGCACATGCTTCCCCCCTCCGGGCGCTGGATGCACGGGCTCCCCCCCTCCGGGCGCTGAATGCACGGGCTCCCCCCCTCCGGGCGCTGGATGCACGGGCTCCCCCCCTCCGGGAGCTGGATGCACATGCTTCCCCCCTCCGGGCGCTGGATGCACATGCTTCCCCCCTCCGGGCGCTGGATGCACGGGCTCCCCCCCTCCGGGCGCTGGATGCACGGGCTCCCCCCCTCCGGGCGCTGGGTGCACGGGCTCCCCCCTTCTGGGCGCTGGATGCTCGCGCTCCCCCCTTCTGGGCGCTGGATGCTCGCGCTCCCCCTCAGGCGCTGGAGCCTGCTTCTTTGCCTTCTTGGCACCGCCCCTCCTTCCCTTCTTCGGGACCAGCAGTTCCACCTCCTGCCATGGAGGGGGTTGGTCGGGTGCTTTGTGCCCGACCTTGCCGACGGCAAAGCACCACTCCTCCCCTTTGAGGCAGGTGAGGCAGGTTTCCTGATCCACCTGCGGCGATGGTATGGCCTTCAGGTGGATCCACTCCTCTGCAGTCTCCACCTCACCTCGATCAAAGGCCTGTACAAAGAGGGGGTCTTCATATGGGCACACCTCAGGGAGGTGCCCATACTCCAGGCAGGCGAGGCACCACGTAGCCTCTCCTTCCTTCAACTCCCTCTGATGCTCATGCCACCTCTCCATGTATGCATCAACTTTATCCATTTTTTTTTCTTTTTTTCTTTTTTTTTTCAAACACAACACACAAAAAAACACTTTGAAAAAAACAAAAAAAAACGTCCTTTCCTGGTTTGGCTGTTGGAGGCGTTGTTTATCCCACTTCTGACACCATATGTGACAGTCTGGCTCGCAGTGGTGAGGTGGATGACGTCACGGACCAGGAAGTAACTGACACCAAAACAGTGGATGGGCGAGTGAAGCTGAATGCTATTGCACTCAGCGTATTTATTAATAAACAAAACAAAAATAAAATATTTAAACAAACAACAAAACAAAAAGGCGCGAGGGCCAAACGAATAAACAAACAAACAAGTAAGTGTCGTGCTGGCTAATCCAGCACGTTTTAGCAATTGTTAATTACGTCTTATTCTCCTCGCGCTCTTTCTCTCTCCTCTCTCCGCTCTCCCGTACTCTCCTCTACACTCAACCACGAGTGCAGAGAGCTGCAGGTTTATATACTCTGGCCGAGGGATTAACTAGTAGTTAATTATCTTATTATCCCTCAGCCAGAGTCTGCACGCGTTTGGTAAGGATGCATGACTGTGAGCTAGTTAAATAATCAGTAGCTGATCAGCCATGCATCCTCATGGGGTTTTTAAATATAATAAAAGACGCAGCGCTTTTATCCGCGCCGCAAACAAAAATACAAATAAATATAAATAGGGGCGGGACACTCCGCCACATACGCGTACCACATTGTGACGGTGTACCACTTTATAACACTACACCGATACGTATGGTAGCAGTATGTAAAATTCCATGTTAACGAATCAACAGCAAAATGAAATCAAAATGTTACCCATGCACAGAAATGCATACAGTGTAAAAGGCAATGCAATTTAGCAAAAGATTTAAAATAACAAAACAGCAACACAGTTTCTAGAATTAAAACAGTATCCAAAGTCAGTATTCAAAATTGCAGAATATAGTGCTCGATAAGACCCTAATGTCACTGTTCACTTGCAAATGAAAATGCACAAAAACTAAAGATCACTTATCAAAACAAAACACAGTATCAAAAACTGTTTAATGATTAACTGTTACATTACCCTAGCTTGTCTCGTTCGCTTTGTTTTGACTGCATTTTCATCAGGTATAACTGGAGGAAGCGCTGTGTAACTGCACAATAAAAACAGAGTGATTGCTATGCGAGAGAAAACAAATAAAAAACGCTGGCTGTGACCGATATTGAAATAAATCATAACATTGAAGAGATGGGCTTTGTATCAGAAAACTGGTGAGGAGTCTGAAATTGTGTGTGACAGGTAAGTCCATTAATTTACATATAATGGGAATTGATATTATTCTTAATACAAGGGCAGTAAAACGTGGCTGACGTGTATCTGGGTAAGGGATATCTAAGTGCTGACTGTATACTCTAAATGTATCATAAACTCCTTCAGTTTTAAAGATTAACCAATAGCCTCCAAGTGGGTTCCTATACTGTTAATGATATATGTACCATATTGTTTTCCATTAGGGATTTTATGGAACTCTTTGGTTGCAGTATTAAGTTGTGTTTTTATTTTTATGCTGGACCCATTGCATTGCACCCTCTGTGAATTCTTTATTTTTTTTGTGTCCTTCTACTATGTGATGATGTTTGCAATAATTCTGATTATTGCGTCACAAAGCTTTCATCCTAGCTGACTGCCATAAAAGAATTAGATGGCGCTGGCTCTTAAAAAATAAGAGCCAGCACCGCCTAGCGATCTGCCACTTTGGATCAAGTTTCCTTATGTTTTACTGGCAATAAACTGCTGTGCACTAGACTGTGCTGGTGATTCCTTATGAAGAGATACTACATATATTTGCAATAAGGAACCCTCAGAATAATTGTGCATATCATAACAAAGGGAAGTGAAAACAATATGAAAATGCATCCTTTATTCCGTAAGGAACAATATGTAAGCACTAGACGTGTGTGTGGTTATTGTCCAATAATACTCACACACAAGTGAGAGATTTATTGCACTGCCAAAATGACTGAGATTTCAAAGAAATAGAAATAGAACAGAATAGAAATGCGGTCAGGAATTCTAACTAGTACATTTTACTGTGTACTTTCCATTGGGGCAAGTTCCAAGTATTTATTTCTTTATTGTTGAATGGTGTTTTCAATTTCAGGATTTGGGTAAGGTTACATTCCTGTAGTTATTATTATTTGTTTATTTAGCAGATGCTTTTATCCAAGGCGACTTACAGAGACTAGGGTGTGTGAACTATGCATCAGCTGCAGAGTCACTTACAACTACGTCTCACCCGAAAGACGGAGCACAAGGAGGTTAAGCGACTTGCTCAGGGTCACACAATGAGTCAGTGGCTGAGATGGGATTTGAACCGAGGACCTCTTGGTTACAAGCCCTTTTCTTTAACCACTGGATCACACAGCCTCCTATATGAATACTGTAAACCTGTGCTGGAGTTTGTATGTACCAGCTGGGTATACTTATGGCCGTTATGGTGATGGTTTCAATATAAATATGTTTTAGAAGACGTCTTTCACTTTTGGAATATATAGATCGTGCAGTGTTCTAAACTTGCTCTGCGATATGTCATCAGTATGATTATCATGCAGGGAATGCAGCACTCGAGAGTGATTTATAAATAAACAGCAAACTGTGCTTGTATGACAATTTGAGCATCATATAGTCTTTATGAAGATGGCTTTAAAGATGAACTCCCTCATACATTACTTATTTTCTCCTACTGTTTTCTTATAAAAATGTACGTTTCACTATTGTTTGCAGTGAACTGACAAACAGTCCATCACCTCTTGTTTTTAATTTTTTTGTATTTTATTTTTGCTTGCAACCTTTGAAAACTAGAAGACATGTCAATAGCAATACAAGTTAAGCATTTATTGATTCATATAAATCTATATTTTGTTCTACTTGAGAATGCAATGCTGATTGTTTAAGTATATATACTGGTAATTTGTTAGGCTAGGTAGTAAAACGTGGTATGATTGGTTAAAACAAGCACCTATTCTGAGATAATGGTGTCTGATCCCTAGAGAGTAAAAGAGTACCCCGTACTTTTTCTAGTAATTAGGGTGGAGTACAGAATAGGTTCCCACCTATTCTGAGACTGAGAAAGCCTTAGTCGAAAACATTTCTCATAAAATTGTATAAACGGTAAATAACTTTTGCTAAGAAAAAGACATTCCAGCATTCTATTTAAAATGACATGAGCTGCTCTCTAGATAAAATGTAAGTGTGTTGTAAGTACATGTACAGTATTTCCAGCCTGACCAAATCCCAACTGGTTTTGAATACACGCTTGCCCCTTTTCACAGTGCAATAATTGTGTTGTTGCATTGGTGGAGAGCAGGCAACGTAGGTGCAAGACACTGCAGTACATGATGAGACGATAGCAGCAATACATGTTTTCAGCGATGTTTAATGGGAGGAAGCTTTTAATAGGGTTATTTTGAGCTTCCAAGAAAGCTTTAAGAGGGAGACTAATCAGAACACATGGTTGGAGAGGATAATAAACCCCTGCCACAGTTAATTGATTGAAAATAAATCCATTGTGATTCTCCACTTACTGTAATGTATGCCCTTGTTCTCAAACAAGTTAACCCCTCTAATTCCAAATTCATTTTATTACACCCACAAGAGGCAAGGTGTTGCTGGGGGACAGGTTAATGGTTACACACTGGTGTTCTAGATATACTGTCCATAGACTCTAGTCGTAGAGGTTAGACATGATTCTGAGAGATATGTAGGTACCACATGGATTTTAAGCTTTTTTAAGTCACCAAAACGTGATGACTGAAGCAGAAAATGACACAAAGTGAATCTAAAAAAACAATAAGAACACATCACTCAAGATAACTCTGACGTTTCATACCTATACAAAGTTTCCTTTTAACTTTCTCTAGACTTGGCGTAGGTCAATGAAATAAAGAATTATGCATGCAGTACATTTTTGGATGAACTGCCAGTGCAACTACTTTTAACATCACTTGACAATGTGGGATCTGATAAAACTGGAAGCTGTTCGAGACTGTTACAAGTGCTTGGAAAAGAATGTAATCTTCACATGCATCTTAAGCCATTGTATGTAGAGCATTTGAAGCCTTTGTCTTTATTACCTTGTGTTGTCCCTCGTTTGTATGCATGTAAGTTGAGAGTTCTGCTGCTCAGGTTATTCATTTATCAGAGCCCATTGAAGAACACCCTGCTGTCTGTTACTATTGTATGTCCACTGTTTTGCCATTTCAAATATTTTCACAAAACAAACATAAAACTTTAAAGCTGCAGTGTCCAATGCAAAAGCACACCATGAAAACATTTGTGGGTGAAAAACGCTAAAATAAAAGGTTATTACATTTACAAAATATATAAACATGTGAAATTTATGGTCCACTTAAATAAATGGCTTTACATAATCTCTGTAAGTAAGAAATTGGAGTGTCCAGTGTGAACGTAGCATTCAAAGTAGCACTATAGCACTAAAATGTTCAATACAAAAAATGCCTGTGTTACAAGCTGTTGTAGTGTATAAAAATTAAAAAAAATGCGGATTGTTGCGTAACAACAGGAAAGCGTAATCAATCAGACTGCCGTTATCTTCGTTATCTGAACAGAAGATAACCCTAACCCTAGCCCTGAATCATTCAATGCACAGAGCAACTACTTCTAGGCAGTTTTTTTTCTATTCATGTGAGCCGCAATATCTCCCCTGAGGCAGTATTTGCGCATTGTCATTAAAAACTGGAAATTAATGGTGGAAATTTGACTTTCAGATAAAAGTTGGGGTGGGCGATTGTTCAAACAGGGGCGTTGACTCGGCAGAATCCAGTATATGCTGTAGAATTGTTTAACTTAGCTGAATTGCCTAGGGTAGTGCTGTCCTCCATTTTGTGAGAGTCGCACAGAGCAAGAACTTAGGCAACCATATATGATAATTGCTCCTGGTAAGGACAGTGGATGAAGGGTAAGATGATTCATGTACTTTAACAAGTCTTGTCAGGTTTAGGTTCATGCGTAACATGTGTGCTGTATGAAACCAGAAAATATGCTGGATGATGTGTAGTTTGTTACATGAATGGTGAAAAAAAACAAAACCTTTTGATGATATCGTCTAACAGGACTTTTCCATTGGAATTAATGGCAGTTCCACTGGACATAGCAGGCAGTCCTGTACGTATCCAATCCAGCCTACTGGTGATTCTGAGGTAGCAATGATGAGTTCTTATTGGCAAAGCTTCTTGAACTACAGGGTGTCTCATACTGTAAGTCAGGCATCATAGAAGGTATCATATATAATAGGCTGGTTAGGAGGTTGTATGTTAAATTGGACAGCCACACCCAGTTGACTATTTGTACCACAGCACAGTACATGATCTGAATTCATTGTTCTTTGCTTACAGACATTTCAAACCTGAAAAAAACTAGACAGATGCCTTACTAATGGGACACCCAATATAATATGTATGATGTCAGTATATTGCATAACTAGATTTCTTTTCAAGTGAAATCAACCATAAATGCCAGAACACCATACTGCTCCTTGAGCCCACTATCAAAGTAAACCAAGTCAAGAGCGGTTTGACAGAAGCCTTTAAATCTTAAAAGGAGTTGATAGAGTTAACCAAAGCCAATATTTTAAACTCTGCACAGAAGCCAGCTCCAGCGGCCACATTTGGAAATCAAGTGGAGACAGACTTAGTACAGAAGGAAGGAGACTTCAAAATCCCAGCAGTTCTGTGTAAATCATACTGAACTACATTCCACTCACTGATTCAGTTTTAGTACTGACTTGAGAAGTAGACATTGGCAGGTGCAGATCACCTCAGGGGATCATTCCAGGGCTCCTTGCATCTCACACCCCTCCTAATTTTCTAATGAATGCTACCAGTGCAGTAGTGCCAGATGGAACAAGTGCTTGAAGGAGCACCATAGGAGGCATGCCTTGTTTAGATTACATATATCACTGACACTTTAGGGCAGGAGCGTATATCGGGCTTATGTCTTCTTGTGTGATTACATCACCTACCAGCCCTGCTGCTGCCTTCCCCCGTGCACGCTACACTCTCCCCTGCCAGCCTCAAGTCCACCCTGGACTTGCTCACCAGGCTACAGTCCGACAAGTGCGTGCCGGGGTACCTGCATCCCATTGCTTACACCAATGTAGTGATCTCAGTTAACGCAGACAGGCGCATCACACAGGGCAAGGCAATCGACACAGGCAGAGGGCGGGCGCGAACCCGGCTCCTTTGTACAGCAGTATCGGCACTATGCTTTAGTGCGAGAGGCCCTTGTTTCGCGCCTGCCCTCCGCCTGTGTGTGGATTGCCTCGTCCTGTGTGATGCACCAGCCTGTGTTAACTGAGATCGCTACAATATATTGACAACTTGTTTATAACAAGAGATTGTTGACAGAAGTGCTTTTTCTATCCAGCTGAAGAAGGACTTGTAGTCTGAAAGGTCCTGATATCATTGATTCGTTTATCAATTATTCACATCTTTGTGTACCTACATTACCTTTTGGTACACAGCAGTTTTCCTTTTCACCCAGGATCGATTTTGAAGTGTTGGACAAAACTAGACTTGCCCGGGCTAGCTCCCGAAATTCAGTGAAAACTGTTGAAAAAACGGGTTTCACCCAGTCGTCTTTTTCAAGTTCTGGGCCAATCTAGATTCGCCCGATTGGACGTGGGCAAGTGCCGAAAAAAGTTGTAACTTCGGGATTTGCCCAGAAGCCCTTGGCGATACTAGATTGGCCCGGGCAAAACTAGACTCGCTTCTGCCTTGTCAACGCCCAGGGGGCATAGAGTTGACGTTAAGGCAAAAGTGGGGGAGGGGCGTTGACTGAATAACAAGCAATATTACTGTAATATTTGTAAAATTAGCTAGATAGATTATGTTTAGAACTAGAAGTTGCAAGCAATTTGACAGCTTCCAATGCATTCTTGTTCCTATTTGTGTTCCTTAGTAACCATGACCCTACCTGCATTCTCTAAGCAGTTATAAGCCACTTTTGCTTTTGACCTTAAGGAGAGGTCAAAGGTCATGGTCAAGGCAATTTTTGATTAGAGCATTTATGGGTTCCTATATATGTTCCCTAGTTACCATGACCCCATCTGCACTCTGTAAGGAGTTATAAGCTAGTTTTGCATTTGACCATAGGGAGAGGTCAAAGGTCACGGTCAAGGCATTTTTTTAATAGAGCACATGTGGGCTCCTATATGTGTTCCATAGTAACCATTACAATACCTGCACTATGTAAGGAGTTACAAGCTAGTTTTGCATTTGACCTTATGGAGAGGTCAGAGGTCACAGCCATGTTTTTTTTATGTAGCAAGTTGCTTCGCACAAACTTGATAGACAACCTTGCCAAGGTTATGTATGCAAAGTTTCACTTAAATCGGCATAATGGTTTCAGAGAAAAAGAGGTTTGAATATTTTTGACAAATCCAATATGGCTGCCAAACTATGTGACCAATCGACTTGTTTTGAACAAATCTAAATATAGGACATAAGGGTAGTATGTGCCCCAAGTTTCACATCTGAGAAATCCAATATGGCTGCCAAACCATGTGACCTATGACTTTGTTTTTGCTCTGACACAACTTCCCAAAGGCCTCTACCACCACTCTATGAAGATTCACGAGTCTACAACATTGTACCTTAAATGAATACTGCAAATATGTGAAAATTGACCATAGCTGAAATTTGATTGGCAGCCATGTTTTTTTTTTTATGTAGTGACTTGCTTTGAACAAACTTGATAGACAACCTTGCCAAGGCCATGTATGCACAGTTTTGATTCAATCAGCATAATCGTTTCTGAGAAGAAGTCATTTGAATATTTTTGATAAATCCAAAATGGCCGCCAAACAATGTGACCGATCGACTTCTCTTGAACAACCGTAAATCTAGGCCATGAGGGGAGTATGTGCACCAAGTTTCAGAGTTCTGCTGTAACCGGTTCGGAGATGAAGATTTTTTAAAATTGTCCAAAATTCTTGACAAATCCAACATGGCCGGCACACCATGTGACCTATGACCTTCATTTTCACTCTGACACAACTTCCCTTAGGTGCCCTACCAAGTTTCGTGAGTTCCGTGCAACGGTGTTGATTTTAGAGCCATTTTAGAGCCATTTGAAGAAAGAGCAGAAAAAAAAAATCCTAACAGAAACAATAGGCTTCCCAGCCATTCTGGCTTAACACTCTCTCCACGTCCGAACCGCAAAACAAGTCCTCTTAGTTAGCACAGACTGCCGGATCATTACACAGCTGCCCCCTCTGAATCCCTCATCCCAAGGGAACCAACAAAGTCCCAAAAACAACCTGGGAGTCTGCGTCGGCGTTGAGGCCTTGGTAATTCTAGTGGCCCTGGGTTCCCAGCAGCCGTGGCTAGTGGACTGTCAGCCCTGGGATAACTGGAACCTCCTGGTAGAGGAGAAACAGGGATGAAAGGGGGAGCAAGTGGAGAAAGGGGACTGTCAGGCAAGGGGGAGACAGGAGCTGCTGGGTCAGGTTCTGCCGGGTCCTGTCCTCTGTAGGGGGCCAGTCAGTCTCGGTGGAGGGCCACCTGTCGTCTGGGAGGTAGTTGAACCCGGTAGACCACCTCCCTGATCCTCTCCAGGACCCGGCATAGCCCACACTAGTGGCTGTCGAGTTTGGGACAGCGGCCCCTCTTCTGCTGGGGGCTGTATTTATTTATTTTATTTATTGCATTTATATAGCGCTTTTTATACAAAAGTGCCGCAAAGCACTGTACAGTACATAGCAGAAAAAAAGAACAAACCACAATACATTTGTATAGTATGTTGTCACACATACAACTGCCACAGTCAGACCATTTAAACAACAGTATACACCTAATAATACAAAAGCAGCAATTTTAAAGTTACATTAAAACCCACTAAGATAAGAAAGCCATTTTATAAAAGTGCGTTTTTAGTCTTGACATGGAAACTTTAATGGTCCCAGCTTCCCTGAGAAAAAAAGGCAGAGCATTCCATAATTTAGGAACTCTACAAGAAAAAGCCCTACCTCCCGTGTTGCTTTTGTTGACCCTAGGAATAACCAGCAGCCCCACATCCTGTGATCTCAGAGTGTGGTTTGGAAGATACATGGTCAGTAACTCCTGCAAATAACTAGGTGCTAATCTATTTAGGGTCTTGTAAGTCTTAAAATCAATTCTATACTGCACAGGGAGCCAGTGTAAATAGGCCAAAACATGGGTAATATGTTCACTTTTCCTGGTTTTAGTCAGAATTCTAGCGGCGGTATTCTGAACAAGCTACAAGCGGGATACCACACATTTTGGGACACCAGAAAAAAAGTGCATTACAGTAATCAATTCTTGATGAAACAAAGGCATACATTAGTCTCTCTGTATCAGATACGGAAATAATTGGTCTAAGTTTGGCTATATTTCTCAAATGGAAAAAGATACTTTAGTAACTTCCCTAATATGAGTCTCAAATTATAGATCAGGATCAAAGATGACCCCCAAACTCTTAATTTCTAGTTTTGATGAGAGACTGCAAAGGTTGAGCTCATGTAATCCCACATTTCCTTTTAGTTGGTTCTGTGAGTCCACTAGCATAACCTCTGTTTTATTTGAATTTAACATTAGAAAATGCTGTGACATCCAATGCTTGATGTCTGTAAGGCAAGTAGCTAATAACACCCAGGCAAAATAAATTCCTGGCTTTAGGGACAAATATAGCTGGATATCATCAGCATACCAATGGAAGTTCACTCCATGTCTGCGGATAATGTCACCTAACGGTAGCATGTATAATGAAAACAGCATGGGACCTAGAATGGAGCCCTGTGGAACACCACAGACAACTTCCGATAATGCTGATTTTACCTTTCCAATAGAGACAGACTGAAACCTATCAGAAAGATAAGATTTAAACCAGGATAGGACAAGGCCAGACAGTCCTACTGTTCTTTCAAGACGGTTCAGTAGGATGGAATGGTCTACAGTATCAAAGGCAGCACTTAGATCAAGAAGAATTAATACTGATGGAAAGCCTGAGTCAGAGTTTATCAGCAGATCGTCCACAACTCTGACAAGGGCCGTCTCAGTGCTATGTGCAGCACTAAAACCAGACTGAAACTTCTCAAATATACCATTACAAGTTAGAAATTTTTGTAATTGAATTACAACAACTCTCTCTAGAACCTTATCTAAGAATGGTAGGTTGGAGAGTGGCCTATAGTTATTGAGGACTTTAGGGTCCAAATTGTGTTTCTTAAGCATAGGCTTTACCACAGCTACCTTAAGTGCTGAGGGAACTATACCGGAGGAAAGTGAACCATTTATAATTTTTTTAATGTGGGTATTAATAACACCAAAAACATATTTGAATAGTTTTGTAGGAATAGGATCAAGAGAGCATGTAGTAGCTCTCATATGTCAAACTAGCTCTGTCAGTTCCTGTAAGGTAATCAAAGAAAAAGCTCCCATAGTAGCCTTACGTCCAGAGGCTGTCCGAGGGCAAGAATGCAGGGGTCCTGGACAGCTGTTACCCAGATGGTGTGGTGTACTGTCCGGCCTGCCACCTGAATTTCCATGGTCCCCCTCCCCTTCATGGGCACCAGTTCCCCCGTAACCGTACGGAGCTGGATGGACGTGGGCTCCAGTCGAAACCACTCTGGAAACACCTCATGACACACCTGTGTCACGGTCGACCCCGTGTTGACCAATGTTGTCCATGACCCCTTCAGTCCAGACCGGAATGTGGTAGAAGTCCTCCACCAAGGTCCTCCCGACAATGACAACGGCTCTCGGTGGGGTGCAGTCAGCTGCTTCTGGGGGGAGTGGAGCCCCACTCTCCTGGTTATTATTATTAGTTTATTTAGCAGACGCCTTTATCCAAGACGACTTACAGAGACTTGGGTGTGTGAACTATGCATCAGCTGCAGAGTCACTTACAATTACATCTCACCCGAAAGACGGAGCACAAGGAGGTTAAGTGACTTGCTCAGGGTCAAACAATGAGTCAGTGAGTGAGCAGGGATTTGAACCGGGGACCTCTTGGTTACAAGCCCCTCAGCGCAGCTGTCAGCCAGCTGGCCTTCTCACTGTTGGCCCAGCTATGCAGCTGTGCCAATATTGTAAGCTACATAGCAAATGCCTCCCAGCTGACTGTCCCATCAAACCCCAGAATCGTTATTCCAGTCGTCATTCCAGTCGTCCTCACAGCCTCTTCACCTCTTCACCACCTTAGGCCAATCTCGGGGCTTAACTAGCTGTTTAGATGCTGCACTGCAGTCAAGCTGCCCATAAAAATCTTGAAAATGGTGCTCACGGGTTGTTTTGATGTTTTGATATGGGCTCCGCCTCGCTCTGACGTCACAGCCGCGGTTGCTCCCTCCTCCACGTCCTCATGTCGCCCCGCCCTGTTGTGTGTTGACGTCACCTTCTCTGATCTCATCTGGTCTTGCAAACCACTGCCTCTCCTCCTCCTTGTACCATCTTGGGCCCCGGCTCTTACACATCGGTGCCGTTTCAAGCTCAGTGACAAGTTGTTCCAGTCTCTGCCGCAGATTGTCTACACTTAGCGGCGACGAAATGTCCCCATCTGCCTTCACTCTCACAGGTGTGTGCTCCATAATCCCACTTCTGAACACCAGTGAAATGTTTTGTGAGAATGAAGAGACAGGGACTGCAGTTCTCGAATTCACGGTTTATTATTTACAGGTATTTATTTAGCCACTGTCAGCCTTGACCCACGCCTCCAAAACAATAAACCTTGCTGGTTAATGATGATCTTTTAAGTGTACTGCTGGATTTAACACACTATTTTGGCTCCTCTCTCTCTCAAGAACCAAACCCTTCTGCCGTTTTTACTGTCGCCAGCTCGAGCTCTCTTCTTTGAATCTTTAAGGCTCTGGAGTGTTCGCCTGCCCCATGCTGCTTAACACTCTCTCCGCATCCAAACAGCAAAACAAGTCCTCTTAGTTAGCACAGACTGCCGGGTCATTACACAATATATATATATATACAGACGTGCTCAAATTTGTTGGTACCCCTCCACAAAAAACGAAGAATGCACAATATATATATTGACTGAGTTATGGCATGAAGAATCTGAAAAATGTGTTTGTGGAGATATTTAGTCCTATTTGACTGTACACAAGGGGAGCTTAATTAACTTCTATATTTAGGTAAAATAATATAGAATACAACTGAAATTTAAAATTGACATTTAATATAAATTAAACAGTATTCAGGTAAGAGAAATGTAATCTGAATGAGCCTTCATTTCATACAAATCACAAAAAATGAGAAAAAAAGTCTTCCCTCTGTATTTTGGTCTTTCTCTTTCAGCCCTCCCTCGACTGTACAAAAACCTGGCTTATGGACCTAATGTTGCAGTGCACTTTCATTTTGAATTTTCTATTAATATTACTGAATTGTTTGAAGCAGTGCTTTTTAAAAGCACCAGGGCTGCCTCAGACTGTAAGCACTCCTGCTTCCTGTCCAATAATCCTGTTTCTCTGTCTTTCCCCACAGGGGATTCCAGAGGAGAAGTGGTCATTCCTTACTGGCTCTCCAGAGGTCGGGCAAAACGAGCCATTGGTGCAGAATTGCAGGTCAGACACTTGCTGAATTTCTATACCTCTAATGTGTAAACCATAAGCCAGACTGGCGCAAAAAAAACCCATCAGGAGCTCAAACCTCAAATGTATTATCCTAGCCTTACAGTATATGTAAGTTGGCTCGATTAAACAGCTCAAGCTATAAGTTTTGGTAGCTGGTAAGACGTGGCAACTGAATCCAGCTGGTGGTTGTGCACATTTTCTTATCATTTACTTATGGCAGTAAGTATGGCATGTGTGTCACGCTAATATTTTTAGCTATAGCATAAGAACTCTCCCTCATCCAAGTGTGATGACCCTTGATGGCTTTCATTAGCACGTGTTCTTGAGGATATCAGAATCATATACCCTCAAGAACAGATGCTAGGTTATATCTGGGGAACCACTAGTCTGGTTTTGATCAAATTTCTTTTGGCATTTCTTTTGCAATACTTTTCTGTAAGCTTCATATCTATTGTGGGTCACAGTTTTGTAATACTGACACCTATATCCTAGCAATACATGTACATTAGACCAGAAGAATCCTAATATACTGGAAGAACAGGAGGCCATTCTGCCCCTCAGTGCTTGTCCGATGTCTTATGCTGATTGATCCAAGCTCTTGGAAGGATCCCAGTGAATCTTTGAAACTTAGGGTCCATACCTTTTTGCTTGTCAACATAATCATCTGTAAGAAGGAGGGAAACTATTCACTATGAAATAGAGGTGGTGAAAAACCTGAAGGCGTAGTGGCCATAATCACTCGATGTGACAATATTAGATGTATCCAGGATAATCCTAGCCCATTTTAATAATATTATATTATTCATATTCATATTTTGTGCCACACATAGTGGAAAATGTATGGAAATGTCAGACAAATTGGACAGACACTTGGAGTTGACTTATTTCCCAGACAAACCAATGGAAGCCTAAGCCAAAGAAAACAACATATCTCTGCTTTACCATATGACATTGTTAAGGAGATGGCCAGAATTCTTCTTGGGAACTACCCAAACTAAACATTTCTCAACCCAGAATGAGACTTATTTTGTACACTGTGCATACACACCATGAAGGGAAGTCTACCTGGAAGTTCTCTGCCAGTCTTGTGTTTTCATACCCCCCTTTCCTTCTGAATCAGTCCCCCTGTCATCTGTCTCTCGTTACAAAGTGAAGGATCACAGGTTATTATTATTTTATTATTATTTATTTCTTAGCAGACGCCCTTATCCAGGGCGACTTACAATCGTAAGCAAATACATTTCAAGTGTTACAATACAAGTAATACAATAAGAGCAAGAAATACAATAACTTTTGTTCAAGCAAAGTACAAGTGTGACAAACCAAAATTCAATAATACAGCAGATAATAGTGATAGTTACATCAGGATGTGATTAAATACAAAGTACTACAGGTTAAACACTTGGCAGATTACAGTATTCTGAAGTACAGGATTAAATGCAGTAAAAAATAGGGGGCAGATAAGAGCAAAATAAAGCACATTTACATGAAGGGTGATAGTGTCCCAGGATACAAACAGAGGAGTTCTACAGGTGCTGTTTGAAGAGGTGAAACGATTTGAAACACATGGCCGCCTGGTAACCCCAGAGCGATCCCTTCAGTGTGTCACAGCCCAGTCTGAGCGCCTCCATGCCAGCAGCATTAGAAACAGAAATGTTTGGTCTTAGCTTGCAGTTTATTTTAGGCTCCTCAATCTGTAAGGCACCCAAAACTCTTGCAGCTGATATTAATAAAATAAAAAATATAATAAATGTTTGGGTTTGCGAAAGGAAAGACATTCAAAATGTAAACTGCAAAGGCATGAAGTGGGTTTAATGATGGAAAATGAAGGGAAAATATTTTATGAAGGACTTTTTTTATAAAACCCATTTTTATTATTTAAATCAATTTTATAGTTCTGTTTTAGATAGGGTATTCTAATTTTTCAAAGCAATGTTTAACCTCCCGTCCTTAAAAAAAAAATCCTTAAAAGAGTCCATAAAGCTTTGTGAAGAGGGACAAATGTAGACATTTTTGGAGTAGCTGATAACGCCTTACATGTAGCAGGAAATCTAAATGAAAATTAAATATTGAAAGAGAGACAAGTGTGTGGTTTGCTAGTTTAAACCCTACCTAAGTATTATTTTGTTGAATTAATGCCCAATTTTTTATTATTTATTTCTTAGCCAATACCCTTATCCAGGGCAACTTACAATTGTTAGAAGACATCACATTATTTTTACATACAATTACCTATTTATACAGTTGGGTTTTTTTACTGGAGCAATCTAGGTAAAGTATCTTGCTCAAGAGTACAACCATAGTGTCCCCCACCAGGGATTGAACCCACAACCCTCTGGTCAAAAGTCCAGAGCTCTAACCACTACTCCACACTGCTTGCCTCCTCACTTATGTATATTGTTATAAGATAAATCTCGCAATTTATCTTATAACAATATTTCCTGAGCATCAACATACCCTAGTTTTGTAGTTTCTTTGATTACATGATGTTAAATAAAATATCTAAATTTATGTTCATATAGTTTTTTTTAATTATTATGATGTCTCAATCCAAAAAATCTAGGTGACGCAAAACTTTTGGCCATAGCTGTAGGTTCTGATGAAAAATAGTTATTATGATCTACAGCCACACTGAGCGAGACACAGTGAACCAAAGTGAGGCTTTCCACCCATCCGTCAAAAATCGGGCCATCTTCAGTTTGAGCTTTTTCTTATTTCCAACATAAAAGCATTTGAAGCTGTGTATCCAGTGCTTGAATGGTTAAATTGGAGCAAGTTTGGGATTGCAATCTCTACCTTAAATTTGGCTTGAACTCAGGTGCTCAAGTGAATAACTTTAAACACAGCAACATCAATTGAAAATCCTGTGTAGCATTAACCTCTTCGGGCACATACTGTACTGTATATGCAATGCAAATGTGATTAGCTTTTAAAATATGTTAAGCAGTAGTACCATAGGCATATACAATAAAGGCCAGCACAGCGTACTAGAGTACTTGTATGTACTATACTTGTTTTCTGTGGTAGCCTTCTTTTTACGTTTCTATGGTAGCACTGCTTGACACAGAAATTACAAACTTCTGAAAAGGTTGGCCCCATCGATTAATCTGGTGGCACCAGGACATTGCTGTAGCATACAGAAGTGTAATGGCTATATGAGCAACAGAACCCGGAATATCAAGGAAAGGAAATAGAAATTAAAAGCATCAGCCATAAGTTTTTAGCTACATGTACCTTTTAAAGGGTTAATGCCATGATAACTATGCAAATATGACTTGCTGTGGTGTCAGATCATCCAGAATATGAAGAACATTTGGTTCCTAAACTGGTCATTGAAGATTATGATTGAAGTTCTGTGGGCAAAGTGAATGAGGCAGCAAACTGCAGAGGCAGTGGTTTGAGCTGCAGACTGAGAGCCAGAAGGTTGTGGATTCCAATTCCAGTTGAGCTGTATGAGCTGTATGAGCCAGTGGGCTGTCCTTTCATTTCTTAACTCCTCTAAACATAGAAACATTTTTAGTATTGCCACATATCTTACTTATATTGTATAGTTAAGTTATGGATGGACATTACCAAGAATAATCCATTCATTGTATAAATATCCATTCACACACACCATAAGCCACAAGATGCACATGTAAGTACATGTTTTCTCCTGTATTTTTGCAACGCATTGTACCGGTGGAGAGGAAATCTGGCATGTTCTAGCAGTCTGAGAAATCATGCCTGTATTAAAGTACTTATTTTCCAATAAAAACCCCCCAAAAAAACAGTAGCTTTGTACTCCAGAGCTTTATGTGGCAGATCAAACCATTCTTTACTTTTTCAAAGCTTGTATAGACCCCTGTGTGCATCAGAAAGAAAGGTGAGATTGAGCATTTTCTGCTGTGTTTATTCAGGAAGCAGGCATAAGTAGGATTGATTTATCAAAAACAAACTGCCCAAGCATGGGTCTTACAAATTAAAAAATACTTAAAGCTCAGCTCCAAAAGGTCGCCCAGTCAGCTCACATCCCTAGAGATCGAGGCTGGATCCCGTGCGTGCCACATGTCTGGTTCAGCACCCTAGAGTGCTGCCAGGAATAAAAAAAAAAGATTCAGCACCACTCACTGGACATCCTAGTGGTGCAGCACAGTGTGAGGCACAGTGGCTTGGAACAGACTGCCTGCAGAAAACCAACTAGCTGTAAGGACCTCCCTGTTTATTGGATGGAAAAAAAACAGGTTGCCCTGCCATTTCACTATCCATGGTTGCATTGTACTAATGTATAGTTCTTCCAGCGTGTCTGCTGCTGCCACATGTGCACTGTCTTCTGTTCTGAACAGTATGGTACAATAGTAATTGGTAGGAGTAAAGCTATAAATTTGTGCCAATTACTTTATATACAATAGGGCAGAGTGTTGTCCCCTCTTATTTTGCTAAGAGTGTTTTCACATGCAGGTTCTTATTCAGTAAGCAATTCAGAGTTCTGTTTCCGTGCATCATGCCTACTAAATACAAGTTTGGTAGCACATTTCCATGTGTAAACAGCAGGAAGGAATCCTGTGTGCCACTTTAGGGATTTTTTTTGTTCATTAAAGTAATATAATTTGACTCAACGTAGTTTTAAAGACAAAAGGGAATAAATGACTAGTCTGCTCTACATGTATCTTTTTTATTTGCCTATGCGTCTTAAACTTTTTTCCCTCCAGCACAGAAAAGCCCTGAAATATTTGTTGATTATCTGTGCCAATGCCTATTAATGTATTCCCAGCGTTACTTTAAAACAACTGTTTTAACCACAGTGCTTGAATCACAAATCAACTACAGAGTTTTAGGCTCTAATTTAAAAAAAAAAAGTAACCTCGTTTAGATTATACATTCATTACCACTGTACTAATTAAGTAAAGAGACAATTGCTTTCAGGTTGTATTTATGGGATTTCAGAGCATTCCTGTTACATTATTCAAAATGACATGCACAACATTTACAAAATCAGAAGGTATACACTGACCATTTTATAAATACCAATGAAACAAAAAATATTACATTTCTTACCTTAGATCATTATTTACCAGGCTTACTAACTAACATATTTCTTTAAAACACTTGGGAGGCTTCTGAAAAGACTCCTAAACACAGATTGTTTTTCGAACTCAACATTTGGGGTGTGCAATTGTAATTTCTGCCCCCTCTGCAAATGAAGCAGTTATGAAATAGAGTTTCAGTAGGTGGTAGAAATTATAGCTGGTACACCCCTAGTGGTCATTTTGGAGTCTGTAGTTGGATGTGGGTGCCTCATTGAGTCCTGTTCTGGCTAAACCTCCTAGAATTAAAACTAAGCTGAGCATTTGTGTTTATAAAACCTCTTGTGAGGTCTGTCAGTTTCTTAACTATATAGACAGATATCATATATATTATTAATGAGTCTCAATTTCCAGTCTGTCCATCAGGGGCATCATTTGCTATGGGGCTGGGGGGGCATTTGTCCATCCCCCCGTTCCGTTCTGTTCTTTTCTAATCTAACCTGCCGGAATGAAGTCGGCGATGGTTGCTATGTGATGTAATTGCTCGAGTCTCAAAACATTGGCAACATTCATTCATTTTTGATTGATAGTTCATTGTTCTCCAGTGATTATATAGACAACACAGAATTACATCCTATTATTTCTATAATAATATAATATTATATGCTTCAAAGGGAAATGTCGGATATGTTTGCCACAGTAGGTGAAAAATTGAACAAATTAATCATAGTGAGACACAGCGAGGACAACAAGGACAATTATTTATACATGCTCTAAAGAAAAGGTAGCATATATTTGAAAACGAGATTTAGGCTCGTGTAGGGGCTGTGCTTTTTCGGGTTTCAGTTTTACCCACTTTTGATTTTAGATTCTTGTAATTTCTTTAAATTCTGGGTTTCTTTAAAAACAATGTCATTCATGGATTTCTTTTTCTAACTCATTTTCTCCATATACAAATGTTGGTTGTAGTTCGGCAAAAAAAGGGTAAAAAAAATACCTGCTTACAGCTACTGGGGATGAGAGGTTGAGCGATCTTTTGACTATTGTGAGCCAACCCAACAAAATAAATACATTAACAGACTGCTGCTGACAAATTTGTAAAGATAAAAGCGAGATGCTACCTCCTTTATTTTAGTTTATTCGTGATTATCTGTGTAAACGTTATTTTATATTTGATACAAAGTGACATTCTTTGTGGAAAGCAGGTGGAATAAACTTAACTTGAGATTGTAATATGTATCAAGTCTGGTGCGATGTATTCAGATGGACGCTCTAAAATAAAGTGAGTCGACAAAATAACAAACAGCCACACCTGTGTGAAAGTTTCACTTCCGCAAGGAATGTTTCTCTTTATTCTGTTTAGCCATATTTTTGTTGCTTGAGACACAGCATTATTATTATTATTATTTATTTCTTAGCAGACGCCCTTATCCAGGGCGACTTACAATTGTTACAAGATATCACATTATTTTTACATACAATTACCCATTTATACAATTGGGTTTTCACTGGAACAATCTAGGTAAAGTACCTTGCTCAAGGGTACAGCAGCAGCTTCCCCCCACTGGGGATTGAACCCACGACCCTCCGTTCAAGAGCCCAGAGCCCTAACCACTACTCCACACAGCATGAGCCAGATTACAGCAGGGATGTGGAAACATTTGCTCTAATCAACATTTGGGTCGACGGGTCAATCCAGAGAAGCTTGGATGGAAGTGTCTGTAACAAGCTGCTTCCGGGGCATTGATATGCGCATTGTGTACTTGTGTCTGTCACCCAGGTCATCCCTGCATTATCAAAAGCAGTGTGAAATCGCGTACCCGACCCGCATGAAACCGGGTCCTGCCCGGGTAGGTTCTGACCCGGGTAGATTTATGCCAGTGTGAAAAGGGCTTTAGACTGCATTCTTACCCCTGGCTCTTTCTGTAGCCCATGCAATACATGACATTTTTTTTATTTTTTTTATTGATCTGAAATAAAAGTAGTCTAATGTCACTAGCAGCTACTCTAAAACGATTTTTAAAAATGATGTTGTACCGCTATTTGTTTACATTTATACTTAACTGTGATATCGGAAGCTGGCAGCAGAGCAATTCAGTTAGCGTTAAAGAATCTACTCACTTTTAAAACACAAACGTTCAGTGAAAACGACTACCCTAACCTTACACGCTTTATTACCATAACATGCGATTTAGTGGAGAGACATTTTTGAGTTTGTTATAAACCAGTGTCGTGCCTTAAAAATACTGGCATTGCACATTTTGTATAATTTCTTTTAAGAATAAGAAAGATGTTGACAAAGCGCAACACTCTATCTCGATGTAAACAGGCCCAATTGCTGCCTCTTTTTTCTCATTCATGATGCTATTTGGGACAGAGAATGATCAATGTTGACACAACTTTGTAACCCCCCCCCCTGCTGTCCATATTTCTTCTTGGGGAAAGTTTTTTTTTATGGTGTGAAGCCTGTATCAGATAATTGGAGTGTGCAAGCGAGGCTCGTTCTATAATTAGCTAATGACTCATGGACTTGTATTTGGCAAGCTGAATCAGGGTATTTTTACATACAGGGAATCCAAAAAGCTCCAGTCCTTCTGTACAGTCTCAGCTGGTATACTAATTGAAGGGCAGACAGCCATTATGTTGGAGGAAAAACAATGTTTATAGGTATATGTGGTTTTTTGCAGCCAAGGGCCTTGAGAGAGCACCGTCTATTTCTTTCCCAATGTTTATGCAGGCTTTTAATTCTACTAAAAATACTTTATTTCTAGCTAGCTCATTTGAAAAATAACTTGGGATAACACAGTTAACTGCAGTAAGGGCACAAATAACAGCACATTTCAGACAGACTGCAGCTCTGCAATCAATAATCGGCAGTTGATGTGTCCCAGGGAGTACAGGGAGAGTAATGCAAGCGTGGATCGAATCCAGTTCATGCAAGCGTGGATCGAATCCAGTTCATGCAAGCGTGGATCGAATCCGGTTCATGCCAAGTTGCCAATCTTAACAGGGACCCAAAAGAAGAGCTGAATTGGACATAGCAATGATAACTGGCAGGGAATTTTTTTCATGTTTCAGCAAATAGGATAAAATTGATCCACAAAATTAAAATCAGAGACTTGACTAGGATTTTACCTAAAAATGTAAACGAGTGTGACAGGGATGGCGTTGTGGTGACGTCAGGCCAGATGTAGGAACAGAAAACTGACACCAGGTACTGCAGCGAAAAGACGCGGCGTGCGCCGTTTATTTAAATACAAAAATAAAATAAATATTCAAACAAAAACTCTTTGCTCACAGAGCGAATTAAAAGATTTAAACAAAATAATCACTACACAAAATAGTATATAAATGATCCAGGTCAGGCTGGACAAATCGCCTTCACTGTTCCTAGATTATTTTCTTGTTTTAAATCTCTTTCTCTTGCTCGCTCTCCCGTACTCTCCTCTGTACACTCCCACCGCAAACTGAGAGCACTGCAGGTTTTTATACAGGTGACCATCTCCCGATTAGCAACAATTACACAACTAATTAAACTCGGGAGATGGTCACCTTTTGCACAAGGTTTTTATTTACTGTGGATGGGGCTTCCCATCCACGCTACTAAACAAAACAATAACAAACATTCGGCTACGCCGTCAATACATTTTTAAATAAATACAAATAAACAATAACACTGCTTTCGCCATCATATTTACACTTACAATAATAAATAAATCATAATTACACAAATACAAAATAGCACAGGGGCGGAGGGGGAGACCCTGTTCTAAAAATAAATAAACAAATAACTGTACAGGGCTCCTCGTCCTGTTACAAAGAGTATAATTGTAAAATATAAATAGTGGTCAACCTGGAAGTTAAGTGCTTTAGATCGAATGTAAGTCATCAGGTTCTAAGCAAGAGCTCACTTAACATGTCTTTCTTTTGTTTTGATTGTCATCTTTTTAAGCCATTCATTTCCCATGCTGGTTGAAATGCAAACCTGTTTAATACTAATACACAAAATAAGACAAACACAGATATTTACACACAGAAACACAGACATGGTAACAGTAACTGCAGAACGGAGAAAAACAACAGGCTGGAAAACAATATTTTTTCTAATGAAACCCATATATTAAAATAAGACCAAACATGGAATTTACCTTATGTTTAAAGACTAACATATACTTCACACACACACTGTTAGTGGTGTTTGTTTTCATAATTTAAACAACTACGTAATATAGACACTGTATGTAATATAGACAGTTATACAATTTTTAGGCATATCAATCAATCAATCAATCCTTATTTTATATAGTGCCTTTCATAGTGGACCACCATCACAAAGTGCTTTACAAGATGCAGTAACAACAAGAAAATCTATAATACTTTAAATACAGAGATATAATACAAGATATACAGTAAAAAAAAAAAATCAATGATACATGAAATACCGTTGAAAAAATGCATAATACAATAAATACAGTGAAAAATAATACATGATATAGTAGCATAATAATTTAATAGTAGCAACAATACAGCAGCTAATAGCAGATATCAGGTTTAAAGAGCACTGAAAGCAAGAAAGAACAAGTGGGTCTTGAGAGTTGATTTAAAGCACCAAAGCTGGGATATATATATATATATATATATATATATATATATATATATATATATATATATATATATATATATATATATATTAATCAGTGATTGGAAATCCTGGCCTGTGATTGGTTAAAACCTCATCATAGGAGCAAAAGTAGATTGAACTATTGCCCTAACATCCTTACACCACCGGTCAATAGTCTCCATCTGTCATGTGATTGGAACATATAACTGACAGTCCCATCCCTTTTCAAAGGACGCTTTTCTCCCCTGCACTCTTCACAAGAGAAAATGGCTGAACACCGATTCTGTAAGTCAACAGAAACAGACACAGAAAATTACTTACAAAACATACATGATACAGAGCAGAATTCATGGTTCCTTCAATGATGGCAAGGCGTCCAGGTCCTGATGCAGCAAAGCATCCCCAAACCATGACACTACCACCACCATGCTTGACCGTTGGTATGAGGTTCTTACTGTGGAATGCAGTGTTTGGTTTTCGCCAGACATAACGGGGCCCATGTCGGCCAAAAAGTTCCACTTTTGACTCATCTGTCCATAGAACATTGTTCCAGAACTCTTGAGGATCATCCAGGTGCTTTTTGGCAAACTTGAGACGAGCATTCATGTTCTTCTTAGTGAGCAATGGTTTCTGCCTTGCTACTCTGCCATGAATCCCATTTTTGCCCAGTGTCTTTCTGATGATGGAGTCATGAACACTGACCTTAGCTGAGGTGAGAGAGGCCTGCAGATCCCTGGATGTTGTTCTAGGGTTCTTTGTGACTTCCTGGATGATTTTACGCCTTGCTCTTGGAGAGATTTTGGCAGGACGGCCACTCCTGGGAAGATTCACTACTGTCCCAAACTTTCTCCATTTGGACAATATAGCTCTGACTGTGGTTCGGTGGAGCCCCAGAGCCTTAGAAATGGCTTTGTAACCCTTTCCAGACTGATAGGCATCAACAACTTTTTTCCGGAGGTCTTCAGGAATTTCTTTTGTTCGTGGCATGATGTGCCTCTAGAACCTGTGTGCTGACAACTTCACTCTGATGGTAAGGGCCAAATTTAGTCAGATTTATATTGGGCAGGGCTGGCACAAATCAGGCCTGGTTGTTAACCAACCTATTCAAACAGCTGACCCTAATTATCCCTTTAATTGGGTTGAGTTAACTAGGGGGGGGCAATAACTTTTTCACACCTGAAGATTGCATGTTTGATTACCATGCACACCAAACAAATGAAAGAAGCACCAAACTTTGGTGTCATTTTTTCTCTCAGACTCCCTCTATATACTACTACAACCCACAAAAAAATCTGACCAAATACAATGTGAAAAATGTGCAAAAATGCAGAAAATCAGACAGGGTGCAAATACTTTTTCACGACACTGTATGTTTAAACAAAATATATAAGTCAATATTTATTTATGTATGCTATATCAGCTATATTTAAACAAAATATATAAAGTCTTATTTACTATCCAACCTTCCCTCTCTCATATATGAAATATGTACTGCAGACTCAGCCAATAGTCTTCCCTCAGGTCAATCATTTTCTACTATAGCCCTCCTCTCCAGTTCCAAAGAAAGTATTTTTAATAGCGGTTACAACAGCATACTTTCAGGTTTGTATTGCGTCTCTCCACTCGGTTCAGACGGTCCAAGCGGTCTCTCGAACACAGACAGTAAACCTTTTTTAAAGGGTTTCTGTGAGGAGTCAATTGCAGCCCAGATAGGCTACAGGTGCTGGCCAAACGAGACAATTACTAAATAACACTGTGTAACAATTTATTTTTTGGTTCCTGGGTAGTAAGTGTTATTTCCTAATTGCTTATGCCTCAAAAGTATAGAAAACAGCTATTATTCCCCACAAACTTTGCTTTTGTGACCAGGACAGATATTTTGAAATGTACCTATTTTCCAGAACATTCCAGATAGATTCAGTGCTGAGTAAACTTGGAGTAACTTCTAGAACTTTCTAGAACTTTCCAGTAATATAAATAGTAGTATAAATACAGGGGCCTTAAGCCCACCAGTTCAGTTTAGTTCCAGCTGCCTAAGTGGATACATATCTGCATTTTTCTGAGATGGCATCAAGGTCATAGGAGACTTCAAAATGGTGGCATTCCTGATGGGTCTCATAGGCGGTTTTACCAAGTTTCCCTGCTATCTTTGCCTTTGGGACAGCAGGGACACCAAGGCGCACTACCACAGGCGGGACTGGCCACAGCGGACCGAGTTCTCTGTGGGGAGGAATAACGTCAAGTGGGAGCCACTGGTGGACCCCAGGAAGGTGCTGATGCCACCACTGCACATCAAATTGGGCTTTATGAAACAATTTGTCAGAGCTCTAGATAAGGAGTCGGCAGCCTTCAAGTACCTTCAAGACTTCTTCCCTAAGCTGTCTGAGGCAAAGGTCAAAGCCGGTGTCTTTGTCGGACCACAGATAAAGAAGATCCTGGAGTGCAATTAATTCCCCAAGAAGCTTACTAGTAAGGAGAAAGCGGCTTGGAACAGCTTTGTCGCAGTGGTTCGGGGCTTCCTGGGCAATCACAAGGCCGAAAACTATGTGGAGCTGGTTGAGACTCTGGTGAAGAACTACGGCACAATGGGCTGTAGGATGTCCCTCAAAGTCCATATCCTTGATGCTCATCTTGATAAATTCAAGGAGAACATGGGAGCGTACTCGGAGGAGCAAGGCGAGCGCTTCCACCAGGATATACTGGACTTTGAACGCCGCTACCAAGGACAGTATAACGAGAACATGATGGGAGACTACATTTGGGGGCTGATTCGTGAAAGTGATTTACAGTATAATCGTAAATCTCGAAAAACTACTCACTTCTAAATCAAATGTAGTCATTTTTGTATTACTTTAGTACAAATACATATTAATTTGGATTCATATGTTGTTTTTTTCTGACTTTATGTGAACGAAAAGACACAAATTCGCCCGTTTTCTCATTGGAAATAGGTAAATTTCAAAATATCACTGTCCTGGCCACAAAAGCAAAGTTTGTGGGGAATAATAGCCATTTTCTATACTTTTGAGGCATAAGCAATTAGGAAATAACACTTACTACCCAGGAACAAAAATGGTGTTACATAGTGTAATAAGCCAACTCTATCCCTTATACTAGCAGCACCTGTAGCCTATTACACAGTTAACTCCTCGAACTCATGGGAAGCTGACTCCAAGCCAGCCACGGATCATTCCAGCTGTCCCCTGCTGTGTAGCCTGCCACGAGCGCCTCCTGCTGGTTGACCTGTGAGCTGGCTCACTATATATATATAAATTATACATTTATATTTTGGAAAATAACTTGCATTCATTCAAATCCAACGACATAATTAAATTCCATATTGCGTTGTTCTGAAGTATGCAGAGCGTGATCTAAGGAAAGTTATTGTATGAATTCAGCTTTCTTTTCCATAAATTGTACTTCTATAAAAAGAATACTTCTTGAACATTCAAAGAGTGTTGTGGTTATTTCATCCCTTTGGTGACTCCTTGGCGATTTGGTTACCCTCATTTGTGAAATAACTACAGAATTTGTACAGTACTAAATACTGATGTGGTTAGTGGGAATAGTATTACAAAGCAAAAAAAACACTGGTGAATATAATCTTGCATTCAAGAAACTACAATAAATAGAAACTAAAACTTATTTTTGAATGTGAAATTGAACATAACTGTGTGACTCTTCAGCTTTCAGCCACATATGATGCAGTTTAAACAGAGAACCCTGTATGTCTGTCTCTAGAAATGTATTTGGAACAAACAAAAGCACAAGTTTTGATTTCTTTCTGGACCCACTTTTCCTGTTCAAAATCTTATTTAAGCTGGTCCTGCTTTAGTCTGTCATATATAAACTTGTACAAAAGAACAAGCAATGCCATTGATGTCTGTTAGCACTCAGGTAAATACAGATGGGATTTTGAATACAGTATATTAACGTGAAAGCTTGTCATTGACTCTTACTATGATTTTATTTAAACTCATTTGAAGCACACTGGTCAGGCAGTTGATAGGTGCCAGCCTGCTCTCTGCTGCCAAATGTGGAGTGCCAAGTAAGGCTTAGCTTGGCTTCGCTCAAAAGGTTTATTTTGAGTGTAAAGAATTTGGCACCACATGGTCAAAATGTATACAGAATTTTCTTTTATAATAATATAGGATGCATGTCAAGATGTTTTGCACATATTTAAGTATTAATGTACAGAGGCAACAGGCAGATGTTTCACTGCCTATATTAATCTCAGTTGCAGTTAAAGTGCATTCAATTTTGACTAAACAATGCAGAGAGTGTCGTTAGATTGCAGAATAACAGTACATTGCTACATTACTTTACTTTATAATCACTATTTTGTGATTGCAATATTCCATGACTTGCACGGCAATTTAAACTTGAAAGTCCCATTAAGGTAAATGTAGGGTCTTGACGCAGTTCTTGTGAAGGATTATGCAGCTGTTACTGTAGGATACGAGACTGGGAATTTCAGATTGGTTAGAAAACAAAATTGAGGTAGCATTGGTAATAGTGTTTTTAATAATTATGGATTTGTGCACAAATTAATACCTAAGTAATGCAGCTCTGCAGTACAACAGTGCAGTCAAGGAGCATACACCATTGTGGCTTCCAGGTGGAAAAACATCAGGGAGGATTCGCTCTTGGCAGCTATAGCAGAGCTATAAAAGAACTTACAAAGTCTCTTTGGAAGTAGATAAATCCTGTGAAAAACTCTGACAGCAAGTTCAGATTCATCTATCAGTGACAACTTACATGTGTGAGCTAGATGCTTTCAACTTTGCAATTTGCTTTTTAATTTGAGGGATATAGAGCTTCCTCATTGATTTCTCTGCAGACTCAAGTTAAGTGCTTTTCCAACACAGCATTTACAGCACAGCTAGCTGTTGTGTGTGAGCTCCCCCCACACATTGCAACTCAACTACCCTGTCGTGGAGAGCCTATCCTCTGATGGGATGAGAAAGTGGTGCAGTCCCCCTGACCATCCGGGCTTCTCCGAGAAACTGCCAACAACACTTTCAGTCTAGTGTCGTCCACTTGGAATGCATTGGGCACCTGTCGAAAATGATTCCAATCCTGCTGAAAAGAATTCATAGCCAATCCTAGCACCTCAGTAAATCCCTCCTTATTGGCTGTCTAATTCCCAACCTTTCTTGTGTGTTTCTTCAGTTGTAGCAGGTGTTCTCACGGATGATGTAGTACATATATATATATATATATATATATATATATATATATATATATATATATATATATATATATATATATATATGGATATAGGCAATCAAGACAATACACCACAACTTTTGAGATTGTTTTTGTTATTATACAGATTTTTTTTTTACCTTAACCTGCTTGGCTGTTTGCCACAAGATGGGTGTGGGATGCAAAAAACATGCAAAGCAAGAAAAACTTGTGAAATGGAAGCGATAAATGATACATGTAGGGGCGGGGTTCCTTCCTCCAGGATTTGGTTTCTTACCTTCATAAATGCGTAATGAGTGGGCTGGTAACCAACAATACTGGTAACCAAGGTGCTTATTGAGGTGCTAGAATGTTTTAAATTGATTTAATTCTTTCCTGTCACCTGAAGCTAAAAGGCGGTAGTTAGCAACAACAACAAAGCTAGCAAGCTTATATCTAACACGAAGCATAGTTTTATACTTTATTAGACATTATAACATACCTCTGTGTGACAGAGAGCAAATGAATCCTAGTCAACAATCTCCCTCCCGACTTGTGAGGGCGCTGTATAACAGGAACAGTGTGCCTTGTGCTGGATGGTTCGGCAGTTCATTCCAGGGTCAGTCGGAAGCCGGCCATCCAGGAAGGGGGCGGTAGCCCCTCCCTGTGAGAGCTACGTGTGAACAGCACCCATCACCCTGTTTTGTTTAGCTGTGCAATTACACATTGCTGTGTAGTTGCCAGCATTATTATCTGATGGTGCCAAACCGTGATAACAATTAAAAGAACTGTTTGGAGCGCGAACACTGTGTTATTGTCGTTGTTTGAGCGCTGCATCACATCTACACCGGCACACTACTAACCACTTTGCCACACTCTGGCATTAAAGTGTTTCATAACTAGTAAATAACAACTTTAATGGAAATAGAAATGTTCCAGTGTAACTTTTGAGATAAAATGGTACAATTGTATTTAAGTGGAACAAAGTGGTTTGGAAATTATTCCAATAGTTTTTTTTTATAACCATGTGCCTAAATTACGCGCCTCAGACAGGTTTGTGAAGTACTGCATTAACCTTGAATAGTATAGTAAGGAAGCTTCTTCATTCTGTATTGATCTGGCGCCTGGCAATATAATGTTAATAATGAATGCAATATAGAACAAGGATGTGAAGGTACAGCTTGTTTTCCTTTCTTTTTTTTCATCAGAATGTGGAGGTGTTGAGGTCACCTTCTCCTTTCAGTAAAGTGTGAGTTTGAATAATGCCTTGATCAATTTGAAGTATGGTGCAATGACATTTCAGTTTCATAATAAAATATGTATTTTGGCCATCTGTTATTTATTAAATTATTTCTCCATGGTGTCAAAACACTCGATCAGAATTCTGAATTTAAATGAATAGGAAACAAAGTCAAGTAGACATCTCAGTTAATGCCTTCTTCTGTGTACTGATTAGTAACTATGTGGTGGTATTTTTATGTCAGTTAGGAGGGGGTGAGAGCTCCGCGTGAACAGCACCCATCATCGTAATCATTCTGTTATTGGTGGGTAATCAGGAGTGGAGTAGAGGCGTGGGGAAGATGGGGAGCAGTGGAAAGGGTGTGGGTTAAGTATGAACAAGTTGGAAAAAGAAAGGAATGCAATTAGAAATAAGGGTAAAAGAGTAAACATTTGTTTACTTGACATACATCGGACCTTATTACATTATTCCATTACACTCATTTCTATCAGACAGGAGTGTTACATTTGTTTTTAATCCCAGTAGCTTTAGCAATTCGCCTCTTAAAACTTGAGACCCTGTTTTTACACAGAGAGTGGTGCATGTATGGGATTACCAACCTGTGGATGCTGAATCACTGGGATCCTTTAATACCTGACTTGTTTTGGGATCTGTTCTGTTCTAGGAACCGGGCAAATGTAAATTTGCCCGGTTCCTACAGGCCCAATAGATGTATTGTTCTCTAGAAAGTATATATATGTATATATATATATATATATATATATATATATATATATATATATATATATAAAACAATATCTAAAATGATTGTAAGAAAGGAGAAATAACCTATGTTACATTCCTTTAACTTTGGAAGTTTTTGGCTTAGAAAATCTTTAAGATTTTTCTATTATTTTTACTTAGATTTTGCTCATAATAATAATAAAAAGATCATAAGAATGGTTTTTTAAGTTTTGGTTTTGAAATTGTTTTTGGCTTTGAGTCTATCTTCTATTAGATGACTTGGAATTAAATTGAAATTTAATTGGATTGGTTGCCACATTGGACTATTCCCCCTCCCTTTGATTCCTGACTGTTTCTCAAAAAGAGCCGTGTTTATATAAAGTATAATATACACACTGGGGAGGCCGGCCGAGCCAGAAATGAGAAACAAAAGATACTCAAGAGGTCTACTACAAAACCTCCCGGAGTAACTGACATACTTCTGGCTGCAAAAACCAGTGTCTGTAGGATTCTTAATTCCATCATCCAGCCACTTATTAAAATTGACTGTGATGTCCCATATTATTATTATTATTATTATTATTATTATTATTATTATTATTATTATTATTTATTTCTAGCAGATAGTATAGCAAAGTGTAGTAAAGCGTAGTGAGACCTGGGAAAGCTTAGGCAAGTAAGGTACCAGCAAGGCAAAGCACAAACTTGGTTGAAGCATGGTAAAATCTATTACAGTAAAGGCATGGGAACAACTGTACAAATGTACCATGTCCATAGGACAACTGTTAGCCACACTTGTGGTTTTTTCTGTGTGACGTCACTGAGACAGACATTTTATTTTTAAAGGCCAGAGACAGTTTACAGCACCACACAGCAACAAAACATCACAGGAACTATTTTAAAAAAAAAACGGGAAAACCCTGTAAATCTGATGTATTTGACGTAATTATATTAGAGCATTTATTCTGTCTCATGTGTTTTAATATATATGTTTTTACAACATTTATAAATATATAAGCAGATAATGTTTCATGAAATAAATTGATCAGATACGTTTTTTCCCTCCTCATTACTGATAATAATGGATTGAATAACTATTATTTTATTTATAAATATTTATTTTGAGAAAATAATTGAGTAGTGTCCATTATTGCTTATAAAGACCCTGAGAATAAACATTTATAACGGCATTGCAATCACTCAGATGAAACAATGTCTTGTTATTTGCCCAAACATCAATATTTTTCAACAAAACTTTCAGGAAGTATTGTAAGGTCCCTTGGCTCATACATAATAATAATAAAAAAAAAACCTGGTCCTGGGGGAACATCCCACTGAAAAATGCTTGATCCTTAAAGGGTTAAAGATTAGATCAATAATAGGAACTTGGGAAGATATGTCAGCATCTTTAAAACTATAGGAAGTAGTGATTGATTTGCAGCCTCCAGCTTCAGAGAAATTCAAACCGGACTCCCATCAGCACAGCAGACAGACGTGTCTTATTTTACCAGTGGTAACCCCAACAATGAATGGGTTCGTTAAATGCAATATATCTTTCTGTTTTCTTCCTAATTGGGAATGCCTACCTGAGGAATGATTTGGGTGTCCTTTTACGTCCACCAATCTCTTTTGCTGGACAGTGGAGAGCAATGTTGTACGGTGAAGATAACCAAGTGCAAAACTATAAAGCTATTTTACCAGTGGTACTGTAAACAATACTCCTAATAACTCTTTAGTGTAAATGCAGCTTTTTTATTTTGTTAGACATCTTCAGGTCAGTGTGTACTGGAAAGGCGTCTGCTCTTGTCTCCCTCTGCAGCAGAGCAGCACTGAACTGGCCAGCTGCAGGAGATTGCATACCAGCATTCACCACAATATTCACTCCTTTGTATCACTTTTGATGAACCTCAGTGAATCGTGAAAACGATTCAAATTAAATTAACATTACTTGATTACTTCAAAGCCCTTAAATCCATGTCACCCTAATTTCTAAACTGAAAGTTGTCTTCAAATGATAAAAAAAACACACTTTTACAACATGCTTCACAAATCACAAGACCTTCTCAACATGGCTGCACACAAACTTCCAGACTTATCATAGAAACACTTTTATCGATAAAAGAAACAAGAAAATGTAAATAAAACCCTGAATCTAAGTCGCTCCCACCAAAGAATTACTGGTGACAAACAGGAGGGCCCCCAGAAATGTTTCACATGGTATGCAAAACTCCAAATTCATCTCTTATCATTCAGTATGAAAAATGTCATATTACATTCATATTACAAAAAACAGGCGGCTAGAATATTTGCTTATAATCAATGCTTCATTGTACAGTATGTAGAACACATTAGAAAATAATATCTAAACCTGTTGAAATCAAGGGCCCTAGTGACAAATTTAGGTTTCACGATATACCACAGTACAATATTCCAATATTTCTTTTTCGCTTTGTTTTTGCTCAAGTATAATGCCAAGCAAGTTTAATGGTAGAGAGCTGTCCCCACCATGTTTCTGTCAATGTAATTTTAGTTGTTCCGGCTGGTCCCCAAGGGGCCTTCTTCACCACAGCTGCAATTCTATTTATTGTGCTGCCTTCCTGTAATGTCATGACTGGAACGAACATTTGTGCACCCTCTCATTCATAAACAGCAGCCTGCTTCATGCACCCTGCTTCTGTTTATACACACTTTCAATTATTACCTCATCGCTAACCAATCTAGGTGAATTCCATTTCAAACTATTTCATCCATAACTAAAACACACTCCCTTTATTAACGTTTACCATAGTGAAAGCATAGCAAAGTGGAATAAAGCATAGTTACATACTGTAAAGCCCAGAGAGGTATGTTAAATTATATTAGAAATAGCATGGCAATCCATGATAAACTATGGTAAATGCATAGTATAACCATGGGAAAACTTAAGCCTCAACTTTACAGTGGAAAAATGTTATAAGGGTCAATGGTGCTAAATTTAGAAATTCTAGAAGAAACATGTATTTTTCAATGTCTTCAAATCGAAATATTTGTCATTGACTTAATTTAATTTTGTTTATTATTTCTAAACACAAACTATGCAATCACTGTGACACAGAGAATGGAACTTTGATCACTCACATAGTGCATCTTCAAAAAGTACACCATAGCTCTCTGAACACTTCTGGTGACATCTGTCCTCAAAACCACCGGGTGGTGTTTCACAATTAAAAGCTATTAAAAAGACAAATGTTTATTGTTGTCTATCGCTCATGAAAATCAAACACTTTCTGTCTCTTAAAGGGAAGTGCTTTGTATCAGTTCCTTATTGTCAAAGTGGTGTCAGGAAGTACATAAACAAAAAATTGAATCAAAAAGTAAAGATGTGAGGGTGCCTATCCAAGCTGCCTGTGAAGTAACGACAACAACATAAGCAGTTCAGAAGTTTCCGGACTAAAAAAATAAAAGAACATTTGACTCTATAGTGTGGAATGCCAGGACCGAAACTGCATTTCTCCAACACCCAAGAGGTTGAATCTTATCACACCTAATTATCAGGGGAATAAATGACTAACTTGGAATCTATTCTCAAGAACATATGTGATTAATTTAGATGAGGTACCACTATCTGCCACATTATTCATACAGTGTGGTGTCCAGTAGATGACCTGTGCAGTGATGACTTCCATAGCTCCAATTCACACACCATTAACTAGAGTTGCATAAGGTTGCCTGAAAAAGCAAGTATGAACAGAAGAGTTTTTACACTCAAGATCTGTAATGGCTACTGGCATTGCACATTTCTGGTGCCCAAACAGCAAACACCTTATCACCATGTGCACATTCTAGCTTTGGGCTCTTGCAACAAAACAAGGGAACGACTAGGGGAGCAGGAGGTACACATGAAGGGAGCAAGTCCATTTACACACTGTAGCAAATCATCTATACTGCCTGCAAACAGATCGTCTTATCACCCAAACTTAAAGAATAAATAGCTGGGTTCTGAAAAAGATAGTGTTATACGTCCCCACATGTTGCTACAACTGTTTAAATAATCTACCTGTCATTTTTATTTTCATTGTTAACATCGTGACAACTTTTTACACTTATAACTTTAAAGTCTGTTTCAAAGCTTTTTTTTTTTTTTTAATGGCTGCTGTAGTGCACTGGGGTTTAAGAGCTGTTCTCTAAATCACTGCAGGAAGACTGATCGAAGATTTAAAAAAAAACATAGCAGCAAGTGCTCTGGCTTTTCTGTTCCGTACCACATCATGGATCACTATTGCTGTGTTACCTGTTTGACAATGTAGGCAATAATCCTTACACTGTCAGTGTGGCCATTTTGAAAAAAAGCTTTGAAACAGACTTTAAAGTTATAAGTGTAAAAAGTTGTCAGGATGTTAACAATGAAAATAAAAATGACAGGTAGATTATTTAAACAGTTGTAGCAACACGTGGGGACGTGTAATGCGATATTTATCGGAACCCTACTACTTACTCTTTAAGTTAGGTAGCTGTTTTTTTTTGTTG
Organism: Acipenser ruthenus; assembly: GCF_902713425.1. NCBI lineage: Eukaryota > Metazoa > Chordata > Actinopteri > Acipenseriformes > Acipenseridae > Acipenser > Acipenser ruthenus. The sequence goes on along the minus strand of NC_081190.1, from coordinate 93,043,840 downwards.
TTGTTTTTTTTCTCAAGAAGTCTTGGATAGCAGAAAATTACACACTTAAAGTCATTAAGTTCTCCCAATGAGATTTCATACGCACTGGAATGGATGTAAAAAGGACAGGTCATGACAAAATGAGAATGGTCATTACTACACTGCATTGGGCTTTGTTATTAAGCAGGGAAGGAGTTCAGGAAATCATGGAAAAGAACCTCAAATTATGATCTTTCTTCCTCTAGCCTTTACGTGGCATTGCATATGACGACAAAGAGAAAGTGATTAAAGGATGGGACGAAAACAAATCTGACGCAGTTTAAAAAACAAAAACTATCATAATGATCATTTCAAAACCAATATCAGTTTGGGTAAAATGCTGTACTGTGGGGGCATTGGGTTGTGTGAATATAATGGCCTGGCAGTGCTAAAAATTTGAGTCTGCACAGGCATGGTCCAGGACAGGCAGTAGGAGTTTTGTCTCTGTCGGCCCTGCAGTGACCTCAGCCCTGACCCTCGACAATCTCCCCACAAGGCTGAACTTTCATTCCTGTTTCTCTCGCTTGGCTCCAGGCCTCTTGTGGTGTTGAATTATATGACTTGGGCTCTGGTTCAGCCAGCAGTGTGCTTCATTATTATTTGTTTATTTAGCAGACGCCTTTATCCAAGGCGACTTACAGAGACTAGGGTGTGTGAACTATGCATCAGCTGCAGAGTCACTTACAACTACGTCTCACCCGAAAGACGGAGCACAAGGAGGTTAAGTGACTTGCTAAGGGTCACACAATGAGTCAGTGGCTGAGGTGGGATTTCAAGCCCTTTTCTTTAACCACTGAACCACACAGCCTTCATGGCCCCAGTCTGATTTCAGTCTGACCCCAGGCTAGGCAGGATTCTCAGACCTAGGGGTGAAAGGGCAGATATTTTCCCTAAAGTTCTCACTGTGGAAACTGATTCACTTTTCTGAAGATCGGAATGGAGGGGATCTGAAAGGCACAGCCTGTACATTTACAGAACATCTAATTACCTGTTTAATATCCTGTTAGGTGTGTGTGTGTGTGTGTGTGTGTGTGTGTGTGTGTGTGTGCGCTCTATGATTTTATATTGTTGCTTCTGCTTAGATCATTAATTATCATGCTTAAATGTAACTATTCCAGTGGTGGCAACTGTGAGTTGTAATGGAAGAACTTGATACAAAACTGCATTTTCAGATGATACAGAAATTGAATCTGCACAACCCAATAGATCATTTTTCAAATCACACACTTCAGAAATGTAGCGTTTAGAAGTGGTTGATAAAGGCCATTTCTTCTAGCATAGTTACAGCACAACAACAATCAAAGCCTCCCTATACTGGCTTTTTGTTTTCCAGAGACAGGTATACAACAGCAGCAAGGTCTTTTTTGCAGCTGGCTTGTTCTAAACATATCTTTTTATTTGGGTCCCAGCATCGAGTATAATGATACCTCTTCTCCACTGTACAACCAATGTGTTGTGATGCCAGAGTTTCACAGTTTGGTTGTCCTCTACCATAAGGGCCTGGGGCTCTTACAGCACGGATGTGGCAGTGGAAAAGGGGTATCAGTGCACCAATTAGAAGTTACTCCCCTTATTCCCCGTACTCTGTTTCCTGTGTTTTAAGTCACCTCTTTTCACATTTCCATACAGTACCTTTTCATGATAGAATCTGATAAATGTGATGTACAGTAATGGAACCTTCTCCCACAGGTGCAGCACCCAGCCAGGGGAGAGATATCGGTGTGGGCTGAGGGCCGAGAGCTGGTGATCGAGCTTGAACGCAATTAGTGAGTATTCATATGTAGCAATGTGCAGTAGATATATCTGAAATTTGAGAAAATAAATGTTATAATTTGTCAAGCTACTATCATTAGGGAATAAGAAAAAGTTATTATACTCAATAGCTTGCCTAGTTATGACATTTAACTGCATTCTGTGACATTCTGTACAAATGGAGCAATATACTGTAAGTCAGTTCCCAGTTTTCCTTATTACTGAAATCTTCTTTTACGATGTTTCATTTCACAGTGCAGCAAATGTGTTTTTTATTACTGCAGCCCCCAATTCTGTCCCATACAGATCATATTTTAAACAAGCTGGAGCTAATCGAGTTTCCGGCTGTTAGTTCGATGGTCACATGATTATGAATGGCCACAGTGTTGAGTTGTTTTGATCGGGAGGGGGGAGAACTTGAGAGGAGAAAATAACATTTTGTTTATTATCATAATAGACTATGTATAAGTGAATGGGATAAAAAGCAAAGGTTTTCAATGTTGTTTGGGGATGTCTTTGTCTTTCTCTCTCTCTCTCTCTCTCTCTCTCTCTCTCTCTCTCTGTGTGTGTGTGTGTGTGTGTGTGTGTGTGCGTGCTCGTTTATAGTACTTGCTGGGTCAAAAAAGCCCCCACAAGGAAGAAAACTGATGAAACCTAAAGTGACAAGATTTACTTCCCTTTTTACAATTACTCACTGGTACCATTTTTTTGTTAACCAAAATAAACCAGGATATCAGTACGTAATAGTTTAAAATTTCAGAAATAAAAATAGTTCTTCTTTAATACAGCACAGAATAATAATAATAATAATAATAATAATAATAATAATAATAAAAAAACATTTACGGACAGTGCCCAAATGGGAGCCACAGACATTATTATTATTATTATTATTTATTTCTTAGCAGACGCCCTTATCCAGGGCGACTTACAATTGTTACAAGATATCACATTATACATTATTTCACATTATACAGATATCACATTATTTTTACATACAGTTACCCATTTATACAGTTGGGTTTTTACTGGAGCAATCTAGGTAAAGTACCTTGCTCAAGGGTACAACAGCAGTGTCCCCCACTGGGGATTGAACCCATGACCCTCCGGTCAAGAGTCCAGAGCCCTAACCACTACGCCACACTGCTGCCATAACATTGCAATGTATACAGTACATAGTTTTCTTATTCCCTATTCCCTAGCCTATACTGAGATTCAGATAACAATCTGTGTAATTTTTATACAGTAACCGTTTCATGGCATGTGGTACTGTTTCACTGCTCCGCAGGGGGCTGTGTGAATAAGGTTTTATATTTCCACTGGGTCTCCCTGATGAGCTCATGGCAGGATATCCAGTAAGGAAGAAGCCTGCTGATGTAAAGAGGTTCTTGGTGCAGTGCCACTGGAGTAACGCTGATATCAGCTCTCGCTGTTTACCAACGAGCGGAAACAACCAGTCAAGTCAACCCCTGACGTAGAAATCGAATATACGTGTGCATCTTTAAATTGTGCACGTGCTTGTCTGCGCGTGTTTGGGTGTGTGGGAAGTGTAAGGTTAGGAATGGACTGCATGGTGAACCTCGGGGGACAACCATGCAGACTGCACATACAGGATTGCAGCTCATCCCCATTCAGATGTATTCAAATTAGATGTATTCCTACAACTCTTTACAATAGTCACCATTGAAAGTTCATGAGGCTGAGTGCAAATGTTGCAAATGACCCTTACATTCAAGTTCGTAGGTGGCAAAGTATTATGTAGTACAGTATATGAAGATTTGAAACAGTATGAGTCGCTTGTTGCTGAGACAGCAGTTGGCCGGGGTGGAACAAGGTGAAGAAACATGTGTTGCTGTGTATTGCGGAATTGTTAAATATAGTGTTTGGAGAAGCAGCTAGCAGCTGGATCGGCCAGCTCAGTGTTCTCTTCCTGTGTACAACTCTCAAAGCAAAACAAGACTTTTTATCATTCATATTTAGAATACAGTACAGTTATTTAAAATGCTTCTTCTTAATGAGATCTCTAATGGTTTATCCTAGCATAATTTTAAATCAAGCAGTACAGAAATACATAATTCAAAACAAAGGGTTATTATTTATTCATCCATTTGTTTCTGTCTTCTTTTTTAATTCCATTTATTTTTCATATCCACAGAAAAGATTTGAAGATGTGAATGGAGGTCAGGTGTAGTGTGCATTGAGACATTATGGAATCTGTTTTTCTCTGATTTAACACACCAGCCATCTTTGAGCAACAATATTGCCTCTATAAACAACCACTGTCCAAAGAAATTAGGCCCATTTAAAGCACTGGGTGTGATTTAATAGCTTCCCCATGTAGATGCCAGCATCAGAGATTTGAGCATAACACTTTTCAGTAATTACATTGTAAATACACAACAGATACAAGGCAATCATATTGCAGTTTAATTACAAAATATATATTGCCTACCATTTTTATTGTTGTTATTAAATGTGTAGTAGCTATATAAATATATTTTATTATAGTGTGTTATTGCAGAGAAATTAGGAGAAGTGTCACGTTTCCCTGCTTTAAATGAGAATTTTTTATTACTCCGTCGTTTTCCAATTTAGGGTGGGTCTTCTTCATGATTCAGTTTCTTTCTTCTGATTCATGTTCGGTTTGCTTATTTTCTGTTTCCTGCATCAGTATGCCTGCCTGATGGTTTGAATGCATTTCCCAAGCTAGCTTGCCTGTTGAACCCAACAGCATAGTTGCTGGGCTCCTATATACATGAGAGGGAACCACCAGCAATACAATTACAGTAGCTAATACATTAAAAACAGACTTACGGTTTACTCAGTCCCAGTCTGTACTGATATTATAAGTTCCCTGTTGTTCAGCATTTCAATGAAGCTTGCCTTGCTGGAATCATTATACAGACACTTAAAATCTCTGAAGCTACAGGTTTTTTTTTCAGCTTTAAAATATACTCAATACATGTCAGTGAATACATTAGCATTTAATGTAAATACACTTTTGCAAATTAGACCACACTGACTACCTTATTGGGATGCTGCAGGAGAGCAAACCATAAACTTTGGAAGAATTACTGTAGGCATATATAAGTACTTATAATAGCAAATTAACATTTGGTAATTTTTTGTTCTGATTGACCTCTGAAATATGATGTTTTTCAATAAAGTGGTGAAATATGAAAGTCACGTTTGTGGGATGTATTAAGTTAGTATAGCATGGAGCACCTTTGTAATGAGTAACAACTACTTGTATTTGTGCCACTCGATGAGCAGAGGAAATCCCATTGCTTCATCTTTTTGTGGAAGTGTATTCATGGTCAGGCTCCTGAACACATCAAGGACAAAACAATTCCAGTAAACCTTACCTAATACTTCTTACCATCACCCATTTCCTTATATCAGCGCTGGCCAAGCCTGGTCCTGGAGAGCCGCAGGGTCTTCTGCTTTTTGTTCGAACTTACTTAATTGAACCAAACATTTTAATTGGTCAACACTAAAAAATTGTCCAGGTCTTTAGCCATTCATGATACCCAGAAAACCTGCATGATTGTGGCTTTCCAGGACCAGGGTTGGCAACCCCTGCCCTGTATGAAAGATTAGCAAATTATGGAAAATGTGTACTGAGTCTGATTTTTTATTTGTTATTTTAAAGAAAAAAATTGGTGAATACAAAATTGTCCAAGCCCTGCATGTTACTGCGTTCATTTCGTATCTCAACCTTCCTACTTCCAAGAGGTCACATGTAGAATGCATTGAAAACATGCAAACAGGATGTACTGACAAGGAGAGACAAAGCTACTAGAATCGAACACCCAGGATCCAGTTCTTCTCAGTCTCCGTGTGACCTTGTGAAGTAGAAAGACAACAGTGCAGGACTGAAATAAGTTTACAAGCGCTCTGGCCTCTATTTAACTTCAAAACAAAAAACTATTAAAGAAAATGCACACTTATCACAATGCATGCATCTTTCTTATAGCTACATGTGAGACCTACTGTACGGAGTGGTGGTCAGTTAAACATATACTGGATATATTATTTTGCTAGCTCAGTGTCTTTTCATATCACTGTTACAATACATGGACAGTTCTTACTGACTTTGATCAGACAATGTTGTGTCAATGCTATGAACTTAGAAGCTGTGTGGAATATTGTTCATGATATCCAGGACCAAAGGAATTTTGAATGAACACCTTATAAAAACTGGAATAGTCCCTGTACTTGTTGGGTGTTGCCTGGGTGTGATAATATACTGTGTGTATGGGAAGCAGCTATCCCAGCAGGTCTCTCATTACGGGCTCAGCTCCACTAATAACACAATAGGCAATTTGCTCTTATCAACTACTGGAAACGCACTTCCTGCCTGCGGACCTACACCTGTTGCAACCAACTACTTTATAAATGGCTTATTTTATGACCGGAATGATTATATTTACTGTAATAGAGCCTTGCTTGGATTTATAGAATATGTTTCTGTACAGATGTAACAGTCTAGGCAGCTTGCCACAACAAATGCATCCTGTGTTTTGTCTAAATATGATTTTTTTATGTATGTGTATATATATATATATATATATATATATATATATATATATATATATATATATATATATGTTTCAGTCAGTACAGCTACTCTAACTGTCTGTGACGGATATGAAAAGATAAATCACTTCTGATATAGGTGACTGTTATGGGCTGTTAAATAACATGGGGAAGTTGGGAGATTGCAGGCAGATGGTGACAAAATTATGTTTACAGTATTTTTTGTTTTTTTTAACTGAGTCACTGGAGCATAAGGGTCATGTTACTGCTGGGGTCAATTTGAGCAAGTTGTCAGGCTTCCAGGAATTGCTTAACAGTGATGTTTCTTTATTCTTTTGGGAATAAGAGCTGTTTTACTTTACTCTCTCATTACTGTATATACAAGTCTCCACAGATGTTAAAATATGACTTTTTAGGATTTTTTGGCAAAAGTTTGTTGTAGTATGTTAAGCTTGGGGGGTTGTTTCTGTCTGAGCCAGGACCACCTTGTAAAAGAGGCCTCAAACTGAAAGATTTAACAAGCAAATAATGGAGATGCCTCTCAGTATTCCCTGTAATTGTATGGTTGTAACAATTTAAATTTAAAACATGTACTTAGCATAAAACACTTTGATCCTACCAACTCAGAAATGAGGCAGAGAAATGTGGTCAACAGCCTGCAAAAGCAATTATAAACTCACGAGTGTCCATCATGGCTGTTTTAACTCTTTATGAAATAAAAACTTGGAAAATTCTAGCAATCTGATAGAAACATTAATGTCATATTCATTAAAAATGTGGACCTTCATGCACTGATCGTGTCCGTTTGTCTGTCTGTCTGTCTGTATGCCACACTCCACATAGTGAACACGATAACTGCTTAAATTTGTATCTTCTCCAAACATGTATCGTAGACTCCTAGTTTCATATGCAAGTTACAGACCTCAAAAGCTCAAATCAAGAAATGTTATAGAACACATTTTTTTATAGTTTCCGTGGCAATAGCTGTGCTGTAGTTATTACAATTACACTACTCAGCATGTGTGCTCTTTTGTCTTCTAACCCCCACGCAGTCAAGTGTAATGTGAGATTATGAATTGAGTGTGATGGCTTTCAGTTTCTTGAATAAATACATGTTATAACCTAGTAACACACTCCAGGCTATGCGTTCGGAATATACAGACTCGGGTGATAAAAGTCACTTAGCTTAGATATTACAGAGTGAATTTACAGCCTGTTGTGTGTTGTCACCTACAACAAAAGCTGTTATCAAATTTTGCATCTACAACTTTCAGCGTCCAATAATCTTTTAAATGTATTGAACCCAGGTGAAATAGAAAAAAAATGCTTACATATTTTGTTTAAAAGTGATGCAATTTTGGAAAAGTATACTAGAGCCGTCGCAAGGGAGCGTGAGCAGATAGCATATGAGGGACGCCTCGCTACCACCAACTAGTGTTGGTGGTGTGAGCGTACAACCTCAAGGACCCTTGTGCGTAATGAAGGCTTAGAGGGGTCTACCACATTTAGTTGGTAGAACCTGGTGAATGTATACGGTGTAGGCCAGCTAGCCGTAGTACAAATGTCAGTCAATGAGGCACCTCGAAAGAGAGCCCATGACGCAGCCACACCTCTGGTAGATTGTAATATAATAATACTGGTAGAGTGTACATATAATAATACCGGCCACCCTCCCAGGTGGGGGTAGGCCGGTATTACTATATGCAGTCGATACTGTGTCCCCAATCCAGTGGGCCAGTCGCTGCTTCGAGAGGGCTTGAAGCAGGGTCCTTTTACCATAGCAAAACAATGAGCTGGTCAGACTGACGCAGCGCTTTCGTCCTATCCACATAACCTCTCAGTGCCCTCACTGGGCAGAGGGAATTCAGTTTCCTATCCTCCTCCGAATCAGGCCTCTAATTCCACTGATTGGTTGAAAGCCATAATCATCTTAGGTAGGAATGCAGGGTTCGTGTGCAACGATAGCCTGTTTCCATTATCCCAGACACGCATACAGGAACTGTGCACAGACAGAGCCTGCAGCTCACTGACCTGCTTAGCGGAGGTGATGGCCAATAAAAAGGATGTCTTCATAAAGAGATATTTCAGCTCTATGGAATGTATAGGCTCAAATGGGGCCTTAGTGAGAGCCTCCAATACCACATCCAGACTACACTCGGGGAGGACGTCCTTTCTAGGGGGACGCAGCTGCCGAGCATCCGTAGAAAATGGGTCCCAGAATATGGGTGTCCGGGGATACTGAGTCTATGGTGACGTGGCATTCAGATATAGCTGCCAGGTACCACTTTGAAAATACCTCCACTTGTAAGCATATGGTGGTCTTGTGGAGGAAGCCTTATCATTGTGCAGTGTACTAACGACCACATCTGAGAGCCCTAAGGCAGACAGACGGTCCCGTTCAGGGGCCAGACCCACAGCTGTGGGTGCCAGAGTGTGCTTTGCGCCTGACTGAGGAGATCCTTGCACAGCGGGATCTCCCAGGTCTGGCCCTGCAGCAGCTGGCAAATGTTCGAAAACCAGATTCTCCTGGGCCATCTGGGGGCCACCAGGAGAACTGTCGCTTTTTCTCTCCTAACCTTCTCGAGGAAGGCAGGGAGCAGCAGTACTGGCGGGAAAGTGTACAAAAGTGCTTTGGGCCATTTGTTGGCTAGTACACTGCTCGGAGCGCCAGCATATTTATGTGCAGGGATGTCCAGCGGCCTGTCCGGGACCCACTGACTCCTCTGCCTGCCCAGACCGCATCGAACCCAGGTTGGATGCGCCTGTTGTCACCACTTGATGTTTGTGTATCACTCCATGCTTACACCTTTGCTCAGGTGAGAGGCTAGCCTCCAACAGCGTAGGGCTTCCCAGCATAGGCGAGACACGGTCAGCCAACAATGTCTGTTGTGCTTGTGGTGTAGCCGAAAGGCACTGAGCCATGCTTGGATCAGGTGCATTTGGAGTAACCCAAGTTGGATGGTTGATGAAGCTGTGGCCATCAGACCCAATAGTTTTTGACACAACACCAATTGTACTGTGAACCCTTGTTGAAACAGGGCCAGACAGTTGCGAATTGCAGCTGCTCTGTCGTCCGACAGGTAGGCTCGCATCGTAAGGGAATCCAGCTGGAGACCCAAGTAGACCGCACTTTGCACCGGTAGTAATTGACTCTTGGCATCGTTGAGGGTGAGACCCAGCCTCAACAGATGCCTCGTCACAATCACTGTGTGGGCCACTGCTCCTTCCTGCGACTGGGAATAGATCAACCAGTTGTCCAGGTAGTTCATCACCCTGATCCCTTGCAGCCGCAAGGGAGCTAGGATGGCATCCATGCACTTTGAAAACGTGCGGGGGGCTAAGGAGAGGCCGAATGGCTGCACGGAAAACTCGAAGACGCTCCCCTAAAAGGTGAAGCGGAGATACTTCCTGTGTGCTGGATGAAGAGGGACGTGGAAATATGTGTCCTTCCAGTCCACTGTTGTAAACCAGTCGCACGGCCGGACAAACTGGAGAATGTGACGGTGTGCATAACCGTTGTGTACGGTGGCTAGCACCAGAGTGGGGGCTGCCTGGGGCGGCTTTGGGACTGCCTCCAAGATAGCTGCTGTGTTGGAATCCCACGTCCGGCTCCCTCCCATCGTTGCGGGTAGGCCCGGCTGTTAGCTTCTGTGGAAGCCTGAAGGCGGTGCCTCAAGTAATCACGCGGGGCAGTGGGGATCGGAACCGTCCGAGTCACCGTGCAAGTACGGTGGACGCCAGCATCTCGTTCTCTCCTACGTTAAATCCTGTAGCACAGCTCGACAATTACTTTTCCTGATTTACTGAATAAAAAGGCAACAGTTCAAACAAACAAGGAACACCACATGAAGTTGAAAAAGGTAATATTTAGAAGGGTGCTTAAAGTTTTTTTCACTAACGGTATTTCCACAATAGTCCACGAAAATAAATAGTAAAAACAAACATGCCTGTACACTGTTTTGTAGTCAAATACGTTACAGTTTACAGCACAAAAAATCCTCAATAATGTTTCCTTATTTTTTTGTTGATTGGGTGGGTTTTGACTTGCTTCATTAAAGAAAATGCCCTTTTCTAAAGAGCAGAGAAATCGCCAATGTGTTCGTATACAAGTAAGTTCAGGTGTTACATATGGTAGATGTCTGTACCACCCTATAGAATTCTGTACCCTTGATGATTCCACGCCGACACAGGTGCATTTTTTCAAAGATCGCTGGACGTGAACGCTTGATGTTTCTGAACAGTATTTACATGTAATACAATGAAAATGTTTTAAAAGAAAAGGAAAGCTGTATAAGGTTACTTTAATCAAGGGTTTTGTGTATTGAGCAATGCAAGAGGCTGAACGTACTGTATATCTAGAAAATCAGTGGTGTTAAATGTGCTGTTTTATTTTAGTATACTAACAAACTATAGTTTAACTGTGGTATGAATACAGGTGAGTACAATTGTATGTTACACTCTACCTCAAATGTAAAGTGTGTTTTTTTAAATTAGATTTCACAGTTAAATGTGTTGCTGTTTATGCTAGTGTTGCTAGTGTCAAACCTACAGTACAACAATTATTCTGTAAAAGTCTCTGGAGTAGAAGAAAAAGTAACTTAGTAGAAATAATATTATGATATTCTTAATAAATCCTGAAAATGTTACACGCTGTAAACACACACATTGCCATAGCAATCTTAGTTTCAAGAGTCTAAGCAGGTCATCAGGAATAGGCGTCAACATTTTTGTTTCCTGGAAAACATGCCTTTGTTGTTTATTTCAATGTAGATTAAATGAGATTGTACTGCCTGACTTTCTGTGCACCTGTTTGGTTTTCCTGTTGATAACAACATCTCGATTGAAGTGTTATTTCAGCAAATAACTTGTGATGATTCTGAGATGGGGGCGATGTAGTTTAATTGGTGGTAACCACTAAAACAGAACAAAAAAATATTTTGCAGGGGACATAAAGACAAGTACGCAATCGTAATGACTATCAAAAGATGGTAACTATCTACATTTCAGATGCAAAATTCATATGATATTTCTTTCTTGCCTTTTTTAGAATAATCACAGTGCCAATGACAATCTTTACTTAAAAAAACAATTAAAAAGCTTCCTCTTCCAAACTCCACTTTTCTTTAGGCATGACAAGTAAAATAATGTCACATGTAGAAACATTTCTGGCAATATTGCTCCAGAGTCAGAGCCTCTCCAACTCTCTCTCTGCAAGATTATAAGCAATCTTGCTTTCTATGCTACACTAGACAAATATTGCTAGCAGTAATAACTAGCAATAATTGCCAGCAGTAATTACTAGCAAAAATTTCCAGTGTAATTGCTAGCAATAATTGTCAAATTTAAAACCAAGGGCTGCATTTTAAAGTACGCATTTAACAATAGAGATTAAAAAAAAAGTTTCACAGCAGTTTGAAAGAAGATAACAAGAAGTTTGTACTATTTGATATGTACATGTGCTTGTTAGAAGGGTGCAAAGAAAAAAAAAACTTTCCCTGGTGGTGTCAGGTGCAGAAACATCATTTTAAGGGGGTGATGTAAGGATGTGCGCAAAAAAATACCCAAATGCTACCATAAATCGTGTTTAGCAGCCAAGTCTGATTTTACCGGCTGCTAAAAACGCAGCATATGTAAAGAATGGTGTTCACCTGGCGCTCTGCACCCGCTATCAAATTTGCGCTTTGCTGTCATTAATCCATTCAAATTATATTGAAATGCATTCAAATGAAGAAAAGAGCATGCAGTTCTGCGGGATCTGGATACTAAGTGGGCGCAAACACTATAATGTGATGTATGGATTTTGCCTTGCACTTAGGCAATTACTGACCCTCCAAAAACTTTACACCTCTTCTTACAAGGTGCAAACCATTGTAGAAGTGAGTAATTAAGAGATGTACACAACTGCAGAGACCTGTCATTGGCTTCAGGATGGCTGCTGTGGTACACTTCCTGATGCGGCGACACTTGGCTCTTGTTGAGGATAGACAGGAACATGTTCTGAGGCGAAGGGCAAGACAAAGAAGACCTTGTATATTCAATCCCAGGGTCACTTTGTTTGGGATGCCGGAGAATCGTTAGTGTCTCACTCCACAGGTCATCCTAGACCTAATAGCTGAATTGAGGGATGAGCTAGACCCCAGCATCAATTTAGGGACTGCTATCCCTGCACATGTGAAAGTGCTGCGTTCTCTGCACTACTTAGCCTCTGGTTCCTTTTAGACCACAGTTGGAATGTCTGGAGGGACAGCCAAATCCACCTTTTCCAGAGTGCTAGGCAAATTTCTGGATGTCAAGCTAAAAAGGGCAGGCCAATACATATCATTTCCTAAGGATACTAGCATAACTGATGTTGGCTGAGGCTTTTCAAACAACTCAAACTTTAATTTTTTTTTCCTTGCATCGAGAGGACTTTGCTGCCCTTCCTCTGACATTTTTTTTTATTCGTATTTGCGTGCTCCACAAATGTCATACAGCGACTACTGCTCTCTGTACTTCTAACTCTGCAAGTGCGGCCGCTAAATAGACTACGCTTATTGAGACCCTCATTAGCATAACTGTGGATCATTATTTGTGCATGTTGAGTAATTTGCATTGCTCTTAAGCTTACATAGGGCGCAGTGCAATTTGAATTTTGCGTCCATAATTATTTGCACTGTGCCTATACTTACACCACCCCTAAATGTCCAAATATAAATAAATAAATAACAGAAGCAGTCCTTAGCCAGCAGTCAATATCATAGCATAGCAGGCAGTCTACTGAACAACATACCATCTAAGACATATTTTCAATAAACACCTACTGTATTGAGGGGATGGTCCCTTTTATAAAGCACTGTGGGGGCCCCAAAAACTACTTATCTACTGAGCTTCTACCCAATAAATACATAATAGAGGGTAACCTTTACTTTTTGAATTTGCTGAAGTCTTTTGCTGGAACTTTCTTTCATAGTTCTCATTTTTTGTCTGCGCAAATTATTTTCCCCTGCAGTTGCTGTCAGAACTATGAATACAGTGGTATCTGGACATCAAACCCACTTCAACCCTGCTCTGCGCTCTGTAATAACCTAGTGGATGATTCAACCACTCAACTTATAAGTGTTTACTTTTTTTAATTAAAGCAGATTGATATTGATTGTTTAAAACACAGTAATAAGGCTTTTTGTTTACACTTTTGCAACAACTCTTTCCCATGGCTGCTCTTGAACATCTTAAAGTGATTACATTCCCTGAAGACACTTTCCATACACTTGAGGCTTGGTTCTGTTCATATGCTACACAGGCACTGGGGCATGGATGCAGATAAAACAAATATGAATCATTGTTTAGTAATTAGTTCAGCGGTAGCTCTCTATAAACAATCCCATAGTCTATACGTTTGTTGGCTTTGTGTACATGCCCCCCCCCCCCTTAGGACTACCAGCATTGGCTTACATGGAAGCTATGTGTGATTGGTTAACTGTTGCTGCCTGGAATTAAAAGCCCCCTCCCATGAGAAGACGCTAGAGGGGGGCTGACGGGTCCACGGTCCACCCCCCCAAAATAAACTCAGACATTACAGCTAGCTTTTATAAAAATAGTATAGTTCCTGCTCTGACTTTCTTGATATATCCCCATTGTTGACTGTCTGTGGTTTTTTCTCACTAGACATAATTCACTCACAGTTAGGGGCCTGACACATTTCAAATTTAATTTGTTATCTGCAGAGTTGTTTGTTGTTTGTCTTAACTGATGATGGCTGTCTGTGGTTGCTTGTGTTGCCTTGCCCCTTCCATTGCTTGTAAGGGGATGGGAGGGAATATTAAAAACCCTAACATCACATTTCCCTACTGTTGTCATTTTAATATCAACCCTAACTGATGCATTAATTATTTTTTTTGCAAAGAATATATATATATATATATATATATATATATATATATATATATATATATATATATATATATATATATGAGCAAAAACTAAAATCATCAATTAAATTAGACACCAAGTATAGTATACATTGACAATTTCCCACAGTCGTTTGATTTCATATGCACAACAAATCTAAACTATAGAAGCAATGGGGTTTTCTGATAAATGTGTGAGTATATGTGACAGAAAGCAGCGAGAACAGAGTTCCCTGGACGGGCTGGCCTGACAGTTCTTTCCCAGGGTTCAAGGGAAGTCGGCCAGCTAGGAAGTGGGCAAGACTCTGTTGCAATAACGCATTGACCCGGGAGGGAAACGACGTGGCAGCTGCAGATTGGAGAGGCGGTTGCACTCGTTTACCAACTGGTCATGTGTGACAGCATAAAAGGGGACGGAGAATCACAATCTGTTCCTTCGCTTTGGTTTGTGTAAATAAACTAAGAAGGACTGTGTGAGACCCCGTTGCACGTAAAAGTACCGTGAGTGGTTTGTTTGTTTGTCTTGTAATTGTATTGTCTTGTCTTGTGCATTACTAGACGGCTAACACAGATCCGGAGCTGTCGCCAAGGGCCAGCACTAAACCGGACAGCACTTAACCATTGTCACAAATATAAACTTGTATCACCCACCACGAGCACTACTGCACACACCCAGGACTGGTGACCGTGTTTGTATTATTGTGGGGCGGATATTGTTTATTATTTGGGACTGTCTTTCCCGTGTTATTTACCCTGTGCTGTACACATTGGTGTGTATTGCAGGGGAATTATTGTTTGGTCGCCAGACCTGAAAAATACAATAAAAACATTTCCAAACTGGATTACAATTATCTCTGTCTGCTTCTTTCACGCACTGCATCACTCCTGCACCTGTTGCCAATCAGCCACTTTGTCACAGTGTATATATATATATATATATTACAAAACATGAACATATTGAGAACGAGACCTTAGGTGGCCAAAAGAATCGTGAATTGTTGTGGAGTAATTAGATTGGACCTTGTTCCCATAGCCTCATGATGAAAAATAAAAATAACAATTTACTCAATTGGTATAATAAGTAATGGGTATGGGTAGAGCATATTGGACTCTATTGATATCTGTTGTGTTCTATTAGGTACAAAAAAGTAAAATGAATTGAACCGTACATACATTCAAAGGGTTAACATTAGATCAAATCAGATTTCATTAAAAGAACAACAGAGAGCCATACAGGAAAACAGAAGTCAGGTTGACAAAAGGTAAAAAATACAGTGAATACACTTTATTCCAATTTCATATCAATTTCACATCCAGAATTAAAACATTATAAAGCAGTTAATAATCCAATTACTCCCCCCCACCCCCTCCCCGTTGTTTCAATCGAAAATACATGCAATGAAACTTTTAAGAGTTTCCTATCCCACTGTTTATTTTCTGTGTTTTTTTGTTTTTTGCAGTCAGCTGCTGGGCCAAGATTTTACAGAGACCCATTATACTGAGGATGGGGTAGAAGTGACAATCTCGCCAAATTGCACAGTAAGTAAAGTATCTAATATTGATTCATTACAGAGCCAAGCCAAGCTGTCTCATTCTTCCTTCCTCTGAAAGAACTCTTCTGTACGTCTTAAATACACAGTAACTCTCAAACACACATACTTTTTTGACACACTCATAGTAATTGCTAAAATGCAGTTCCTACATTGAACTAGGACTATGAGGAATAGCAATTAAAACAGATCTCTATCTTTGCACAGCAAAAGCTGAGCGGAGCATTGGGTCAGTGCTTGATGAGTTACCACTGTCACGTAAGAGAGGAGAGATCATCTGTATCAGGCTGAATCTGTATCTTGTGACGGATTGCCTTCTGGTCACAGGTTTTCCTTCTTCAAACAAACATTTGACAACCAGGATGCGAGAAAACGCTGTAGCGGGTGTTTATTATTTACAATGACAAAAGAAAAATAAAGAAAACAAAACTTTTCCAGTAGGTAGTTGTCCAGTTCTTGCAATAATAACAATAATACTGATTTCACTCACTCACTCACTCACTCACTCTCCAACTAAGCTCCTACCATCACCCTCTCTGAGTCACACACACACACACACACACACACATTTTTAACATAACTAATTACATTATTGAACTATTACCAAACAATTAACTCAATCTGGATTCAACCCTGACAACAGCAACCTCGGGGTCCTAATGCCCCATGTATTGTCTCTGCAGAATAATAAGTATTTATTTTAAACCAAACTTATTTATTTTTACTTTCCCTTAGTTAACATATAGTTATCATTTACAAGTGTATTTAGTAACCCATCTTTAGTTTTAATCCCAAACAATTTATTTGTTTTACCATCCATTTCGTTTATGTTGTCTTGTCACATTTTGTTCGTTTTCTTAACCAATCCCTCACAATCTGTATGACACTTCACACACTTGCCGCTATGGACGCACTGACTTTGTGAAGCATACTCACTGAAAAATCAGATACACACAGCAGAGTTGCTTGTAATCATTAACGTCTGGATGTAGACGCTAGGCATTAGAGTTGGCGTGTGGAAGTGACAGCGTGGGAGAAGTACAGTCATGGAAAAGTACAGAGCAGTTAGAAGTGGTAAGGAGAAATTACATCTTTAATTGCTTTAATCAGAAAACACTGCAGCTTAAAGTCTAACAGCTGTGTGTCTTTTTCTGATAACAAGCTGAAGCTCAGAGCAGCTGATTCAAATTCGTCATCATTCTGAGACACGGGGGAGGGGCAGAGCCAGCAGCACAACAGATACAAACAAAAGCCAGGCAGTCTTCCCAGCGAAAGCGTGTGGAAGCGACAGCGTGGGAGAAATACAGTCATGGAAAAGTACAGAGCAGTTAGAAGCAGTAAGGAAGCAGGTTGACGGCTGCAGAAGCTAAACTAAACTTCCAAAAAAAAAAAAAAATTAACATGGTCTGCATGATGTGGGAAATCTGAGAAAACCCAGCAGAGCTAAACCAAGTGTGTGTAAAGTGTCAAACGATCCAGGACTTCCTTAAACTAGTAAGTATGCTAGAAATGGAGCTGCAGGAAATGAGACAGTAACAGGAGCTTGAGGAGCTGGCACACCCACAAGAGACGGAGGGGTAGCGCTATACACAAGAAATATTCTTGAAGCCCAGGTGTTAAATCTGGACGAAGAAAACAACGCAGACTCAATATAGGTCAGAATAATGGACAAAAATTCAAAGGGCATAATAATAGGAGCATGCTATAGACCGCCAAATTCAGATGCCGAGCAAAATAATCTGTTATACAATGACATTAGAAATGCGTGTAGAAAAGGAGAAGCCATACTAATGGGGGATTTCAACGTCCCCCATATAAAATGGGAAAACCCGGTGGGGAGCACGACGGACGAAATTGAAATGGTGGAAATGACAAATGACTGATTCCTAATGCAATTTGTCAAGGCACCGACTAGAGGGGAGGCATGCCTTGATTTAGTCTTTTCAAATAACGAAGACAGAATAACTAAAACAGAGGTCAGAGAGCCATTGGCAAACTCAGACCACAACATGGTCTCATTTGAAGTGATTTTTAAAACCCAAAAAGTAATGACTAAAGCTAAGGTTTACAATTTTAGAAAGGCAGACTGTGAAGGTATGAAACAGAGACTACCAGAAGTAGATGGGAGTAAAATAGAGAAAACTTCCACAGAAGAAGGATGGTGGTTTTTAAAAAATGTAGTACATTACATCCTAAAAGTCTAAATCTAAAACAAAATGGCCAAAATGGTTTAATAGATCAATTAAAATAAATATTCAGTGAAAAAAGGCACTTTACAGAGCATTTAAAAGGGACCAAAAACAAAGTACACAGAAAGAGTACTTGGAACTGCAAATTCAAGTCAAAAAGGAAGTTAGAAAGGCCAAGAGAGAGATAGAAATGAACATTGCTAAGGGGGCTAAAACCAATTCCAAAATATTTTTCCAATATTTAACAGCAAGAGAACATTCAAAGAGAAGGTTAAATGTCTAAGAGATACTTTTACAAAGGGGGATACGGATAACATGCCCCACATGTCGACCTGTTCCTATCCAGTTTTAAATAACTTTAGCATAACAGAGGCAGATGTGTTAAAGGGACTAGCAGCTCTTAAAATAAACAAATCTCTTGGGCCAGATGAGATCCTCCCAATTGTAAAAGAAATGAAAGAAGTTATTTACAAACCGCTAACCAAGATCATGCAGCAGTCTCTTGACATAGGGGTTGTACCGACAGACTGGAGAATTGCAAACGAAATACCAATCCACGAAAAGGGAGACAAAACCGAACCAGGTAACTACAGACCAATAAGCCTGACTTCTATTATATGTAAACTTATGGAAACTATAGTAAGATTCAAAATGGAAAATTAACTATATGGTAACAATATCCTGGGAGACAGTCAGCATGGTTTTAGGAAAGGGAGATTGTGTCTAACTAACCTGTTTGATTTTTTTGAGGATGCAACATCGACAATAGATTATTGCAAAGCATATGACATGGTTTATTTAGATTTCCAGAAAGCTTTTTACAAAGTTCCGCATAAAAGATTAATTCCCAAACTGAACGCAGTAGAGATTCAAGGAAATGCATGCACATGGATTAGGGAGTGGTTAACATGTAGAAAACAGAAAATACTGATTAGAGGAGGTAACCAATGGTGTACCACAGGGATCAGTATTAGGTCCTCTGCTATTCCTAATCTACATTAATGATTTAGATTATGGTATAGTAAGCAAACTTGTTAAATTTGCAGACAACACAAAAATAGGTGGAGTGGCAAACACTGTTGCAACAGCAAAGGTCATTCAAAATGACCTAGACAGCATTCAGAACTGGCACATGGCAAATGAAATTTATTAGAGAAAAATGTAAAGTATTGCATGCAGACAATAAAAAAGTGCATTATAAATATCATATGGGAGATACTGAAATTGAAGAAGGGAACTATGAAAAAGACCTAGGAGTTTATGTTGACTCAGAAATGTCTTCATCTAGACAATGTGGGGAAGCTATAAAAAAGGCCAACAAGATGCTCGGATATATTGTGAGAAGTGTTGAATTTAAATCAAGGGAAGTAATGTTAAAATGTTGTTGAAGCTGACACCCTGGGATCCTTCAAGAAGCGACTTGATGAGAATCTGGGATCAACAAGCTACTAGCAACCGAACGAGCAAGATGGGCCGAATGGCCTCCTCTCGTTTATAAACTTTCTTATGTTCTTATGTTCTTCTTATGTTCCCCTCTATGTCTAGCACTCAACCATCTATTCACCAGTTTAATAAGTATTAGATTTAGATTAAAGTTTTAATTGATAAATACTGATAAAAAAAATAAACAGTGTTTATGATATAAACACCAAAAGACCATTGGAGAATACTACTTATTAAGCAAAGCAGTGGTTCTGGCAGGGAACTCTCCTTAACCTGAGATCAAATCATGTAAATATCAAACATTTTAGGCATTTCCTATACCAGATCAAACTGTCAATCGAATAGCTAGTATCTTATTTGTCCAGCAATAAACAATATGTCCAATGATGGGCAAGGAAAGGATGTATATCTTACCTCAATCCATTACGTCCCTGCTGAGCGCCACAGTCTTCCACAGCCTTCATCTGCTTTTTGGCTTTGTCTGATGGAGGAGAGCAGCCATCCTGCCCCTCTGCCCATGGTTTCCCTATGGTCAGCCTCTCCACTTATCTGCAAGCTAAATTATGGGCAGGGGTACCTTGAAAGACAAGGCCACATGTCAAACAATGTAGTGTAAAAATATGTATAATGGGGTAGTGCTGTCTAGTCCAAAACCCTGTTCATGGAGTAGTTCACTGGGCTTTGTTGCAAAAGAGGTAATGTGTGCACTGAGATTCCAATCTGTGGTGCTCTTTGTTCTGATACATTTTTAGGATGCCTCAACACACCAAAACCCCAGAGGAATACTTATTTGACACAACCAAAAAGAAAGAGCAGGTCAATTCACTTTTCAGATGGTATAAAAAATTAAAACGCCAGAAAATCTACAAAAAGCCTGTAAATATGATTGTTCATTAGGTATTCTGTGCCGAAAATGCAATAGATAGAGACAACAGGACAAGCTATAGAAATGAACTAAATAAGCACTCTGATGGCCAAGCTGCTAGTTTGATTTCTTGTGTAGCACCTGTGTGTTACAAACTTCCATATCTCCCGTATTAACTCACTCACAAGTACAGGGTCTCCTGTTTGATATCTCAATTCATTACAATATCACAGCACACCCTCTTAAAGTATTCCTGGATACTACGTGGTTCTTACAACATTCTCATTAAATATTGTTGCCTAGATGTAGGTGCCATGTGTTATTGCAGATTACAGTTTGGTTTTGACATTATTCATATGCCATTAATAAAGCTTATTACTCATCTCCCATCTAAACGTCATATTGCCACATGTTGTTGAAGAGAAAAGGTGTTGTTGAAACGGGGTTTGGACATGAAGGGTATGATAGAACCTGCAGCATGCTCAGTCACAGAGGGAGTGAGTGATTGATATGCAGGGGAAGACAATCCAGTGCTAGCTGATAGATGTAAGTATCCCAGTGATACCACAGTGCAACCCTACAGTAAGTGCCTGTCTATAACTACACACAATGGGAATGCTTGGAGAACAGGTCATTGATGAGTACAGTGGCAACAGGGCAGTAGCAGACTAAATAAGGATTTGGTTTGTATTAATGATTAATCACCATTCCAATCAAAATGTGGGAATAATACTTTTAAAATACACTCAAGTTCCAGCCAGAGTTCGTGTTCTTCAAGGAGCAATAAGCAAGGCTTCTAAAGTCACATTCTTATCATCACCAGCACCAACATCAACATCAGTTATTTACTTTTTGTAACACTACATATTTGAAATCCCCTCTGCTTCCTGACATCTAGGCACTTCCTCAGCTCTAGGTCAATTCTAATCTGATTGTCTAGCTTCTATCAGACCATTCTGCAGCAAGTGAATAGGTATGTGAATGCATCAGTTTGTTTATTTTATTTCCTGCAGTTGTATAAAGAATCCAGATTAAAGTATAAAAAAGACAAAAAGAAAAAAACAAGCAAAGAACCAAAATGTTCGAAATTCAGCAATGTGTGGTTCAGGCAGGAAACTCACTGTTAAAATAGATTAAAATCATAAACATCAAGCATATTAGGCAACCCCATTACCAGAACTTTCGTCAGTCAACGGCTGGTATCTCATTTGTCATTCAAACACATCCAATAGTCAGCTAGAAAGGGCTTTATATCTTACTTCTGTCCTCCCCCCCTGCCCATGGCTTCCCTACAGTCAGCCTTTCCACTATCAGCAAACTAAATTATGGGCAGGGGTACCTCGAAGGGCGAGGCCAAAGGCCAAAGATGTAATGAAAATATGTATCACATAGTATTGTATTGTCTTGTCTAAGCTTTAATAAATATTGTTCTTTCTATTGCATGAGTTTTCCTGACAGAAGTAAGGTATTTGATTTTAAAACCTTGATTATCATTCACTTATTTTTTTATGTAAACTTGATTCATAATGTGTAATGGGTGCCGTGTGAACAAACAATGCTGTATGCTGTTGTATCTTTTAAAGAACACATATGTAATTAGGAGAACAGTAGTAATTTTTGCTGTACCAAAGATTTCTAGTATTTGTTCATATGTAGGCTTTCGGCAGCTGCACAGAAAGAAAAGTCTGTTGCAATCCGTGAATTATCACATGCTGGAAATTTAGGAAACATAGACCATACGCAATAAACACAGAATTACCAGATGTTGCAATTTTCTTTGTTAATCACAACTGTGATTGTTTATGTATATTCTTGTCCAAAATCATCAATGAAGTAACTTCACATCCAATCACTCAATGTTCGTTTGGCAAAAATCCTAATCTGGCCTTAATGGCAAGTAAATGTTTTGACTTGAAGTCTAGTGGGGTTGTAAAATTGCTTGTTGTGTAAAATGAACTGGGGGTTAAATGGGCGCTCATTAAGAGGAAAACCTAAAAATGAATAAATATAAAACTGAAATTACAGCTGCACATACTAGGGGAAATTTTTCAAATACACATAATAAGATATTAAAACATTAAGAAATAAAATGTTATGAAAATATAGGTGTTTTTAGAGTGTTATTAGCAAAGGTGCAGTTTTTTATGTGCCTTATTCCTGAGAATAAGGCATGGAAACCGATAACTATTTGTAGTATCAAATGTCATGTTTTAAAACAAAAATATTGCACATTTTAGACCTATGTAGCCAATGGAAGTGCAAAATAGATAAGTGGACTTATTTTGTAAGATACACTTTTAACCAGGAAGTGAATTCTTATTTATTAAGGAGTAAGTAAGAATTGTAAGTTTCCCTTAAAAACACATATTCCCCTTAGTCTGCATTGTGGGTCGATGGTGCTTCAGGTCGTTGGACTGTTTAAATTACATATCAGCCCCAGCATGCCCCCTTGCTCCCCGTACTTATAAGCTAACAGCACCAACTCTCTCAGCTTGGCTTAGCTTTACCTGTCTGTCTCCACTGTCTATATTTGGAGCCTCCTCAGAAAAGACTTTGCTGCAGCCTGGATTATGAGAATGTTCAAAGACTCCAAGAAGGGGTGTTTGCTACCCCAGGCTTTCTGCAGAGCGTGTTGGATTGTATAACTGTTTAAAATGCCAAGTCGGATTGCCAAAACTCGATTAACCTGCTACCAAAGCCTTGTTCGAGTGGGAACAGGTATGTCTTGTCATGTGATTTGGACCACTGTAGCATGACTGTTGCTTGAACAATACACCACATCTGGAAGTGACCTTTTCAGTGGTGGTTTTCTGCAAACATTGCAGTTCCAGCAACACCCAGGGTACTGTCTTGATGGAGACGTTGGTCAATGAGCCGGTTGCACAGGACACCCCCTATCAAGCCCCTTGTGAAATCACTGAGGTTTTTCGTTGATGCTAGCTTAATGGTTGCACACAACTCACACAGCTTATACAGGTCTAGTTGATCCCATGACATATAATGTTATCAACCACATACATTTGCATTCATTGCAGACAATGGAAATTTCTAAATGGACTTAATTGTTTTTGCCACTCAGTGTACAGTATAATCTATTGTATTAATGTTACAGCAGTGTCAGGCTTAGCAAGAGTGTTCTGTATTGAACTGCCAGAGTTAAAAGCTACCACAGTTAAAAGCTACTGCAGAGTGGGATATATATTTTATTTCTGCAACAAGCTGTGCATAGTCTAGTGTTCTGAATAATCTAAAACTGTGCTGTGCTATATTTATGTTGGTAAATAACAAAGATACAACAAATTAGTGCAAATCTATGTTTGATCTTTATGCAAGCTGTGGCCCCTGTGGTGACAGTGCCCCTGCAATGATCTTGTGGAGATTTCCACATGTGAATAGGCAGTGTATGCTCTTTAATTGAAAAAATAATGATTGTGACATTTTTATATAGCTTGAAATATTCCAAAAGTCCAAAATTATCAACATTTTCTGAAATGTACAAATGATTCAGTGGAAATGCAGCATTGAAATTTAGTTCATTATAGTAGCTTAGAAAAAATACAAATAACATATCAAACATATGTTACCAAATGTCTTTTATTATTATTATTATTATTATTATTATTATTATTATTATTATTATTATTATTATTTCTTAGCAGACACCCTTATCCTGTTGTTACAAAATATCACAGTACAAAGTATCACATTACAAAATATCACATTCTAAAGTATCACATTTCATAATATCACATTACAGAGCAGTTGTAAAGTATAAATATGAAAAATGTCAGACCTACATTGTAATACATTATGTAAGATTTTATTAGGTCATTATTTTGTTTACTTCAGCTGAATTTGTGATCAATCAAAGTGCGAGATAATGAGAGAGAGAACTACATAAATTATTGGCCAATCTCCATTCTGCCATTTCTATCTAAGGTTCTAGAGAGAGTTGTTGCCAATCAATTACACACATTTCTAGCTCTTAATAACGTATATGAAAAATGTCAGTTTGTGGAAGTTGTAAATGATCTGTTGATAAGCTCTGACCCAGGCTTTCCCTCAATTTTATTCTCCTAGATCTAAGTGCTGCTTTTGACATTGTGGACCACTCCATTTTATTGAATCTTCTTTAAAGATCAGTGGGATTGTCAGGAGGTGTCCTACCTTGGTTCAGGTCTTATCTTTCCTATAGGTTTCAGTTAGTCTCTGTTGCGGAGGTGAAATCAGCATTGTCTGAAGTTGTCTACATTGTTTCACTGTGCTCTATTGTTATTTTTGTTATATATGTTACCTTTAGGTGACGTTTTCCGCAGACATGGAGTGAACTTCCATTGTTATGCAGATGATACTCAGCTATAATTGTCTTTAAAGCCAGGAAATACTTCTGCTGGGGTGTTATTAGCTGCTTCCCTTGCAGACATCAGGTGTTGGATGTCTCAGAACTTTTAAATGTTGAATTCTGATAAACCAGAGGTTATGCTAGCGTGCCCTCAGAACCAACTAAAAAATTGTGATTTAATTGAGTTAGACTGTAGTATCTCTCACCAGAACTAAAACTAGAAAAAAATGGGGGTCATCTTTGACCCTGATCTATCAGTTAAGACATATTAGGTAAGTTATTAAAGTATCCATTACTTATGTACCTGATGCTGAAAGACTAATGTATGCCTTTGTTTCATCTGGAATTGATTATTGTAATGCACTTTTCTCTGGTATCCCAAAACATGTGGTGTCTCGCTACAGGTCCTTCAGAACACAGAATTCTGACTAAAACCAGAAAAAGTGAATACTGTATATTACCCCTGTTTTGGCTACTTTGTACTGGCTATATCTGTGCAGTTTAGAGTTGATTTTAAGATTTTACTTTTAGCTTATAAGGCCCTTAATGGATTGGCACCCAGTTACTTAGAGGAATTATTGATCCTGTATACTCCTAACCGCACTCTTAGATCACAGGATGCGGACCACATTCTGTCAGGGAATAGCCTTTTTATCTTTGTTTTCCAATTTTACAATCAAATCTGCATTTTCTTTTTGTCCTTTTTAATTCCAGTTGTATTCATGTTTTTTTTTTAATTAGACTATTTTTTTTCAAACTAGCTTTTTATCAAAGTTTTCTAATTGTACAATGTTTTATTCCATTTTGTGTTAGACTGTTTTAATGTAATGTTTTTTTAATTGTATTGTATTGTTTTGATTTTTTTAACATTTTTTAATATGAGCTTAGCACAGTATGGGGAAAAATGAGAGAAAAAATGGCGTTATACAGTTCTGCAAGGTGTTTACATTTGTTTTGGAGGGATATGTGACTGTTTCTCAATAATAACTTCCTGTAATTCCTTCAGAGAATTTGAGTGTAGAAATCAGCAGCTAAATCTGTTCTGCTGAATGATCGTTGAGCCATCTCTTTTGAGATTGATCTTGAAACATCACTAATCGATGCAGCTGTGGATAATCTGTAAGAAATACCAAATAGTGCACATGTGGTATTTCTAAAGCTGAGGGAACACAAAGCCACTTTTTAAAGAAACTGGATATGACTGGTCCTGTATATACTATACAATACCACAGTTAATTTGAAGTTCCTTTCAAACTATTTATCAAGGAATAGCTACAAGCAAACGGATGCTATTATCATGTTCTAAAATAACTTCAGTAATGTAAATACATTGTAATTCATGGAATGTGAAATTGACAGTGTAACCAGCATTTGGTTGCCTTTATTGGCTATGGAATGTACTGACTGTGGAACATAAACCAGTGAGGGGCTCGCTTCAGCCAGACAGTCTCTACAGAATTTAATTTCCTAGCCAAAGCACTCTACACCAAAAGAAAATCAAACAGTTTTGTTAAATTACAGGGTGGCCTTAGCTAATTATAGCAGCTTCCCTCGCAATGTTTCCCAAAATCTAAAGCCAACATTTCCATAAACCTGACACTTACATTTTAAATTTGATGGTTAAATACTGCTGTTCAGGAGAAGAAACACATGCAATGATGTCATGTTCCATCTCTAACAGTGCCCAGTATGCAACACTGAAATTTATTAACATCATCTCAATTCTTTTTTTTTTTTTCTAACAACAAGCATTGTTTTACTGGAAGCTCACATCTTGTAACTCTTAAACTATGTGTTCTTCAGCTATAAACCAAACATGGTCAAGCTGCTTTATAGGATGTACTGAATGAGAAAAAAAACACAAAAAAAAACATGACATAGCTGGTGTAACTTGAGTTTCCCTGGCCAACCACTGTACAAAAGATCAGAGACACTTTGTAGGTACAGAGCTTGTATGTTGTTGCCTTGACTCACCAGCAGGAGTCATCTAGAACAGGGGCAGCCTCGAAACATGTTCTTCTACAACCTTCTTCTCTCTTTTGAGACCTCAGAGATCAGGTCTATGAATTTGAGTCACTGCACCAAAGTAACTGTTAAATGCTTTGCCGAAAACAAGTTCCATTTCCATGGTGTAGCTGAAGTAAACTGCCTTGCCACCGTCAAACCTTCCCTGTTTTATTGTTCCCCTGCAGGACCATTGCTTCTACCATGGCCAGGTGAGAGGACACACCGACTCGTGGGTGGCTCTGAGTACCTGCATTGGAGTCAGGTAGGTTGTGATGAGGTTTGAGCTTTTGACAAGCTTTTGGGATGAATAGAATATAAAGGTGCTGTGTCTTGCTGTGCATGGGATGGGTAAAACTGAGCATGGGGAAGGTCAGTTGTATAGTTTGCAAAAACATAAGAACATAGGAAAATGTATTTAATAAGGATTCAGAATCAACAACATGGCTATGTAAACCATTCGATACCTCCACTCTCTGTGTAAAGAAGTGTCTCATACCTTCTCTCCTAAGTATGTCTGTCTCCAATGGTGTCTCCTTGTCCTGGTTTCAGTGATGTGCTTAAAGCAATGGTCGGCAACTGGCGGCATCGGTTTTGATCTCATTCATTGTGGAAAAAGACGCTTCGCATGTGTATGTGGAGCCAAACATGCAGAGTACAAACAGAGCCAGCTTCTTCATGTTCGCGTAGTTCTCTGCACGTATATAGGCGGTCCAGAAAGATTCCAGATTTGCTGTAGTGAATTCAGTTTTCACCAGTGACGATCCCTGGAAATCTACTAGTTCTAATTGCAGAGCTGCTTCGTCGATTGCGGGAAGCACTTGCTTCACATGGGATGAGAAATCGCCATCGGGTTTGACTGAAAACAGATCACGAACAAAGCCAATTACATCCCTGGGAATGCTGAACTTGTCAAAGCGAGCACTGAAGTTATCTTTCATCTGTACAATCAGGTCTGTCATATGGTCAGTGACGACATCGTTAGTACCAGCTTCCTCTTGATGCTTGCGTAGCCAGTTGAAATGCAGCATCCTATGTGATGTTAAGTCTGACAGAAATATATCCAGTTTCTTCCCAAAAGCATCCAGTTTTTCCACCAGGTCGATGATGGTTTTGTTTCGTCCTTGTAGTTGTAAATTGAGAGCATTGAAGTGGCAAAATATGTCTGTTAGGAATGCAACCTTTGCAATGAACTCTTTGTTTTCAAGTAGTCCACGATACTCAGCCACTTTCTTGTGACAGCTTCTTTGCAGAAAGTCACACACTTGATTCTGAAGCCCACAGAACTGCTCCAGTGATTTGCCCCTGCTCAGGCATCGTACATCGTTATGGAGGAGGAGATCCTCATAGTTTGCTGAGGATTCTGCAACCAACGCTCTGAAGAGGCGGTGTTGCAAGCTTAATGTTGCCCTGATGAAATTAATAACTTTCATTATTGTCTCCATTACTTCTTTAAGTTCACTTAGCCGCGCACACAGCACACTTTGGTGAATTAGACAGTGCAGAGCTTTTAACTGCAGAGCTACTGCAGAAAGTCGGGCTATCAAACCTTTATGTCTGCCAACCGTAGAAGGGGCGCCATTGGTAACAACAAGACAAATGGATCAATTGGCCCTCTATTTAAATTACTTGCCGACCACTGGCTTAAAGTATTGGCAAGAGTTAACTTTATCAGCTCTTTTTAAGTTTCAAGCAAGTCACCCCTATTTCTTCTTTGTTCTCGACTAAATCAATTCAGTCCCCTGAACCTTTCTTTATTGCTCATTCCTTTAAGTCAGAAAGGCCGACAGCACTTAGCTGTTGGGCTGTTAAAATAAGGATTGTTCTGGCATTTTGAAAAGGGCAGTGGGTCTCAGACTTGCTGGAGCATCAGTATGCCAGGATGCAGCTGCAAATAGGAAATGAAGGAGCGCTGTGTCGAATGTCTCTGACTAAAAGCAACCGTCCTGTCATAAATTCTGTACAAATGTTTCTATTTTTTGTATATACTATAAAATACTATATACTAAACCAAATAAAACTATATATATATATATATATATATATATATATATATATATATATATATATATATATATATATATATAGATATGCCCTTGATCAACATACCACATACTCAACACACCACTGTGCCATATAAATAAATACTATAAATAATGCGTTGAGTACTTGGTATATTATGTGTTCCACTAAACAAGCAGCTGAATGGTGTCTCTTGCTCCCCTGTGGTTTCACCAGCAAGACAAAAATAAAAAGTGTGTCTGTGAGCCAGTCCATGCTTTCCTAAGTTTTTTTTCCTTAATTTAAAGTCAGAATGTGAAGTAGACTGGAGCGTTCTGAGGCCCTGTGACCAGCTCAGCTGACTGCACTTAAAGAGCCTCTTCATTGTCCTGTCTCTGAGCGCTCCTTGTTTGACATTTCTTCGTGGAAAAGCACCCCACATGGTCCACTGGTAAAAACAGACTTGCACACATCTGGCTGTTGAATGTACAGTGGTGCATGTGTGGCACAGACAGGATGTGAATAGTGTATGTTGTACCGAGTTTTGCAGAGAAAGTGCTTAAAGGGGCATGTTTTAAAAGCTTGGCTATGTCATTTTTCTCTGTTAAAAATAGGATTTAAAAGTTAACCATGGTAAAATCATAACAGTGTAATAAAGCATAGTGACAGCATAGCCCAGAGAGGTATGATAGAGTATATAAATGGTAAACTATGGTGATTGCATGGGGAAACTGCACAATAACTGCAAATTACTGTTGTAAACTTTTAAAAGGCTTATTAAACTCATTAACAACGACTCATTCTTTCTGATGTCACTGGCATCATCATTCGGTCCTGTTTGAAACAGAATATGTAGCCTGTTTAGTGGGATAGGGCCCCAACAACTGGATTCAAATAATATCAGTCATTAGGGGCAGCGACTAGTTGGTTTATAAGAAAGAAACAGGATATAAGGGAGTCCAAGAGCAGACTGGGAATTTGAGTTTTTTTTTCTATTTTAACACTTTTTTTTTTCTAATTTAACACATGTCTGCTGGTGTGCTAATATGATTGGCTGTAGTTGAGGGCAGGTGCAGGATGCTGCCGATCCTATGTGCCTGGATGGTCCTTGTACAGTACTGTGAGGTTTGCAGAGGTTCATATTGAGCCTCAGGTCTGCATTGTGTGCATCTGTTCTAGCTAGAAGGAAGACCAGGCAGATTAGGCTCTACGGTGCTAAGCTAAATGCTGTCTTTAGTGGACAACCACCATTACTGAAGATAAGATGATACATGACAGAAACCCTTCAGTTATTACCCTCAGGTAGGGCTAATCCAAACTCACCCAGAGCAGACTGAGACAGAACGATAGGTTCCCTGAAAGAGAATATGACTAACAACAGTGCTTTTGGGATATGCCTGCCACAGGTCAGGAATTTACTGAGCTTTTTATGTCAGAGCTGCTGATAGGCCCCTCTGGGGACTGACGCCCTCTGTCCCACCTACCGAGAGTATAAGTAGTCACTCCGCAGAGATCACATTCTCTTTTGCATCGAACCCATGAATGCGGGTGATGCGACATTGCAATGTTTGTTGGTCATCTTCTCTTTCAGAGAACCAGGGTTACATCCGTAACCTAACATTCACTTTCAATTTGAAGATGACCAACAACAATACTTTGGTGAAAGTATATCAAAGCCGTCGCAAGGGAGTGTGCGTGGAGACAGGACAGGAGGGATGTCTCGCAACTGTCAAACTAATGTTTGTGGTGTGAGTGTGCAACCTCAAGGACCCTTGTGCCTAATGAAGTCACTGAGGAATCTACCACATTGAGTCGGTAGAGGTGAACACCTAGAGGGTTAATAAATGCTTCTGTGCCCAGATCAACAGCCGAAAGGTTATGCGGTGCAACCCTGGGGACCAAAGTCCTCCTGGCGGTTGACATACACCACTACAGACATGCTGTCCATGCGGACAAGGACATGTCTCTTCTGGAGCACTGGAAGGAAATGCTGGATAGCAAGGTGGACCGCTCACAACTCCAGCGCATTTATGTGCAGGGGCGTCCAGTGACCCGACCAGGACCCGTGGACTCCTCTGCCTGCCGAGACCGCACCCCAACCCGAGTTGGATGCATCTGTCGTCACCACCTGACGGCTGTGGATCACTCCCATCCTTCCGCCTTCATGCAGGTGAGAGGCTTGCCTCCACCAGTGCAGGGCTTCCCAGCATATGCGAGACATGGTCAGCCAACGATGTCTGTCGCGTTTGGTCGAAGACACTTCCCAGAAAGGCAGAGCGGAGATATTTCCTGTGCGCGGGACGAATAGGGACATGATAATATGTGTCCTTTAAGTCCACAGTGGTAAACCAGTCACCCGGCCAGACAGACTGGAGGATATGGGTCAATGGTAGAATCCACCGGTGGGAATTCCGCTAGACCAAGCGCCCTTGCGCCTTCCAAGGAAGCCAGCAGGCTGCTTTCTTAGAGACACTCTGCGCAGAGGCCGGTCAGTGCCAAGAAGACTGTATCTCCTCCAGAAAATCTGGAAACACCTGGAAGGGCTGGAGGGTTGAAGCCTGCGCCATTGTGAACACAGAGCAGCGCTGTTCAGGCGCTGCCTTCCAGGGAACCTGGAGGAACTTGGAGGCTCGCTCTATAAGCGCCCAAACTGAGCTTGAGGGAGGGGTAGTACCAGTCTCTGAAGTAACCTCAGAGCTGGGTCCCGTCTCCTGGATCAATTCTTGGACCTCTTCCCTGTGGGAAGGAGTCACCATCCCAGAATGCTGCGATTGAATTTGCATCCTGTTCCTCCTCGCTCATCACAACGTCTTGCTCTGAGACATCCGGGGCGACCACCGGTGAGGGCAGGGTTGATCCCGGGGCAGGTGCCGGAGGCAGAACTGGGGTCGGGGCAGGGGGAAGAGACTGCTGCCTGACCAGGTACTCCAGAACCTGAGCCATCTGGCTCTTCAGTTCAGAGATGTCCTTCGCCTGCTTCGAGTGGCTCGCCTGTTTACTGCTCCTTGAATGAGACTTTGAGCGGCTGCGAGCTCAATGGGCTGGAGCCTGTGTGCAGGGTATGCTCTGCGAAGGGCTCAAAAATAGATGTAGGAAGGGTGAGGATGGGGTTTCCAATGCTGCAGTCCTCAGCTGAGCTTGCTGAGAAAGCTGCACCAGTGAACTCTACAAGCCTCCTTTGCAGGGTCCGTGGCTGGGACGCTGCGCAGATTGAGCAGAACGTCTCGTCCCCTAAGGCGGAGGAGGCGTCCTGCATACCCAGGCACCTAATACAGAGGAGGTGTTTGTCCTGTGGGGGAAGCATCCCTCCACAGAATGTGCAAGGGTGGAATTTAGACATCTTGACGTGCCGGGACTAAGCACTGATGCACGGAGTGTCTGAGCACAAAGGGTGCCTAAGCACCAATGCACTGAGGGGCCGGGGCTCTGGTGCACCGAGGGCACCGATGCAGGGAGCATCCAAGCACCGAGACACCGAGGGCACAGAGACACCGTGGCACCGAGGGCACAGAGACACCGTGGCACCGAGGGCACAAGGGCTCCGAGCACCGAGGGCAAAGCACCGAGGGTACTGGGCCTGGTGTCTAGTCTGGACCGTGTGCGGTCACACAACCGGGGCAGCTCATAGCTGGCAGCGGTGTGGAGCACAGCCTACAGACAGTATAGATGCACCTAGGTGAGTGAGTCAATGTATCCGTGGAGTCTACTCTGTTTACAGTGAGGCTGGTATCAGGCCCAGTGGAGGAAGTTTTTATTTTTTTTTTTTTTTTTTATAACTGCAATAAATATAAAAAACCCACATTTCTTGAACCCACTACCAAAACACATTTATTTACAGGGTAGGACTCAACCCTGCCACACTGGATTTATCTGTTTGTCTGTCTGTACGCATCGTCACAGGGTTTCCACACACACAATGGATTCTTTAGCATACTGATAGGTTTGATGTTGTAATGACAGCTGTGGCTTGCTACAAATATGCTTGTTATAGAACTGATGATGAGACGGTATGTCACATGCTTTACTAACAAAGCTTTATGATCATGCTCACACTTCATTCCCTAGCAGCTCCTAGTGACCATGTGCAGTTGTGTATACATTTTATTGCATTTACTGTAATGCTAATACCTTTTTTGTTGCTACAATACATATAAACTTAGAAACAAATACAAAATATTTTAGGGAACACTGGCATTGATCTTCTCTCTCTCTTAATAAAATGTACAATTTGTTTTATTGGAGCCCCTTCATTTAAATTATACATCCCATTTTACGGCACATGCAATATGAAAGCAAATGTTATTTAAGAATAAAATGAAAATATTACTCCTAAATGACATTCTGACCTTACTAAATGAAATAAAACATACATTATTAATGCAGTACAGTGAAAATAGGCCCATTGAGAGAAATATTTCTGCAAACTCATGCAATTAACATAATAAATGCTCTGTTTGTATACAGTTAACATGTGATGAATTGCATCTGTAAACTTAGGAGTTGTGCTCCAACACTGATAGCAGCAGAATAAGAGGACTTGTATTTCAAAACAGATTTTTTTTTCAATAGCTGGAAAACCATCTGCAAGACATTCCCATTCTGACCGAGTATGCCAGAGAACAGCTGCAGTGCCTCCTAGTGTATTCATATAGAAAGACACACCGAGACAGGGAGATGGCTTTACTGAGACTGCCCCAGATTAATTCCTATCCACTGTTAACTGAAAAGCACGTGATTAAAAAGTAGTGCCTTGTCCCCCAATTTGCTAAATGTTCAGCTAATACAAAATGGAGGAGATAATGGGAATTACTCACACTGAACTTGCCTTATTTTTACTCTGTATGAGGTTTTCCGGTTTAATCGTAGTTCGCTTTTTGTTTTTATTTTGGTGTCGGTGTAGAGGCCTCATTGTTCTAAATGCAAACAACAGCTATTACCTTGAACCAATGGGAGAGCGGGATACGGCAGGTCACATGATCTACCGGACAGAGCATCTCCCAGTGAGGGGAGGGACCTGTGGACATGACCACAGCTCTCCAGAGTCAGGGAGCAACACGGTGGACATCGCTCATCTTATTAAGCCCTTGCATCAAAGGGTAAGTCACTCATATATACAGAATGTCCAACTACCTTTCAGGATGTTTCCAATCATTGTGGAAGGGCAGCAGTGTGGAGTAGTGGTTCTGGCTCTGGACTCTTGACCGGAGGGTCATGGGTTCAGTCCCAGATGGGGGACACTGCTGCTGTACCCTTGAGCAAGGTACTTTACCTAGATTGCTCCAGTAAAAAACCAACTGTATAAATGGGTAATTGTATGAAAAAATAATGCGATATCTTGTAATAATTGTAAGTTGCCCTGGATAAGGGCGTCTGCTAAGAAATTAATAATAATAATAATAATAATTGTGTGGTTGTAATTGCAACTAGTATTTTTTTGTAATTAAAAAAAAAAACATAATAATTTTATAAGTGTGTGTTAGATGCTTTTACCAAAGTTCAGGGGCTACGCTTCAGTTCTAGTTGCCCGCCATAGATATTTTTTAACATAGGATAGATTAGCCAAAGTGTGTTTATATTACTAAGAGCCAGCTGGCCACTATGGAAACAAGTTTCCTTTAGTTTTACTGATGTGCACTAGATGTTGCTGCAGTGACTAATATAAAGACACTTCTGCAGATGTAACCTACATTACATGTCTATGGTAGGCAGCTAGAGGAACTCCTGAATTCACAGTAAAAGCCACTTATTAAAATATTTTTCAAAAACACACAGTATTTAAGTAATTGCTATAAGAAACAGCAAGAGTGATAGCAAACATCTGGAAAAGGTAACAAAATAATGAAAACATTACAATAGGATTTTTACTAAGTTTCTTGTTTGTGCACTTTGTTTGCTAGCTTACAAGACTCTCTAGATGTCTCTATGAAGTTGCTCCCCGAGTGGTATGGTGACAAACCCTGATGTTTAATATGGCTGCGTTCCTAAATTCAACGCTGAGAAGCAACAACTCTCAAAATCGTTCCTAAACTCACCGTTGAGAGCTAGTGACGCACAGCGTTGGCTCAACGCTGACTCAGTGAACTCACCAATTCACAGAGCTGGTGAGCTGATCATCAGAAAGATGGCGACACCCACAAAAATTAAGAATGGGATTTAAATGTAGATACTGATACCGCAATCCGCCGTCAAAACAGTAATTGTTAATACACACACACACATACTGTATATATATCATTATTTATTTTATTTATGTATTATTGTATAACAAAAAAAACACAGCAAATATGACAATGTAACTATAACCTATATATATATATATATATATATATATATATATATATATATATATATATATATCTCACGAAGTAATGCAGCATATTTAATACCAAATTTTGTAAGATTATTTTTAGAAGCTGCAGGCTGATATGCAGAAACGTTCATTTTAAATTTTACTGTTTAGTTTAGGAATGCAATGAAGTGTTTCTAAATACCCGGAAGTGTTGTGACAATAGTGACGTTTTTGTTGAGTCAACGCTCAACAGTACCGTTGAATTTAGGTACGCACACCATGTGATCCTAGTGCTGCTGCTACAGTGGAGTCAGCAGCCAATCAGAATGCTTTGGAATGATCTTTATTCAGCAGGTGTTCCATAGGATAATGTTCACATGGAAGTACTGTGTAGCCTGATTGGATTCAAATGACGTTTAATTAAATAACATTGCCCTGCAGGTACGAAGGAATGCCTGGAGCACCACCAAGTACATGGAGCTTTTCATTGTTGCTGACAATACTTTGGTAAGATGATTGCCTGGATGAAACATATTGATACATATTGAAGCAGTTCAGGTGTCTGCCTACAAGTAGTCATAGCAAGATTCCACAGTTTCAAGTCAAGTAAGTGACTGGTGTATGTAACGGAGCTGGAACTGCATGGTTTGTGATGGTCCAAATGTGAAAAAAATAAAGGATTATAGGGCTAGATGTAGTTACAGGTCACTGAAATGGGACTGGTGGTACTTCGTGGGATGGGCAAAGATTTGGACACGGTTAACTCTTGGTGGGGCTTGAGTCACTGTCATGCTTAATAAAGATTTTTAACTGAATCTCAATATCATACCACTTAAATTAAAATCATGGCTACTGTCAGCTGAATGCTATCTAGTGAGTAATGCTTTGTTTTAGCACTGTTTACATACATACAGTGAATTAGGATTTGACTTTGCCTTTAGGAAAAATATACTGGTAACACTAATGTGCCTTTAGAATCAAATAAGAAGGATTCTAGTCATATCTCTAGTTGTAATCAGGCTTCAAATAATGATTTTTCAAGAGACAATGTAATAGTATATTTATGGACTCCAAACATAAAATTGTTTCTTATTTTTATTTAGTATCAAAAACAAAATCAAGACTACAGCAAAACGAGGCAAAGAATCATGGAAATTGCTAACTACGTTGATAAGGTAATGATAAACTGGCTTATTCTGAAGATATATGTATATATTGAAAATGCATTTCAGTAACATTAGAAATATTTATGTTTGCAGTGTTCCCATGCTTCTCCATGGTTACACTATGTATTGACAATAGTTTACCCTGGTTTGCCATGTTTTTTTTGTTTTTTTTAATATGCTTTACCATACATCTCTGGGCTTTACAATGCCTACCCACACTTTATCATGCTATCACTGTGTTTTATTATACTTGGCTATGCTTATACTGTGGTAGCTTCAAATGTAATTTGAATACTTTTTTCACAGTCCCTTACTATTTTATGATGTTTTCAATAATTCTGAATGTCACTGAGTTCTGTTGCTATAATAATGTGATATCTTGTAACAATTGTAAGTCGCCATGGATAAGGGTGCCTGCTAAGAAATAAATAATAATAACACTATGTAACACAATTTTTGTTGCTGGGTAGTAAGTGTTATTTCCTAATTGCTTATGCCTCAAAAGTATAGAAAATGGCTATTATTCCTCACAAACTTTGCTTTTGTGACCAGGACAGTGATATTTTGAAATTTAACTATTTCCAATGAGAAAACGGGCGAATTTGTGTCTTTTCGTTCACATAAAGTCAGAAAAAAACAACATATGAATCCAAATTAATATGTATTTATACTAAAGTAATACAAAAATGACTACAAAAGATTTAGAAGTGAGTAGTTTTTCGAGATTTACGATTATACTGTAAAACACTTTCACGAATCAGCCCCCAAATGTAGTCTCCCATCATGTTCTTGTTATACTGTCCTTGGTAGCGGCGTTCAAAGTCCAGTATATCCTGGTGGAAGCGCTCGCCTTGCTCCTCCGAGTACGCTCCCATGTTCTCCTTGAATTTATCAAGATGAGCATCAAGGATATGGACTTTGAGGGACATCCTACAGCCCATTGTGCCGTAGTTCTTCACCAGAGTGTCAACCAGCTCCACATAGTTTTCGGCCTTGTGATTGCCCAGGAAGCCCCGAACCACTGCAACAAAGCTGTTCCAAGCCGCTTTCTCCTTACTAGTGAGCTTCTTGGGGAATTCATTGCACTCCAGGATCTTCTTTATCTGTGGTCCGACGAAGACACCGGCTTTGACCTTTGCCTCAGACAGCTTAGGGAAGAAGTCTTGAAGGTACTTGAAGGCTGCCGACTCCTTATCTAGAGCTCTGACAAATTGTTTCATAAGGCCCAATTTGATGTGCAGTGGTGGCATCAGCACCTTCCGGGGGTCCACCAGTGGCTCCCACTTGACGTTGTTCCTCCCCACAGAGAACTCGGTCCGCTGTGGCCAGTCCCGCCTGTGGTATTGCGCCTTGGTGTCCCTGCTGTCCCAAAGGCAAAGATAGCAGTGAAACTTGGTAAAACCGCCTTGGAGACCCATCAGGAATGCCACCATTTTGAAGTCTCCTATGACCTTGATGCCATCTCAGAAAAATGCAGATATGTATCCACTTAGGCAGCTGGAACTAAACTGAACTGGTGGCCTTAAGGCCCCTGTATTTATACTACTATTTATATTACTGGAAAGTTCTAGAAGTTACTCCAAGTTTACTCAGCACTGAATCTATCTGGAATGTTCTGGAAAATAGGTAAATTTCAAAATATCACTGTCCTGGTCACAAAAGCAAAGTTTGTGGGGAATAATAGCCATTTTCTATACTTTTGAGGCATAAGCAATTAGGAAATAACACTTACTACCCAGGAACCAAAAAAAAACAACAAATTTGTTACACGGTGTAATAATAATAATAATAATAATAATAATAATAATAATAATAATAATAATAATAATACTGAGTCATTGTCATGTTTCTCTAAATCTGCCTTTACCTGGTTTTGAACTTGCTTTAAGCTAAGTGCTAGTGTAGCAGGGTGGAGGCTAGGTACAAACTGGCAACCTTGCACTCCGCAAGCAAGTGTCTTAAACAGAATGCAAACGTGTATCACACAGCAATACCCGTTACACTAGGACTGAACAGTTATTAAGGAAGTTAATGAATCCACCCAGAGCAATAAACACCAGCAGGATGTAAAAAGTTTAGATCAACCTTTTTATGGCAAGATCATTAAAACATCCACCTCAGGGTTTAACACACTGTCTGTGTGATGCAGTTTTACAGGGCACTGAACATCCGTGTGCCCCTTATCGGGCTGGAGGTCTGGACGAAGGGAGACCAGTGCAAAGTGAGCGACGAGCCCAACGCCACCCTCTGGTCCTTCCTTCAGTGGAGACAGAAACTGAAGGCACGCAAGAGACATGACAATGCTCAATTGCTCACGTAAGTCAGCCACATGTTCATTGGTCTATCCAAGTCTCCATCTCTATCTATCTATCTATGATTGACTGTTTTTAAGTTAAACAGTGAATTTTCTGGTAGTTTTGAAATGCAGAAATGTGAGTAATCTTGTCACCCAGTGTTATGTTAGAGTTGGATGAATTTTCAAATATTGATTATCAGCTAGAAAATAATCACGATATCCACAATTCTTACATCGTGTTTTAACTTCCTCCCTAGTTAGTAATTCCTGCTCTCTCACATTCTCTTTTTCTTTTGTTCTCTGTCTTCTTTTTACTTCTTGATTTTTTTTTAATTAAAGCCATATAGCTGTTCTCTCCTGCAATAGAAAAGGGGACGGAATTCAGGTAATTTTCTGATGCTCAGTTTGATTATGTGGCAGTTAACACCCTCACACTATCTCTTTAGGAGAGGCTTGCCATGATTCTAGGGGTGAGGTTACAGTGCCTCCCGATCATCTAATTCATTGGATAGTTTTTAAATTCAGGGCTTACCTTTTCCAAAGTGTCTTT
Organism: Acipenser ruthenus; assembly: GCF_902713425.1. Lineage (NCBI taxonomy): Eukaryota > Metazoa > Chordata > Actinopteri > Acipenseriformes > Acipenseridae > Acipenser > Acipenser ruthenus. The sequence continues at coordinate 93,004,950 of NC_081190.1, read as the reverse complement.
CTTTCTGTCAGAGGCTCACCTCAAAAGAGGATGGCTCCTGCTAGCCATAAGGCGTGATCCTGGGCTGCAGTGTTGTAGTATAACACTAAATCTAATAACTATTATTATTTCTAAGCTGTTGGCCTTGTTCATTGAATGGACAGATTATTTTAAGCTTTACATGACTCTGAGAAAGACCATTAATGCTGATAATAATTCTTCTCTATCGATTATTGTTCCAACCCTACCTAATGTGTTGGTGTCTGAACCTAGAGACCCAAGGAGGATACCTCTATACAATCTTTAGGATGCTACCGGGCCTTTCCAGTAGTTCCATACATTGGTACACAGACAGACAGACAGACAGAAAGACAGACAGTCAGACAGACAGATGCATCTTCATATTACTCAACTACCAGAGTTTGTTCCTCTCTCCAGCCCTCCAGGTTCAATGGCATGCGTTCTGTGTTGTACAGCACACTGCGTGGGGTTGTGTGAAGTGGATGAGGTGCCAGTGCTGTGTGTTGTGTGTTGAGGTTTGCCTGTGTTTTGTTCTAGGGGTGTCGTGTTCAAAGGTACGACCATCGGCATGGCTCCCCTGGAAGGGATGTGTAGCCACGAGAATTCAGGAGGCATCAATGTGGTAAAAATATCAGCAGCTCTATTTGTTAAAGTGGATAATGAATTGCTTTAGTGTGCTCTGTGCCAGTAGGGCAGAAGCCAATACCAGATTAAAAATACTAGCTTGTTTCCAGTTAAATGTAATCAGTATAACAGCATATGTAACCTCCTTATTGCTGCACTAACCCTAACTGCAAGAAGTAAAATAACAATGTTTGACAAACAGCATCTGTTTTTGATGCCATTTCAGACATTTTCTTTATGAACATGAGTACAGTATAGAGATATCCATCACCCACTGTTCCAGGTTTAAGTGATGGATAACTTACTGTGACATAAATAAAACAGTGCTCTATATAAAGACTTTCATTATACAGAGTGTACCCTAAGTCAGGTATCATAGACATTTTATACCGATTAGTATTGTATGTTCTCTGTTTAACCAGACGGCCACAACCCGTTTACTGTCTGCACCACACAACAAATTGAGCTGAAATCGTGCCTCTCTGCTTAAAGACAGAGAGAGAGAACAGATTAATTATGCCTGTAATAACTGACTTTTGGGCTATCCTGCATAATAATTCAAGGTAATTACATATTTTGCTGATTTGGATTCCAGCCTAAATGTACACATTACAGTTACGTTAAATTAGTGTTTTCAACCATGTGTCATTCGCGTTGCTTGTTATCATTCATTGTAGGACCACTCAGAGGCTGCTATTGGTGCGGCTGCCACAATGGCCCATGAGATCGGACACAACTTCGGGATGAGCCACGACAACGAGGGCTGCTGTGTGGAGGCCTCGCCCGAGCAGGGAGGCTGTGTTATGGCTGCAGCTACTGGGTGAGCACATGGCAACGGGTGTAAACTAAAACAAGCCCAGTGAAACTGCTGCCGATTGGTCAACTGAATTAAAATTAAAATTGATTTCAAATTAAAATGTGTTTATTTAACCAGGATATAACCCTTGACATATAGATTTCATTTACAAGGGGGTCCTCGTAAGAGAAGGAGACAAGACTGAGCCACCCAAAACTTTCATAGAGAGTACAGTGGTGCTAGTTGTAATCTACATTCAATATAAATCTTGCAACACTATTATAGAACCAACTTTGTCAGAACTGTGTGGGATACGATCACTGAATAGTCTATTGAAGGTAATGTCATTTGGGTTACAAATCAAAAGAAACATTCTTGAGAAAAACACTGCCAGTGTCTGTATAAAAAAAAACAAGTTTAGCAGCATTTGCGTACCAGATGTTCAATATGGCATTCAAAATGTAGCATTGAATCAAAAACCAAGGTATTTATATTGTGTTAAAGTTTCAAGACTAATGCCATCATTTGATTTAAGAGCAAGATTACTTTTAACATTGCACAATTTAGGTGCAGATCCAAATAGCATGGTCTTAGTTTTAGTAGTATATAAAACCAAACTGCTATTTACTCATTCATTTTTGTAAGACATCATAGTCTTTTTGAAGGTTATGTTGGATTTCACACAAACAGCATCCACTGACATAGAGGACTGTATCATCCACATCCAAATGAAATGTGGAGTATTTAAGAACATTACACAAGTCATTTATATCGATGCAAAAAAACAGCATCAAAGAATTACCAGTGTTGGCCAATTTCTTAGGAACTCTAAGGAACTGATATGGTTAAATCATGTGACTACAATACAAACATACATTTTTTGTAACAGCCCTCACTGAGTGCTTTGCTTAATATACATACCTGTATATACTGTATCTATATACACTTGTATAATAGAATTCAATGGCCAAACGTCACTATCAGATGTTGAGAGCTTGTAATACATTCTTGTAGTACTAGAAAGAAACTGATGTTAAAGCAGAAGTGTTTGGCCTTTTTTTGCGTTACATTAACAGAGAAGTTAATTATCAAGATGCTTGTTTAATTTCATTATTATTTATTTCTTAGCAGACACCCTTATCCAGGGCGACTTACAATTGTTACAAGATATCACATTATTTTTACATACAATTGCCCATTTATACAGTGGGGTTTTTACTGGAGCAATCTAGGTAAAGTACCTTGCTCAAGGGTACAGCAGCAGTGTCTCCCACCTGGGATTGAACCCACGACCCTCCGGTCAAGAGTCCAGAGCCACTACTCCACACCGCTTCTTTTTAAACTTAGCACACAGCACTCAACATGATCCAGTCAACCGTAGCAAAGTCCTGTTTACTTGTGAATCTAACTGTCGTGCTGTTTGTCAGGCACCCCTTCCCCCGTGTGTTCAGTGCCTGCAGTAAGAAGGACCTGGCCAGCTACTTCCAGAAGGGAGGGGGGATGTGTCTCTTCAACATGCCCAACATGAAGGACCTGGTTGGGGGGAAGCGCTGTGGGAACGGCTTTGTAGAGGATGGAGAGGAGTGTGACTGCGGAGAGCCCGAGGTGTGGATGCTGGGGGATCAAGAGGACATGCTGCTGTACTGTCCAGCACTTTCTAGCTGAACAAGCCAATGCACTGTAGCTGAAGTGCGAATATGAAATGATGATTTGCTATGGCTTTATTGGTGTCATACAGTATGATGTATCATATAAAGTTTGTCATAAATAAATTACATGAGCAGCTAACTGGCTGTCATAAACATCCATTCACTAAGTATCTCTCACAAGTGAAGTTTTAAAAGATTTGTGGATGAGTCAGTGACATGCTTTGGCCCCAAACACATTGCTGAAGACAAATTATATATACTGTATATGATTAATTTACTAACAATGCTGAATGACCATGGGGAGCATTTGTTCTCTATTTTACCCCCAAAAATGATTTTGACTGCCAAGACTGTTGACTGCCAGTTGTACCAAGACTGGTACAATATTGAATGTAGTGTTGTCTATAGCAGTCCTTAGCCAGAAACCTATTTTTGAGGGCAGAATGAAGAGTCATACCCAGTCATTATGCATTGGTAGTAAGTGGATCATATTTAGGGTACCACAGCACTTGTGGGAGAGACAAAGCGTGCATATTTTTTGAGAGGGGATGGTTTACTATTCAGTGATACCAATGTATTTAGTAAGAAAGTAGTCTGAGAAGTTATTCAGCAACAAACTCATCATCCTCCAGTTGTACTGCTTTCCTAGAAAAAGGAGAACATTTTGGGGTACCATTCTACTTGCACATTAAAATATTAGACATATTTTTAAAGAGGAGACAATTATCTATTCAGAGATACAAGGGTGTTTTGTAAGGGGTCTAAGTGAGGAACAATGAGCAATACAGTCCCCACCCCTAGTCTTGCTGTAAATCATTTGTTGTTTAAATTCAGAACCGAACATATGAGACCTATGTGTACTAGATTGTATTTCTTGTCTCAGTGGTTGGTTTGTGTCTTCCAGGAATGCACCAGCTCCTGCTGTAATGCCAACAACTGCACTCTGAAGGCAGAAGCTCAGTGCGCCCACGGGGTCTGCTGTGAGGGCTGCCAGGTAACCTGGCTCATGTCTGTAGCTTGCCCTGGATTCACTGTGTGCTTCAAAATCCAGATCTCTTTCACTCTTTTCTAAATATCTGTCTAGGAGACTAAAAGGCTGCTTTAGCTTTACTGAAACATATTATATTTTTACTGACTAATCCTGTATAAGCTGTAAATCCATTCTGCACATACATACTAACATTGTTCATTAATTCATACATGTTATAACATATTATACGATACCAATGTACTTATAACATAAACGTTTTATTCCTTGTGAAAATGTCTGTACTCTCAGTTAAAAAAACATGCTTCCTTAAAAAAAAAACTGTGCTAAGTTAAAAGTCAATATCTGTATTTCCTTCATGCATGTTATGGCTGTATTCAACAAGTCCGTAAATACAATGCTTGAGCAAACAGTTTTTAAATGTTTTAATATCCTGCTAAACGTGAGTGTTACACCAGAAGTGGGCAGAGTTGGACAAAAAAGAAAAGTTCGATAAAATGTGTTTCTCACTAATGACCCATGTTTTTAGACACAAATAATGTCGACTACCATACTGTACTGCAATCAGGTTCTTTCTGTAGCTAATGTGTGGCTTTGCCTCTTGCTGCCTCTGCAGCTGAAGCAGGCTGGTACGATGTGCAGAGAGCCTGCTGGATCATGTGACCTCCCTGAGTACTGCACTGGCGCCTCCCCCTACTGCCCCTCCAACGTCTACCTCCTGGACGGCACCTCCTGCCTGTACAGCCGTGCCTACTGCCACAACGGCATGTGCCTCACCCACGAGCAGCAGTGCGTCCAGCTCTGGGGATATGGTACGAGACAGACCACGCCCTCGCCGCTGCCCCTGCTCCACCTCTCACTTGAGTCCATCTGAACAGGTTCATCGTTAGAACCACAGCAGGTCACAGACCTGAGTTCAGCAGCTGCTTTTCTGAACTCAAATCAAAGCACTTTATCATTGAAAATGTATTTAAAAAAAACTACAAAGCTAAAAAAACAGAAAACATTATTGTGTCATTTCAATAAAAGGTTGGATCTGATCATCCATATTGTCAGTTTCCTCATGATACTTGAGTCACTCTCAAATGTATTTTAAGAAGAAAACTTTTGAACAACCGCTCCATTCCTTGTGTACCTTAAAGAATAAGTAGCAGGGTTGCGAAAAATACAGCGCTACACGTCCCCACGTGTTGCTACAACTGTTTAAATAACATAGCTGTAATTTTGATTCTCATTGTTAACATCCTGACAACATTTTACACTTATAACTTTAAAGTCTGTTTCAAAGCTCTTTTCAAAATGGCCGCTCTAGTGCACTGATAGTGTAAGGATTATTGCCCACATTGTCAAACAGGTAATACAGCAGTAACGATTCATGATATGGATACTGAACAGAAAAGCCAGAGCACTTGTTTTTTTTTTGTTGTTGTTGTTTTTATCACTCTTCCTGCAGTGATTTAGAGCAGTGTTTTTCAACCTGTGGTACGTGTACCAGTACTGGTACGTGACATGCTTCCAGTATCAATCTGGTTGTACCACTGAACTGCCAACAAAGAAAAGTACTCAGAGCAAGTCTGAGAAATCACAGTGTTCAGCTGTTTCAAAGTGAATGATGGGGAACCAAAGCAGCCGCTCTGTGTTTTGTGATGAACTCTTGTCAAATAATTAGATGAAACCGTCACATCTTCAGTGATACTTGGAGACAAAAAAAAAAAAAAAAGGTTTTATGGGGTAGGTCAGTAGCCATTTAAGATTGCTCATAGTTACTGGTACACCTGATGGCCCCTCCCAGCTGGAGAGACTGGTACTTGAGATGAAAAGGTTGAAAACTAATGATTTAGAGGACAGATCTCAAACCCCAGTGTACTAGACCAGCCATTTTGAAAAGAACTTTGAAACAAGCTCTAAAGTTATATGTAAAATGTTGTCAGGATGTTACATTAAGAAGAAAAATGACAGGTACTATTTAAACAGTTGTAGCAACAAGTGGGGATGTGTAATGCTATATTTTTCAGAACCCCACCACTTACTCTTCAAGAGGTTAAAGAAGAGCCACAACTAGCTGTTCAGCCAGTACTTAGCAGACAACTAAAACAGAGGAGCAAAAAAAAGGAGTAACTGCAGTAAGAACAACTCAAAATTATTTCAAACATAAAAAAGCTTTGAAATGTAATTTGAAACTACTTACTCTTTAAATGCATCTCTTGCTGAACCTGTAGATTATATTTAAAATGCACTGCAGTATTAGTTGAACAGCACATCTCACTGATGCTTGTTTAGGTGCGTGGCCGGCTCCTGCCGCTTGCTTTCAGGACGTGAACGCTGCAGGGAATGCCTATGGGAACTGCGGGAAGGACAGCCTGGGAAATTACGTGAAGTGTGGCAGGAGGTAAGCTCTGGAAACGGGACAGGGGCCTTCAGGTTAGGACATACAACAGGGGCATAGGTATGTCAAACTTCCAGTTCTACACTTATGTAATTGTTTCCTGTCCTCTTCTCTCGCTCTTGTTCAGTGACGCCATATGTGGTAAGATTCAATGCCAGAGCGCTGCAAAGAAGCCCAAGGGGACCAATGCCGTTTCCATAGACACCACCATCCGCTTCAACGGGCGGGAGGTGAAGTGCCGCGGAACCTTTGTGTACGCCACACAGGATGGGGAGGGGGATCTGCCTGATCCAGGGCTGGTCATGACCGGGACCAAGTGTGGGGAAGGGAAGGCATGTACCAGCATTACTTGCACTAGAATGTCTCGGAATTCATTTGGTAGCTTTAGGCACAAGATAAAAGATGGTATTCCGATAAAAAAATAAAATAAATAAATAAATAAATAAATAATTGATAGAGATTCAATGAAGAATCCAAATACAATGTTGTTGGCTATATGTGCTTGTGCTGTGTATTCTCTATTCCCAGTTTACAGTGTCAAACCCAATATTAAAGTCTCCTGGACTTCTTACTAAGTGTATTTGTACCAGTTAACAAAAATGTAATGCAACATATTATATTTAGGTGATAAATAACTATTTCTACACTCAAACTGATTGAAACACAAGTGTAAATACCAGTACAGGGAGAATATACAATTTATTTGCCAAGATGGAGAACTATTTATTGTACAGTACAGTAAATGCACCTGAGTGAGGTTTCTATTTAAATTCTTTGAATTTCAGGTATGCCGAGATCGAAGGTGCCAGAATGCGTCTTTCAGTGAACTGGATGTCTGTGTCTCTAAGTGCCACGGCCATGGGGTAATAATGCCAATCTGCTCTGTGTAGCTATGTGCCACGGCCATGGGGTAATAATGCCAATCTGCTCTGTGTAGCTATGTGCCACGGCCATGGGGTAATAATGCCAATCTGCTCTTTGTAGGGTGGAGTCGAAGAGGTTACGAGCAGAGAGGGATGGAATGAGGGACAAGGGGGGAATGAGATGGTAGGGCAGGGTGGGGGGTAAAGAAGAAGAGGAGGAGAAGAGGATTTCAGTTTTTGATGGGTTGATGAGGAGGTATCGGCACGCCATCCAAGATTGGATAGCAACCAAGGGTGGGGGAGAGGAAAAAATGGTCAGAGGGAGGTCGAGGGGCAGTCATGATGGATGATGATGATGCCTTACAACCGGAGAGGAAGATAAGGTCCAGGGTATTGCCAGATGTGTGAGTAGGGGGGAGTGGAGAAGCAGGTTAAACGAGTTGGTAAGAGGCAGAAGGGCTGAAGCAATGGGGGAACAATGTAGGTGGAGGTTGAAATCGCCTAGGAGAATGAAAGGGTGGGGAAGAGAGGAGGGAGGAGAGGAGGCAGTCAAGATGGTCAAAGAATAAGGAGGGGGGCTGGGGGGATGATAGATGACAAGCAAGGTAATGCAGTGAGGGGAGACAAAGGATGTACAGTAAGTTGGTACTCAAAAGAGGGGAAGAAAGTAGTTATTGGGGGAGGAGGGACAGGGGTCCAGGAGGAGGGCATCAGTAGGCCAGTACCGCCACCTTTACCAACTCAGCGGGGGGTATGGCAGAAAGTGGTGACTGAAGAGGTGAGGGCAGCGGAGGGGGCTGTGTTATGTGGTGTGATCCATGTTTCGGTGAGTGCAAGGACGTCAAGGTGGAGGGAGAGGAAAGGATCTAAGGTGGCTGCGCGCTTGTTGCAGACCGAACGTGCGTTCCACAGGCCTAATTTGATTGTGGAGTGATGTGAGGGAGTTTCAGGGATCGGGGAGGTCAGGTGATGACGAGGGAAGGGAGGTTTTACTGTAAGGGCGAGGTAAATCAGGTTGGAAGGAGTGGAGCGACGCAGGTTGATTACTTTGTGGCGGGGATGTGAAATGTAAGGGGGGTGCTGGGAGACATAGAGTCGGGGCCAGGGAGAAATGGTGATCAGAGTGGCTCAAGGTGCCAGGGGCAAGGAGAAGTTGGACAAGGAATATAATGATAAAGGGTACAATGCAGGGAGAGGAAGGGAAGGGGTGGTAGGTTAAGGACATTAGAGTGAAGGACTTGCTCTCACAGAGCCTGAGGAGTTGGTGAAATCCTGTATGCTTTCACCTACACAGGAAACGGGGGTGGGGAGGGAATATCAAAGTGGGGGTAAGGGAAGGGTTAAGACAGACTCACTCACATTGAGCCTGGGAATTAGCTATAGGGTCTATACTGCAAGCAGGGGGTGAGGGAAGTGGGAGTAATTTAGATAGGGAGAAAGATAATAAATTGGTTGATGGGCAGTGGTTCCAGAGCAGGTAGTTATCAGTCCAGGTGGGAGAGAAACAGTCAGAAACAAAGCTATCAACAAACTACTCAGAACACTAATTTAACTTCTCTTTCTACAAGTAAATAGTTTCTTGCTAGTTTTATACTGCCAAGATGGTTTTATTCCTCTGAAGATGTATCTTTGCACATGCAAGTACAGATCCCTACAGCTGTATTTTGTGCTGGAATGCTACAGAGAGTCTTTTAACTTCTCTCGGGTAAGTTCAAGGTCTTTACTCCCTGCCTGTCTCTTTGCTCCAGGTTTGTAACAGCAACAAGAACTGCCACTGCAATGCAGGCTGGGCCCCTCCATTCTGTGATAAGCCTGGCCTCGGGGGGAGCATAGACAGCGGGCCTGTGCAGAACGACGGTAAGCCCCCTTTTTTAATTTTGAAAGCATTCACACTTTATCAAAAGAAGTTGCTGAAGAACCATACAAAACAGTGGGCTATATTCACAAAGCTTTAGCTTACCTAAATACAGTTTTTCAAATTCTGTTTTTATGCATAAAATAAAGTTGGGATGTTGTCAAAGACAATATAACTATATTTTCTTAATAAAAACAAAAAAAAAAACCTCATGAGCTTTGTGATAAGGGCCAAGTATCGCAACTTGAGCCCTATTTTTAAACAAGTTCAAAAGCATTAGCACATATAAGAATATGATAAGAATAAAATCATTTTGACACTACTTAATTTAATCTGTTGTTTTATACTGTTAAGATACCCAAGTTTCTCTCAGAGAATACGCCTTTGCACTTGCTTAAGAATATTTTTATTTTAATGTTAAATACAGCACTATGTTGCTGTATACTTTTCTGGGTTGACACTGCCCATACCAAGTCACCTTGCTGCGTACAGCCCTACTGGCCTTGGCGATGCGATCGAAATACACTCACTGACCTTCAGTTCTCCTGAGATGTTGTGGGGAGTTGCAGTAAAAGGAGCTATATTGCTAACACACATGCCAGCTTTTCAGATGTGTGCACTTTTCCTGTACTGTACCTACTATCTCCTGTTTAATGTAACCCCCCCATCATGTCCCTCCAGGTCAGCAGGGTCTTGTGGCTGGGCTGCTCTTTGCCTTCCTGGTGCTCCTGCCTGGAGTTCTGGGAATGTTCTACTGCTGGAAAATCAAGACGTCCCCCTTTCATAAGTGGCGGGCCCGGAGGAACCAGAACACTCAGACGTCAAGGTATTCACACAGTCAGAAATATACAGTGCACATGTCAGTAACAGATATATCCTTTATACCATATGGCACAGGTATTGGTGCCTTTAAAAAGTAGGTCACAAATAATCTACTACATTCAATATCTCAGCAGAACTGAGGAATGCCCGTACCAAGTTAAGGTTACAAGGCCAAACTATCTTGAATGTTTCCCTTCAATTTATGCAACAAAGTAATAACAGCATAGGCTAACTTTTGCAAAACAAATTATCTCCTTCTTGAGATGCATATCCCCAGGAACAGGGATCCAGAGAAGGCACGAGTATGTCACACTTCAGATTTACGAACATACTGCTTCTAAAATAACTGGCGATTAAAGTTGTAGGATTTAGGGCTGCTATGTTCCTCAGTGTAATACTTACCAGGCTCCAGTTCTATATTTTCCTTTTTTTATATTTATTTACAGAAATGAGGTGTATGATCAGAAACCAAAAAATGGTCACCTGAACCCTGCTTTTCATCTGAAGACCATCGGATTGTCTAACAAACCCAGCAACGCAAAGAAGGTATGTTTTTATAGAATTCCTCCTTAAGCATACAGCCCTGGACGCTTTACATGTTTTATTTTTTTTAAATCTATTAGGAACAAACAAATAGTGGGGTAATAATTTATTGATTACAGTCTGTGACAGGCATGTGTACTGCGGGGTGAGACGCAAATACACTGATTCTTTATTCAAATAAATTAAATAAACCAAACATAAACAAAACGTCATGGTGGCCAAAATAAACAAACACAAAACACAATGTACAGGCTGGTGAAGTCCAGGGGTGAAGTGTAGCTCGTGAAACGGAGTGCAGGGCTCGGGAGCAGGTGCAGCTGATAGTGCTGCTTCCCGGGTTTGGGATACTGGCTTGATAGGGACAGTTCCCGGGATGCAGCTAGCTATTGGTAGTGCATAGACAGGGTAGAGTGCAGAAGGGACGTGCTGGGTTGCCGTGTAGGTGCTTGTAGCGCTGGTGATTCCAGGTGCAATACTGGCTCAAGAGCGTCAGTTCCTAGGATGGCAACAGCGGTCTGGATAGACACAACAGGTACACAGACAAACAAACAAAACACTTAACTCCCGACAGTTCTTCTCCTTCTCTCTAACTCCTTCCAACACGACGTGTAACTTCACAGTACAAAAGAAAAGAACCACCCCTTTTCAGCGCATAGCTGCTGTTTATATTGATGTGGCTGTCCTCAAAATGACAATCAATTAGCCAATTTGAAGACAGCCACATTCCGCACGATTATTTCTGGCAGGGAAGGTTTTTAACTCTTTCCCTGCCAAACAAAACAACAATAATAATAATAAAACAGGGTTTTTCATACAATACATTTAAATAATAATAATAATAATAATAATAATAATAATAATAATAATAATAAGCAGCATAGGGGCGGGCATACCCTGCCACACAGTCTTTGAATTTGTCAGTCTCTGTGTAGAGTAGGTGGGCTTGCATAGTTAGAGAGGCACAATGTCACAGATTTGAATGGAATGAGGAAAGCTGTTTATTTACTCTCAACATTAAGGATTCTCCAGACAAGCGTAAAGGCAGATTTACAGATAAATGATAATGCCAATCAATATTTGATGCACAGAACCCACAACCACTGATTACAAACACCACAATGTAAAGAACATAAAAAACATAAAAACAGTACTAAATAAAAGAAATGTGGCATATCAGATTTTTCATTTACACTGGAATTGAAATACTCTTATATGAAAATAGAAATAGAAGTGTACAGTATACTTGAACATCTGGTCTTTGACTGTCATTACATATGTGTGTGTCAACCACCAGTCTTGGACAAATATTTCAAGATTTTCAGTTTTAGAAAGACTTTGAGAAAGTAATTTGATACCTGATCAATTTGACATTTTAAAATTAAAGTAAACACATGAAATCTGAATTATTTGTACAGCCTGATTTCATTTTTTTTTTTTTTTTTATAGGCAAGCGCAAATAAAAGTTTAAACATTTGTCAAAGAATGCTACTGGTTTATTTTAGTATACGTTCATGTGTATATTCTTGTGTTTTTTATGTTCTGGATGGTCAAACAACTATCTATAACACTTACTGTAGTGATAAATATGTTTTTAAGTTAAGTGTACATAGAGACATTTTAGAATTTGTTATGTTTACCTCAACTACACTTAAGAACAAATCATCTCTACTGTCTTATACATCATTACTTTAAAGAAAATTGTGTTCCTTTGCTTTTAATTTTTTTGACACTCAATTAAATCTGGGCCTTTTGCTTTGCTCTCTTAAGCGGTAGTCTGTGTGGTTACCATATTGATGGAATGTTTAGATTTTTTCACCTTAGACTAGTTCCATTTCATATACTCCTGAAATCAAATGCAGTTGTATGCTGTGTCTTAATCTACTGCACTGGAGTGATCTGATTGGTCAGAAAGGTCGGGATGGTGTATATCATTTCATGCACTCTTGTGCTGCAGCCGTCCCACCCGAGTCGAGAGGTCCTGCCCTTGAGGTCGGGGCCGGTGCCAAACAGATCCCAGCCTGTAAACATTGTGCGCCCCCTGCGTCCTGCGCCCACCCCGGACATCCACTCCGGACACCCACTCCAGACATCCACCCCCGACATCCAGAGGAACCTCAAAGAGCACCGGCCCGTGAAGCCACCCGCCCCTGCACAGAAATCATCCAGCCTGGCTGAGAAACTGATACCTCCAAAGAAACCTCTGCCCGTCCACCCCACGAGGACACCCTTGGTAAGAGTCTGTTTATTATTATTATTATTATTATTATTATTATTTTATTATATTTAGCAGATGCCTTTATCCAAGGCAACTTACAGAGACTAGGGTGTGTGAACTATGCATCATCTGCAGAGTCACTTACAACAACATCTCACCCGAAAGACTGAGCACAAGAAGGTTAAGTGACTTACTTAAGGTCACACAGTGAGTCAGTGAGTGAGCCGGGATTTGAAGCCCTTTTTTACAAGCCCTTTTCTTTAACCACTGGACCACACAGCCTTCTGTTTATTATATTGCCTTATAAAAAATATTTCAGTGCCTCAATATTTCTTCATCTGTCAGTGAATTAGTGAATGGCAGCTATACAATAAAGTATAGTACTTTATAGATTTTTGTGGATGACCTATGAAAATCTTGGTTTGTTTTATTGAAAGTATTTTGTAATTATTTTGTGTTGAAAATGCAGAGTTTCCAAAGTAGTTTGTATTTAGTATTAGTATTTTGTATTGAAACGTGTTTTGCCCAAGCCTGGCCCTACATATACTGTATACTTTGACATGGCTGACCATACTTTACCAGCTGCCACTGTGCTTTACCTCAGTCAACCTTTATAGGGGAATGCCAGTGCTCATTTGTGCTTCTGGCGTTTTGTCCTCCGTTTCCTTTGAAGCTGGTGTGCGGCAGGCAGCCGAGGGGCTCTCCAACCCCACCTCAGAGGCCCCTGCCCCTGAACCCCTCCACAGGGCCGACGAGGCGGGGCGGGAACGAGATGCTGGTGATGGTGCCGCCGGTGAGCAACAATCCCGTCGGGAAAGCTGCTGTAATCCCTCCAGCAAAACCACTCAAGTGAGTCCAAAAAGAGCACTGCAGGAGAAGTAGTAACACACTGTCTACAGTACCTGCTTAACATAAAGCCTTAGGAAAACATTTCTAAGCGGTCATGTCCTCCGGTCCGTCTCTCCAATAGAGAGATGACAATTGCTTAGGAAATTGGTTATGAAACTCAATCAAGGAATATAAGAACATGTCTATCTTAGGTACTGTACGTATGTCACATGTACATTTTTGCTATCCTCTGACTGATTTCCCTGTAGGGTGTGTGTGTGTGTGTGTGTGTGTGTGTGTGTGTAGTGTCTGTTACAAAGCAGATGTGCCTATAAAATACCAAAATAACCTCAAACGTTACCAAATGTCAAACCTGTGACACTGCAAATCACATGCCAAAAAATGTTAAATCAAGGAGAGCACATCTTCAGCTACTCCCTACTGTTTACATATTTTTTCTAAAGTACAAGTGTGTTTTTAAAAGTCTTCTTGCTAAAACATCTGTAGCAAAAGTCTAGAGAATCTATTAAAAAAAAAAAAAAAAAACACATTTGCAGTAAATCCACTTGCACTCAGAAAATGCCTCAGTTTCCCCCTTCTTAGGGTGGCATTTGGTAATGTTTTGAAAGTCATTTTTCCACCTACCTTTCATTGGCTTTAATTGTTTTTCAATAAAAAAAAAATTGGTGATGGAAAAGTGCAGAGGCAATATTTTATTCTAGAACCTTTTACAAATGCTCCTCATTAAAAAGCATTTTGTGATGTGGCAGTATGGGACCACATAATGGCCTGCTGCAGTCGCTATTTAAAGAAACACTCTGCTATTCATCTCATCTCTCTCCTAGGCCTGTACCAGGTGCGAAACCTAACACAGCCTCATTCCCATTTCGCAAATGACCCGAGGAGAAAAATGATGGGACTACAATCGTCTTTTTTTTTTTTTTTTTTTTAATTGTTTGATTTTTTAAGTGAGACTATTTGCACTACACAGTACCGTGTATGTAGGCAGGGCTAGGAGCTCATCCAGCTGTCCAGCCGTCATGTTTAACTCATGATGTGAATGCCGGGACCAGCACTGGAGGCTCCATGCTCGATCTCCAGAAACCTGGGGACTGCGGTCACCGCCTCCCTCCTGCCCATCCTACACAAGATGACGTGGTTGTGCACGAAGAAATGCAAACTGAGATTAGATGAAAACATGAGGGGGGAAATAGGCCTTCTCAAATCCATCGGCCCATCATATCTGTGCATTATTAGCATTGTTTATTATTGTTACTGTTAGAGTATTTTGTAAGCATAATGTGCCAAATATTTTCATTTATTTTTGCTTAAATTATGACTGTAAAAGTTTTTTTTTTCTTTCATTAAAAAACACCTTTACCAAAAAAAGTCTGACCCCCCATAAACCTAACAGCTCACTATTAACAAGGGAAGTTACAGCCTTGTCCGATTGGGTTCAGACAAGGGTTGTATACTTTTAAAAGTTCCTAAAAGTTATACAAGCTGATTATGCATACAATTGCCATTACTCTAATAAATGTGGAACCCTTAAGGTACAGTTTTTTTTGTAAGACTTGCCCGATAAGACACATCTTATCTTGTGCAGCAACCTTGAGGTAATATACTGTGTAATATTGCAGAATAGAAAAATGTCTTATTCTGCAAAGACATCTCATGAGACAACAGCCTGTCGTCTCGCTAAATGACTGTCAGACTTATCCAGCACTTGAAATACCAGTTTGCTATTAGTTAGTTTTATTAATTAAAAAAAAATCTAATTGTTCGCAAATTATGCTGCATTGCTAAATTCAGTTGTTTTAAACATACTTTTTCATTGCATTGTACTTGCTATATAAAAATAACACACTGTGAACATTCAGAGTGCTGTGGTTATTTCAGTCATGAGGATAGATGTAAACAATGCACTCTTCAGGGTCTTCAGCTATCCTCATTCGAAGAAAAATGACAGTACGCTGAACGTTCATGGTGAATTACTCTACATGTGTTCCACAAGTAGGCTTTCAGTGGCATTCCCTCTTTTTACTGCACTAGCAGATTAGATATTTAAAGGTATTGTTTACTTGCTGTCCCACAAGCCACAGATTCTGCACAGCACTATTTACCTATATACCAGTAAAGCACTTTCTATTGGGCTGTTAATGACTTTACATAGACTCATGCCGTGATATTTCAGTCTTGAGTGTGATGCTGGAATCGGAACTGTTTTTGTTTATATATTGAAAATAAACGTAGTTCAAAGTCATATTGGGGTTATGTTTCCCAATGCCAATGAGTGCCATTACAGATGCACAATTCTTTGTCAATAAAAGTGTAACAGTGATGATCCTTGTACCCAAGCTGATTAATGTGGATAAAAATATATACATTTGTGTTTAAAAATGATATACCTGGCTCCCAAGTGGCGCATCCAGTAAAAGCACTCGCTAGAGTTGCAGGATGCGCTTTATAGCCTGGACGTTGCGAGTTCGAGTCCAGGCTATTCCACAGCCGACCGTGGACGGGAGCTCCCAGGGGGCGGTGTCGCCCGGGGGGAGGGAGGGTTAGGTCGGCCAGGGTGTCCTCGGCTCACCGCGCACATATTTTAAATAATAATACAAAATACACACAGGGGCGAGGTGTACCCCGTCACATGGAGGTAAGCTATTGTAAAGACATAGGGCCTATATTTAAACGGTTTTATAATTATAAATGTTAAAAAATTAACAGATATCGCTTACATGTTGTATTTGACAAAAATGAATACAAAGAATAATGTAGCATTATATTGTGTGCTTGACAGCAATTTATACATTTGTTTACAACAGTCACACAAAAATAACATGCTGAACTTGTACTACTATACATTAACTATCATCAACAATGTTTGTTACATTTTTATTTTAAGCATACACTGGTTAAAAATGCAGCACATCTTAAATTGTTCACTTAATCAGAATAAAGAGAGTCATATTAAAATTTCCGTTTACAAAATTCAGTCAAACTTGAATTTGTTACTTAACAAAAATATGGACAGTAATCAATTTCTGCTTCAAAATGCCGCCAAATACACCCACAACCAATGCAGATTAAGCAAGATAAACAAAAATTATAAAAGGCCATTTTGAAGTACATAGTGTAATAATAATAATAATAATAATAATAATAATAATAATAATAATAATAAATGTAATGACCCGGCAGTCTACGCTAACTAAGAGGTCTTATTTTGCTGTTGGGACGCAGAGGTGTTGAGCAGCATGGGGCAGGCGAAGACTCAAAGAGAGCTTTTTTGAAAAAGCATCAGAATAGTATTCTACTCACAGTTCATTGTTGAATTTAATGTAGCATCAAGTCTGTTCTGCTGCACACAACTTGGCTATCCTATTGTTGTCTTCGAATAGTTAAAAAGAAAATCCAAACACTGCTCTTTTGAGACATATTTACCAGTGATGTAATCAAGACCAAAATTTTGAGACCAAGACCGAGACCAGTATATATGCAAACTACATAGAAAGCAATATTCAGTGGCTCATAGGCTTCACAATTGCTTCAATAATTATATTCTCATGTTTTCATTTGCAAATATAGGACTGTGCTTCTAAAATCACTGAATCTTTCACATCAGATTTTTAGAAATAATAAAAGCAATAAAATGCATTAACTTTAAAAAATATAATAACATAAGTACATAAGAAAGTTTACAAATGAGAGGAGGCCATTCGGCCTCTCCTATAGTTGGTGCCTTGACAAACTGCGTTAGGAAGCAGTCATTTGTCATTTCCACCATTTCAATTTCGTCCGTCGTGCTCCCCACCTGGTTTTCCCATTTTATATGGGGGAAGTTGAAATCCCCCATTAGATTATTTTGCTTGGCATCTGAATTTGGCGGTCTATAGCATGCTCCTATTATTATGCCCTTTGAATTTTTGTCCATTATTTTGACCCATATTGATTTGGCGTTGTTTTCTTCGTCCAGATTTAACACCTGGGCTTCAAGACTATTTCTTGTGTATAGCACTACCCCTCCGCCTCTTCTGTCCTGCCTGTCTTTCCTATACAGTGTGTACCCACTACTATTATATTGGTCTCCATCACTCTGACAACCAAGTTTCAGTAGCACCTGTCACATCGTAGTTACTTGTTAGTGCAGTAGCTTCAAGTTCTAACATATTGTTTGACACTTCTAGCATTTAGATAAATACATTTAATGAATGTCTTACCTGAGGTGTTGCCCTTTTTTTTGATGTGGTCTCCCTTCTGTTTTTTTGTTTTCTCCCTTCCTTTCTAGTTTAAATGCTTCTGAACCTCCTCAAGGATCCTTTCTCTGAGTAGATTGGTTCCCTTTTTGTTTAAGTGCAGTCCGTCCCACCTATGTAGATAGTCCTTGTTGTAGAATGTGCTCCAAAGTTCAAAAAAGGTGAAGCCTTCCTGTGTGCACCACGATTTCAGCCATGCATTTTGATTATGTATTTCCAGCTGTCTGTATGCTCCTTTGCAAGGTGCCGGCAGTATCCCAGAAAATACCAGTTTTGGTCTTGTCTTTCAATTTCCTTCCTAGCTCTCTGAATTTGTTTTGCAGGGATCTTGGCCTGTCTTCCAATGTTGTTTGTACCGATGTGGATGACTACTACCGGGTCGTCTCCTGTTTGTTCTAGAAGCTGTATATATTATTATAATGAATATAAGCATGATATAAAATGAAGCATAGGCTGAAGAATTGAGTCTACTTCTTGATGCCTTTTTCACAGCAGATTAGCAGAAGACACTGGTATAACCAGATTACAGTACTGTATTGTGTACATATACAGTACTGTGCAAAAGTTTTAGGCAGGTGTGAAAAAATGCTGTAAAGTAAGAATGCTTTCAAAAATAGACATGTTAATAGATTATATTTATCAATTAACTAAATGCAAAGTGAGAGAACAGAAGAAAAATCGAAATCAAATCCATATTTGGTGTGACCACCCTTTGCCTTCAAAACAGCATCAATTCTTCTAGGTACACTTGCACAAAGTCAGGGATTTTGTAGGCATATAGTCAGGTGTATGATTAAACAATTATACCAAACCGGTGCTAATGATCATCAATTCAATATGTAGGTTGAAACACAATCATTAACTGAAACAGAAACAGCTGTGTAGGAGGACTAAAACTGGGTGAGGAGCAGCCAAACTCAGCTAACAAGGTGAGGTTGCTGAAGTTTACTGTCAAAAGTCATACACCATGGCAAGACTGAGCACAACAACAAGACACAAGGTAGTTATACTGCATCAGCAAGGTCTCTCCCAGGCAGAAATTTCAAGGCAGACAGGGGTTTCCAGATGTGCTGTCCAAGCTCTTTTGAAGAAGCACAAAGAAACGGCAATGCTGAGGACCGTAGACGCAGTGGTCGGCCAAGGAAACTTACTGCAGCAGATGAAAGACACATCATACTTACTTCCCTTCGCAATCGGAAGATGTCCAGCAGTGCCATCAGCTCAGAATTGGCAGAAAACAGTGGGACCCTGGTACACCCATCTACTGTTCGGAGAAGTCTGGTCAGAAGTGGCCTTCATGGAAGACTTGCGGCCAAAAAGCCATACCTCCGACGTGGAAACAAGGCCAAGCGACTCAACTATGCACGAAAACACAGGAACTGGGGTGCAGAAAAATGGCAGCAGGTGCTCTGGACTGATGAGTCAAAATTTGAAATATTTGGCTGTAGCAGAAGGCAGTTTGTTCGCCGAAGGGCTGGAGAGCGGTACACGAATGAGTGTCTGCAGGCAACAGTGAAGCATGGTGGAGGTTCCTTGCAAGTTTGGGGCTGCATTTCTGCAAATGGAGTTGGGGATTTGGTCAGAATTAATGGTCTCGTCAATGCTGAGAAGTACAGGCAGATACTTATCCATCATGCAATACCATCAGGGAGGCAGCTGATTGGCCCCAAATTTATTCTGCAGCATGACAACGACCCCAAACATACAGCGAAAGTCATTAAGAACTATCTTCAGCGTAAAGAAGAACAAGGAGTCCTGGAAGTGAAGGTATGGCCCCCACAGAGCCCTGATCTCAACATCATCGAGTCTGTCTGGGATTACATGAAGAGAGAGAAGCAACTGAGGCTGCCTAAATCCACAGAAGAACTGTGGTTAGTTCTCCAAGATGTTTGGGCCAACCTACCTGCCGAGTTCCTTCAAAAACTGTGTGCAAGTGTACCTAGAAGAATTGATGCTGTTTTGAAGGCAAAGGGTGGTCACACCAAATATTGATTTGATGTAGATTTTTCTTCTGTTCACTCACTTTGCATTTTGTTAATTGATAAATATAAACTATTAACATGTCTATTTTTGAAAGCATTCTTACTTTACAGCATTTTTTCACAACTGCCTAAAACTTTTGCACAGTACTGTATATCTGAAAAAAAAAAACACATTGGACATACACCAAGTTACCAAAAGTGCCCAGCCATTTAAAGTAGAGATATCAAAAAAGTTTCAAGAAACTATTGGGGCAACCTTGCCCAGCACAAAGCAAACAGGCACACCTGTAAAAGCGGTGGGGGCCAAGGTTGCCTCAATTGTTTCTACTAACTTGGCTTGTGTTTTTCATGTGTTTGATCCACGTTTATTTGCCTGAAAAACACAAGCCAAGTTAGTAGAAACAATTGAGGCAACCTTGGCCCCCACCGCTTTTACAGGTGTGCCTGTTTGCTTTGTGCTGGGCAAGGTTGCCCCAATGGTTTCTTGAAACTTGGCTTGTTTCTGATATCTACACTTTAAATGGCTGGGCACTTTTAGTAGCTTGGCGTTTTTTCACATTTCCTTGTGTTTTTGTTTCAGATGATATAGATGTCACAATAGGTGCGTTCCCTGGTATATTTCCATGTTGAAAAGCAAGTTAACTGTTATTAAAATCGGATGTCCTGTAATATACATATGCATGGATGAAAGTGCCTGGGGTCTTCCATTTTTTATTTTTATTTTTTTGCCTGTGATGCGTGCGACTATTCACGTGCTAAAATGTGTTAATCAATGGCTCTTTGATGTGATTTATAAAATACACAAGGAATTGAGCAGTTCAAATGGTTTCTTCTTAAAAATACATTTGAGAGTGACTGAAGTATCATAAGGAAACTGACCATTTGGAAGACCAGATCCAATCTGTCAGTATGTTTTAAACCTGTGTCATGCATCATTGTAAAAATAAGAAAATTATCATCATTTTTATTTGTGGGACACAGATCTCCTTTGTACCTTAAAGGGTTAATACAATTGGAAAATGTACAGATCTAAATTTCTGTGGGATGCCTGTGCATAATGATGCTCCTTGTCCGTCGACTGCCTATGGAAACAAAAGTAACTTTGTCACGAGGCAGTGCCCTGTGAAGAGATACAAGAGGTCCAAAGCAGAGCTCGGTATATAGAATACTGCACTTGTTAGTGGGGTGTTTAGAAGTTTAGAAGTTAAAATGTTTTTGTATTTTTTAAGTTTTTTCAATTGCTTATCAAATTGGATTTCACAAACTTGTGTCCATTTGCAGAGTTTTTTTTTTCTTTTGGATTACTAAATGTAGGTAATCATTTAGTCCTGTTCTTGTTTTTATGTATTTTTGTTGTAATGGTTAATAAAGTAAATTTGTGATCCCCGAGTGGCTCACCTGGTAAAAGCACAGCCACGTGGTGTGCAGTGTGAGTCATACGGCACAGGTACTTTTTCTCCTCATAGCGCATCAGCGAACTGTCCTTCAGAGGCCGGTAGCTCGCTGACATCCGCTAGAGTTTCTGGGTGTAAAAGAGGAAGCTGGCTCGGCCGTGGGATCAGAGGACGCCGACTGAACCTTCAGTTCTCCTGAGCTGTGTGGGGAATTGTTGCGGTGAGGGGAAAATGATTGGACATTTGAAACTGGGGAAAAAATCGGGGGGTAAAATAATTAGGCACACACAAAAAAAGTACATTTTGGATTAAAAACGTAATGTCCTTTTGTTTGTTGGGTGGCAAGTGGCTGTGGTCAGATCTCAGGATCTCAAGTTCAGTTGCAATCGATCTTTGTTTTTTTCATTTTTATGTTTTTTTTTTTTTCATTTGTGAAACCAGAAAGCACATGAAAATAGATCTGACTTTGGGACTTGAATTCCTTTCCAAACAAACTATACTTAATTTGAGTTCTTTCTTACGTTTATTGTCATAAGATTTTCCATTTAAGGGGGTCGCAGTATACTGTATTATGTCTTATTCACTTTCAACACCTCCCATTTCAAACACCACGTAAAATAAAGATCATAATTGCAGGGTTGAAAAAAAAAACAAATAACCATTGTGTCGCCCTATCACAGCCACAGTAAAGGGGTATACTGAGGCTGTATGTCCCTCTGTTCTGGTTTCATATTTAAATATCTTCAGATAACCAATACAATGGGTTTTTATTATTATTATTATTATTTTGCATTAGTTGTCGTGTACCAGAATCTGGGGGCATGTTTGTACGTGGATATAGGCCACGGTGATCAACATTTTAATGTCTCTAATTTTTAATTTAAAGCAGTTTTCTTTTTATAAATTATATTCTGTTCTTACAAAAACTTTGACCAACATGGATTTATTTTAACTGGTATTTTGCATAATTTGTGAATGAAAAGGTAAATGTTTTAATCATGGAACTAATTATCTTCCTTTGTCATAAAAAGGAGGGAATGTTTTGGTGCTCATTACTCTACATTATACATAAAATGTGCAATAAAGAAAAAAATGTTCACCACTCTAGTAAAGCTTTATTAACTTGATGGTTACAGTACAATGTTTTGCCTCAACACATGCACTCACTAGATCGTGGATACAAGGGAAGGGAAATCAGTTACACAAAAGCACTGTATAGGGCTAAAACACTTCTTCCTCATCACCGATAGGCTGCTCAAGGTCTCAATAGGTTTAAAGCACCAAAGTGGAAGTAGTGCAAAGGAGAATGGGTGATTTCTGGAAAATAAAATAAGTCGTATGCTGGAATATGATTCAAGTAAAGAGAAAAATGTTTAATTATTAATTCTGATTTAAATCTGCTCCTTACACATGTAATTCTAGCTACAAATAATAATTGCTCTTTCCCTCAGCATTATATGATGCATTGTTGGAACAGACATTAATGTTACAATTGCTTTAGGCAACTGTCGGGTTGAAATAAAACAACTCTCAAAACAATTCATTGCAAAGTTGACTAATTAAAAAAAGTTTAAATGATCAATAAAAGTTTCCAAGACTTACTGCAATGTGCTCCTGAATCAATCCCAGTCTCCCTTGTTCTGATAAAATGAAGTGCATAGGGATGTGAATAACTTATTTGGTTAGGTAATTTGGAGAGCTTTCTGTCCTCTCTAAAGTTGCTGTTCCTATAGGTTTGGCCAGTTATGCAGAGCTAAATCGGCTCATTGTAAAGGCGTAACTGCTGTGCAACAAGATTCTTATGCCGTACACTGTCCATAGTTTAAATCAGGAAAAAAGAGTCAACGAAATAATATATTGAAAGTGTCCTTCGGATGAGCACCCTAGTCTCTAAGTCGCTTTGGATAAAAGCACCTGCTAAATGACTAATTAATATGAAATATTCCTGAAAGCAAAGATGCAAAAACCTTTATACACAAGCTTAATATACATCTATCCTAATTTGGGGTCAAGCATTTTTCTTTTAAAGTAACATTGCTATGGAATGTTATAGACGGTTTATAACTGTACTGTAGAAAAGAAAAAAGCTGTTGCAAAGTTTATTTTTCACAAACACCATACATTTGTCATCAAAGTAGTCAGCATAACTAAACTAGATACAGAAGATCAGTGTTGCAGGCAGTATTGTAAATCTAAGGCAGCGTCTTACATCACAAGTTCATGTCCTGAAACATATTGGCACACATTGATTTGCAAAGAGATTCTTGTTTAAAAAAACAAAAAACAAACAAACAAACAAAAAAATATTGTAATAAAAAAGCAGAATATCTACCAAACACATTTATATATATTTGTTTTAATTAATGATAACAGCCATTAAGAACTTTCAGAACAAAATTAATCTTAGTGTATATTCTGTTGGTTGTTACACATCTAAACCGAACAAAGATTAGTACACAATAAAACGACGTACACAGCTAAACTAAAGCATTACCTAGTATATTATTCAACTTGTACACATTCTCCATTAAAGACTGGAAAAATAGACATCCACTTGAAATGAACTGGTTTTAAATATCCTGCAGGTTGATTTTTTAAATACTCCCAGCAGCACGACTGATTATTTTGTTATTGAACACAGTAACAACCCCATTCAAGAAGCAATTTAGAGCAAGATCATGTCTAATTCATTCTCTTTAAAACAAATTTTTAATGTGACATCACTGTAGATTTTCCCATTTTGTTGGTTGACGCCATATTTAAGATGCGTGTAAAGAGTGCAATATACTTCAAATCCAATACAATCTAAAACTTGCTTATTATTTTAAGATGCCTGGAAGTCAGAACTCAGTCTTAACAAATGAAAAAATCCTGTAGTTCATTACAAGTAAGCGATTAACTATGTCAAGACATCATAAAACAGTTTCAAGGCATCACTGTGTATCTGATGACATGCATAAATAACCAAAACATGTTTCACACAAACTATGTTATAGTAAAGACTCACACAGACTTGCAGCCCAATTAATGTTTTAGCAAAGAAAAAAATGGTTTCAGGAAAAAACAAATTCATGTCATAAACATGGCGAATTTGGATTCATTATCGATTTATTATTATTTTTGTATATATTCATTTTCCTTATTTTTCCCAGCTTACCGCTAATGGAATTGGAAGCTTAGCGCACACTTGACAAAATATAGCATAATTAGGGCTTATTACACAAAGGCCACATGAAACTAGCTTTATTGAGTTTTATTTTGTTTGTTTGTTTTCTTCAAAATCGGGACAGTTATGATTTCAAATGGTCCCAAGTGGTCATCATCAAGTAGTGCCAGCCCCGCTATGCCCAAGCACAGCACCTTTCCATGCCAGTATGGGATGTCGCTTCATTGAAAACTGGCAGCCTGCATAAATACAGTAAGATAACAAGGGGGGGTGGGAGTGCAGGTTTGCGGTACGGAGTAGTCTAGGTGGAGAGGAGCAGGCGGTGCACTTTGTGTAGCTGTGGCGGTGTTAGGACAACCCTGTGGATCTGCTCCTGCCCGCGGGGACAGGGGAACATCACCCTCCCTATGAGCACAGTGTCGTCCTTCTGCTCCACTTGAGCCTGCAACAACAAGCAGAGAGACAAAGAAAACCCTGGATTAAGCTGTGTTACCAACCACAATTACTACTCACCCCTTTAGCGCAGGAATTATTTTTTTCTGCATCAGATTACACTATGTAACACAATTTGGGGGCTGATTCGTGAAAGTGATTTACAGTATAATCGTAAATCTCGAAAAACTACTCGCTTCTAATTCTTTTGTAGTCATTTACTTAACACTTACTACCCAGGAACAAAAAATAAATAAAAAAAATTGTTACACGGTGTTATTTACCATTCTGCACATAAACGTAGTTAATGTATAGTAGGAAAATAAAGTTTGTCTTGGTGGTACTTTAAAGGGGATTGTCTAAATATATGGTGAAGAACTGATGCATCTTTAGTTAATCAATACACTTAATCTGTACCAAACTTTCAGAAGGTTCTGCCAATTGCTTTGGTGCAGACAACTATTTCAAATAGAATTGTGAATTAAAAAGGTAAACATTAACTTATCAGCATCCTTACCTTATTTAAATTTTAAACGCCATAAATATACCGAGCATCAAAAGAAACTTACCACTATTATAACACATTCATTTTAGAAATAAATAAGGTATATAAATGATTGACATTGACAAAAAGTTTTTAGTTTCTTTTTAATCACTTGATCATTCATTCGTGACTATGACAGAAGCATATGGACTAAATCACCTAATTAGTGAGACTGTTGATTGGACAATGGATATGGAGTGATTTCAGCTGTTGAAAGACTGAATAAAAACAATAAAGAATCACAGAAAAAAAACAATATGCCACGTCTATCAAGAGAGCAGCGCCTTCGTGCAATCGGCATGTTGGAGGCTGGACTAGGGCAGCGTATTGTAGCTCACCTCTTGGGTGCTCACAGGCAGCAATTTCAAACATTTCGAGACGGTATAACCAGATCATGAACAAAACCTGCCCAAGATCGACAGGTCATTTTGCAGCATCTCCGTGATGTCGATTGTTAATCAGCACAATAAAAAGTCACTGCACCTGGTCTAAAACAGAGTTTGTCATTTTTCGATCACATCTACTGAATTTTATCCAAATATAAGTTATAAGTTTCTTTTGATGCTCAAATATAAGTGATACGTTTCTTTCAGTATATAAATCAATTGTAAAATATAGTACTTTGTATTATAATATAAAATATATACTTTGTGTATATACTTTGATTCCCATTTTTTAAATCTAAAATGATGTTACTGGATAAGGGCAGACCATAAAATGATATACTCCAGAGTCTAATGTTAAATAAAGACGGGTACATTCTACATTTCAACAGTGCCAGTTAAAATATTTTGACGCTCACCAGAGATCTTATATTGGAACGCTGTATAAATCCATTGAACGTTTTGTTTGGCATGAGAATCTGATATTTAGCCAGAACCTCAAACCTTATTTGTAGTTTTTCTTGAACGAATGTCAACATTTGAAATGTGAAAAATAAAGAGTTCTCAAACCGGTCTATGAATTCCATCTACACACTTTCCATACACATGTAAAATTGTTAGCTGTCAGGGAGGACAGCTCAATAGCATGGCATGGTCTGGTTGCCACTGCCTATCTTACCTTGACGAAGGAGGAGGAGGGGAAAGTGGCAAAGTCCGAAGGCACGCGGGCGCCGGGGCGCTGGGACACCACGTGCTCGGCCACTTCATCCTGACACAGCAGGAAAGGGGGGAAATCAAAGTAAGCAAAAGGGAGAAAAAGAGGGTGTTTTTTAAGATGTGATAGAGATTATTTGCAAAGAGACTGGTTTAGTGCAAATTCTGGTGCAAATCAATATGTTTTGGATTCCCACCAAAGTGGAAACAAACTATACGTGAAAGGGGCTTTATATTGTTAAATATGCTAAAAATGTTTGCGGTCTGATGACTTGTGATACATCCTTTATACAATCTATTGTATCGTTAGCATGGTATGACACGTCAACGTCCAAAAACACTACATAGATACTTGTATTTCATTAAATGGTTTGTGAGTGATTCATAAGTATTAAATTTACAGGTATGATTACATGCTCCCCCTAATTAATCTAAGTTTGCCTTTTTTTAAAAGTCCTTCATTAATGACAATTTTTTCTTACGACCTCCATATCGTGATACATATCGTATTATTGCCTTAGTGTTTTATTTCACCCTTAGCTATACCCCAGTTACCTTCAGTCTGTCCAGTGTGTCACTCAGACTCTTGAGACGGGCCGTCTGCTCCATCAACTGTGCAGTAGGGCTTACTAGAAATCAGAAGAAATCAGAGTTAATATTGTAATGGGGAAACAAAACATCTTCCAATAAACCTTGCAGATAATTACTGAAACTGGGCTGGCTAATTTTACATTCTACATTTTGATTATTACCCCATACGGCGTGAAACTAAGAGAAGATTCCCCACAAAAACACCACATGTTTTGAGATTTCAGGTTTAGAATAATTTTAATATATATAGAAATTATTTATAAAGTGCAAATTTTGCACTCACAAAAAAAAAAAAAATACAGCACTAAAACCACTGTTTGTGATCATTGTTTTTGTTCATAATTTACAGACAGCACAGGCACATCAGCATGTGGCAAGAGTGAGCCTGACCTGGTGTTTTTTCCGGTGATGTCCACCACTTTCATGTTGGCGCTCATCTGCAGTAGCGTTTCCAGCAGCTGGCTGGTCTTGCGGTACAGGGGGTTGGACTGCAGGTCTGTGTTCACTCCCTCCTTCAAAGGCAGTTTGGAAACACGCAGAGGCGGCAGGGATGCCAACTGAGCGTTCATCTTCTCAGCCTGCCAGCAAGGGAAACTGTTAGTTCAGGACTGAGGGATTTGAACCTTAATTATTTTAAAGCTCAACACCCATACATAGATACCAGAGAAAAGTGCTGTCTTTGAAGCACATTTTGGAGAATTAGTTTAGCTCATGTAAAGAAACACTTTCAACTTAAACATGCACATTTTAACTAAAGACTACTATCGCATTTAACCAGCACATGACTCACTGCTGAATCTTAAACCTATAGCATTTTCAAAGCATTTCAATGTATTTACTCAAAGGACAGGTTAACTGTAAGATAGTGGTAGAGGTTACAAATATTGCCAGGTTTGTTTGTCTCTTACCTTTTTGTGATGTTGTGGGTGGTATAAAATGCGTAACGTACAACACAATCAGTTGTTAAATGTGATGGCTTACATCCTTAGAAACTGCTTAGGATTTGCACACACACCTTGAGCCGGTTGTTCTCGTTCTTGAGATATTTGATGCCGAGTCGCTGGGCATCAATCTGCTGGAGCAGCAGAGGAGAGTCGATCACCTGGACTGGGCCAGAGCCACCGCCCATGGACTGCATACTGCCGACCCCTGAAAGTCACACACACACACACACAGTCAGGAGAGCTCAGGACTCACACAACAGGTCCAAACATTCATGCATGTTACTTGTTTCAGCATGCAACTCAGCATTAGAATGGTCTTATTTCATTGTCTCCCACACAATATTTGCAACAATATTTGCTTCATGTTGTTTACACGTGTAAAAGACTGAGATACAGAGTGGAAGAGAGGCTCAGAAGAGTTCAATGGCTGAGCCAATGGTTTGCTTCGTACAGTCCCTAGTATTAACCATTTAGCCATCTTTAACTTCAAACCCTCAATATACAGTAGATTCAAATGAAACTAGTTCAAGTAGACAAACGTTTTGGCTACTGCCTTATATGTTTAACCTTAACAATTAAGGCTCAATTCCCTATCCTACAAGAGAAAAAAATAGCATCCAATAACTATAAAAATGCAATAATTAAGCATAGGATTTTGAGCATTCTTGTCTGCAGTCCTGGGTCACAGGAACAATATAATGTCTTGCATATCCATGCAGTGGCAGAAATATGAAGCAGGCAGATGGTAGCACAAGTACAAGAAGTAGCTGGTGACATACAAAATACCTTTCTGCTGTTCCTCTGTGGAAAAGATAACAAAACAGGAAGGGCAGACAGAATAGCAAAAGTTAGAAGACTGAAGTGGAAATTAGCTGGAAAACCAGACCTTAGCAATGCAGAGTTTTAGGCTGAAAATACATGTACAAGGACGTTCAAAATATAATGATCATAATTTTATACATATCTTGACTGTGTCTACTTGATTTCAGTTCTGGGTGACACAGTTCTATATACTGAACTGTCCTGGTGTATTTGTTTTAGCAAACAGTATAGTATCACTACTTGCAAATTCAACACTTACAATAAATCACACCATTGTTAGCTGTCCATGTTATACTGATTAAAGTGAAGAAATGTAGGTGTCCCTGCTGGACTCACCCGATGCAACACCAGTGACGATGGAAGCGATCCCCGAAGCGGGCGGCCTTTGCAGACCATCGATGGTCATTTTGGATTGGTTGTTGAGACGTTGCTTCAGTTCTGCTTTCTCCGACTCAAGCTGGTCGATGTCGGCCTGGAGAGCATCCATCGTCTCCTCAAACTCCCTGGGGAAGGAAAACATCAGGTCAGGAGACTGAGACACTGCAGCAAGCATGCACTATCCTTATATAGTTTATGTTTGGGACCTGAAACTCCCTACGTTACTGAACTGAACAATGTTGAAAAATGTGTCTGTACTGGGCCAAGAAATGTTATTTAAATTACCCATGTAACAGTAAACAGATTAATAAGAGATTTGTAACAAAACCTGTTACACTATTTATCTATTGAACAGGCCAGCCTCAATACAGACCACACTCAATGGCCCCCTGACCCACACTCACTTCTCTTTTTTCTTGAGCAGCGCCTGGGTCTCGTCCAGCCTGGTCTGGATCTTCTCCACCCTCTCGTCTGCGTCTTTCGAGGAGCTGTCCAGCTTCTTCTCCAGGAGACTCAGACGAACACTGGCTTCGCTCAACTCCTCACCCTGGGGGACAAAAAACAGGGAAGGTCCCTTAACTTTAACTCCATGATCCACCATTCTTTGACTTGATCTCCCCCACCACCCCCTCCAACAAGGTGGATGAAAAACAAATTTGGTGGTGATAAGTGAGTCCCAGCTTACACTTCCTTATGAGCACTGTCATTACAAACTAGGACACCTAGAACATAAACTGGATGTAATTAGTTCATTATTTGAACACTGATTACATACAGTGGGGTGAAACTTCACTTTTCATTGCAGCTGGCATGTGGCATGTTGAACACCACTGTGTTTACTACTTAGGGTTGAAGTTCATTGCAATCAAGCTGCAAAAGAAAACTAGTAGTTTCAAGCAAGCTCCTTGTCAACCCATGCACAAAACAACCTAATTCAAAGTGGCTGTATTGTACACAAAGTATACCCAAGGGGGCTTGTCCTCACCTTGATTTTGAGGGACTTCTTAAGCTCCTTGATGACTGTCTCTCTGTCCTCCAATTTGAGCCCCAGCCCCTCTGCATCAGTGATCTCTGCTCTTAGTGCTGCTGCTCTCAGCTCCACTGGAGGAGTTGGCTGTGAAACATTAAATGAAAAAATACAAGTAGGCTGAGTGACATCACAGCGACACCACCAAGTCCGGACTGGAAGGGGTTGTGTGATCCATATGCCCCTTAACTTGTGGAATGCTTATACACAAGAGAATAATTAACACTTGATCTCTTGGATCATCTAAATCTGCCTTGAAGTGTGATTCGCTCTTGTCTGATTATATTAATCTTACAATAGGCATGCGTGTTACACTGTGCGGCACAAAGTAATGGGGACGCCCAGGTCTTACCTTGTTCTGAGGTCTGTCGGCATCATACTCCCCTTCCTGCATGGCTGTTGCCATTTTGTTCATGGTGGCAATGACAATGCTGCACGACTGGCGCAGGCAGTCGTAGGGGCTGACACCCTGGGCACCATAGATCTGGGAGACGAAACACACAAAATCGATTGGACGCTTTAACCCTTTACTGCCCAGGGTATGTTCCCATACCTAAAATGCCTATTTTCTCAATATCAAATATATTGGGCACTGGGCAGCAAATGGTTATTTAGTTTTTAAGAATTATGAGATCAGTATCAGATTTTTTTCTTGGTAAATTAACTTTCTTTCAAGACCATAGAGATGATTTTCGAAGCCTTTCACTCCAAAAACAAAATTACCCGATTTACTTAAAATGAGAGAAAAAAAAGTTACAAAACTAGAAATAAACACAACAGACATTTTAAGTAAGCAATGTTTATTCTTTATTTTGGAATTTGAAAGGAGGCTTTTTTTACCTTTTGAAAAATGGATGTACACTTCTATATTAAAAGATTTAAAGAACTCTAGGCTAACCAATGTAAAGAAATCTAGGAACAAAGACATATCCTCTTCATTTTAAATATCAAATCACAGTGAACTAGAGGACACAGCTAACAACAAAAATAAACTTGTATAAGGTCCAACCCAATTGGCCAATGAAGATTTTACACACCCGGTTCCCAAAGAAAGAAGCAACTCCACTCTCTGGAGATGGTGAGGATGAATCCCTACCTGTTCCCCTGCTTTGAAGGCCATGTCTTCCAGTTTGAGTGCAGACAGACCCTCCTGCTCAGTGAGTGGGGCGATCATCTGGGCCCCGGCTGCAGCTACCTCCTGCAGCACTGCCACCACCCAGGTCAGGTGCTTCCGACAGTCCAGCAGGGTCTCCGACACCTGCACACAAGCAGCACCAGGGGGTTAGACTGCAACTACTGGGAACTGCCCCGTTTATAGGCAGACTAATTGGATTCAAGATCCAATTTAAAAATCCTCTATAGATATTCAGTATGTAAGCACTTTATGTGCAGGAATCGTGTTGGGGTTTTAATGAGATTGTAGTGCCGAGGTTCAGGAGCACCAATTCCTCCAAACCCCAGTGAGTTTGGCATGTAAATTCTGCACATTTGTTTTCTGGTTCAAAAGAATCAAGTACAAAATAATTGACTCCTTATGAATGTAAATGAAGAGTCCCTTCGACTTTAACCTTCTATCTGTACAGTTCAGCAGATGGCAGTTCAGACCAAAGTCTATGACACGTTATTGTTACCTGAATTTGATTTATGTTTGACCTGCTGCAACGTGAGTTGGGGGAAAAAAAAAAAAAAAAACCCAGCAGGCATACTTTTATTTTTAAGCCACTCTTACATTCAAAGGAAATATGCTGATACAGCGATACTGTTTCATTTGAAACCACGCCATAGAGGCAAATGTTCTGTATTATATAAATCTGCTGATTTTGCAACTTCTCTTTTTCTTTCTATTGCCTTTGCCAAAACATGTGGCTCCAATTGCAAGAGTAGTTTCTGGTAGTGCCAGGGTAACAGTGCAGACCATGTAAGATTTTAACATCAGATACATTTTACACTAATTTCTCTTTAAGGAATTATGCTTGGGATACCAATAACATAAAACTTAAGACAATATCTGGTGCCAACCTAAGGAGAGAGTCAGTTTTAACAGCTTCATTGCAAGGTATTTTATTGACTCATTTTAAATAATAATTTATACAAGGGGTCAAGGGGGTGATTCTATTTTAGTGAACAAGATCAATACAAAATGTCTGTTCTTGATATGAGCTTTGAAGGAAAAAAAAAACTTCCAGTAAGTGAGCTGTGATGTTCGGGTGCTGCAAAACTGCTGTCAACCCAACAGCCCCCTCTGGTGCCTGAAGTGTGAACTGGACTGGCATTTGTGTTTAGAAAAAATATTGTTGCAGCCCAGTTACTTGGAGTTGGGAGTATAAGAATCAGGTTTTCCAAATACAAATATTAAGAGATCACAGCAGACATTTTCTGTAATCCCATGCCAATAACCACCAAGATGTTTTTTTTTTACTTAATCTAGTATTGTTTTGTAATTAAATACAACTCAAGTTAGCTGTCTCCACTTAAGTGCCCTCATTGTTATAACTTATTCCCCCAACAGGAACTTTTAGAAATCATCTCTTTTCCTCAGATACAGCAGCTGTTAAAATATGTTTTGGAAATGACTGGTACACACTGTTTCCAGTGTAGTGGCTGCTGAAGAGGTTTTCAAGCCACCCTCCCCTCATGAACTACAGAGACAGTGATCATACAGACGCCCCCCCTCACCGGCGGTCCGAAGGTGAGTGCCGCTGGGATACCAGGCACGTCTGTCCCAGGCATGCGGCGGCGGATCTTCTTACAGAACTGCCGGATATCACTGCAGGACGTCTCCAAATCCTTCAAAAGGATGGCAAGATCTGCAGCTTCTTGTCCCGTCTACAGGAGAGATAGACAGTGCAGAAAAGAGATGGTATAAAATGTAGCACTCTCAATGGCTAATATGTGTTCCAAGCTGGAACTTTTAGAACAACTCTGCCTGATTCACATGACAACCAAAACATTTTTGTAGTGGTGGGTTAGGGTGGGGGGGTTTAACATTTTATAAGCGCAATAACACACTCCAGGGTGTATAAATATGATATGCTGAACAACTCAAGTCCGTGCAGATATTGGAAAATATCTGAACACCCTATCATGTATTATTGCTTTATTATTTACTCATGGATGATCTTCTATCAGATCTAGCTGCCCAGTTATTGCAGTGAATGGTAACTTTAATCTTAATAAACTGACATCCAAGTTCACCTTTATCTTGGGCACCCTTACAAACAAGTCTGGTGAAATGCTCAAAAACAAATCAAAATATTTAATAAGCTTATCAATCAATTTTCAATAAGTATAATTAGTTTACTCAGGTGTTCTGTTCATTGACATATTCCACAAATATTTATAACTAGGGGATTTTGGATTAATGTCTCCTCATTGTGAATAGTAAAAGAGATTTGAGCACTTACATGAAGGAAGGCCCGAAGTCTGCCAACTTCCACTCCCATGCAATCCAAGGCACTCTGGGTAAACTACAATGGTAAAAACAAACAAGTCGTCATATATTAGAATTATATATGCAAATTCTGTTTGAGGAAAAGGAGATACCCCTTAACTTCTCAAAATTGTGGTTGAAAAATGAACACTAACAAAACCAATGCAAGTGGGTTGCAAGTTTGAAAGTATCAATCAATGCTAGTATTGTAGCACCTGATTTAGTTGTTTTCAATACCCAAATGGAGCAGGGTAATATGCCACAAATAAATTACAAGGCAACATTGGCTAAGGTGAGTTCAATGTTTTGCCAGTAGGATTGATTGCTGAACAGTAAATGCAAGGCACTGATCTACGACACTGAAAATCTGTACTTACTTTGATGTGGTCAGAAAGCTGCAGGGTGCAGTCCTCAGGTTGTTCTGTGAGGTGGATACTGTACAAGTGCTGCAAGAAAAACAAGCAGCAATTGAATTGCAAATATTTGTTCTACTTAAAACCTTGTGACATCCTTTTCGGTCCCTCATACGTAATCATTTACAAGCGTTAATGTGCTGGACAGTGTTCAGTACGGTACCTGGTAGTATTTAATGGCCTTGGTGAGGGGCTCCACATTGACAGTCTCGTCCAGCTGGTCCTTGTGCAGGAGGTCAATCAGGAAATCCAGGGAGCGCTCGTGGACACTCATCTCTGGATACAGCGTGCCAATCTTCTTATAAACCTCCACGCTGCACTGGTTCAGAGCTCTAGAGGGGACACAAGGGAATAATGGATAAAGACCTGAGTAAAGGAACCTCTTGGAAAAAACTGGAAGCTTATTTTATAAATACTATACCCTGTGGGTCAAAGGTTATGGTGTCACCAACCTTGAAAGAGAATGACCGGCGCTGGAACATTTATTGCCCTTTTTATCCCAGTCAGACACCTTACTTACTAAACGTCTTGGAATCACTACCTAAATTGTCTCCTAATATATGCAAAATAGGATCACGCCATCAGTGCAGTTGTACCCCAAAATCTTATCAATTTTAGTAATGTAGAACAATTCGGAATAGTGCTTTTTATCACCCAGGTTTTTCTCTCAGCCCCCTTGCTCACTAAATATCGTGGTATCCCTGAATAGATAATTGTCTCCTCTTAAAATACATACAAATGGTTTAAACAAAAAATCTGTCCCACAAGTGCACTGGTACCCAAAACATGATCAATTTACTACCAATTTAGAATGATTGTGCGCCAGTTCTTACTTTTATCCCACAATGTTGACTGCCAAGACTCGTACTGATTTCAGTTGCATTAAGAATCAACTGTACCCATTATTGGATGGTTTGCTGTGCTAATCCCGAATTTGTGTTTATCAGAGTCTGTGAAACCAGACAGCAATTTAGACAATATTAGAACTCTGGACCTAGCTTAGATCTTCTACATTACCAGCTCTCACAATTAGGCATGGCAGCAGTGTGGAATAGTGGTTAGGGCTCTGGACTCTTGACCGGGTCGTGGTTCAATCCCAGGTAGGGGACACTGCTGCTGTACCCTTGAGCAAGGTACTTTACCTAGATTGCTCCAGTAAAAACTCAACTGTACAAATGGGTAATTTTATGTAAAAAATAATGTAATTCTATGTAAAAATAATGTGATATCTTGTAACAATTGTAAGTCGCCCTAGATAAGGGCATCTGCTAAGAAAATAATAATAATAATAATAATAATAATAATAATAATAATAATAATAATAATAATAATAATAAATACAAGAAGTGAAGCCATGAAAGACTCAAACATCAATAATGCTCCCTTGCTGGCAGACACACGTACTGTTCGTATTTGTGCAGGGTTGCCTGGAGCAGGATGAGCGAGTACACCAGCCCTGCAGCGAAGCTCAGCTGCTCTCCCACCGCTCCCCGCAGGCCTGCCCTTGCCACGCAGTTCTCATTCAGGTCAAACTTCTCCTGGGCCTGCTTGCTGATCAGCTCAGCCTAAAACACAAGGCAGAAAAGCATGTGGTCAGTGTGAGGCGCACCATACCAAAAAACAGACATTTTTCTGATATTGATAACTTGCATTACATTTACATGAAATGGTGTTCCAGCTGGTCAAACCAGCAGACAGAAAACCTGATGGATTTTATCATTTGGTTTTAAGAAAACCATCGATTTGCTACCCTGTCTTTTATTTTAGAACAATCCCAAAAAGTACAAAATATTCTCCCATCAGCTCTTTAGTGTCTGTGATAAGTTAATTCTTCATTTCATTGGAGAGAGTAGTTTAAGAAGAGCGTTACCTTGCAGATGAGGCGGGGGATGAGCAGCAGCACCAGGATGCAGTCGTGGTCGCCCCCGTGGCGCAGGAAGGAGTCTGGCATGAAGGAGGTGAGCAGAGACACCTGCCGGTTCGCCTGGCTCACCTCCATCTTCCGCAGCTCCATTTCGATTGCCTGAAAAAGTACAAAACAAACAAAAGCCCCCATTAGATTACTGTAAATCATCTTTCACATGTATTACCATCATTTTATAGGTCCTGCATTTCTTATTTAAAAATCAAACACTTTACAGTAAACGTCTAGTTGTTTAATTAATATATTTATTTTTTAAAGGTAGCTACTAATGAACTATGTTTACCCATTACCCATAATGCATATATTATAGAAAACAGTGAGATATACAACATGATAGTAAATTATATGAGGTAGGATTTACTGGAATTATTTCAGCTCTGTGATCTTAAAACAAATAACAAAACGTTAGAATTCATCTGAGTGGTGCTCATTTTGATTTCCTGAAAACAGTGCAGGTACATAGAAAAAAAATAGATTCAATCATCTTTTTTGTGATTCAGTCCGTCTTATATGCATAGGAAGTAGTCACACGCAATGGCAATTATCGACAAGCATCTCTTTCCAATGCAATCAAATGTGTTGATTTAATAATACTGTTTATTCACTGTTTATTCCCCACCCGGTTTTTCATTCAGTTTTTCATTATGTCATTTATGTCAAGTGTAGCTCTTTTCTGTCAAATGAATTGAATACAGGGACACACTTGAAATGCAAGAACCAGGGAGATTGTGTGAACAAAACAGAACAGGAGAGGACTGGGGTGAAATGAATCTGTATTTTATGTATACCTGACCATAGAGCCCCTTGCTCACCTTAGCGTAGGCCTTGGTCTCTGCAAACTTGATCTTGAAGTCGAACATTTCTGCAGGAGGCTGCTGCTGCTGCTGTTCTGCTGAGGCCTCCTGTTGACTCATCAGCTCGCGGTTCACCTCCTACACACAAGAGGACAACAATGAGAGGCAAGCAACACAAACACATGGCTTCTCCATTCATATCACTACCACTAGATGGCAGCATGCCCATTTGAATCCCTTGATGAATGCACGACTGAAAACTTTCTTTCTGAATGACCTTTCATTTTAAAATTGATTAATTTGTTTTAAACAATCTTTCACAAAAAAGGCCTTTGACCGTGTATCTATTTTCCTTAAATGAATCCTTATATATATATATATATATATATATATATATATATATATAGAGAGAGAGAGAGAGAGAGAGAGAGCCTACAATAAATATAAAGAGGATCCATGTGAAGGGGAAAAATATGATTAACATGGTTTTAGCTAAATGTAATGTTAGCTTTCAGCTTTAAGAAAGTGTGTGTTAAGCAACTGTGCAGACTGCTGTACGGGACAAAAAAGATACAAACAGGTTTCTGGGAGTACAGCCAAGTGAAGCCTGTGGTTGGTAAGCAGGTACACCAGGGTGGGGGAGAAGCTGTTAGCCAAGAAAGATGAAGCTAGATAAAAGCAGTTTTGTACACAGTTGAAAAACAATACTGTATTTAGGAGATAGGGTTAAGTATGTACCATAGAATGTTCCAAAAGATTTGGGCTAACACCCCTCCCGAGGGGTGTGTGTTAAAGGTGTGTTTTAATAGCATGAAGGAAGAATACATTCGTTTAATTTAGGGGCGCTGTCTGTACTCATTGGTTAAATGCTTAATCATCTGGGGTGGGATATGCATCTGGGGAGTTAACCATTATAAAATGTCATGTTTCAAGGAGAGCTCCTCAGAAGGTCTCTGATAACTTCTCCAGAGCGCTCTGTTTTGTCTGCTGTTTTGCTGTGGCTTGGAATAAACAATCTCTAGTTTTGAAACCAGACTCAGTCATCTCCGTGTCTTGAAAATTTTTCTCCCTCTACATGTTTGGTGTTCAAAGTGTCCTAAGAACTGTTGTCATATGTGGTACTGTACCAGAAAATGTAAACAAAAAGCAGCAAGCAAACAAAATGTTTCATCTGGTATTTCCATTCACTGCCCCATTCTCCTCACCTGCAGGTGTGCGGTCAGCTCCCGGTACTTCTTGATGGTCTGCTGGTAGTCAGCGACGGTCTCCTGCGCAGCCTCCACCCTCTTCTCAGCCTCTCTGACTTGCACGCTGCCCAGGTCCAGCTGCTCCCGCAGCTCCAGCTCTGTCTCCCGAGCATTCTCCTGCAGCTCATCGTTCATCTCGTTGATGGCCTCCTGTGAGTGCGGCACAGTCACGTCAACATGCTCTTATACTAGGCAAGCGCACCCCAGTGATTGGTGTAAATAATAAATACCCTCTTTCCAATTTCTAGCTCTGGGGTTTACAGGGTAGGTGAATTATCTAGCTGGCAAGTCCAGTGCATTCCAGTGCCTAAAATGGACACTCTGTCTTCTTAGTGCTCAGAATTGTCACGTTTCCTGTTGCAGTGCAAGTCTTTCAACTGGATACCCACCAGGTCACTAGCAGTTTCTCTCAGCTCCCTCACTTTCTCCTCCAGATCCAGGTTTCTCTCTGTTAGTGTCTCCACCATCTCCTCTGCACCCAGAGCAGCATCAACCTGAACAACGCAGTCAGCAAACATTGAGAAACCTCACAGAACATCTCAGTCAATCAGGTTCAGAGGAAACAGGTAGGTGCTCATAAAGCTAAAAGGGTTATAGAATCCTAAAACACTGGCCTTGATTCAAGCTCCCCAGTATGCCAGAAATACACAGTCCCTGCCACAGCAGTAAAAACTTCATTTGAGCTATCGGCATCATGAAAGTAAATCACCAGGATCTACAGCTACCTTATATACACTACATGCAAAAATGTAAATGTGACATACTGACAGATGGATAGACAAGGCAGGTATACAGGATGCCAATACACTGCCTGTCTATCAGTATGTAAGACTTACATTAAAAAAAAAAAAAAAAAAAGATTTCTCCACAATAAAGGGTAGAAGAATTAAAAGAAATTTGCCCATTCCATAAATAAATAACTATATATTTTGATGCCCAATTCATTTACATAATATATAACACCTCTATCTCTTGTTGGATAAAGACTCTTACTGTAAGAGGGAGGAACACAAAAAACATCTCAGTGGTGCTAAGACTTTTTGCTTTATATTGTAGCAATCTGCAGATGTGTGCTGCCTCTTTACATTTCTTACTGCTGGTAAGAGATAAAAGAAGGGCAAATGGAGTAACATTAGTCTGTGTGGAGTTTTTGTAAAATTTAAACTGTAATGGTGGGAGTACCTCATGCTGGTTTCTTTGTTTTAGTTTTAAATGGATTAAATACGTTTGGAGTAGAACGGTCTATAGTTTTTATTCCCCGATTCCTGGAACTGACTGGGTTGTGCGTTGCAGCAGAAAGGAATACAGACAATGGAGCTGAGTGACAGGTTGGAGTATGGAGAGGACGCTGAATAGGAAAGCTTCTATCGGGTTTGAAAGACACTGTCTTATTCTTTTTCTTTCTTATCCTCCTTCCTCCGTTATATTGCCATTTTCATTTTATTGAATTGTCTATTCTTTTCTTTAAAAGAACTGCGACTGAACTGAGAACCGGGAATCACTGTATACAAGCAAAGGTACGCTGTTAAAAAAAATATATATATATTGACAGCGAGATACTATTACTGAATAGTTGGAATTGTGCATACTGTTCTTTAACTGTGACTGAATTGGGAAACGTGGATGCTATAAGACCAAGGAACGCTGCTAGGAAATACTGTCGGTAGAATATTATCGCTGATTAATCGGGATGGTGGATTTCTATATATATACAGCTTTGGTGCCAAAGCACGTTGGAGTAGCATTGTTACTCTTATTATTATTGAGACTTGTATGTGCTTGAAACAATCCATCCACTTTATGTTTTGTCTTGTTAGATTAATAGTACATCTTCTTTCCATTTTTGATAGTATATTATTTGCTTGTTATAGTGTACTTTATTTTCCACTTTACTAAAGTAAAAATGCATTTTGTCTAACTGTTGCACTTTCAATTGCCTAATATTGCACTTATTCTCAACTTTGCTAAAAGTAATATGAATATGTATTAATGTCCTGTTCTAACTAAGTACTGCTGCACTTTCCTCCTTGTTAAAGGGCTGATGTATTTGTATGTATGTATTAAAAAATGAGTGATTGCCTAAGCAAAAATAAGTTTGAGTGATAATATATATTTGTTTTACTGGTGTTGTAATGTATAAATGGGTATTGTAATTAATTATCAAAAGGATTATGCTTAAGCCTGTTGATTTAATTTAAAGGTACGCTTATTGCACATTGTATATTATTACTGTTTAGGAGGGGCAGATATAATAATTAATTGATTCATTGTTATTGTTGATGGATACTGAATGATAAATGTTGCTTCTTTGCAATATTCTCTTCTCCCTTCCTTATAGCATAGCAGTTTCACCCATTCTGTGTTTTACTACAAGCTTGATTAGCTACAGTGTACAGGTAACAAGCTCAGGTGTGTCATTAAAAAGTCATAGTAAAACCAGGAATGGATCAAACTGCTGTGCAATGGGAGTCTTATTTCCATCCCTGTGATGGTTACAGCTCCAACCCCTAACTAAAGGTGCATGTGATGTTGAACCCCAGTCTCATGCCCACGCTCACCTGCTCCTTGAGCTCATCGATGATCTTCTCGGCCTGCGTCATCTCCTCCACCAGCTTCTCCTTCTGCTGCCGCAGGATCTCCAGCTCTGAGTTCTTCTTCTCCATCTGCTTCTGCAGCTTCACATGCTCCTGCTTCTCTGAGGCCGACAGGTCTCGCATCCTGCGACACAGCAGAAATTAAAAGCCTCTATTTCTGAGTTATTAGAAGTTGCTGCTCTCAGCATTCTTATTTTGGTTGTTGAAAATCAACTTTATAGGTGTCTATGGGGACAACAAAGGTTGCTTGTAATGTGATGGTTATATATGCATTGT
Source organism: Acipenser ruthenus (assembly GCF_902713425.1). Lineage (NCBI taxonomy): Eukaryota > Metazoa > Chordata > Actinopteri > Acipenseriformes > Acipenseridae > Acipenser > Acipenser ruthenus. Next base: position 92,964,070 of record NC_081190.1, on the reverse strand, counting down.
TTGTTTTTTTTGTTTGTTTGTTTCTAAAATCTGAATGTTGCAATTATTTAAGGTCTGAAATTAACATAAGATATTTTTTTAAGCTTTACACTGGGACAATTCAGTCGCTTGTATCCCAACAATTTTGCAGCATTTTCCCCCTCAAACAAGTTCTTTAAAACTATGAATTTATCTATCATTCTTGTTTTCTAAAATCCAAACCACTGAATTTAGAATCAATTCAATTCGAAGGATTATTATGAAAAAGGTTAACAAATGGATACATATTTGCATGACCAGTGAAAATGTAACACTCACTCTTTTTTTTTATTTTAATATTCAAGACTGAATTTAAAATAATTTAGACATATAGTGCCGTGAAAAGGTATTTGCCCCGTCTGATTTTCTGCATTTTTGCACATTTTTCACATTGTATTTGGTCAGATTTTTTTGTGGGTTGTAGTAGTATATAGAGGGAGTCAGAGAGAAAAAATGACACCAAAGTTTGGTGCTTCTTTCATTTGTTTGGCATGCAAGATATTCAAACATGCAATCTTCAGGTGTGAAAAAGTTATTGCCCCCCCTAGTTAACTCAACCCAATTAAAGGGATAATTAGGGTCAGCTGTTTGGAGTACTTTGGTTAACAACCAGGCCTGATTTGGGCCAGCCCTGCCCAATATAACTCTGACTAACTTTGGCCCTTACCATCAGAGTGAAGTTGTCAGCACACAGGTTCTAGAGCAGGGGTGGGCAATCCTGGTCCTGGAGGGCCGGTGTCCCTCCTGGCTTTTGTTCCAACTGTGCTCTAAATTACTTAATTAGACCAATAATTGGTAATAATCAGTACAATTAAGTAATTTAGAGCACAGTTGGAACAAAAGCCAGGAGGGACACCGGCCCTCCAGGACCAGGATTGCCCACCCCTGTTCTAGAGGCACATCATGCCACGAACAAAAGAAATTCCTGAAGACCTCCGGAAAAAAGTTGTTGATGCCTATCAGTCTGGAAAGGGTTACAAAGCCATTTATAAGGCTCTGGGGCTCCACCGAACCACAATTAGAGCCATATTGTCCAAATGGAGAAAGTTTGGGACAGTAGTGAATCTTCCCAGAAGTGGTCGTCCTGCCAAAATCTCTCCAAGAGCAAGGTGTAAAATCATCCAGGAAGTCACAAAAGAACCCTAGAACAACATCCAGGGATCTGCAGGCCTCTCTCGCCTCGGCTAAGGTCAGTGTTCATGACTCCACCATTAGAAAGACACTGGGCAAAAATGGGATTCATGGCAGAGTAGCAAGGCAGAAACCATTGCTCACTATGAAGAACATGAATGCTTGTCTCAAGTTTGCCAAAAAGCACCTGTTTGATCCTCAAGAGTTCTGGAACAATTTTCTATGAACAGATGAGTCAAAAGTGGAACTTTTTGGCCGACATGGGCCCCGTTATGTCTGGCGAAAACCAAACACTGCATTCCACAGTAAGAACCTCATACCAACGATCAAGCATGGTGGTGGTAGTGTCATGGTTTGGGGATGTTTTGCTACATCAGGACCTGGACGCCTTGCCATCATTGAAGGAACCATGAATTCTGCTCTGTATCAGAGAATTCTACAGGAGAATGTCAGGCCAGCTGGGTCATGCAGCAAGACAATGATCCGAAACACACAAGCATGTCTACATCAGAATGGTTGAATAACAAAAAATTAAAGTTCTGGAATGGCCTAGTCAAAGTCCAGACCTAAATCCCATTGAGATGTTGCGGCAGTCCCTGAAACAAGCAGTTCATGCTCGAAAACCCACAAATGTCACTGAGTTGAAGCAGTTCTGCATGGAGGAGTGGGCCAACATTCCTCCACGGCGCTGTGAGAGACTAATCTAATCAATAACTACAGGAAGCGTTTGGTTGCAGTTATTGCTGCTAAAAGTGGCGTAACCAGTTATTGAGTCTAAGGGGGGCGATTACTTTTTCACACGAGGGCATTGGGTGTTGCAAAACTTTCTTTAATAAATAAATGAAATATGTATCAAATCTTTGTGTTATTTGTTCACTCAGGGTCCCTTTTATCTAATATTAGGTTTTGGTTGAAGATCTGATAACATTCAGTGTCAAAAATATGCAAAAATGCAGAAAATCAGACAGGGGGCAAATACTTTTTCACGGCACTGTATGTAAGGATTATGACAGATCTTGTTTAACTGCACATTTCTGGAATGCTGATTGTAAAAAGCCATGTCTAAGTTATGACTGAGTCTTGTAAGGAAAGGTAAGGAGACGAAAACACGTCAAGAAGACTGACCTGACAAGTGCCTCCTTCAGTCTGCCGTTCTGTTCCTCCAGCTGTTTCACATGGTAACTGGAGGCAGCTCCGTCAGATCCTGTCGACAAGAAACAACATCAGTAATATGTTCTGGAGTATTTTGATAGCAAGCAAAAAACACACAGTACCCTTACAATAAATAATGTATTTATAAATTACAGTGCAGACATTGGGGAACATTAGGTTATTATCATAACCCTGGTTCCCTGAAATAGAAAGGTAACCATTACCTCATGGGTATTTATCGTTTAATACCATCTAACCTGAATAGATATATCGTTCATATGCAGTTTTAACTGTATCTATAATCCATCTTGATAGCCTCTTTTAAACAGAGCTTTCCCATGGGACTCATAACAGATAAAAAACTGCTCAGACTGCCTCGAACTTTGAGTTCTGTCCACATAATACACTAGTGCCCGCACCAGTCAAAATGTATGGAGCTGCCGCTCTCTATCAGACTGGAAAAGAGACGGACGAAAGGCCTTAAGTTCCACCATCTGGTTGATGTGGAATGCCGAGATGGTTTCCAGCAAAAAAGCAGGATTAGTGCGAAGTGTGACTTTCGCCCTGGCCTCTGCAAATATTAAGCAGGCTTTTGCGATCGAAAAATCTCACCCACCCGCTTAGCAGATGTAATCTAAAGCAAGAAAGCTGCTTTCATAGATAAATATTTCAGCTCCACTGAACGCAAGGGCAAAAATGGAGGCTTCATAAGTGCTTCAAGCACCACACTAAGCCTCCAGTGAGGGACAATGTCCTTCATAGGCGGCCGAAGCCGCCGAGCTCCTTTCAAAACTTGCCCCACCAGAAAATGTGCACCTGGGGAGACTGAATACATATTAAAATGACAAGCCGAAATGGCTGCCAAATAGACCTTCAATCTAGGTCCTGTAAAAAGTGCCAAGGGACAGGTTGTAGGGTCAAAACCCTTAGGCATGGCACCACATTTGAAAAACGCCCCACTTGTACCCATACTGGGAATGTGTAGACTCTGCTCTGGCATTCTGTAAAGTGTCAATGACCCTATTAGAAAGCCCCAGATGGCTCAAATGGTGTGACCCAGAGCTGCCGGCTCAATAGGCTGGGATGCCACAATGTACCCCGCACCTGGCTGAGTAGGCCAACAACCAAACGAGCAAGATGGGCTGAATGACCTCCTCTCGTCTGTAAACTTTCTTATGTTCTTATGACTATTTCTTAAGTATAGCGCTACCCCTCCATCTCTTCTGCCCTGCCTGTCTTTCCTATACAGTTTATACCCACTAATATTATAGACCACCTCACAGAGCTTATCCACCTGCTCAGGGCTCTCCAATTACCATTATTTTAATATATTTTTTATAACAATTTTTTTTTTATTTTACACTTCAACCGAAGCTAGTAGCTTAAGAGAGAGCACCAGTATCTGACTTAAGGCGCTTGATACTGGGGAAGGGGCAAGGAAACAGCTGGCTTCACACGGGCCACAAGGCCGCTGAGGAACTAACAAAACAACCACGGCTGAGTGCACAATACGTTAAGTAAATTTTACTAAAACATTTGAAAACAATCGCAATAAGTGTTAAAACACAAGCGAAAAGTCAGATATAACACTTTGTGTCACTTAGCTCTGTTCGTAGCTCTCTCTCTCTCCAGGCGGTGAAAAGAAAACTGATGATGATACTTGTGTCAGTGGTCGTTTATGCCCTTGGGGGCAGGCACGACTGTCACAAGCACTACGTGCAGCTTTGATATATCTATTCAGGTTAGACGGTACTAAAAAGATAAATACCCATGGTGTAATGGTTACATTTCGTACCTGATAGGGAACACATCTCAGTTTAATATCAGTCTGTCTGTCTTCCATCTTTCAAGTGACAAGGAGTCCCCTGTGATTGTCACACTAATATTTTTATGTGCACTAACATCAGTTCTAGGGAAGACTACAACTCTTGGTCTTCTAGTAATCAATTTAATCAAAAGAAGTGCTAACCAATGTTTTAAAATGGATTTCCAGCAGTAGAAACATTATCTCTTCCCATTGCTCTTGTGTTGACGATGTTGTGGTTCTTTGTTGTTAATACCTTATTTTGGGATATGTATGATGTTTCAAAAACAATAGTATAGGTGAGGGCTGTCCAACACATGGCTCTTTGAAGAATCCCATTTAAAGCTTTTAGTCTGAAAAGACTGCAAGGGCAATCTATAGTCTTACATTGATAGAAGCAAGTCAGCATTCCCAATGTTGTGTTTTAAACATGCAACATGTTTAATGAGCAGCTGTGTCTTAGTGTAGTCACTACTATTGAGTCAGTGATATGCTGTTGCTGTTGATATATTTTTTGTATGACTCTGTACTGTAAGAATTCCATGGTAAAGCAGTGTGGTGATCAGTACCTTTCTCCTCAATCTCGTGCTTGAGGATCTCCAGGTCCATGGTCAGCTCCTCCGCCTTCTCTTTCAGGGAGTCCACCTCCTGCTGCAGGGACTCGGCTCGTTCCTCAGCCATCTCCTTGTCAAGAGTCGCCATCTCGATCGCGTCCGCTGTGTCTGCCATCTCCTCCATGTAGCGATCCTTCGCCTCCAGAGCCTCTCTGGCTTCCTGCAGGGATTATAGGTCACACTTAATACAAGCAAGACCACCACCACCCTGTGTTCAACCGGCTAAAAACGAAATACTTACCATGGAAGTTGTTTCACCTTTAATGGAATTACCTTAGGGTGATATAGTAGATCTATTTACCACATTTTAACAATAAAACAAAAAACCAAATCAGCCCATCTAGCCCTAGTATCATGCTTGGTAACTGACTACAGCAGACAGCAAAACAACATTCATTAATTCAGTGACTAATCATACCTTACCCATGCCTCGAAAAAGTAGGACTATGAGTGTTACCTACATGAGTATTTACCACCAGGCCTCAGAGTGCAACCTTGAGTCTGCTGACTAAACATTTCCATTTCTTTATCCCTGTGTCTCTAGTGCTGGCCACTGATCTGCTTATTTTGCTTGCGTTTGTTGAACAGTTCATATAGGAAAAACTGGAATTAATGTAACAGACATTACTTCACTCTATTCGATACATTTGATCTTAACAATTTTATTATATAGAACTTGGCATAACCTAGTGTAAAAAGTTTCTGTTCACATGGAATGAGCACAGTCTATGTTGTAATTTACCACTTATTGTAAAGGTTTTATTTGAAAAGATGGAGAAAGACTTTGCCAAAACCTGTGTCAAAAAATACTAATTTATTTTAATATTACTTTTTTGTGTTTAAGTTTGAAAGGAATTCCAACATTGCAAATCTGAAAATCTGAAAGGGCAGTCTGCAGTAATTGGATTTAACTTTAAGGATGCGTAAGGGTCTTGGTGCACATCCTGTTGACCATACGAATCTCAGCGGGGTACCAATAAGCCTGATACATAGCAAGTATGGAGCTGTCATCCCTAATCTGTCAAAACTATTTTTAGCCAATTCAGGTCCCATCTCTGATGTCACAATGGCCAAATGGCAATGAGCAGCGGTGTGTACTGAAGCAGCAATTCAATATGAATCTAGAGATTCCACTGTATTAGAAATCGAGTTTGCTCAGGTAATAATGTTCCTTAAAAATATATATTAGATGTTACCCTTTTCATGCACTCAGCATCTCTAAGCAAGTGACTGTACAATTATTATGCACACAGCCGTGATGTTTATTTTTAGTTTGGCCAGGACCACAAGAATTAAATTGACTTGGTTCCCTTTGCTGCACTTGAACCATATCCCAAAGGTAAAAGTCAATGGTCTTAGGCAAGTTTAGATGGGAGAGACACAACTTCTAGAAGCAGACTATTTAGAAACTGTTTTCCAAACTGTGGTGGAGCTCATTTACCCTGCCACTGCACTGCCTGTGCAACAAGTATTAGGACCTTCAACAATGTCTACTGTGGGAACAGAAATCCAGCAGCTGTGTTGTTGTAGGAGAGGGAGCTTTAATTTGGACACAAAGACAGGATTTGTGACTCCGTGCTGAACATTTGTCCTCACTGACCCAAATTGTTACAGAAACATGTTGTAAAACAGTTCAACTTTATTTAATTATCAAAACCTTTGTGGTAATGCTGAAAAATATATATTGGCATGACAAGTCCATGGCAACGGTAAGTTTTGAACTTGCTGTAAACACTGCATGATGTTAAATGCCCGTATTTCTGAATAAACACTAAGGAGAAGAATCCAGCCTTACTGAAATACAAAGACTAGTAGAACTATGTTTTTCTAGGGTAGTGGGGGGGGGGGTTTGAAACAACCACACCACAAAGCAGAGCAATTCATTTCTTTATTTGTATTTATTTTGTATACCTGCTCAATGAATTGAAGGGAATAGGAAAATGATCTGATTAAAAATAACACAGTTTTAAGGTTAAAAATCAAATTTTCAATATTACTATATTAACAAGGGTGCATGTAGGGGTTTGTGGCAAACCACTGTTCTAGTGGTTCAGTTAAAAACCTCTGCCTTTACCTTTTTGGCCTCCTTTAGCTGCTTCTGCAAGTCAGCCTGCTGCTCCTGCATCTTGCCCTTCCACTCCTGCAGCTGCTCCAGCTGGATCTTATACTTCTCCAGCTCCTTGAGCTTGGCCTTGTCCTCGCTGCGCTTCATCTTCAGAGTCTCCAGCTTTTCTTCCAGGTCCTTCACCTGAACACGCAGGGCCTCCTCCTCCTGACAGAGAGTGAGAGGGGGAGAAAGAAGTGCAAGTGTGAGGGGACTTATGTATGGAATAACATGAGCCGAGGAGGATATACAGTCAGATACAGGGAGTGTGATGGGGATACCCTGTTCAATCAAATACTGATGCTGCAAGTGTGTTAGGAGTGATATCATACCCTACGCAGTAAACAACAAATTTCTTTTTAATTACATCAACTGAGTAACACATTTCTCAGCACTTACTCTGGAGCTTTCGCCAGGAAAAATAAAACAGTTGAAGGACCGCAGTGTATCCATATCATGCTCACTCCTGCAGCAATGCAGGTTTACTGTTCCCACAATACATCACTCATTTCAATCACAGTGCTAGCATTGTTGCAGGAGGGAGCATGAACTGTGATGTTCAGAAGAAAAAAATCTCTCTCTCCTGGCGAATGTTCCTGAATAAAAGTAATTCCCTAGTTTAACTATGATGTGTGAATAAAAAATTAAAAATAAATCAATATTTGAGAATGTTAAAAAAAAAAAAAAAAAAACCCAAAACCTGCGATATGGACAGCACGGAATACAGCAAAGATAAAGTTATGTGTTTCTTGTAAACACAAATGTATTTTGTTTTGTTTAAAACTTTAAATGAAAACCTACAAAAATGAATTGTGCAATACAATTCAATCTTTTTTGCCCTATAGCAATTTCTAGGTTCTGTCCGAATAATCATCCCAAACTCACATTCAACTTGCAAACCTTCTGAATCTTTTTTTTATTTTTGGTAGTTATCACTGGAATAGTTATGTATAATAAAGATAAGCACAAAAAGGCACTTGCAATATTTATGCTTCTATCTAACCTCTATCAGCAACTGTGTAAATCCGGATAAGCTAACTAGCTTTGTGGGTCTGCTTGCAACTTTTAACAAGCTGGGTCTGTAGTTTGAAACATAAGACAGTGGGTTTGCTAAACTACAGACTACCCCTTTCCTGAATCAGGTTTGCAGGTTCTTGTTTACACCTCTTTCCCCTGGCTGGTCCTCACCTTGCTGGGAGTCGGATGAGGGTGAGCTCCTGGAGATGTGAGCCCCATGCTAGGGGTGGGGATCACGGGTGCTGCCAGGGGGGTCTGGGCAGGGGTACTGGGCTCGCTGCTGCTCATGTCCCCCCCGGAGGCTGAGGCTGACCCAGAGGGACCTGCCGTGCCACTGGACGCTGCCGAGCTGGGGGGTCGCGTCGGCTGTTGAACCACAAGAGACTAGGAATGTTAGATTCTGTTTTATTTCCTAATTATTTATACAAGGATTAACACATACAAACTTTCACATATTGGAAATTTATGTACTTAATCATAACACAACATTAAAGTGGATGAAACATGTGTGCAACATTACTTGTAAGTTACCTGTATACATCATACTGTTTAACCCTACAGCTGACCTATACATTTGAGACAGATCTTTGACAATAGTAACTGGAAAAATAGCATGTCTTCAGTATGAAGCCTTTTTTCAATGGTCCCAAAATCAGTCCGACTAAATAGATGCATAAATGCAGTTTTACAGGCTCAAAACAATATTTTTTAAAACACTACTTACTGCAGTGTGCCAAATTTTCGACCAAACTTTCTAGCCTTCTAGACCAATAGTTAGTGGCACTTGCATAAAAGTGTGTGTGCAGATATCAGCATGGACCTATCCAATATTTTTCTTTGTTAGTGGTATTGGAGTTAAAGTTTCTGTTGGCTGGCTTCCGAAACATATCGGTAGCGAGGTTCTGAAACATATAGCATTACACGTCCCCACGTGTTGCTACAACTGTTTAAATAATGTACTTGTAATTTTTCTTTTCATTGTTAACATCCTAAGGATTAAAAAATAAAAATCATATATATTCATGTTTTAAGTGCATGATACATATCTAAATACTATACAGTACACATACATTTAGTCCCTTCAGATCTGTAGACTTGTGTAACCTTTTTCAGTACTGGAAACATCAAAATAATAATAATAATACAATATTATTATTATTATTATTATTATTATTATTATTATTATTATTATTATTATAAAACATCTCTGTTTGAATACAGTTATGTTACATGTGCTTCATGCTGCAAAACGAAACTTAAAGGTGCAGTCCTCTGAATCCGAACTGATAAATAAACACACATATTTCATTACATTAACATGGCATCCAAGCAAAGTATTGTGTGGAAGTTCTTTATCAGGCTGGAGAAAACAGAATTCGCAAACTCTGCCAAGGAAATATTTCATTCAAAAGGAGGAAGCACTAGCACAAATGTTTTTATTTAACCCAAAACCAAATAGATACACGTTTCGTAAGCGTGTGAGTAATGTTTCTCATACTGATTTAACTTTGTACTTTGCACCGTATGCATTTTGGCATGTGTATGCTTTTTCTTAGTAAATCTACTTCATTAAAATAAAAAATATATATATCTGTGCAATAACTGTAGATAAAGCATTCTGTATTGGAAGCTACACAGAGTTATTCCTGACATAAACAAACAGGATGTTATTATGTTGTTTTCTTTCTGATTTAGTTCCTGAGAAGAATAGTCGTAGCAGTTATTATTATTGAGCTGTACTTGCCACTCGCAGTGTGTTATTGTTTTCTGTAAAACATTGATATCCTGTCAGTTAAGAAAAGGCTTGATGACAGAGACCCGCGCTTACAAATGTTTTGCCATATTTTCTACATCTTTAAATTCTCAAATTAATAAATCAAAACCCGTAAAAAAGGTATGAATATCATGAATCAGCACCATCACCCCTGTGGTGAACAGTAAAATAAATAAATAAATAAATAAATAAATAAATAAATAAAGGTGATTTAGAGGACAGATCTCAAACCCCAGTGCACTAAAGCGGACATTTAGAAAAGAGATTTGAAGCAGACTTTAAAGTTACAAGTGTAAAAAGTTGTCAGGATGTTAACAATGACATGACTAATTAGGGAAGCTGGGTCTGTGGGTATTTAAGTCTAAACTTAAAACACATTTTTATAAAATGGCATTTTTATCTTGGTGGTTTTAATGCAACATAATTTGCTAGCTTTTAATGATTATTTATTATTATTATTATTATTATTATTATTATTATTATTATTATTATTATTTGTATTGTATTTTATTTTTATGTATTTGTGTACAGTGCCTTGTGATACATCGGTATGAAAGGTGCTATATAAATGAAATAAATAAATACATTTCAGGTACATTATTTCAACAGGTGTAGCAACATGTGGGGACTCATAATGCTGTATTTTTCAGAACCCTGCTAGTTACTCTAAGTCACCCTCTTTCCCCACAAAGGAAACTGCTTTTGTAGCTGTTCGCTAAGATCTTTTTTTTAGAGATTAGAGTAAAATCACAGACACCGTTTCAAAGACATCACAAAACTGCTGGTTGGATACAAACATATCTTTCACCACGGGGATTACCTTATGAGATTTAAGGCTGGAAGGGATACAATCATTAGAATAATTTCCATTATTTGTAGTGAGGGATGTTGCCATGTTCAAAGATGTAGGAGGTCCTTCAACAATAGGATGAATACAGTATCCCCAATGACAATCTCCTAAACAACCGGATGAGCTTCACCCAGTATTTGTGATCTTAGTTTCAAGTCATCAAGACTTCTTGCAACACTTCAATTACGGGGATTTTGTGCCGTGCACAAACTTGACATGCATTAGACAACTATGTATCCCATTCATTTTAAATTAGTTGCAGCCACTCAACACACCATGCCCAAGAACACCCATGTGTTAGTGCTCACCTTGGTCCTCCTGGCTGGGGTCTGGAGGAGAGTGGGAGGATTCAGAGTAGGAAATAGTCACACACGGAGAAATAGACACATAGACAGACAAGCAGCAGCGGCAGCAACAGCAGCAGGCAGAGCGCAGTGGCAGAGGCAGCAGTTATCAGAATAGAGGGACAAAAAAAACAAAAAAAAACAACACATTGTCATATTGGTAGCTATCCACATCAGGGTTGCATCTCAGTGCTTGGCTTAATATGCTCCAGATTGGCACGGCTATTAGTAGTTCCCTTATGGTCTGCTAAACAAGGCCAGCAGAGTGTTTGTGGTGCTTAAGCACACAGATACTTCTTATCAACTTGAGTGCACTACAAGGTACCCGGATAAGTGAAGAGTCTTGTTAAAAACAGCACCCTCTCTACCGGAACCCATTCAAACTGTTGCCACCATAGCCATTTCCTTGTTATTCTCCTAGCATGTCTGTACACCAAGTGTACACAATAAGATATATGGATTAGTTTGTCTGAATAAATCCTAAGAGACACTGTTGAGTTAAAAGTTAAGGGGCACTGCCGTTTTTCAAAAACAAAATCACCAGGAATCCCCTTTTATATTTCTGAAATGAATAAAACCATTTATTACAAGATATAAAGCCCACTGGATTAGCTCATCTTTGACAAGAAGGACAAACAATGTCAATTAAGAACACACAAAAAAAAATACCGCATAATTTATTAAGCAAATTAGCTGATCTGAACACTTTGGTGATTAGCCGATTAATTTCTACATCAAGTTACTGGTTTTCAAAAGGCATTTCTGCTAATTTGAGTAACTCGACCAAACATAACATGTCCAGCTAGCCGTGTCAGTGCATTCACTGGTACAGTGATTGTACTTCAATGACTATATCTGTTTTTTTGTTTTTTTGTTTTTTTTAACAAAGACGCTATAGTACATATAAGAAAGCAAAATCTTGAATAACAATGAACTGGAGTGGAACAACTGGGCCATAAGGTTTGATTTTAAATAAAGCACGTTGGGCTTTTCTTTTCTTTTTTTTTTTTTTTAAGAAAAAACACAGACAAAGCCATTCAAAAAACAAAATCTTATATCCAAAGGTTGGAAAAAAAAAAAAAAAAACCCTGCATGATCGATATACATTCTCATAATATTTGCATTTGATACATACACTGTATGTTTTCTGCAATATACTTAAAAATGTTAGAGGAAAAATAAAATAATAATACTAATTTAAAAAAGGAAAAGTTGGGTCTTATCTGTCTGTTTTGCCTGGTCTTACAAAAACAGTTCACTTTCAACTAATGCTTTTTACCTGGGTGTGTGGTTCTATGTGGACTTTCCGAGTTGACCACAAGTACAGTATAAAAAAAGAAAGATGACTACCGGTACCTTAAAAACAAATTAAACTTTAAACTGATATTAATTCAATTGCCCCATACACAAAAAGCCACAAGGATACCATAAATAAGCAATAGTTGAGCTTGACTGCAAAGATCAGTTCAGATATAGACATTAAAATAGTTGTGCACCTTGCTACACAGTTGTTTATGTCTATGCAAGGTAAAACTAGATGTTAATCTGACCGGCTAAACCAGGAAAATGATAGAAAGCAGTCTCCTATTAGTTAGTAAGTCCTTGACACATTGTGCTTTAAATTGTCCAATCCTATTTGTTGAAGACAGCAATCTCTTTCAAAGAGTGTAACTTTGTGGCATTTTTAGATTTTCTCTGGCATTTGACTGCAATATATTCCTTCTGTACATTGATTTTTATATAGAGCAGCAGGTACCTGAATATACAGTTTTTGCAATGTATTCACTTTCTATAAATACTGAATGTTTGTCCATGAACAGTGCATTACAGGAGTAGATAGTCCAGAAGTTAGTAATATATTGAGCAAAATAATCAACAATTTGAGGCAAATAACTGAAAACTACATAATTAATACATAAAACAAGTCTGATGTAAAATCTAAATTGAGCAATGCCAAAATGCATGCACAATCCTTACTACTACAATTAAGTAATTACTGATGTACACATTTTTTTAAAAGTACATTTTAAAACTGACATGAATGAAAACAATAATATATATATATATATATCATGAACAATCTAACAAGACCTTAAGCCACTATTGTTAAAAAGTTGAAAGTTAAGTTAGTGTACAGGCATATTTTTTCCTATCTAAAAGAATATGCCATCATTGTACTGTAACCCCCCCCCAATTCCAAAATAAAACCTAAAAAAAATTAAATAGGACCAAAAAAATACTCAATAAACCAGCATCTAAAAACAAATCAAGATAGGCTATGGCTTGCCTTAAAAATAAAAGGAAATCAAAAGTAGACTTACTTAATTATCACAGTATTAAACAAAGCATAACCAAGCAGACCCAACTGACAACGGCAATTAAAATACCACAGAAACACTATACTAATCAAACACTATGATTAAAACACAGAATAACTTAAAGCCTGACAGTAAAAAATATTGCATTGATGTACCTTCCTGGGAGTTGGGGTCTTTCTCATCATTTTGAAAGAAAGGATACAGAGGAATAAAAACAGAGAAACACTGTCAGTTAGAATCACATTGAAACAAAACAAAATGCAGGTTCTGCTAGGTACAGTACAGTATTGCAACCCAAAGAAAGGCTGCTGAAGATTGCTTGCAAATGGCTGCTGGGTCCTTTTTCGTGTCTCTCTCTCTTCCTCCCCTCCTCTGTCCTCTGAAATCTATTGTCCAGTGTCTTTAAAACTTGCTTCACGGTTGCCCCTCTCCGCTCCAAAAGCATCTGCGATCGGCTAATTAGCACAGTACCATCGTCAACAGGCCCGGAACCCTGCACCTGCGCTCATGAGAAGGAAGCCCCTCTCTTTGCCTGTGTTCCTGTGATTCTCCAACCACCACCCTGCTTGGGCATTACATCATCACTTATAGATTTTTTTTCCTATCCTGCTCTCTGCCCCCCTCCCCCGACTGCACCGGTAACTGATTTGAAGCTTTGCTCTGCTGAGGAAGGTGATGCAAGGTTTCTTTGTATCTTAGCAACAGACTGAGCTTTAGTCTCTCTTGCCTCGGTAGCTAATTAGAATGGCTTGCAAGTCCCTCCCCAAAACAATGGAGAAGAGAAGACAGCCTGGCCTATAAGCCAGTGTGTGTCTAGTGTGTGAGTGAAGGGGGTTGCAGCAGACTGCTTCCAAATCACAGTGACAGCTGACTCCATTATTGGTTATCACCTACTTGACATATGGCCCATTATTGAAAATATTAGAGCCAAGACTCTTTGTTGGATTAACCATGGAAGAGTTTTACTTTATGATTTGTTGCTGTTTTTTTTCTTTCTTTTTAAGGTCCAGACTTAATGCATGCACTGGCAGGAGTTTGAAAATTAGTATTTTAAAAATGAAGCAGCATATGTCTGTGGGTTCATGTCCCTGTAGACGCAGTCTGGTGCAGACATGGATACAATTACGGTTTTAAACAACATTAGCACAGCAAGATAATGCATGCTGATCTCTGCTAACTGTATGCAGTCTGGGCAGTTTGTTTTAAGGGCTTGGCTGGAGACAGTGTGTTGAAATGGCTTTGTTTTAAAATTACATGTATTTAATGTGATCTGAATATAAAACAACGTTACATTATTAAATATGTCAGTCCTATCAACGTCAGCTGTAGATTTCTGCACTGGGACTAAGCTTTTCTCATACACTGATCATGTTAGAGATCAGCTCAATTCCACATACTGCTAAGTTGCATTGTAAAGCAATTCAATGTACAGTACTTATGCTAAAACATTGGGTGACAGTACTGGAGTCAGAAAAACTACAGGCTACAGTAACTGGTACGGGTTTGTAAGCATTCATTCTACAGAACACTCTGAACCTCACAAAGACAAGACAGAGATATAGGCTGAAGCCAGTTTTATTGTCTGCCTATTTACAGCTGTCCTTCAAGGCACCCTTGAAAGAAGAGACATACATCTGTATGGGCGGTCTCTGTGGCAAAAGAATAAAGAATTACATTTAAAAATCGCAGATAGTTTCGATGCAGTAAAACATCCTTTTTTGGTTTGTGAAAGTGTAATACATACAGTTACACAAAAAAGTCGAAAGTTATATCCCCACCCTCAACAACCATGTCCCTTACTGACGACAGACTTCTGCCAAACATAGTTTTGTACATCTTGTTGTTGCATTACAGATTTCATTATTAGCCACCAGCAAAATAGAGGAGGCTAACAAGGGCAGTGCCCTATTAAGTTAAAGCTTGTTGACTTACAGTAAAGGCAACAAACTGAGCTAACTGAGCCACCCCTTCCACTGATTATTCAGCCATTTGCAAACATAAAGCCTATTTAGCAGAACCTGCAGTCCTGAGAAAAATGTTTTAGGAAGACAATGAATGAAACCACGATTGCAGTATATCTGGCATCAAGGCTTATTTAACAGCAGCTTAACACTAATGAAATGAACCTGCTTTAAAGCTCTAACAGAAAAGAGTATTATAATGACTTTACAGAAGGGGGTGCAGTTGGCAGGACAACAGCTACTGAGAGGTAGTGTAAATCATGCCGCAGTAAAAGTACAGTGCATGCACAGTAAACACCAACCCCTTCTTTTCAAATATATTAAATTGCAAATTACCTGTGTGACTAAAACTAAAAAGGAGTTATTTTAATGTATTTGTATCCTTCACTTTCATCAAATTACACTACAGAAAGTGTGATGCTCATCTCTTGGTCACTTTCATTTTTCACAATGGTCATGGCTGGCTAGTTTGAGTTCAAACTATTATCCTTTTTTTTCACAATTTTAATTAAAAAAAAAAAACCTCAATATATATTTACCATTTTTAAAATGTATAAATGTGTCCTACAGTTCTCCTTTCATTGTATATCTTATTGTATTTTTGCTTTATAATTTCAGTATTTTTCTGGGTCTCTATGTGGGGAGGGGGAATCTCATTTGTATCAATACATCTTCATGACTGGCTATTATTAACACTAATACTTATGTATTACCTTTCATGATTACATTTCAAGAACAGGTGGTGTGAGTAATTGATACCCATTCTCCTAGTAGACTTGTAAACAGATCAATACATCAGGACTGACACTAGGGGGAGCATGTATATCATGTAGAGAATAAAATAAATGAACACATAAAATTGTTTAGAATCAGTAGTTATTGAAAACTGATTACTTGTAGAAAATTGCCAGGACTTCTACAACTGGCTGCAGTAGGTGGTTAATTATGAGAGTATCATAGAATTGGCAAGCACTGGCTGCTTAATTAATATGGGGAAGCTTTTTGATTAATGGAATATTCATTCATTCCAGTGTTGTATTGAAATTAGAACACTTAAAATGTGCCAAAGAAAGTGCAAAAGTATTCTGCTGGCTGCAAAGAAAGTTTGAAATGGGAACAATATTTCAGGGCTGCTTTAAAAAAATAAAATTAACTGTTAGTATTAGAGAAGAATAGTGAATATTTAACAGTTTTTAGTGTGATAGGCCCTGTAAAGATTAACTGATTGATTCAGTGTCAAAAGTAAATGAAAACATACAAATGTGATACTGACTTTGAGAAATGTAAATAAGCAAAATCCTAAAGATAGCATTGACTGGTAAGGGTACCCCATTTAAAATACTGTACATTTCAGTTAGTTTAATAGACTAAATGTAATTGCAATTAAGTTAATAGTAATTCTCCAAACTTTATAACTAAAACCAGATACACTTTATATAAAAAGAAAAGTGTACTTGCTTAATACATTATGCATACTTAATAGTATGGTCAAAATAAATATATATGTTGTAAATGTATTTGCATATACACAATTTTCTGTATAACTGCAGTTACTCTTCCGGTTTCATTTTTTGGCTGTGTCTGTGTCAGATTAAACTGTTAAGTGCATCACCTGACTCAGATATTTCCAAATTAAAAGCAAATTAAAAGCAAGATTACTTTAAAGATACTAAAGCAAGATAACTACATGCTCCTTCCTGACAAACCGCTTCAGTGGCTCCCCCTTAAATAAATGCAAACAGAGGTCCATCCAATTAATAAAGATACTAAATACATGTAAGAATAAACCCTGAAAACCTGCTGCAGCATGAACTACACAGTATAATATACAGTGTTTCTTGCAGCCAAGAAAGCCATGTGAATAATAAGCGCAGCAGGCATGCAGAAAGAAAATGTGCAGTACAGAGGCACAGTGATGGCTATGCGGATGTAGAGAGAGAGAGAGAGAGAGAGAGAAAGTGAAACATGCAGATAGGATAACATACAGAGACCCGCATACTCCGTGGACTGGAAGGACATGATAGGTTGTTGAGGAAGTCAGAAAATGGGCATGTCATAATCTACGCCCCCTCCTAGCGATCAGGAATACTACTGAACAGAAACTTGGCTCTGAACTGAGACTAATACTTTTCCTTGACCCTTTCTGTCCTAACACAAGCCCCCCCACCCCACCCCACCCCACCCCACCCCACCCCACCGATCAGCTCTCCAGAGGAAATCTGCTATGTATGTGTGTGCATTTTGTGCCAATTCCCCTTCTAAAACGTACTATAAACAGATCCTATAATATACTCCTTATAGAAAAACATGACATCCGCAAACTGTGGCGAGAAGTGGTCCCGTCACAGAAAAGCTGACAGTAACTTCAGCTGAACTTCATTTGAAATGTAGATCCTCAACACTTGTTTTCAGTTGTTTAAATTTACTAATGTAAACAGAAAAAGAGATTTTGAAATATTTTATCTTAATTCTTCTTTATTTTATTAAAAGGAATGCAGGATTACCCTTCACTATACTCAAAGCCTGAGCCTCATACACAGGAATATCCTGTCATTGTACTCAGAATAACTAACTTTTCTAAACCTTCTCTTCACATGCTGGTCACGCACTAGCTGAAAAGACAAAGTCCACAAAAAGCTGTTTCAGTCACATGCTGCCAGTGTGTTCAACAATGAGGTGGCTGGACATAAAATTGCATGGTGCTGTTTGATGTGCAGGGTTAAATATATGGTGGTGAGGAAACACAGATGTGATTAGGTGGGTTGTTCTTTTCATGCAGCCAGGTGAATCTGTGATGTTGTCACGCATTAATAAAAACATGCACCACCTTCTTGAGTTTCACTCCTCGCTGCATGGGTGGGGGACAAAGGTTAGAAGTTAAAGTTACTATCAATGTTAGGCAATGGACACTGTTTGCAGTGAGTTAGTGTGCCTTCTTACTGGCAGAGGCAGAATTGCACTGGAAGAAATGTAATGCATCCTTCAGATTTTTAGTAGCAAAAAACATTTTTATTAGCTACATTTCCATACAATGAATAAAAGCCTTAAGTCCACGATCCTGGTCTGTCCCACTTATAGGTTAGTTTTATGATTAGGTACCACCAATGCTGTTCAGTTGGGTCTGATACCTGAACAAAAGAGTATCTGCCTTCCATTAGAAAAATTGGGTATGTGTACATTGATGGCTTCAAATGGTGCAGATGTCTTTTTTTTCAGCAAATGTCTGTACTGTATGGAACATGGACTTGTGAATACAAGGAAGGAGCAACACATGGGTCAATTTCCTATATTTCAGTGTTTTTTGAAGAAAAGAAAAATCTAACATCTCCATTTTGCAGCTTGATTGACTTTCTGTGGATGGTTAATTAACTGGGAACAAGGTTCAGGAAACAAATATGACAAAGTATATGCTATTAATCTGCAGTGCATTTTCATACAGCCCCTTTAGTAGTCCATGTGAGCAGACTGAGGTAGATCCCATTAAAACAAGCCTGTGACAACCAATCTTAACCAGTTAAAGGATGCTACCATGTTTGATAATTTATGCATCTCAAGTACCTACAGAAGAGTTATATTACTAAACAAATGAAATATAAAAAACACACACCAATTGAGGTGGAACCTTTAAAATGGTTCACTTAGATTCAGTAAAGTACACGAATACCATGAAAAAACAGCAGCTTCAACAGTTTATAAAATATTCTCTGATGCACAATACTATTGTGTTTAGAATCTATAACTGCATTGGTGGCAGGCAAAATATTTACTTGGAAGGATTTTTTTTGAAGGATATGCTCAACTCAAGGCTCCTGAATCTCTTCAATTAAGAATAGCTTAAACAGATATTGAACTGCTCCAAAACCTTACATGGAGGAATATAAGTATTACTTAAGTTCCAGTCATTCACAAACTAAAGCAAGATAAAGCTTCAGGCAAGCTTGGCAAATGTATTGCTCTACTGCCCTCTGCTGGAGTGAAAAGGAAATCCAGCTTGATCTAGGGCACCAGTTTAGCAACCTGAGCAAATTGTGCCCAAGTTATGCCAGTTTAACTTAGCAGCTCAATTAAAAGAGCTATTGGGACTTGGCTGCCCATTTGGATATTCACAGATAGGTGTAACTGTGAGAGAACTAGGGTTTTCATTGCATCACTGCACCACATAGTCTTTCCTTATCTTTTTGTATCAAAGCTTATTTTTTCCAGTAAAATTGTCACTAACATATTGTACCATGTAATCAGTTCACGACTGTACTTCCTACATTATAGGTAGTAAGCATCAATAATGAATATGTTCTCCTCAGCAGCCGCTTTGACTGCTCTGCATACCAAACTCTTGCTCACTCCGACTCGGATTGTTGTAGAGAGCAGCCAGTAAAAGATAACCCTCTGTTTTCATTCCTTATCCACAGACTTGAAAATATTGGGAAACTGAACACAGCATTAAAAAAAAAAATCCTCCAAAAAACATCAGTTTTAATTTCTTTATAAACCACTTTGTGTAGTTAGTGCTGTGACATCCAGATAAAGGCTGAAAAGTAGAGCTTGCCATTTGCCCTCTGTGTCTAAGACAGTGCAGTTCCAGGGTGAAAGGGTAAAGGGGAAGCAGAGGGGAAGACAGACAAGAGAATCAGCAAAATCGACAGGGTTAGACCACCAAACCAAACCAAACCAAACTGGCTAAAATCTTTGTAGCAAGTCAAAAACAGCTCTTTTATTAACAGTCCACAGGGAACTTTGTGGAAAAATCTAAACACAGGGAACTTTGTGGAAAAATCTAAACATTTGGGAAAAGAAATCTTGAGATCAATTAAAAAGGAAGAATATTATTCTTTCAGGAAGTTTCAAAGAGAGACTTCTCAATATTAGTACTTTGTTTGTGTTAAGAGGATGAATGCAGAATACCAAACCAGATTAATGTTATATGGTAATAAGGCCAGACAACATTTAATATTTTTTCAAGGCCCACCTGGTCCTGTCTGTTAGGCCACACTGCTGTTTTTTGCTACAGTTCTATCTTTACAGGATAAACCGAAGTTTCAAAATGCAACCGAAGTTTCAAAATTCAAAACATATAAACCTATACACAGCCTCACTTTATTAGGACCTGTACTTAACATCCGGCTGAGCAATAAATTTACCAGACCGTACCAATTTTGCTTACATAGCATCCTTCGTGTGCAAGCATCACAGGGCTCTTTGAAAAAATAAAAATAAACAGCAAGCCAAAATTGCTAACTAGTGAAAGGTCAAATCAAATAACTATGTTTTAAACTTAGATTTAAAAATACTGACATACTCAGCATTCCGGAAAAAATTTGGAAGCAACTTCCAAAGTGAAACAGCTTGAGAACTAAAAGCCCTTGAACCATGTTTTTAATCGGGTTCTTGGAATAACCAAGAGGCCATCATGATGATGAATACGTTCAAGTTCGTCTGCTCAGTTGTGGTGACCATTGAAGTTTCCTGAAGTCTCTGCCATTGTCTTCAAACCAATGGAAGGGTGCATAATTGTCTTGAAAGTACCATCAGGGTATTTATGCAGAATTGCTGAATGGATTTAATCCGCAACGAAGCCTAAGTGAACAACACATATGTTTGCCTTCCAGAATAATTAGGGGACACACACAGGGTTTACCAACAAAAAAAGGCCCCCCACCAGGGCGATGCCAAATCCAATCGGATAGACAGGTCCTAATAAAGTGGACAGGCAGTGAATATGAAAACCAGGGCTCCACTTTAGCACCTGTCTGCCTGCTATTTAGTGCTATGGTCACCAGAGGTCAGTTTTAACATGAGTTCAGGCATTGAACTAAATAAAATAATAATTAAGCTACAGTTTAATCAGAATAACAGATAAGTCTACCACTGCACTGAATCAGACTAGGCCACAAACCTAGGTGTGGTTAATAAAGCAATACTAAAGTCTGACATGTCTTGATTTGTTTCATTTTTCTTTTTATCAACTTTTATCAAGGCTAATTCCTGAATTATGCCAGAAGTGACATCAGGTAGCTGTAGGACCAAATAGAAGGTGGGTTTTGCCTGAGGATTTGTTTGTTCACCCTTATTACAAGATATCTTCCATTTTAAATAATAGAAGCGATGATCCATTCCACAGGAAATAGTACATAATGTCCATAGAATACATCTTAATGATTCCATCCTCTTCATGGAATCCGGGGCTGGATTTCCTACGATTGTGTAAAACTTACCTTGCCAGCAGAGCCCACCTCTTGTGCACATGATCCATGCGAGCAATACACACACATATAATGCACACTTGTGTGAATCTGTTTGCTGTATGCATCTTACCATTATGTATATATAAATTAATAACATATGTTTCCCCATAGCTTATAAAAGGGACAAAAAAAATCTAACGAGTCAAACATTCAGATTTTTGTTTTGTTGGAATAGACATCTGGAAATTGAATAAAAACATCCTACTCACCAGTTTGCTGGATTTAGGAGTTTCCAACAGCTCTGCGAGAAAAAAATAAATATATTATAGCCAAATTAACTAATTTAACCTTCAGTTTTCTCCACCCAGAAACATAACATGTACACTTTACAGAATATAAACACCATTGGGGTATGAATATGCAGATACTAAGATGGTATAAAGTATGATTCTAAAAAGACAGTGTCACACAAAAACACAATCAAGAGTAGATGGAGTCAGAATAAACTGTAAATAAACATAACACATGCCATGTTCAAAACAGTGCAGTTCCGGATGTTTAGATGCCTCTAAACTAAGCTGGATATGTGAATGCCCAGTAAAATGGGGTCCCCTAACAAACAGAAATAGATCCATTGAAGTTGAGGGTGTGACAACTATTGACTTTTAATTCAAAAGCAATCCTTGTGGTAGTCCTTAAATGTTCTAAACCTTATTTACCTTATTTCTAATATCATTTTTCTTGACAAATCTGAAAATACAATACTATATCATTGCATCCCTCTCCTCCACAAACATGGAGTAATGGTCTATAGTGCTGTACCTTTTGCTCAAATTGAAACAAGAATCATATATAACATATTGCAAAAGATGCAGGCCTGACCTACTTCTGTTTTACAGATTTTTTTTGCTTTGTGAGACTATGAAATGAAAAACTGTTATGCAATTTAGATGCAAATAAAGAGTTGGAAAATGGATTGTAAAAACTCAGGTGATTACAACTTTATATAAAAAAAAAAACAGTTTAAAAAAAAAGCAAAAGATCGTGGATGAGGTAAGGACGGGTGATTCGTTTCCAGCCACAGCAGCGAACAAAGCAAAAGACTGTCTCCCAAATGTAGATGTGACCTTTGCAAGTGTCAGGGCCCTGAAACACATTGTACAATGCTACCCCATTATAACGTGACCTATTATAGTGCGGAATCGGTTATAACACGGTAATGTCGTGGCTCCCATTACCCCCATAATGCAATTTGACTTGCAAACATTGGGTGAACGTTCCAGATTCTCGTGATGTTATCATGAATTATGCTAGGATAAATTCTAATAGAAACCTACAGCACTGTGTTTTTGTTTTATTGTTGTTTTTACATTACCGTATTTAAATACATTTAAGTTGAAACTGGGTCGTATAGTACTTATAAAGCTCCCGTGCTCACTGTATTTTTTTTTCTTAATGTTACAAAACAATACAACTGTGTATAAACGTCCTTGGATTCTGTATTATTTATTTACAGTTTACAACATTTATTATAAAAAAATATACTATTTAAATAAAAGTGGTGTAATCTTTAAACTGGTGGAATAGCAGTTTCTATTACACTGTACATATTGTAACGACCCAGGATTTATACTGTTGCAGGACTGGTCTACGGACCCTGTTGTTTGTTTGCGTGTGTGTGTTTGTTAGCAGGGAAGCAGTAAGCTTGCCTCAGCTAGGGTTGGTGAGCGACTGGTGAGAGTCGAGTGAGACAAGCTGCTGTGTGAATGTGCTGCTGTAAGAGTGCAGGACTGTTTGTTGTTTTTGGTGTGGCCCAGTATAACAGGGGCCGGGCTTAATCGTCCCAATAAACCGTGGATTCAAGTACCTGCAAATTGTGTGTGTCTCTTTCCTTCATTTTCCAGTGTACACTACAATATTAATTTGGCTTGTGGGCATTGCAAATCATTTCAGGAACATAAATGCCAATATTTGTTACAAGGCAAAACACAAATAACGCAGTCTCCTAATTATGGACTCTAACAACCGTATTGCAACAAGGTAGCACTGTATTTGCTTGGGAACTATACTCCTTTGCCTAAACACAAGAAATGGCATACAAACTAATTAGACAGCGATGAGGACCACATGTACAGCTCAATGTAAGACAGAAAGGAGTCTAATTCTTACAATCAGGAAGGGAATATCAACGCGAATATGTATTTTATGAGAAACTGTAATGAATAAAAAGAAATGTCACATTAACACCGACAGCTGATTGTTTTACCAGCATCTTATCTACTGTTAAAAGTATCCACAATCTTACCCACTGTTGTGGTTCACAGATATGGAGGGATACTAAACTCGCATGCTGTACACTGCAGTCCCAAGACTGCAGCAAAATTACATGTAACCACAGCAACAACTGACACTATGGCGCACCAGGAATACTGAGCCCTTTACACATTATGTCAGTGTCCTTGTGATTAATATGTCTGCTGCATTTTTTACTTCTGTATTACAAGTTGCAAGTTTCAAACGTAACACATATTCAACAACACAATTACAGAATCTGCAAAAACCCAACAAGGTGCATTGCAAAAAAAGGTTTTTATATCCGATCCTAGAATTAAGGATTTTAAGACATGCCAAGCTGAATTACCTACAAACAGTAAATCACTAAAAGTGCATCAGACATGAATTCATTTACTCCATGTTTCTTTTCAGACTTCATATGAAGAGCACATCTTGTTCTCAGCTATTGGCCCAATAGCCCATTGTAAGAAAGTAGAATCTAAATTGTAATCCTTAGGCATGTCACTTTACAATGGCTCTTATACACTCCCCTCACTTTGAAAAAACAGCTGATTATAGGGGACTTGCAGCAGAAAGCTATCCTCATTCGCTTCTGAACAAAGTCTTCTTTTTTGCCTAGTGGTTGAGAAAACCCTGATAACACAAAAAATAACTTCCATATCCACCCATAAATAAACTGTTATCAGAGGCTAATTATATATTTTTTTGTCAGGTCAGAGTTTATCCTACCTCAATATCAAACTTGATTGTGCAGGATTGGTTTTATTTAGTACAACACACTACATAATTTTACATACAGTACATCTAGGGAACTTAACTCAAACTTTTTTAGGACTTTAAGCACAAGTTATTGGGAATACAATGTATGGAGAAATATGCCTGTCTGTAGATCGGTGGATATATGTCAGGGTGGTTCACTTTTTTTTTTTTTATTATTGTAACTTAAAAGTAAGTAAGCAGGCATTTTTATTTGAAGACAATCTGTCTTGCTTTAAATAATATGTTAATTTCAGTGGGTGTACCTCAACTTAAACCATTCTTAAGTACAGAGAGCTTTTAATAAATACATATTGGTCTCTGTGTAACCAACTGAATTGAAAGGCAGATAACATTAGGTTATTAGTACAAGCCTGGTTCCCCGAAATAGAAATGTAACCATTACCGTATGGGTATTTACCTCTTAAAGACCCGAAACCTGAATAAGATATATCAAAGCTGCTCGACGAGCCTGTGACATAGTCATGGCCCACCCCCCGAGGACATAAAAACACTGCAGTCACAGACCTCGTCAGTTTGCCTTCAACCATACTGCAATCATAGATGCAGCGACCTTGAAGGTTAATGGTTACATTTCTATTTCTGGGAACCAGGGTTATGATAATAACCTAACGTTCCCTTTCAAGTACGAAATGTAACCATTACCGTATGGGCGAGAGTACCAAAGCCGTCGCAAGGGCAATATTGCAGAACGATTGGAATGCTACAAGGCTAAGCCAAGAGGATGCTTGTGCGTTATCATATGGAACCCTAGTAAGTAAAAAAATTGAGGGAGAAACTCACCTCCATGTCTGTTGTAAGGGTTGACTGAGAAGCCGCCCTTAACACTCTAGTTCCAAAACCAGGGTTTTGGGGCTCCATGATATTGTCTGTAGTACCTAGAAAATGTGTGGGGTGTAGCCCACCCCATTGCATTGCAAATGTCTTTTTGACAGATGCACCCTGAAATAAAGCCCACAAAGTTGCTATGCCCCTGGTGGAATGGGCAGTAAGCTTTTCTGGAGGGGGCAAGTTGGCCAGCTCATAGGCAGTCCTGACCATGTCTGGCATCTATTTGGACAGCCTCTGCTTAGACAGGGCTTGACCATGGGTCTTCGCCCCACAGCAGAAAAAAAATAGTTTGGACTGCCTCCAACTTTTCGTCCTGTCAACGTAGTACGTCAGGGCCCGTATTAAGCTGTCGCTGCCTGTCAGATTGGAAAGGAGGTGGATGGAAAGCCTCCAATTCCAGACTGTTTGACATGGAATGCCGAGATTGTCTTCGGCAAAAAGGCAGGATTGGTACGGAGCTTAACCTTAGTCCTGGCCTCTGTAAAAATTAAGCAGGCTTTCGCTATGGAGAATGCCTGCATTTCGCTCACCCGCTTTGCTGAGGTGATAGCAAGCAAAAATGCCGCTTTGAGTGATAAATACTTCAGCTCAGGTGAATGCATGGGCTCAAATCGAGGCTTAATGAGTACATTAAACACCACATTTAACCTCCAGCTAAGAACAATATCCTTCATAGGTGACCAAAGCCAGCAAGCCCCTTTCCAAAATTGCCCTGCCCGGAAGTGAGATCCTGGGCAGACCGAGTCACTTTTGACATGGCAAGCAGAAATTGCTGCCACATAGACCTTTAAAGTGGAGGGAGATTTCCCCTAATCAAAAAGGTCCTTCAAAAATTGCAGGATAACTGCCATGGGACAGGTTGTGGGGTCGAACCCACGAGGCAGACACCACGTCTGGAAAACACCCCACTTGTACCCGTACTGGGAACACGTGGACGGTGCTCTGGCATTCTGCAGGGTGTCAATGACCCTATTAGAAAACCCCAGACGGCTCAAATGCAGCCGTTCAGGGGCCAGACCCAGAACTCCAGACTCGATGGGTCAGAATGCCATAAGGTCCCCCGTGCCTGACTGAACAGGTCACGGCGCTTGGGCAGTCTCCACAGCTGGCTGCTCAGGAGCTGCATCAGGGTCTCCTGGTCCAATAACGAACACCTTGGCCCGGTCCTGCCTGATTTTTTTCAGACACAGCGTGAGTAGGGCAAGCGGTGGGAAGGCATATAACAGTTGCCTCGGCCGATGGGTGTTTGAAGTGCTTTTTAAAACCCAAAAAGTAATGACTAAAGCAAAGGTTTACAATTTTTAAAAGGCAAACTATGAAGGAATGAAATAGAGACTAACAGAAGTAGATTGGAGTAAAGTAGCAAAAACATCCACAGAGAAAGGATAGCTATTTTTCAAAAATGTAGTACTAGAGGCACAAAACAAATACATCCCAAAAGTAGACAAATCAAAATCTAAAACAAATGGAAAGCCAAAGCTGGCTACGTGCAGCAACCAGCACAGCCAGGTTCCTGCTTAAAGTCTGCCTGTTACCTTTCGACACCCAGAGCAGGTTCTTATTAAACAGGTGCAGCTCCTCCAGCTGTTGAGGGCCTGTGACTGTCGGAAAGGGACCTCAGCAAATGGGACTGGTAGGCTACCAGAATACTATTATAGTTGCTCAGTTGTGCGGCGAACGCACTGGCTGAATAGGCACGCTTGAGGATCGCCTTCAAGACCCAGCACTGCTTGTTGGGGCAGGTGGCGTCCTTGGATAGAAGCACTAAATTAGGCGCGTGTACCAAAGCGGCAACTGAAGCCTCCACCGGTGGAAATTGGGCCAGGCTCAGCTTCTCCGCATTATGCACTCTATATAGCGTGTCAATTGACTGGGTAACAGCAGGACAACTGGATCTCAATAAGAAAATCCAGGTGCACTTGCGGGGACACGGGAGAGGTGGACTGCCTTGTCTCACCTTGTGCAGGCCAGGGCACTTGCAAGACTGCAGTGGCCCTCTTGAACAGCGGCAGAAGCTCTGCCGACAGGGAGAGCTTAACCGCAGGTGATGTGCTTTCTGACTCCTGCGAGCACAGTTCGTTGGTGGGAAACAGCTGCCAAGAACTTTTCCATCAGCTCTGAGTTCACCGATCGCTTGGAACAGTGACTCTTCTTCCTACCCAGGGGAGGAGACGGAGAAACAGTGAAGACTGTTTCCTGTGTGGGCTACTTTCCCTGGTGCGTTGTCCGGTTTCCCATGGTACAGAGCCATGGGGTGAGGATGCAGCCACCTCTCTGTGATGGGGAAGAGCGCTGTGCAGGAGTGAGGGACGCAGAGCACTCTGTAGAGCTGCGGGAGAGATGTTTCTCCAGTGTGCGCTTAGAGAAATGTGCACAAAACTCACAGAAACTGTGATTCACCAGTGCCTCCTTGGCATGCTCTGGCCCCAGGCAGGAAGAAACCCAGGCATGATGCAAGAAGCAAGCAATGCAGTGTACAGTATACAGTTGTACAGGTGCTGCCTCAATCTGCTTATAGACCGCAACCGGGCAGGTCAAGACCCGAACAAGACCAGTTTGGTACCGGACTGGGGATGTAAGCACCGGTCGGTAGTGGGTCCAATTGAACGAATGCTAAATGTATTTAATAGTGCACCATTAATGCATTATATTACCCAGTTATCTAAATAATCAATATCCTGTTTTGTGGGTTAAAAACATTACCTCACTTGTTGGCACAGCCAACCAAACCAAATCTACAAATTTGCCTTGATTGTTATTATGGAACCGGAACACACAACAAATCAAAGACGGTGTTGGCACTCATCCCCTACTTTGGTGAGTTTTAGACAGCTATTTATTTTTTTGTATTCTTTGTGGTCTTGAACCTCACCAGTGGAATGCTACACAGAGATCCACATCATCTTGCCAGCAATGAGAATGAACCTCACACAGCCTATTGACATTTACAGTGAATCTGAGACTGGGTGCATGGAGACAGACAGACAGACAGACAGATGTTTCAGACATTCCAATAGCTAATCTCTCTGAGGATAGCTGCATATGTTTACATTTCCTTTAAGGGAGATACACACTAATGCAATCGTAGTTTTGATAATAACTGATTTTAAGTTGCTGTATTGATTTTAAACACAGCTTTCCATGATGTAAAATTGTTGCTGATTGTGTTTACAGGTAGCGACAGGTTCAGACAATTTGCTAGAGACAAGTGAATGAAGGAGAGTTTTATCCCTGTTGAAAAAAGCCTAATTGCTGTCCTTAATAACAATGCATTAATATTTGCAGTTGTATGGCAATAGCCTTAAAAGACAGACATATTTATACTAGTGACCTCTCAGTCACGGAGCAACATTAGGTGCTGCAAAATATTTTAATAAAGGTTGCTACACACCAGATGCGATGCAACAAAATTAACAGAACCTATATACCAAAGGCAACGCGACAGGCGATGTGGGGGCCACGCAAAATAAATAAGATTAAATTCTATTGTTTGAGACTTTCTTCACGTGACAACTAGGGAATTGAGCAATTACAGAACAGCTTAAATGCAGTGTCCACCAGGGGGAAGCAGTATCCAAAATGATGGAGAAAAGAATAATACTTGCCATTGAAAAATACCCAAAGCTTTATGATAAAGATCATCGCAATTGTAAAGATACAGAGATGAAAGATAATATATGGGACTCCATTTTGAAGGAACTGCATAAGCCTGGTGTGTATGATTTATAGCCATATATGTTGAAATACTGTCAGAGAAGACACTCGTACTGGCCACATCATGAACATAGTTTTGTCAATAGCAATTTTTAATAGTTTTATAGATCTGTCAGTTTCAAATCTGTCACATCGCGTCTGTGTCGCTTTGGGTTTGTATGGTCATGTGATATCTGTATAATGTGAAATAATGTATAATGTGATATCTTGTAACAATTGTAAGTCGCCCTGGATAATGGCGCCTGCTAAGAAATAAATAATAATAATAACAATAATAATGGCCATGTCGCTGTGAAAGTATCTTGTCGTCCGATGAAAAATCGCATCACGTCTGGTGTGTAGCGGCCTTAACTGTACCCAAGATCAAAATAGTGTTTGCTTAAAGAATCATTTAATAAATGACCAGCATGTTATTTCAAGTACCTCGTTTGGGGTACTTTGAAGCCAAGGGTTCAGGGGTCTCTGGAGAAGTGGTGTCTGCTCCATCGTCAACCAGCTGGATCTACATTTAAAAAAAAAAAAACAGAAGAAATTAAATGACATAAAAAACAAAAGATTTGAAATTAAACAAAAGGCCTAGGACTACATTATGGTTGATATTCTACTAACACATTAGGGACCATCAATATTGAAAGTATGCAGGGCTGAAGGTCAGGGTATCCCTGCCTGGAGAGTTTCATTAGGACTGAGATCCAACGATTGGGCATGCCATGCTTATGTTACAGTTGTGAATACAACGGACACAGTTCTACCTGAAATGATTAAGGGTACTAAAAATGAAACAATGCTGTATATATTACGGTACAATATCATAAAACATATAATACAGTCAAGCATTTTAATATTAGAAATATTTTGGGAAACTGACTGACAGAGACAATATCATGTTTCAAAATACATGTGAGGTATCAATACGGTGTACTGTGTTATACATGAGTTTAAGCAACACATATGCATGTTCTATAGATAACGGCATCATAAAGGTTATTTGTCTTCGTAATGTTCATATTAGAGTATAGGTATATGGTACAGGTATAAGTGTGATGAAACACTACATGACTTCCTGAATAATATGCCAAAACCGGGTTTAGGTTAATAAACAAACCACATAGGATCATTTCTACCATCTCTAATTCTAACAGTAAAAGTTTTTTTTATTATTTTATTTACTATTTGAATTTCATGGAACTAGGCTACAGTATGATGATTAATCCCAATACACTGAACCAGTGAGGGGTATGCTTAGAAAACATTAAAAACAATAAACATTTCCAATTAGGATACCACATCTTTCAGCACAATACTCATTATTATTTCAAACATTAACTTGTTATTCCTGAAATATGTCAAATGAATGCTCATTGCTTTCATCTTCAAGACAACATTCATACATAAAATGCAGTTGCTTAGCAAAGGCTATTGTAGCAAGTTCTTTATATGAGACTGGTCTTCTGATTGATGTGATTTCTATTTGACAATGAAGAAAGTATCTTAGTATATAAAACATTTTCAACAAATAAATGGCATATTAATTACAAAATTAGAGGAATCAAAACATGAAGCTTAAGTAGAATGTGTCACAGAGAGACACCTCCATATATCCCTAAATACCAACCTTCTTCACTTCTGCTAATGGATGTCCTTAGCAAGTTTGATCACAGATGGATACAAGTTTCTCTAGAGATACAGTATATGTCAATATATAAGTCTGACATACGTATTAGGGATGTGTTTTTGGTAAATTTTTAAGAACGTTTAAATGCTATGCAGGTGTCAGCGTTTAAACCATATCTACATACCCACACACAGTCTTTATGTTACATTATGATGCATACCGACAGCCCTGGTTAGTATTTTCTAAGCAAAGAAACCCTAAATAAGCAAATAACGTTTTAACATTGCAGAGACTTAACTACAAAGTAAAAAAAGAAAAACACGTACACACAACGTATAGACTGAAATTAGAGCCGTCACTCGATTCAAATTTTTGATTGGTTAATTTATGGGCATTAGTTGATTAACTGGTAGATTCATCCGTGCACATTTTTAATAAAGGTAACAATCTTATAGCTGCTGTCCTGCATGCAATACTAAAAAAATCAATCGAATCTAAATGAATGAATAAATAAATAAATAAATAAATAAACAAAGCCCAATAGGAATTTGTTTTTTTAAAAGCACTTGTATTATTATTTTTATCTCAGTAAATGTCTCTTTGTATTTGTACTGCACTATTGAGATATCTCGTGAAAACCGTTGATTAAGTCGATTTTCTAGGCATTTTTGCGGGGCCCTTAAAAGGGGGGAGCGGCTAATACACAGGTGCGAGGTATGCGCCGGTGTGTCTAATATTAAACTACTGTATGTAAAGAAATTTGATAGTCCATATTAATATTTGGGATGTATGGTACATTCAATTGAGAGATATTGAGCACAGAGTTTAGGTGCGGTATTTTGGAATGCAGGGTCAGCAAATATGACCATTTATGGGCATTGGTGGAAAGGGTCTCTATTCTGCTCTGTTTTGGTTGCATGGAGGGGTGGGAGAATCTCAGGAGATAAGAGATGCAGAGGAAAGTTTGTGAGGCTTGGGGACTGGCCACGCACACAGTTTTAGGTGGGGAGGGTCTCAAATGATGCCATTACAGGGGAGTATTCTATGTTATTAAAAAGTGACTGTAGCCATTGTCTGTTGCACAGATTCCATCCGCTGTGACCCAGAGCATTTGTCTCTACTTTCTTCAAATAGTTCTATTCTTGTATTACACCAATAAACATATTTTTGACTTTCACTAATATTGTTTTTCAGGTCTCATCAATTTTTCCTTACATGTACCAGTGGCACCATGGGATTACTACAGCCACGGTTATGTCTCACACAAACTTATCTGTCAACAACCCAATTTATTTGTTCAGGATCAATGGCATTCAGGTCATGTTGCTAGGTAGAAACACAAAACCACTGTTCTGACTAAAAGTTAAAATTTCTTACTCTCAATACCCCTAGTCATTTTGAATGTTAAACGTAAGCTTTCAGACTACTGACTGACCTCCTCTCAAACATCACAGCTATACTGCTTCACTAAGGCTACATACACAACCGTATTTACAAATGACACTTGCTGCGGTTGTGTGTTGTACACACACACACACACACACACACACACACCTTTCATTACTGAAGTGAGCGCACTCCCTGTTTCAACAAGCCACTGAACTCGGGCCATGCCGATCGTGAGGTTTTGATCGAGAGCTCGTCAAGCACAGCTATGCTCTTTTCTGCAAAACCAGCGAAGATGATGTTTTACTTTTTCTGCACTGCTAAATACAGTGGTGATGATCTGCAGTACCATGACGGTAGATCGAAACATTTGGGCGATCTTCTTACCAGAAGGCTTGAATGGTTTCCAAATGGCTGGATTGAAAATGTACGCATGTCTAAGGAGTCATATATGCATCTTTGTCATTTAATGAGACATTTCCTGGAGTGCCAAAACACACAGACGAGACGTTCGGTATTGGTGGAAAAACAAGTTGCGGTCGCACTGTGGCATTTGGGGATACAAATTGTATCATATTGTTTAAGTTGCAAAACCAAAAAGACATTTTTTTTTTTCTTGCAACAAAATTGCATACAACTGTACTTTGATTAAATAAAAAAGTATATTATATGTATGCACTATTTACCACTGTTATGAATTTACTATTCATCAATATTACAAAATCAACTTGGCTCATTAGACACCTATATATATATATATGGTTGTGTTAGTGCGGTTGTAATACACACACGCAGTTAGTGAGCATTAACCAACTGCACTCAATACCTGCTCTGAAAAGGATTAACTAGTGCGGTTGTCGCTGCCCTTTGTAACCGAACTGTGTGTGTATACAAACTGTATTAAGAGCAAAAGGTGAACTCACAACCGCATTTAGCCTGTGTATGTATGTAGCCTTAGTGTTAACACAATATACAGTGCCGTGAAAAAGTATTTGCCCCCTGTCTGATGTTCTGCATTTTTGCACATTTCTCACATTGTATTTGGTCAGATTTGTTTGTGGGTTGTAGTAGTATATAGAGGGAGTCTGAGAGAAAAAATGACAACAAAGTTTGGTGCTTCTTTCATTTGTTTGGTGTGCAAGGTAATCAAACATGCAATCGTCAGGTGTAAAGATTGCATGTTTGAAAGCTGAGTAGTAAACTTTTCAAGTCTTCCGTTAGTTGTAAGTGCAATACTATAATAATGTAGGTGACCTTGAAACTGGATAACGTTGAACAGTAAGAAAAAAAAAAAGAAAATGCTACTCAACAGGTTTGAAATTGCGCGTTGTTGAATATGCAGAAATACATGTTAATCGCAATGCTGAAAAAAACAGTACGTGACTGGAGACGAAACAAAGACAAATGA
Source organism: Acipenser ruthenus (assembly GCF_902713425.1). Taxonomy (NCBI): domain Eukaryota; kingdom Metazoa; phylum Chordata; class Actinopteri; order Acipenseriformes; family Acipenseridae; genus Acipenser; species Acipenser ruthenus. The sequence continues at coordinate 92,930,775 of NC_081190.1, read as the reverse complement.
GCGGATAAGTGGAAAGTGTTTATGGCCCTATGTAGAAAACATTTTGTTTGACTGGAGTACTTTGAATGACTGTAATACATACTGTAACTTGTTCTACATGTCAGTGCAATGCAGCTGTACACTTGTAAAGTATGTGTATGGTTTTGATTAACAAAACAAAATGAATGTATTTGTACAGCTGGAAATTGGAAACTTCTAAAAGCCAATGCAGCAGGAACTATTGTCTAAGTCTGGTTTTGGAAAGCAATGTACAGTAAACCAAAGATATTATGTTCTTGAACTTGTTTGGGTACTTGAGAAGCTAAAATAAAATACCGGTAGTTTAATACAGATGTGATGTGCTATGTATAACTTAATTTTACACTCTGTTAATTATTACTTTTTAATTTTTAAAAAACGAATAGTTTCTAGCAGCACTAAAAATATTAATGGAATAAAATGTTGCAGACAAGGGTTATTTCGAAACTAAACCTCTGCATCTTTATTATCGGTGTTGCGCATGGAGGAAAAAAAATATTGTAAATAAAATGTATTATAAACACAAAAAAGGTGTTTTCTTAAAATTTAACTCTCAAAAATGGGGGAGCGACATTTACGCCAGTGCGACCTATTTTTTTTTTACATTCTATTATATTTCAACAAACAAAACAAATAATACATGGCACAAGGCAGCCCCAGCTCAACAGAGGAAGCTGGTAGTCAACGAGCTGCAAAAGCAGGAGGAGAGGATGAGGTGCGTAAAGGCAATTTCCCAGGCCAAGCAGGGAGAATGGATGAGATGGGAGAGTGTGGAATATTGGGAAACCGTCCTTTTAAAATCGTGTCATATGTATTCACAGGGACACAAGGGCTAAATAAATGCCAGTCGCCATCTGGAGCGTTCTGTTTATTATGGATGTTTGCTTTTTACTGTCATCAGTAACTCCATCCTACTGTATATGAAGATATATTACTAAAATTAATACATAAAAAAATATGCGTTTGGTGAAATTTGTCACTTGACCGGTTATACGTCTAGCACATTATTCAACATTAACCACTTCTTTAGAGCTTATACACTTAAACGTTTAAAATTCCCAACCTTAATACGCATACTGTAGACATCCTGGCATGGCACCTTTACATATTCACAGATTTATTTGTGCTAAAGAATGTCCTTTGAAAGTTTTGTGACAATATAGCCCACCTCGCTGGGGATACAATTTTTAATAGAAGATATATTTGGAATGTTGTATTGGAATTACTAGTGCCTTGTGTTCTTTAATGACCAGTTGCTGTGTAAACTCCTGCTGGCTACTGCTTTACCTGATCTGCTGCAGACACATTTTTAGCCTTTTTAGAGACATCCATTTTCTTGTTTACAGTGTGTAGTATTTTAATTTCCCACCTAGATTGCATATCACATGACAATCACTGCACAACACTGCGTGCATGGCGAATATTACACACAGGCACATATCAGAGCTGTACAATTTCATTAATGTGATTTTTTTTGTATGAAATACAAATAATTATGAAATTATTTTTATTTCTTAAGAATATTGTAAAAATCGCGGTGTTGGACTAATTTCACGATTTCTACGCAGCCCATGAAATAGCAATTTTCACAAAGCCCTACTCATAATGTATGCAAAGAGTTTCCAGCAATGTGACCTGAAGAGCACCTGCAGTACACAATGCAACACAAAGACCATTATTTAAGTTCTTATTACTGCATGGTGCAATTTGCTTAATTTTTATACGGACAATATACCATTATAGTTGCAAAACTAATAAGGAATAATACTGTATATGTTTATTTTCATAAGAATCTAACCCCCCACCCCGATTCCGAGTAGGTGAGACCACTCTATACATATATAGAGATAATCTAGAGATGGCAATTCTGATTGAGCACTGATTTCTATAATATAATGCAATGTGTATGTATCGGAGTAGTTACCTACCTGTGACTGTCGGACGAAGATGCCGTGGTTCTCCTCACAAGTAAAGTACCTCTTGCCCTGCACCGTGCCGTCGTTCTTGCCCTTGGCATCATCAAGAATGACTCCCACCCACTTGCCGGTGGCAAACAGGGTGGCTCCGATGTATGCCACGGTGCCGCGGTACCCCTTACCGATCACCTCTACCCGGGAGCCCACCTTGATCGGCTTGCCACTCCCGTCTGAGCTCATCCTGCTGCTGCTGCTACTCGGCACCTACAGAGACAAGCCACTGGTCAGTTTCACTCAAGTCCAAGGTCTGAATCCTTTCACTTTCCAAATTCCTTGCTGGAATGCAGGGAGCACTAGTCTTTTCTCAAACGCTAAAGCTATTAACTGACGTCAGTGTCTAAATGTAGCCCTTTTCTCTCATGCTCATTATTTTTTAAATAAAGTTGGATTTATTTTTGCTTACTTCTATCGACTTACTATACTTTGAAATGCAACCACATACGTTGACCAAGCCTCCCCAGGTAAGAATTAAACACAAAACATGCCAAAGCAAAGCCTACTTAGATTATTGTAATGCTCTGTTTTCTGGTATTCCTAAACGAGTGGTGTCTCGTTTACAGCTAGTTCAAAACACCGCCGCCAGAATTCCAACTAAAACCAACAAAAAATAGAGCATATTATCCCTTTCTTAGCCTCTTTGCACTAGCTCCCTGTGCATTCTAGAATTGATTAAAAGATTTTGCTTTTAACTTATAAAGCCCTAAATGGATTGGCACCAAGTTATTTACAGGAGTTGTTGATCCCTTACAATCTAAGTCATACTCTAAGATCGCAGGATGTGGGGCTGTTGGTTGTTCCGAGAGTGAATAAAGATGGTGCGGGAGGGAGGGCCTTCTCTTTAACTCTTTGCGGTCCTATGTCGGACCAGGTCTGACATTACAATTTTCCCTTTCCGGTCCAATGTCGGACCCTGTCCGACATCATCAAAAAGACGTCAAGCACAGGTCTCTAGTCGTTTTTTCTCCGGAAAAAGCCGAGAAAACCTTTCAATGGCCAAGTGAGACTGATAGGAGAGAAGCCGCAAAAAAAAAAAAAAAGGGGTGGACATAAACAAACGAGATCGGTGCTTCCGCATCCAGCGGTAAAAGAATATCACCAACATTTGCCAAGCTTTTTGAGATGTTATAGTAATAAAATAATGACTTGAATCTCAATATTGAGGAGTTTGGTGATAAAATATCAGTATGCACGACTATGAAGAGGAATGAGATAAATACAGCGAACAAGGGGTGGGGCGGGGCTGCAGATGCAGTACTGAGTGTCCTGTTGATATGCAGTGCCCTTTAAACCTATTTTACTGTGAATAAAATTACTTTTAAACAGCGTGTGTAAAATAAACAGCGTGTGTGAAAATAAATTGGACCTGACGCGCCTGACAGGCGCTGAATAAATGGACCGCTAAGGGTTAAAGCCCCAATATTGTGGAATGCTCTGCAATCTTCAGTTAAAAAAGCTATTTTATAGGAATTTCTTTGCCTTTTAAATGTTGTAAAATGTTGTAAAGCACCTTGACATCCTTGTGATGAAAGGATCTATATACATGTAAATAAATAAGTATTACACTCAGCTTTGCAGCACACTGATATGACGTTTCAATCACAGAGCCCTGCCCGCTATTGCAATCTCACAGATAATCTGAATCATCATCCTCACTGAGGTAAATAAGCAAAGTGGGAGCTGGGTTACAGTGTTCTGGTAAACATGCCTGGTAATAAAAGGAAATACATTCACTAATAATCTTTTAATTGTTTCTTGCTGCTCTCAGCTAGGCAGTGATGAGGTCAAGATGAGCAGTTCTGAATCTGAAAAAACTGAAAACTCTGATGCTACTGTATTGATTCCCCACACAAGCACGCATGAATAAAGGATTTCTTTGCACAGATACTGTAGCCTGTACTTTAATCAATCAATTCATTTCAAATCAATGTTGCGAGAAATTTGCTTTTAAATTCAGACCCTTTCATATACTCTATTCACCAGTATTCACACACACACATTGAAAGCACTCAATTGTCATTCACAAGGTTTTCAACATGTGATGATTGTGCATTTGTATATATAGTGAGCAGCATAGAATAAAGAAAATGTGAGAGTGCGTGTGGGACCAACAATATACTTTGCATGGAAATACTTAAACTGTTATTCAGGATATGACATTTTATGTGCAAGTATGACATTTTATATGCAAGTATGGTAAAGGAAAAAGAAAAAAATACTATTAAATATTGAACTACCACTGCTGAAAACAAGGTATACTGTATTTGACTGATACAGACCACACAAGACAGTAACACAAAGTACTGAGATTATTATAAACCCAGCCAGGGGAGGCAGTAGGATGCGCTACCTTCTACCTTGCACTGTTTTGAGTAGAGTGAATATAACCCTTCTTCCTGCCAGAGCAGGGTCAGACAGTCCCTTTTCTGCTATTCTTAGGAAGACAGCTCAAAGTGCAACAGACTGAATGCTGTTTTTGGGCAGGTATATACCTGTGTCAATTGCTTTTCTTCACGGAAGTGTCCAAGCTCAAATAATTATTCTTTTTACAACCCATTTGAAAGGTAATTTTTAATTTCTTACAGCTGTGGGTTAAATCAAACATGGTTAAAAAGGGGTAAGTAGTAGGCTACTTCCCAAAATAAGTAACAGCAAAGAGTAGATTACCATGACCTACATCCACTGTATGCGTATGTAAAAATATAAGTTTCACTTACAGACAGATGGACAAATGCCTTCATAAATGAGTGCCCGACAGTGAGGCAAACCATAATGGCAGCAATAGCCATTGACTTATCAGGAGGGGTTCCATTAAGTCCCTAATGACCTGTCCAGACACAAATTAGAGGAATACTGGTACGATTAAAGGGTTGCTACAATTAAATCGAAAATCGATTTTTCAATCGATTCCAGTCCTCATTATATACATCGAGATAAATACAGGATAATAGATTCAATAATTACATTTTTGTAACGTGCATAGTTGATAACATTATTTATTACTATTTACAGTATATCTGACAAAGACAAGCAGGGGGTGTGTTGTTCTTTTCCTGTTTGTGTTAGCTAGCATCTGATTTGCTGGTCCCACCCTGACTACCAGTGAATCAGTCCAGAGCAGGTCGACAGGCTTGTATTCCTGGCTAACAACGTGTAAACAAATTGTGCACATTAATTTGTGCTTCTTTGGAGTTTAAAAATGAACTGTTAAACCTGGGAACAACACTGTTTTTTAAACAGGCTGCATCCGTCTGGTTTCCGGATTGATGACCACACCTAGTCGATGTAAGTACAATCAGTTCCACCCACAGCTGAAAAAATGAATGATATGCATTTGAGGGGATTTTTGGAATTGGGTCCAAACCGGGTAGTATCTGTCATTGAAACCGGATATTTTGATTCCGGTTCCCAAACTATTTAGAAAAACACGTCCGCATGTCAATGTGTGAGAAAGGTGGGGGGGGGGGGGGGGGGGGGGGGGGGCTCTTATAAACATTATAAACAAGCACTAGTCCTACAGTTCTGCCTCAGCATAAAAACCATTAGAACGACCACCACAACAAAAGAGCAAAAAATAAGTCAAACTAAACTAATCACAGGCACGATCAGTCAGTAGTCCAAAACAAGGACAACAAAACGCAAATACATAGTCTAGTTAAGTGGGTGTTTTTTTTGTAAGTATGAAGTATATAGTTATCAAATGTATTTGACAGAAATGTCTATGATACTTTTCATTGTTTTATCATTTTTATTAAAAACATAACGGTACTCACTGGAAACAGATCCTTGATATTTGTATCAGGTTCGTCAGGTACCCGGTTTCAAAGGAACCGTTTTGCACATCTCTAGATAAAACACTTTTATGCCGATACTCCTACAGTACCATGCACAAAGCTATATTACAGTTAATTACCTCTTGCATTCCATTGTTTTGCACAAGCTTTTACTGAACTGCAATGATATTAAAATAATCACGTCTGTCTCCACATTAATGGGGGATGACAACTGTGATGTGTCCAACCAAGAGCTCAGCACTGCAGGTCAGGATCTGACCTGTCCTCTGTAACCTTTCAACCTTTGACACACAAGACAGCCACATCTTCAATCAGCCATGAGAAATGGAATCCACCCCTTTTAACAGGTCAAAAGTAAGATAACTATTGTCATAAGCAATGACTGTATATTATACTAAATCAGAGTAGTGATCACTCCAAGAGAACACATACTGTACACATGGATGGGCGAATGCAGTAAGTTGCATTATTACACTATTCAATGCTGTGTGCTGGCTGTGCCAACAGCTCAGCAGATGTGTGGTGTACAGCTCTTCTGTAGACCAGGTTGGCTAGACACAAGACGGGACCTAATACACTATATCATCTGGTGCTCACCAGGTACAATTTACTTATTATGCTTCCACAGGTGGACAAGTAGACACAGACTCAGACGTACAGAATACACAAGACACCCACTTATATTCCTGGAGAAGGTGGTGAATAAGTATACAAATCTCCTTCATAAATATAAATTGAGACATTAATATTAAAACCACACACATGAACACACATGATCTCACACAGTATACACTACAATAGGAAAATAGAGCAGTCTATGGCTAAGAGAACCCTCCTCGGGAAGCAAGCGAAGTGTTCTCTTCGACAAAGTTGACCAACAGACACAATATGTCAAGGCGAATCACGATATGAATCAATAAATATAAATGTATTTATTACTTATGTCATCATGACACTCATGCATCAACATCTGAAATGAACAGTAAATAAGAGAAAAGCAATAGGCAAGCGTATGTTAATAAACTATAATAATAAACAAACTGACAAACTAACGTTAATAAACTAACTGACAAACTAAATTAACAAAACACTTGTACAAAAGATTGAATAAACCATTTTAATTTTAAACTTCTTTATGGGTTAATGCTTGTCCCAATATTTATTTGGTGGCTCTAGATGGGTCATATGCTAAACTCAAAAGGAAAGTATCCCCCCCCCCCCAATAAATAAATACAATAGATAAATAATCTGCAAATAAATTAAGATACAATGCAGTTACTAAGCCACTGGTTAAACATTCTTAAAAGTTGCACACAGGAGAATAGAGATCTTATAAATGTCCAAAACAATGAGTATAATGAAACAATTTAAATACTGGGTGATTAGAAAGTAAGTTTACCACATCAATGAAATGGTGCGTTGATGTGGTAAACTTACTTTCTAATCACCCTGTATATAAGGGAAAAGGGAAAGAACAAAACACAATGTGCCATTACATAAAGGGGTTTAATATACCAGACACATGCCCTAGAGTAACTTCAAAAGCAAGCAGACACAGTACTCTATGTACATCAGTAGCCGCACAGCCATATTTCTTACATGTTTTGAACTGTCAAGTACAGAACAGCAGGGGAGTAACAACATAAAGGTAACTAACCAAAGCCATTTCTGTTCAGTATATTGTATGTCAAACCATGCATGCCACTTCAGGTGGTAACCTACAAAGCCCTGTCACTGTAAAAACATCCTGATATTGCTCACTCTACAACTGTATACAAAGTGTTTTTGAAAAACAGAATTATACAATTAAAAAGGTACATTAAAAAAAACCCAAAAGGAAGTATTTAACGCTGTACTTTCATCTCCAGGATGTGAAGGTGATGGTCCTGGGCTTGTTTTTTTTAATTTTTTTCCTGATTTGAACGTCTTGATGAAATTATACAGTATTACTAATTAGGTCCTACCATCTACTGTACAATGTTCTGATGTGCAGTACAGATTGTGTTACCAGAGTAACAGTGCATTCATCCAGTTACAGTAATGCCTATTGATGAAATCTGTCCACACAATAATATATTACCTGACTGTGACCACTGAAAGCTAGAGGACCATTGATTGACTTTTCCATGCCCACCCCCACATCCCTAAATTTAAAGAGTAGGTTCACTTTATTCTTTCTGTGTTCTGTAGGATTGAGGTACTCACAAGAGTAGTCTGCCTTGCTGAGTTGACTCAACATGATGTAATTGAGACCTCAGGTCAGTACTACTGGTTTCCCATGGCAGAGGGAGGAGAGGAACACTTACAATCAGGGTTGGAATATGGAATATTTCTCTCATACAGCACCATATGGAACAGAATGCTTGGTATTCTACCATGTGCCATGCAGGTTGTTGAAACACAATAGTACTGAGTAGGTGGGACTGATAAGACACTGAAAATGAAGGGTATTGTGATTAGGTATCTGTGCAATAGTGTACAATATTCCTATTTAAAAAAAACAAACAAAACAAAAAAAAAAAACAGTGAGATGATACCTTTAAATGGTCTGCTAGCCAGTGCCAGCAAACAATACTGGCCTTGGGTTAGAACTTCACTTGAACATCCCCTCCCCAATGTCTGTAGCCCTCGGTTAAAGATACTATAAAAGTTAAAAAGCCAGCATTTTCAATAAGAGACAAGACATCGTCGTCGTCGTCTCCCCCCTCCCCCCCCCCACACATTTCTCTAGTGGCAGAATGTTGGCTAACTATATTGCATTTGTTTTTAAATATCTAGTTCCCCTTATGCAGTAAAGAAAAAAAAAATATGAGAAAAGGAAACTAGGCAGACGCAGACATTTTAAACAGCAAAAAAAAAACAAAAAAAAAACAAGACAATGCAGTAGTACAGCTGAGCTGTCATTAACAGGTTTAAAGTAGCTTGAATGGCAATATGTTATCCTCCTATTTGAACTATAGCACTGTACCAATGCTGTGCAGTTTCTACACCTTTGTTTTCTTTTATTAAAAAAAATATTATTTTTGTCTACTCACCCGGCTGTACATGTGTCTTTTGGTTTGAGCCATGTTGCCACTGTTACTGCTGTTACTGGGCTCCTGTTTGCTGCTATGCTTTTTTGGGGGGGTGTTTTCAATGATTCTGTCTGTATTGTAATGATCACACCATGGCTGCTACAGTAGATGCCCAGAGAAGCAGGCTGGATTCACAACTTCTCTGCAGCCTGCCTTACTCATGGACTACCTCAGGACCACTCTCGTTGTCAGATACAAAAGTAACTTGCTTTCTGGTTTGCCTTAATTTAAAAAATAAATAGAATTTCAAAGCCCCTAATGAAGGATTGCACTGCGCTATTGCCGGTGCTGCCGACTAGGGTTCCTGGCAAGCAGGCTGTAGCTCACTCTGGGTCCTAGTGCTCATGGAGTACAGTCATTAAGGATGTGTCATTCAACCCCCACCCGATTACCTCTGAGGGTCTCTCCAGCACAGACTGTAGTATGTAAATTAAATCAAAACACATGCACTGGCCTTAAAAGTCCCTTAAATAGTGTGTAGTTGGTTCCTGACCTTCTGTAGCCACAGCATGACATTGATTGTGTTTGGTTTTTGATAGTGTGTGTGCTCTGCCACTGCATTTACAAGCACATTACAGTGTGTTTAGTCTGCCATTGGTCTGTTCAGTCAGTTGGCGACAGCAGCACATCCAGCTACAAGGGACGATGAAGGAGGTGATACTGGGACACACAGCTTCTGCTACGGAGGGGCAGGCGAGCCATGCTAACTTACACTGGGGATCAAGATGTCATGAACGCATATATTTAACCTTTTAAAGTTCAGGAGAAAAATATGTGAGCCAATCTTTTAGTACTGCATCCACTGACCCTGCTGTTGAGCAACTAACACTTAACCAAATGACTGATATCACAACACATTGCCATTATTTTTATTAGCAGATTGCTAGTTTGGATTCAGCAGCACAACTCTATCCACATTTTGTTGATCAGCGGTCACCTTTATTAAAGGTAGTGCAATTCAGTCCAGTTGCTAGATGACTTGTGATCACATTAACCAGGATGTTCTGGAATGCTGACTTACAGTAACTACCCTATCAACACACTGATGCAGCAGTGTGCATATATACACATAGTATAATACAGGATATTTTGTTATGTTACTGTATAATCTTTAAATGTTTGAATGTATGCTCTGCAGCTGTCTATGCTGTACTATGTGGATAAATAGAGGAATTTGGTCTCCCAAAGAGATGATGAACCAAACCATTAAAAGCATTTTCTTACCTATGATTAAGATTTTTACAAGTAGCTTATTGCAGATAGTTAAGCATGCAATCAATTTACCCTACCACTAAACTATATACAACTTTCATTTGCAGCAGGTATGGGCTCCATTTGACACTGCATAAAAGCAGGGCAGAGTGAGGAGCCCCCAAAACCTGCAACACAGGGGATCAATTTGTAGCATGGTGGCACATTAAGTTGGTTTCACATGATGACAAAATAAAAATGCATTAAAATGTGTGTTTTTAAAAGCCTTGATATTACCCCCCTTAACAAGCACAAGATACAAAAACCCTGCCACACTATAACATGTTCCCTGTATTGTTTCGTAGGTGGTGTACTGGATGGGTTATTAGTGTCTTGTCAGCTTTTCCTTTTCAGCCTGCAGCTGGAGGAGTATGGCCACCAAATAGCATTCAGAATGGCAGACAGTTATTACAGCTTGCGTGACTTGAAAAGAAATGACAAAGCAGGCCCCAAGCATTAATTATAGTACCATTTAGTCTAAATGATCTCAATGCCGGTTTAGGCTTGCATATCTATTCTGTGTTGTTATTCCCAGAACAGTTCATAGCAGGAGCTGTCACTGCTGTACTTACATCTGTAGATCCTTTCTTTTCTGAATTATTATTTATTATTATTATTTTTTTTAAATCACCTAAACTACAGCTGACCAACCATGACCTGCTGTTTGGGTTCACCACTGTGAACGAGCACAGCTACTAATCAAAGGCTATTGGCTGACTGGTACTTTAAACTCAAACAATTCTCTCATCAGTCAAAAAAGATCCCTTTTAAAACAAGCAATTGACTCATTTCTATAAAACACTGCAGTTAGCAATACTGGCAACACAGTTTCAAGAAGAACTGAGGATTAGCAGTCTTTATGTTGCAGCTGCAATGGGTTTTGCTCGTTCTCTCTCGTATATTGTGAGTTATTCTGCTTTCTGCTGAGGCTATACAAGAGAGTGATATTGAAGGGCTAACCCTAATTCTCTATTACCAGCACACACACTCCAGCACCACAGTAGGCAATGGTTCCAAGCTGTAAGATCCAGCACCTCTTCATTAGCAGACTGAAGCCTCTGGCCTATTGTTCTCTATTTACAGCCTGATCAATAGTGATTGACCCAATGAAAAATTAATTCTGGTTATCACTGGCAACCTAGTTCCAACACAGATCCTTGCACCTCCTCCACAGCAACAAAATTTGCAAGTAACATCCCCTGCTAAGGGGATAAAAATCACATTACAAGCCATGGCCAAATTTGTGACCATGGATGGAAATAAAACTCCTATTGCATAGTAGTTTCACCCATTCCAGGATTTAACACATGCTTGACTAGCCACAGTGTATTCACCCAATCAGATGCCAAAACCTGTTGGGTCAGACAACCTGACTACATCAAGAATGAGTAAGGAATGTCTATATTATTATTTTATTATTATTTATTTCTTAGCAGACGCCCTTATCCAGGGCGACTTACAATCGCAAGCAAATACAAATACATTCAAGTGTTACAATATAAGTCATACAATAAGAACAAGAAATACAATAATTCTCAAGTGTGACAAATCACAATTCAATAATACAAATTAGGGATGGGTCAGTGTACTCGAATACACGATTACATGAAAATAAAAAACTTAGAATAGCATACTACATATTCAAGTACACAAAAAACGTATATGAGCTACAAGTAGAAGCAAACGCGTCTTTTTTTTTAAATGCTGCCGCTTGACAAGTGTTCAAAGTCAGTGTTAAACCCTGTGCGTTCATGTGAATGAGATTCTCACATTAAACGGAAGGACCATAATTAATCATGTAATGCTTGTAATAGCAAAGTTCTACAGTAAATGTATTCTGTTTGAAATTGTTGCCTTGTTTTCAGCTAATGTTAACAAATCCCCTGCTTGAGTTCCCCTGTAATGACTGCGCACAGCCACTGTTGCTAGGCAGTCATGAAAAGCTTCCGGGAGCACTGTAACTAAACTAAATTTGTAACCAAATGGCAAGTGCTAAAAAGGAAGCATAACTTTACTAGCATTGAAATTAGAACACTAATTTAGCTTTATGATGAAAATAAAGACATACTAAATGCTAAACAGAACACCACAATGACTGAGAAAACAGCATGGAAGTAGTTTAACTCTGTGGACTTTAATACAATGTAAAACCTGTAATGTTGACTTCCTGTAAATGGATGGAGTAACGTCAGCATTTGCACTGACCATTAAAAGTACTACCAGATATTCACAAGTTATTGAATAAACCAAGTAACTTGAACAACGAAATCTCGTCTTGGACATTGTTTGTACACTTCGTGAACCCGGCCGGCTCCTCCGAAGAGTGAACTTAAACTTTAGTGGCTTACACTTTTTATGCTGTCTGCTGTAGTACACATATGCATTTGCCTTTTATTCTTTATTTCGGGTATTCAAATACACGAAAATGTTGGCCCCTGTGTATTCGAATAGGAAACTATTCCAAATTCCCATCCCTAATACCAATTTCATCAGAATCAGATGAGGAGATCTCAATTTTGATAGCAATTTTGAATAGTTTTATAGATCTGGCAGTTTTGAAACCTGTCGCATCGCCTCTGTGTCGCTTCTGGTGTGTATGGTCCTGTCGCTGCCAAAGTATCTTGTCGATGAAAAATTGCATTGCGTCTGGTGTGTGGCAGCCTTTACAGTGTTGGTCCATCCTGAACAGAAATGCAGCTGCATGTTGTAGCAGTTATTTGGATATACTCTACTGAGGAATAAGCTACAGCACCAACTGAGAAGTCATCTACAGTATTATTCCAAAATGTTTAATCAGAAACGTTTGTCTACTTGATGTAGTTTCTCATAGTTTTACCACTTACTTACTACCACTACTGTTCCTGTACAGTGTTGGACTACAGCAAAGTCACACTAATATCAAGTGATTTGCTTTCAGTATCAGGTGACAGAGCAGAGAGAGCCTGTAAGTCACAAAAGAAAAGTAAAGCGCATACAGTAAATGCAATACAGTGTAACGTCGCATATCCGACCGTCACATAACCACCCTGATCAATTAACCGCCTCGCTAAATAAATAAATAAATAATAAATAAATAAATATTTAAAAAGTAGGCTATGAGAGTAATGGCATTGGCAGCAAATGTCACCATGACCACACAGTTTCATTTAATGTGGCTGAGCTATTCCCCCATACAAACTAGTCTTAAATATCTCAGGTGTCAGTAGCACAATAAAAAAGTAGGTCACCATGACCTACATTCACAACACATTGAATAACTTGTCCTTGTAACAAAGTTCAAATCTGGGGTAGTTAGCCGTTCTGAAGATATTGCCTTACTGTAAAGCCCAACCAGAACTCAACTAGGTTGCAGTGATCTATTTTCTAAAACCTTCAAGATACTGTTTCAATCCTCACAGGGTACTCAAATCCCAATCCTTTAAAGGGTCATTCCATACCCACACTCGATTGACAGTCTTTTTAATCTTTTTTTTTTTTTAAATACATTAGCATTCTGAATGGAAAGAAACAGAACAAACAATTAATTCTTGGAGGTCAGCACCCTATAGCATTAATTCTGCACCTCTGGCAGGCAAAACACAGAAGTTAACATTGAATTTCTGCTGAGCTCCTATTGTACTGCGTGCTGCAAAGCTTGACCTTAAACTTTGGAGAGGACAGGAATGAGAGACACACAAGAGAGCGTAAGGCTCCTGGCGGTGAGAGTTCAGGAACACTGAAAATAGTAATCATTTTATTTCTTTCACACAACCTTATCACTGTACAGAGGAAACATCTGAGTCAGCTTCCCAGCTGCCATTGGCATGTAAGAAAAATTGGAGCAGGAACCAGCAATCTAGTGCTAGGACCACACGGATTCAAACAGAGGCAGAAGCCAGCTCTTTCAAAACCAGCACCATGTCACAGCATCAGCAGCACAGGAGAGAAGTGCAGCCTCTGCTCTGACTGTAAGATATGTCTGGGCGGATTTAGAGTATACATTAGTATATTAAAAAAAAAAAAAAAAAAAAGGAAATCGCAGAAAAATGTAGCTTCTCCCATCCAGCCTGGATTCTGAAAACTACTCAGGAATGAAACTCCTCCCAGCAACAGCCATGCACTACATTAAGACTAAAGGCAGAACCTTTTTTTTTTTTTTTTTTGCTTTAATAATTAATAGCAAAATGCAACTAGGTAGCCATGACAACAAGCGGGGCTGCTGGTGTGAATGCTGTATCCAAGGGAACAGTCTGGAAGCCGAGTGAGGTTAGTCAATTTCAGTTGAATAATCATTTTCAGGCTAATTGAAAGCCTTGCTGAATCAGACTCGTAGGGTAATTTTCATTTCATTAATTGAATGCAAACGTATTTAGGCAGCTTTTTATCATTCCTAATTAGGCATGATCCCTTGGAGGGCTAGTTGCTTGGTACAGTAAATTAACCTGCCTTTTAAGCTTCATCTTAGGTGCTTTAGTAGAGGTTTAAGGCACAGATTTGTGTCCTACCTATTGTCTTCCTTTTCCGTGCTTAACTCTGCAACTTCCATTGATGTATTGTACTTTAACTCCTTTGCATACCAGCAATTGCCGCCATACCTGGGCATTTCTAGATGTACCTGCACCGCTTGCCTTATTTGAGATGTTTACTACACATTAATGGCACAATTTTTGAATAAGTAGTTTAAATTTAATCAAAATATAGGCTAATTATTATTATTATTATTATTTTACCATAAACAAGTTTTAAGCTAAAGGGGGAAGAGCATTTGGCCTGGAATATCATGGGCTTGATCCCTGACCAAGATAGCAAGGATCTGATCATGCTACTGTAGCTGCAAGAGTGCAGTGCTTTCACATTCACATGTAGTCAACATACTGCACATGTCTGTTGAAGCAAAATTGGATGTATTTCAGACAATTTACAGTACACTGCAAATTATCTGTTAAAACAGTCTAGTGGTGTAAAATCTACTTGCCCACAAAACACACGCACACAAATAGAATATAACTAATGATTTAGTGCATGACACACGGCAAAACAAAAATAAAAATTAAACTAAAGATATTCAAACTACATCCGACTTCACGCATCAGGCCAATAGAGATACCTTTTATTATGAGGTGCAAGTATGCTTAACAACCCCCCCCCCCCCCCCAAAAAAAAAAATATATATATATTTTTTTTTTTCCCCCAGAAGATGTTGTTGAGTTGGCACATCTATCTGATGGTGAACTATTTCAAATTACGCACCCGACAAACAATTTGGTGTAAAATGAAAACCAGACACAGTATTTATAAAATGCTTTCTGATCCTGTGAGTTGTGGCTACCACTGATATTTTTCGTTTGTAGGTAGGAGATCACTAAATTACACTTACTGAGACATTTCTAAAGAAAAATTAATTTCAGTACATTTTAAAACATATGTTTTACATTCAAACTAGGTAATCGTTGGGTATATTTCATCATAGAGTGAAAAGTATAATACAGAATACTTTCGGTGGAGGTTTGCCCTGATACACAAGCCGAAAGTCACATTGTCAGTCAAACCTCAAACAGATTGAATGTTCACGGAGCTGAAGGTTAAAGGATTGGTTTCTAAACTACATTACACAGAAGAACGGCGATGACGCTTGTTTCATACGTTTTGGTTTCCTATATGGTCATAAAAAATATTGTTTTGTGGGCGTTGCGCTGTCGGTCTCTCTATTATTAAAAATAATAATAAAAGACAATCTATAGCTTTACAAACCTACTGCCGACATTAAGTAGCTTTAAAAATATAATAATAAATTGCTAAACCGTTACATACAAAATAGTTTCATGGTTTTTGTAATTTTTATTATGTTAAATATTCTTCCTAGAGCTGGTGGTCAAACTTTACTGGGCTCCTACTGTAGACAAAGGCAATATAATAGTATTGTTGCATTAATTTTAAATACGTTTGTTACTGTGTGTGACTGAGGATTTGTGAATTAAAAGGAGATTATATATATATATATATATATAGTGAGATAGTGTAGTCCCGTGTGAAGAGGACTACATCTCCCAGAAGGGCACAGCCTTAAATTGTTAATTGTTTTATTAGTAATTACACTATCTCAGTTTGTTCTGGGCTGCTGATGTGTGTAGAAGCCCAACTGTGCTTGTACAGCCGTAATTATAACAGAAATGGTAGTGTAAAGCCTTTTTGGTGTGATTTGCTTAAAAACAGTGTGTTTTGTGTTGTTTTTTCGTTTGAACAGGTAAACAGCTTAGCTGTCCTGTTACATAGCTTAGGTTCCTGTTTTGTGTTTTAGTTTAGTGCTCAAGAAAAGAGCTAGATGTTTGCTTTGAAATTTAGAGTTACGCATTTAAAAACATTAAAAAAAAAAATATATATATATATATATATATATATATAGCAGCGTGACTCAATTAAAATCTACAGGAGTTTTTTTATAGCAACAGAACATTGTGACAAAAGAAGAAAAAAAAGTACTTGTCTGATGGGCAAAGTATACCGGTAAAACTTATTGTTCCTAACACAAATCTTGTTATCCCGAGTGTCGGGTGACATGACTTACGCACCCCTGTGTATAGTACCATTATCCAGTAAAGGACTGCTTTAATCATTTTAAATGTTAACCAACTGTCCTTTGGTTAAGGAGATACATGAGGCCAAACAAAATAAATGGTGTGTTTCTGGCAACGGTGTGGGAAAAAATAGGCTAGGTACTGTAGATAGGGCCAAAACCTTTTCTAAAAACAGTATACAGAAACTAGAGTAGGCAAGTACTGTAACATCCAAAAAATGTGACTTTTTATTTAATTGTCATTTAAGTAAGCATATGAAAAACATTATGTTGAGCAGTACAATAAAGTAAATTACCTTTTTTGGTGTTAGACAGCAGTGCTTTACAGAACTGGCACCATTACCGCACACCCTGTCGTGGGTTATTGTTTTTCAGGTATTTCAATAGTGTGCTGTTATTGCAGAAAACTAATGGAAAACCCTGTTTAGCACGAGTTACTTTATGTAAAAGGTGAAATATTATGGAAAAAATGCAAGTTTGTTTTCATGAAGGAGACAATACTTATGTGCATCGATCATAGCAATGGAGGCCAATACATGGAACTCGAGAGATTTTTGGTGGATCTTGGCGCAAATCTGAATTAATCATCAACACATAAGCATAGCATAGTTTTAACAGGGTTGATTACATATTTAAAATATATAATTCCTTACAATACAACATACAAAGAAAAATGACATTAATTCCAAACAGTATATGGCGCTAATAACTGTACTCTGGCTTCCATACCTTAGTAAACCGAGCAACAAGCTTCCTCAAGGCGTTGGTTCGTAGTGTACAGTTGTAAGTTTGTGTTTGGTGGTTTCAATGGATCGCTTTGTGGTGCGAGTTTAAAAAGATGGGGGAGAGCCTTCTGTGCCTTCCAGTAGTTCTGATTTGGATGAAAATATCCCAGCTGTTTCAAAGAAGGTAAAGGCTGCGCCAAACCTAACATTAACGAAAGGTGGGAGCTGGAATTTGCCGTTGTTTTGGTTCCACATGCCTGTGGGCGACTACGTTTTCAGCACTGACTGACCTCCAATTGAAAAAGCGCTGAAAGCTTTGTTGTGCTTCAACATCTTTTGAGCCTGAGCTGGAAAAACAGTCAAAACCAAAGCATGCAAAAGTTCACACTTAACTTTAGGCAATTGCGCTTTTTTTATGCCACCTTGTTTAGTTTTTGCAGAAAACAAAAACAGGACACATTTGTTTACTTGACTAAGATGTTTCTTTAATTTTAATCCATTCAAATGTTCATTGTTACTTTTATGGGGTGATTTTTATTGGACAAAAATGTCACAAAATACACAGCAGCTTTCAGAACTTTCTTTTTCTTAAGAAAGGATGAAAAAAAGTATTTTTGTACGTTCCTAAACTTGAAAATGCTGATATGTTTGGATTCTGTTTTATTTAATTTTTTTCATTGCTACCTTAACGTATTGGTCACCACTAGTTTAAAGCCAGATAATCCCAATTGATCAAAAGGGTTTTACTTTATTGTACTCTTGTTCACTTTATTGCTGGTGGATCGCGGAGCCCACTGAGATCCACCAAAATAGATCTCAATACTTGTATTGGCCACCACTGCCTAAAGCAAAAGGAAATTTAAAGTTTCAATTATTTTTTACCATGAAATTGCCATGAAAAGGTAAGTCACCATGACCTTCATCCTTGTAGAAAAGTACCTCAAATGCCATAACCATCAAAACCAGACAAGCACTTTCCATGAAATAGCTTTCAATCAGGCACCAGTTATACCATACTGTCAAGCTCAATACAATTAACACACGAATGCCATAATAATAATAATAATAATAATAATAATAATAATAATAATAATAATAAACATTTAAACAAATACAAATGAATTGGGGGTTCAAATAAAAATAGAGTGGTTCTCATAGTATGCAGATCATCAGAAATATAGGGTGGGATATATCCGACAACATGTATTGTCCACGATCCAGCATTCTTCTAACTTGGGTCGATTTAAAATTGATTAGCAATGTCCAAATAATTGCCGTTAGTCATGGGCTAAAGATTTAACTCTTGGTAGCAATCACTTGACAGGTATAGTACAGCCAAGTCCAGACAAAGATAACCAGAGCTAATCAGATACAGTAAGCCTACAGTAGTTCTTCAACAAAAAGATAACGAAAATAACAGCAATTTCTTCAACAATTAATAGCTATTAATGAAACCTACGATTCACTGCTAGAAACTAAAAATGTGTCACTACTTTCAATTGGTGAATCTGTAAAAATGAGTACTAAACAAATCAAGAGAAATGTACTTCTGCAGACATGTTTGTGCAGTAGAGCAATGAAACTCGGCAAGAACAGTAACCAACAGGGAAGAGCGTGGCATGGTTCACATGAGGTGCTCGCGTACAAAATAACACTTACAAGTGCTGAATTTGATTACCCTTTCTTCCCATCTAGTGCTGCATGAAACGTTTAATCGTTTAATCTATCGATGGTTGCTTCGATTAATCGAATAAATACCAACACATCAATCAAATGTTAGCATGTTGAACCATTTTAACAGATGTTTATGTACCCAGTACAATATATGTCTCGAGATGATTTTTGCTTTGCTATTTCAGCAACAAGAAATACTTACAATTTCTTAAGTATCTAAAATAAATTATTAAATAAAGAATACTCAGCGTAGTATCCTTCTGAAAAAAAAAAAAACGAAGTTTATAACTTTACAAGGGCAGCAGTGTGGAGTAGTGGTTAGGGCTCTGGACTCTTGACCGGAGAGTCGTGGGTTCAATCCCAGGTGTGGGACACTGCTGCTGTACCATTGAGCAAGGTATTTTACCTAGATTGCTCCAGTAAAAACCCAACTGTATAAATGGGCAATTGTATGTAAAAATAATGTGATATCTTGTAACAATTGTAAGTAGCCCTGGATAAGGGCATCTGCTAATAATAATAATAATAATAATAATAATAATAATAATAATAATAATAATAATACAAACTACTTATTTTTAAGTTGACCACGTCATAAAACAAAAAAACAACTATATATGTTAATTATTGCTTTTTGATTTTTTTTTTTCTAACAATGGAATGACATGGGGAAAAAAAATTACTTTAAAACAAAACAAAAATGGTCTAACTTTTCAACAGTATTACACTGTGGGATGTACTTCAAACAAATAACCTGTTTTGTTTTCAAATCTTAATAGCACTTTTAAATAATTATTTGTAGAGGAAACTAAAGATATTAATTATATTTGGTCTCTTCAAGTCAGTCACGTGGTAATACACATAATTATTATTATTATTATTATTTTACCATAAACAAGTTTTAAGCTAAAGGGGGAAGAGCATTTGGCCTGGAATATCATGGGCTTGATCCCTGACCAAGATAGCAAGGATCTGATCATGCTACTGTAGCTGCAAGAGTGCAGTGCTTTCACATTCACATGTAGTCAACATACTGCACATGTCTGTTGAAGCAAAATTGGATGTATTTCAGACAATTTACAGTACACTGCAAATTATCTGTTAAAACAGTCTAGTGGTGTAAAATCTACTTGCCCACAAAACACACGCACACAAATAGAATATAACTAATGATTTAGTGCATGACACACGGCAAAACAAAAATAAAAATTAAACTAAAGATATTCAAACTACATCCGACTTCACGCATCAGGCCAATAGAGATACCTTTTATTATGAGGTGCAAGTATGCTTAACAACCCCCCCCCCCCCCCCAAAAAAAAAAAAATATATATTTTTTTTTTTTTCCCCCAGAAGATGTTGTTGAGTTGGCACATCTATCTGATGGTGAACTATTTCAAATTACGCACCCGACAAACAATTTGGTGTAAAATGAAAACCAGACACAGTATTTATAAAATGCTTTCTGATCCTGTGAGTTGTGGCTACCACTGATATTTTTCGTTTGTAGGTAGGAGATCACTAAATTACACTTACTGAGACATTTCTAAAGAAAAATTAATTTCAGTACATTTTAAAACATATGTTTTACATTCAAACTAGGTAATCGTTGGGTATATTTCATCATAGAGTGAAAAGTATAATACAGAATACTTTCGGTGGAGGTTTGCCCTGATACACAAGCCGAAAGTCACATTGTCAGTCAAACCTCAAACAGATTGAATGTTCACGGAGCTGAAGGTTAAAGGATTGGTTTCTAAACTACATTACACAGAAGAACGGCGATGACGCTTGTTTCATACGTTTTGGTTTCCTATATGGTCATAAAAAATATTGTTTTGTGGGCGTTGCGCTGTCGGTCTCTCTATTATTAAAAATAATAATAAAAGACAATCTATAGCTTTACAAACCTACTGCCGACATTAAGTAGCTTTAAAAATATAATAATAAATTGCTAAACCGTTACATACAAAATAGTTTCATGGTTTTTGTAATTTTTATTATGTTAAATATTCTTCCTAGAGCTGGTGGTCAAACTTTACTGGGCTCCTACTGTAGACAAAGGCAATATAATAGTATTGTTGCATTAATTTTAAATACGTTTGTTACTGTGTGTGACTGAGGATTTGTGAATTAAAAGGAGATTATATATATATATATATATATATATAGTGAGATAGTGTAGTCCCGTGTGAAGAGGACTACATCTCCCAGAAGGGCACAGCCTTAAATTGTTAATTGTTTTATTAGTAATTACACTATCTCAGTTTGTTCTGGGCTGCTGATGTGTGTAGAAGCCCAACTGTGCTTGTACAGCCGTAATTATAACAGAAATGGTAGTGTAAAGCCTTTTTGGTGTGATTTGCTTAAAAACAGTGTGTTTTGTGTTGTTTTTTCGTTTGAACAGGTAAACAGCTTAGCTGTCCTGTTACATAGCTTAGGTTCCTGTTTTGTGTTTTAGTTTAGTGCTCAAGAAAAGAGCTAGATGTTTGCTTTGAAATTTAGAGTTACGCATTTAAAAACATTAAAAAAATATATATATATATATATATATATATATATATAGCAGCGTGACTCAATTAAAATCTACAGGAGTTTTTTTATAGCAACAGAACATTGTGACAAAAGAAGAAAAAAAAGTACTTGTCTGATGGGCAAAGTATACCGGTAAAACTTATTGTTCCTAACACAAATCTTGTTATCCCGAGTGTCGGGTGACATGACTTACGCACCCCTGTGTATAGTACCATTATCCAGTAAAGGACTGCTTTAATCATTTTAAATGTTAACCAACTGTCCTTTGGTTAAGGAGATACATGAGGCCAAACAAAATAAATGGTGTGTTTCTGGCAACGGTGTGGGAAAAAATAGGCTAGGTACTGTAGATAGGGCCAAAACCTTTTCTAAAAACAGTATACAGAAACTAGAGTAGGCAAGTACTGTAACATCCAAAAAATGTGACTTTTTATTTAATTGTCATTTAAGTAAGCATATGAAAAACATTATGTTGAGCAGTACAATAAAGTAAATTACCTTTTTTGGTGTTAGACAGCAGTGCTTTACAGAACTGGCACCATTACCGCACACCCTGTCGTGGGTTATTGTTTTTCAGGTATTTCAATAGTGTGCTGTTATTGCAGAAAACTAATGGAAAACCCTGTTTAGCACGAGTTACTTTATGTAAAAGGTGAAATATTATGGAAAAAATGCAAGTTTGTTTTCATGAAGGAGACAATACTTATGTGCATCGATCATAGCAATGGAGGCCAATACATGGAACTCGAGAGATTTTTGGTGGATCTTGGCGCAAATCTGAATTAATCATCAACACATAAGCATAGCATAGTTTTAACAGGGTTGATTACATATTTAAAATATATAATTCCTTACAATACAACATACAAAGAAAAATGACATTAATTCCAAACAGTATATGGCGCTAATAACTGTACTCTGGCTTCCATACCTTAGTAAACCGAGCAACAAGCTTCCTCAAGGCGTTGGTTCGTAGTGTACAGTTGTAAGTTTGTGTTTGGTGGTTTCAATGGATCGCTTTGTGGTGCGAGTTTAAAAAGATGGGGGAGAGCCTTCTGTGCCTTCCAGTAGTTCTGATTTGGATGAAAATATCCCAGCTGTTTCAAAGAAGGTAAAGGCTGCGCCAAACCTAACATTAACGAAAGGTGGGAGCTGGAATTTGCCGTTGTTTTGGTTCCACATGCCTGTGGGCGACTACGTTTTCAGCACTGACTGACCTCCAATTGAAAAAGCGCTGAAAGCTTTGTTGTGCTTCAACATCTTTTGAGCCTGAGCTGGAAAAACAGTCAAAACCAAAGCATGCAAAAGTTCACACTTAACTTTAGGCAATTGCGCTTTTTTTATGCCACCTTGTTTAGTTTTTGCAGAAAACAAAAACAGGACACATTTGTTTACTTGACTAAGATGTTTCTTTAATTTTAATCCATTCAAATGTTCATTGTTACTTTTATGGGGTGATTTTTATTGGACAAAAATGTCACAAAATACACAGCAGCTTTCAGAACTTTCTTTTTCTTAAGAAAGGATGAAAAAAAGTATTTTTGTACGTTCCTAAACTTGAAAATGCTGATATGTTTGGATTCTGTTTTATTTAATTTTTTTCATTGCTACCTTAACGTATTGGTCACCACTAGTTTAAAGCCAGATAATCCCAATTGATCAAAAGGGTTTTACTTTATTGTACTCTTGTTCACTTTATTGCTGGTGGATCGCGGAGCCCACTGAGATCCACCAAAATAGATCTCAATACTTGTATTGGCCACCACTGCCTAAAGCAAAAGGAAATTTAAAGTTTCAATTATTTTTTACCATGAAATTGCCATGAAAAGGTAAGTCACCATGACCTTCATCCTTGTAGAAAAGTACCTCAAATGCCATAACCATCAAAACCAGACAAGCACTTTCCATGAAATAGCTTTCAATCAGGCACCAGTTATACCATACTGTCAAGCTCAATACAATTAACACACGAATGCCATAATAATAATAATAATAATAATAATAATAATAATAATAATAATAATAATAATAAACATTTAAACAAATACAAATGAATTGGGGGTTCAAATAAAAATAGAGTGGTTCTCATAGTATGCAGATCATCAGAAATATAGGGTGGGATATATCCGACAACATGTATTGTCCACGATCCAGCATTCTTCTAACTTGGGTCGATTTAAAATTGATTAGCAATGTCCAAATAATTGCCGTTAGTCATGGGCTAAAGATTTAACTCTTGGTAGCAATCACTTGACAGGTATAGTACAGCCAAGTCCAGACAAAGATAACCAGAGCTAATCAGATACAGTAAGCCTACAGTAGTTCTTCAACAAAAAGATAACGAAAATAACAGCAATTTCTTCAACAATTAATAGCTATTAATGAAACCTACGATTCACTGCTAGAAACTAAAAATGTGTCACTACTTTCAATTGGTGAATCTGTAAAAATGAGTACTAAACAAATCAAGAGAAATGTACTTCTGCAGACATGTTTGTGCAGTAGAGCAATGAAACTCGGCAAGAACAGTAACCAACAGGGAAGAGCGTGGCATGGTTCACATGAGGTGCTCGCGTACAAAATAACACTTACAAGTGCTGAATTTGATTACCCTTTCTTCCCATCTAGTGCTGCATGAAACGTTTAATCGTTTAATCTATCGATGGTTGCTTCGATTAATCGAATAAATACCAACACATCAATCAAATGTTAGCATGTTGAACCATTTTAACAGATGTTTATGTACCCAGTACAATATATGTCTCGAGATGATTTTTGCTTTGCTATTTCAGCAACAAGAAATACTTACAATTTCTTAAGTATCTAAAATAAATTATTAAATAAAGAATACTCAGCGTAGTATCCTTCTGAAAAAAAAAAAAACGAAGTTTATAACTTTACAAGGGCAGCAGTGTGGAGTAGTGGTTAGGGCTCTGGACTCTTGACCGGAGAGTCGTGGGTTCAATCCCAGGTGTGGGACACTGCTGCTGTACCATTGAGCAAGGTATTTTACCTAGATTGCTCCAGTAAAAACCCAACTGTATAAATGGGCAATTGTATGTAAAAATAATGTGATATCTTGTAACAATTGTAAGTAGCCCTGGATAAGGGCATCTGCTAATAATAATAATAATAATAATAATAATAATAATAATAATAATAATAATAATACAAACTACTTATTTTTAAGTTGACCACGTCATAAAACAAAAAAACAACTATATATGTTAATTATTGCTTTTTGATTTTTTTTTTTCTAACAATGGAATGACATGGGGAAAAAAAATTACTTTAAAACAAAACAAAAATGGTCTAACTTTTCAACAGTATTACACTGTGGGATGTACTTCAAACAAATAACCTGTTTTGTTTTCAAATCTTAATAGCACTTTTAAATAATTATTTGTAGAGGAAACTAAAGATATTAATTATATTTGGTCTCTTCAAGTCAGTCACGTGGTAATACACAGTTGCATTTTTGCTAGTCTACAGTATTTGAGTGCAAGAACACCATCATATCAACCCGTTCTGGGGTTAGACTCTTCACGTGTACTCCTTGTTTACTTATTTACACTGCAACTCAATTACTGTTTGTAATTGTATTGAAAGCCCCCCAAATTATTTGAATACATTTTAACTAGGGAAGTCAAGCGATTAAAAAAATTAACCGCGATTATCTCACGATTTAAAATTTTTTATCTTAGTTAATCTCGGTTTTAATCGCATATTAAATTGTTACAATTACTACATCCATTGAATTTAAATTAGTTTTATTACTGATGCTATTGTTTTTATTATCCTTAACTGTAAATAAAATTGTTTAAAATGTATTTATTTAACCAGGAAATTTACCCATTGAGACCACCACCAAAATGTACCAGGGGCAATAATTTAGAAATTACAAATACAACCAACACAATAAAATGTGCGGTACATACTATGCGCAATTGTTAGGCTTTACATACTACGCGCAAAAAAAAAAGGAGCAAAGTTAGCCTAACTAATTTATTATCATGATCATACTTAGCTTGATATGGGATTGCAGCGATCCTGCATTTCTGTCGAAACTGGTGGGTTTAATTTGTTCTTGTTATTGTCTGTAGCAAGAGCTGCTAGTGTATTTTGAGAGATGAAGGCGTGTTAAGCACGCAGCAGACTAGATGTGCTCGTGTTTGATACTGGAACTCACTTTGACAGTAGACAAGTAAGCGACTTTCTGTCCAGTGAGCCCGTCGAAAAAAAAATCCCATCCATTTTTAGTGCTTTGCTCCATTAAGCGGTTCAGTGACTAACTTTCTATTTTAACAATAACTGCACTCAGACACTCAATACAATGCTGCCGCAGCCGGGATTGAAGTACGGTGTGCAGAAAGGCTCAAGACACAGCAATGCGATTAACACACGTTAAAATAATTAATCTCTAAAAACATTTACGCGTTAATCGCAGACGTTAACTGCAATTAATTGACAGCCCTAATTTTAACTCATTTTGTCTCATATAGACACACCAATAGTGCTGGTTGTTTTGTTGTTTTGACACGTATTAATAACGTTTGTTAGTATACTTTTATAGGGAGGCAGAATTTGCCATTACTGCAGCAGACTGACTTTTTGTTTACAAACTGAAAGCAGGCGGCACACACTGCAAGCGATTTTCTTATGCATGTTTGAAGGAGAGGGAGTGTAGGGGGAAAAAATAACCTGATGGAGAAGGAAGAGGTTTTGATCCTAGTGTAATAAATAGGAAAAAAAGTGTGTATATGAAAAAAGCCATGGGGAGTGTAGCCCTAGTTATGACAGCCCATACCTCTGTTTATACTGTAACTTACGGGAAACCTTTGCCTTAAATAAATAAATGAACACTAAACCTACTGTCTCTGCATTCACTATCTTTATATTTTTTTCTTTTTCTAGCTCTTTCAGCTCTGGGAATATCTAGACACTTCTGTAATTGGCTTCTCCACATTTACTCTGCGTGTGTGTGTGTGTGTGTGTGTGTGTGCGTATATTGGGGGGGGGGAGGGACTCACATCACTTATTGCTTCTGTGTGCTCACTGTTTGTTAAACAATCACCCACATTGTGGTTGTGTGAACTAGGCTTAAGCACGCTCTATGCTCTACGCTCTATCTGCGATGGGGGTCGATGAATCACTAAGAATATTTATCGATGATGGCAAAATTCATGGCTAATCGATGAATTTAAATAATCGTTGCAGAACTATTCCCATCGTTACTTGCGTTCAAGGGTTGACATTACCAAAAGCCCATTACAAACGATGAATGATTGATGCTTAGGGTCTGATTTTATGAATTGATTTGGTTAAAATGTATTCACCAAAATCATGGCCCTTGGTAGTCTGTTTTAAAGCCTCCTAGCATTTCAAAATCTGCTATGCACAAGACCACAGCACTCCCGATAATGCAAAGTAGCTTTTCTTTGTGGGTGGAATTTACTCCTCCAGGCTTACCATATGGGACAGGCAGAGGCAACCATCCCAGGGGTTCGGACTCACAAACTGAGCAGAAAAAGGTACCTCGGCTGGCAAGGCACAATCTGCTCTACAATTAATTAAATGCTGATCTAAACTTGACAGCAGCACGGGGAACTTGCAGCCTGTAAAGAAAACACATTCTGCCCTCTTGATTAATAATGCAAGTTATTAATCAAGTTGTAAAGTGAGTCACTGCGATAGGGTGATCTTTCAACCCTGCTGAATAAATATATGGTATGTCCAGCAAAATGTTCTGCGTTGTTTTATAAATACTCACTTAACATTTTAAATATTAATTGGTTTTCAAATTATTTCACAAATCAATAAAAGTAGGCTGTGAATTAGGCTTAATCATTTGGCACCATAATAAAAGAATGGTAGTGTTGTGCCACATTGTGGTGAACATTGTGTCAGCCCCAGGTACAAAAAAGAAGAAATAAAAATGTGCTCACACAAAATATTTGACATCTCTCATTCTGTAGATTAACTCAAAACAAACCAAAAGCATTGTTATTTGGTGAGGTGCTCAATTCATCATTTTAGTATGGCTGAAGAAACTACATTTTCTGACATTAGATCTCTTATCAGACGTTATCAGCCGCTCTGGGGTAATCACTACTGCGCTGCTTTTGTGCTGCTCATACATCATGGTCACCAATCTTTATGCAAGTGTTTTTACACTAAACATACTTTAATTCAACATAAGAAACAGGCCAGTTGATTCTCAAACTCTTAAAATCAGGCCACTAAACTGTTAGAGAGGGGGTCCATAAATGATTTTAGAAAATGTGGTTTTCTGCATTTTTGGGGGAGGGTGAATTGTATGTGAAATAAAAAAATATATATGAAAAAGCAGCTTAGGACAGTCCCTGGAATGGAAATAGGTCATACTCGCTGAAAAATAAGAAAGAAAGCAGGGTCCCGTCTTGCCCTGAGGGAAGCAGCAGCAAGCCCACATATGACTTAAGTACATACAAGACTGGTTTATACAGTCAGGTGATATGACAAATAACCATGAAAACATGCAATTTTAACAGACTTGTTAATTCTAACATTGTGCTAATTATGCAGAGCAGTAATGCTTGTGTCTATCAATAAATGAAAAAAAAACTTAGACAACAATAACTTTTCATCTCTCCAGCCTTCCAATGTTTCATGGTGTCATGGCATGAGGTTTCTATTTTAACGGCTAGTATTCCATCTGCTTGTGCAGTTTACAGTGCAGTAAGCTCTAATATGACTGGAGCATGTACCTGGGAATTCCTTGTATTGTGACTCAAGAATCACACTCAAGACCACTCAGATTTGATAGGATGTCATTAAGAATCATAGATGGAGTACAGCCTCTAGAGTAGATGTGACCAGTCAAGTAGGTCTCACATTGCAATCATTTGCAGTTTGTGCATATTACAATTCCATCTAACTTCACTTTGCCCATGCATAAACTAAAAGGGGACTAAAGGAGGGGGGTTGGACTTATATGATAAAATGCAAATATGGTTTGGAAAAGTAAAATACTGCTACCCTTTCATATTACCATCACCCGTTTAACACACTATGCCCTGATCAACTATTCCTGTCAGCAAGGCTTGGCTTACTCGGAAGGGGTCATTGCAACAGAAAACTGACAGATCAATACTGCATTTAGCATCAGCAACAAAAAAACAGACATCCATACAGTTGATAAACAGTGGTTTCTAAAATAGAGAACTGAAGAGCAGAAGAAAAAAAGACCCCATCTCAACAACATATTTATTGTTTTGTATTTCACTAAAACAGTACAGGTATTTAATTACAATCAGATACGTTTGTTTAAAATAATAAATCGCTGGCTGAGGGAAAGAACACTGTAATGAAAAATAGTTTTCATATAACACGCTCATTGACGTTTAATATTAAAACAGGCACCAGATGTTTCTTCCTATCTTTATAAACAATCACAATACTGATAACTCTTAAGCTGTCCGGTCATTCCTTTCGTTTCAGTAAAACTACATACTCATCATACCAAGCTTAAACAGAACGTAGAGTCATTCTTATTGCACACATCTTGACAAAGCCGGTTTTCTTCAACTCCTACGACTCTCGTACAAACTTAAAATCTTATATCAACCATGCTTGCACAAAACTTTGTTATTGGTTTCAGAGCATGTTTTTTTGTTTTTTTCCTACAGTGTCACTCAGTATCCTTAGTAGTTAAATTACATATGTATTCTACAAAATAATTGTTTATAAGAGCTATTAATTTCAATAGATTCGAACTAGGTCTGATTAACCCAGAATTCCATATGTAACGGGCCTTCAATCTCAGCTGCATTTCTTTTTGGTGAAATTCCAGTAATTTCTATTCAGGGCACCCATCCGCCACATTCAAGTACATGGTCATATTACCAACTGAACCAAGTTAAAGCAAGGCCTGCTACCGGCGACTCCCATACAAATGACTCTGTCAATGAGCATTTCCCTTTTGTTTGCTTCTTTTCAGATATAAACTCCACAGCCT
Organism: Acipenser ruthenus; assembly: GCF_902713425.1. Taxonomy (NCBI): domain Eukaryota; kingdom Metazoa; phylum Chordata; class Actinopteri; order Acipenseriformes; family Acipenseridae; genus Acipenser; species Acipenser ruthenus. The sequence continues at coordinate 92,901,182 of NC_081190.1, read as the reverse complement.
GCTGCTAGCTGTCTCTCCCTGTTCCCTTCCTTTTTTTTCATGTTAATTGCTAACAATTCTTACCTGAAATTAAAATTCAGCTCAGCTTCTCTCCCCCAGCTCTCCAAATAGCAACACCAACTTCCTGTGCCAGCGGCGGGGGCGGCGGTCTCTCCTCTCTGAGGCCTTAGCAGACAGGACAACTTTTTTTTTTTTTTTTAGCTTTTGTTAGTTCAAGTTTACTACCATTTACACACATTTAGTTAACTTATGTAGGACAATTATGTTTGACATGTTGTAAGTGGTAAATATTACTATTTAAAAACGGGCTGATGTTGTCTGTGAAAGACCCTTGGCGCGCATGCCCAGTTGTTGTTTTGAGGTAACTTAGTGGAGGCGCGCCGCCCCGCAGGAGAAGGGTTGTTATGTACAGTAGATGTGTGTCAAGTTTGATTTGTAGTCGGTTTGCCAAGATTTTGCAGACAGTCGCAGATAAACATGCGTCCTGGTGACGATCTGTTTATTATTATTATTATTATTATTATTATTATTATTATTATTATTATTATTATTATTTATTGAAAGATTGATTAATAATACAAAACACACCAGGAAATGGCAACATTAACAAATTACAGTTATCACAAATAATTACAATACAATGAGCACGAAAACAAAAATACATACAACACACAAATACTGTACTAGGGGTCTTTAGAAAAAAAATAACATCATAATAAATAACTGTTTGTTTAAGTTTTATATGTTTTTCTAAGACCGGGGATTCCATATAATGTGAACATTCTTGCATAAAACATGCAACGTTTGGGGTATTTTTTTAAGAGAATTTTTATTTATGAATATAATACTTTGCCATTAAAATTAAAAGATGTGAAATACATTAAAACTCCCTGTGAGTAGTATTACATATGAGCTCAAAGTCTTTCAGTTTAACTTTGATGTCTGTTTTAGTTCTAATAAAGTTACACAGCTCTTTCCAAAATGTACTAATTTGAGTACAATTACAACATAGCTGCGTGAGGGTTCCTGACTCCTGATTACAAAGTCTGAATTAACATTAGAAAATGACGTTTCTTAATTCGTGTTGTACTGTGTCCTCTTTTCTCTTTTATCAGACCAGAATGATCTTATTATGAGAAGACACAATAAAACTTCAAGGTGTTTCAATGAATCTAACAACTTCGTTGTCAATCTTTTTTTTTGTTTTTAATATAAGTACAGTACAAAGAAAGTTGTATGTACAGTCTACAGCAGTTGGACTAAAAATGTGAACCTGCTATAAACGATCCATTGAATTGTGTGGTGGTTTTGTGATTTTGACAACAATTGCGAGCACTAAACTGTTATCAATTAAAAAATGTTCATCTTTAATTAAATAAATCAGACCTCCAGAAGTGAAAAACTACTGAACTGAAACACTCAAGTACGATATTATTGTGTGCAGAAATATGTATGTGTGTGTGTGTCTGTGTGTGTGTGTTTGGAGGGTAAATACTTATGAATGTCCAAAACCAGCAGAGAAGGTGATCAGTGAAAGTGAACGGAAAACTATTTTGACTTAAAATAAAAACAAGTGTCAGTTTGGACCACATGCAGCAGGTGGCGCTAGAATGTTGTAAGTAAACTTTAGTTGAGGCAATTGCGGTTAAAGATTCATGCGCACTCACCTCTCATTTTACAAACCCTGATGTTTACTTGTGTTGAGAAAATAAGGTTATTTTGAAAGCACACTAATACCTTCAGCGTGTGTTCCATAGTCACTAAGGGCAACCCTCTGCTCCTGTGGGACAGTTGTGATAGTCAGAGGTCTATAGCCAGAGGTCACTGGTCTGTAGCTATACTAGCTGTTTGCAGCTGCATTCAAGGCATTGCAAAACATCCATCAGCAGCTGCCTCATTACTGGCTGTGATCAGCATGATTGTTGATTCTGATTTCACCAGGAGAAGAGAAAGAATCAGGATTCACAATCTGCTTAATCAGTTGTGTGTTGATTTACCATGTGTACAAAGGATCTTAATTATTGATTGAGTATTTTGTTATTTTAGAACCAACGTTGTTTCTAATGTTACTTGATTAGCAGAGGCAAAGAGCTCTCTAATCAAAAGCTAGTTTTAGCTATACAGTACACTACTCAGCCAATGTATTTATTTATTTATTTATTTATTTATTAATATATATATTTATATAGTGCCTTTAACCAAGGTGCTTAACAATTTTTAAACTAAATGGTACAATCAGGAAAAAATGGCTGAAGGAAGAAGGTATGTTTATTGGGCAAGGGTGAGGAAGTAGAGTGTGTTGCTACAGTGAGAACAGAGGCTAGGGCAGGGCTGGGCAAACAGGCAGGGTCCTGACCAGGGGTTAGGGGCTAGGGCACGCAGTGGGATGAGCTAGGGTGAAAAGATGTGTTTTAAGGGAGGAGCGAAAACTGTGTAGTGTAGGAGACTGTTTTATAATGAGTGGGAGTTTATTCCAATGAAGGGGAGCCAGGAGGGAAAAGGAACGGAAACGGGATTGGGCACAGGGCGAGGGTGGGACCGAGAGGGACAACAGAGACTGAGAGGGACAACAGAGTTTGAGAGCGTAAGGGACGGGAGGGAACATAGTAAGTGATAAGTGCAGCCAGATAGGGTGGCGCGAGACCATGGAGGGATTTGTAAACTAGAGTAAGGAATTTAAATAAACAGCGATAGTAAACAGGGAGCCAGTGTAGCTGGAGGAGAAGAGGGGAGGTATGAGAGGAGCGGGGGAGGTTGAATATGATACGGGCAGAGGCGTTTTGAATTTGCTGTAATGGTGTGAAGGCGTAAGAGGGAAGGCCAAGGAGGAGGGAATTGCAGTAATCAAGGCAGGTGAAGATGAGAGCATGAACCAGGAGTTTAGTGGCAGAGAAAGAGATGGAGGGGCATATTTTGCGGATGTTAAATAAGTGGAATCAGCAGGTTCGTGTAGTGGCCGAGATATGATCAGCAAGGGAAAGGGACGCGTCAAAGATGACGCCAAGGTTGCGAGCAGAGTTAAGTGGAATGAGGGACAGGGGAGGAAATTAAATGGTGGGGGTGGGGGAGATAGGTATGAGTGCAGCCAGCTAAGGGGTGTTCCAGAAATGCCGAAGTTGGAAAGGAGGATGGAATGATCGACTGTGTCAAAGGCAGAGGAATGATCAAGGAGAATAAGAATTGAAGAGAGGCCAGCGTGGGTGGAGTTGGCCAGATGATTCTGGACAGTGGGAAGGCAGTCTCCGTAGAATGGGAAGGACGGAAACCAGATTGGAATCGGGGGTAGAGGGAGTTGGCGGATATGTATTGTGATAGGCGTACATGAACTAGACGCTCAAGGAGTTTTGAAAAATATGGAAGGAGAGAGATTGGGCGGTAGTTGGCAGGGAGGGCAGGGTCAAGAGTGGGTTTTTTTAACAGAGGAATGATGGTAGCTGATTTAAAAGAGGCAGGGCAGATACCAGTGGACAGGGAGGAGTTAAAGAGGGAAACTGGATATTATTATTATTATTTATTAATGCATCTGTAAGTTTTTTGTTTTTTTTTACTACTTACAGTACTATTATTACACAATATATAAGTACGGTATTATGTGATTCATGTGGGTTAAAATGAATGAATAAGTTATTGTGGTGGAGCTGCTTTGTGTTTTTCAAAGTATTTTTAAAATGTTGAATGTTGCACAAGTCAAAGTTTCCTTATGATTTCATAGTTCAATAAAAAACCCCTCTGTGCTCATATGTAAGCTTTCCATGTGGCATGTGTTGCCAAAATTACCTTATTCAAAATTACCTTATTCATGAACTAGTGTGCAGATTTCCTATTATTATTATTATTATTATTATTATTATTATTATTATTATTATTATTATTATTATTAGCTTATTTGGCAGACACCTTTATCCAAGGCAACTTACAGGTGTTACAGAGCAATACAAGGTTACACTGCAAAAACAGTATTTAAAAACAGTATAGTTTACAGTAAGTGCAACTACTACTAGAATACAATATGAGAAAAGAAGTAACAAGTTAGGATTAAGACAATTTGTATCTACAAAGACATAATGGTAGTTCAAGAACTAGTAAAATGGTGCTTAGGTCAGGCAAGTCCAGTGGATAGTAGGAGGGGTGGATCTAGAAATGACAGGTTGCTTTAGGCTATGCTGTCGTCTTCATGCACATTATTATTATTATTATTATTATTTATTTCTTAGCAGACACCCTTATGCAGGGCGACTTACAGTTGTTACAAGATATCACATTATACATTATTTCACATTATACAGATATCACATTATTTTTACATACAATTACCCATTTATACAGTTGGGTTTTTACTGGAGCAATCTAGGTAAAGTACCTTGCTCAAGGGTACAACAGCAGTGTCCCCCACTGGGGATTGAACCCACAACCCTCCGGTCAAGAGTCCAGAGCCCTAACCACTACTCCACACTGCTGCCCCATGCTACAGTATTGAATGTTGCAGGCCTGTTTCACATACAGTCTCTGTATTTGGTCCTAGAGGTAGACTCAGGAGTGTTGTCTAGTTCTGAGAGTTGACTTGGGTGGAAGTTCAACCAGTTATTTAATGATTTATAGAGGCTGGTATTATGACTATTTTGCAAGCAAGTGCAAAGTCTAGGCATATCATAGTCTGTCAATAGCTGTATAAAACTAGCAATGCAAAACTGCTTAGTTGCAGGAAGGAATGTAATTAGTGTTCTAGAAATTTGCTTTGCTCTTTCACTATCTTATTTCATCCATCCAATATCATTAACTGCTTACTCCTTTACAGGGTCGTGGTGTGCCGGAGCCTAACCCAGCAAACACAGGGCACAAGGCGAGACTACACCCTGGACGGGACGCCAGTCCATCGCAGGGCACCACACACACTTACACAGAGGGCAATTTAGAGTGACCAATCAACCTGGACAGCATGTCTTTGGACTGTGGGAGGAAACCGGAGTACCCAGAGAAAACCCAAGTGAACACAGGGAGAACATGCAAACTCCACACAGACAGTACCCTAGGCCGGATTCGAACCCAGGACCCTGGCGCTGTGAAGCAGCAGCGCTAACCACTACGCCACCGTGCCACCCTATCTTATTTCACTTGTTTCTAAAAAGGACCCTGTAGCCTGCACTACAGTGTATTCTATATTCTTGACAATACTTATGTAATTTCCAATGCTTATACCTTACATTTACCTCTCTTTACTATAGTACTTATCTGTGCTTTATTATTATGCCAGTGCTTTTATTATGGCCTTACTACACTTTGTTATTTTTTACTGTGGTATACTGCAGCATATTTGTGTGGGTAAAGTTCTGTACAAAAACAGGACGACATCAACATCTTTAATTAGTTTACACATTCACACACGCACTCTCATACACACAAACAGAAATATTCCTCATACGAAACACATACCTCTCCACACAGGACCCCCTTTGGACTTAACCACCCCGCTAATGTAAACTTTTCATGTTTATGAAAAATAAAACACAGCCCCAGCTCTAACCAGTGTTGAATGGTTTTCTGTGGTTTACTCTTACTATTCTTGTTTTGTAAGCTTTTACGGGGACAAAAGAGGCCTCTGGTGTATGTTTTAATAACGTGTTTGTTTTACAGCATTTGTGTTAATTGTGAATGTGTTTATGTGCCACATAAAAAGTGGCAAAAATTACAGTCTATACACTATATAGGAATATGGTAATATATATTTTATATACTGTATACAGTGCCTTGCGAAAGTATTCGGCCCCCTTGAACTTTGCGACCTTTTGCCACATTTCAGGCTTCAAACATAAAGATATGAAACTGTAATTTTTTGTGAAGAATCAACAACAAGTGGGACACAATCATGAAGTGGAATGAAATTTATTGGATATTTCAAACTTTTTTAACAAATAAAAAACTGAAAAATTGGGCATGCAAAATTATTCAGCCCCTTTACTTTCAGTGCAGCAAACTCTCTCCAGAAGTTCAGTGAGGATCTCTGAATGATCCAATGTTGACCTAAATGACTAATGATGATAAATAGAATCAAGTGTAATCAAGTCTCCGTATAAATGCACCTGCACTGTGATAGTCTCAGAGGTCCGTTTAAAGCGCAGAGAGCATCATGAAGAACAAGGAACACACCAGGCAGGTCCGAGATACTGTTGTGGAGAAGTTTAAAGCTGTAGTTTACTGTGGGTCCTTTATGACTCTATTTTGCAAGCAAGTGTAAAGGCTAGCCATATCATAAGGAGGCAGTGCGGTCCAGAGATTAAAGTCAGGCGCTTGTAACCAGGTCACTGGTTCAAATCCCACTTTTGCCACTGACTCACTTTGTGACCCTGAGCAAGTCACTTAACCTCCTTGTGCTCCACTCTACTGTGGATGAGATGTTAAATCAATGTCCTATTGTAAGTGACTCTGCATACAATGCACAATTCACAGCCTACTTCTGAAAAAGCGCTTTATAAAGATGTTATTATTATCAATACAATGCATTACTTTGATACAACTGATCACATTACAAATCTTGACCTTTGTTGTTTCAATGTTAGCAGCCATTTATACAGTAAGTAAAAGTATAGAAAGTGTATTCAATAGTTTGTTTGATAATTGCAAGACCCAAGGCTGTATTATTTGAATTGTGTCTGCGTAATAATTTATAAATGAAATCTGTCATACATTGGAGTGGGTTTGAGAGATGCTTCTATCAAATCAATTTGATCTTGGATATGGCTTCCAAAGAAAGGAAACAGTCTTGAATTTCTCAGTAACTGGGTTTTTTTTGTCAATTGTGTACAGTTAAAACAAAGATTTGTTTTGTTTATACACAGTATTGAGTGCCAAATCAATCTGCCTCCAGCTCCTACTCCTTCCAAAATCTCTAAACCTGACAGCACAGTTGCAATGCAGCTCAAGCAATATCAGCCTCTATTTACATCTGAATCATAGCGATCACAAGGAGCAGTCGGCGTGTAGCTAGAGCAACTAAACTGCAGTTCACTTTCCAAAGTAACCCACCTTCCACCCACTGCAGCATTGCTGTAATCAGCGACAGCCTCCCCGATTGGAAACAGTTGCCTCATGGTTTACACAACTTCCCTCCAGCTGGTTCTCACGATTTTCTTTTCCTTGGGTGTTTTTCAATGTCCTCTCTTGCTCTTTCTTTTTTTTTTAAATAAGAATATTCAGCCCATCAATGCTTGTCTGGTTTCTAGAATCTGATTGTTCCGACAACTTTGTTTTGTCAACTCTTAAAAAGGATCCTAATGACTCAGCAGCCAGAACATTCTTTGGTAACCCATTCCATACACCAACCAATTAGAAGTCTGCCTCCACTTTCCAACTGTACTCTTTAGTCCTGGTCTCTGTTCTGCAATTGAAATAGCAAGACAATGTGCCAGATTGATCAAGGTCTTGACACAAAAGTAACAGTAAATGCTACAATCTGTATACTATTTTGCTTGTTACTAGTTTGTAACATTTACAGTATATTTCACTAAATAAATACCTTGATAGACCAGTCCCGGGTTTGGATACTGGAAGTAATATCCCTGTGCACCACAAGAATATGAAGGAGAAAATTATTTTTCAGGAATTGTCACACATACAGTAACAGCAGTAATGCCCTGTACCCTTACCTTCTGGGTAGGAAATATCAGAATTACTGTACAGACCTGTCTGGAAAACCAGGCAACATATCTGGTACTGTAACTGCTTTCCCATTTTCAGGTATTACTGTATTAAAAGGTTCTAGCAAATAAAATAATTCTATAAATCTGCAGTTTCAGACATTAGGGGACATAGCTGGTAGGTAAGAGGGTATTGACCTAGGAAATGCAGAGCTACCTGAAAGTAAAGCAAGAAAACATTAACACATTTTTTTAGCACATACTTTTCTTATAAATGTGTTTCTTTCAAAACTGAACTAAAAAATTGGCTTAATATTCTATGAAAAAACAAATTGCCAATACCACTATGAATAGAACTGTACATTCTTTATTAATCAACCCACAGGAAACATAAGCCTATAGTTGTTTTAAACCATTATACAATTATCTACAATGTTTAGACATTATTTTTGCAAGGCTCCCAAATAAGATTATTTTTCTTAACCTTTTCTAAATGATATTTTAAAGAGAAAAAAAACAAAAACATTGAAATCAGACACATAATTGGTGACATGACAGAAACATTACATTCTTTTATGATGATTTGAGTTTGCATATTGATTTTGTTTTTCTACTGCCCTAATTGGTTACATGTCCAGGAAATTCACTATTTACTACTGTAATCGGCTGCAGTAACATTTCTAAAATAGCAAGAGATCACCAATTCTACAATGTAACATGTGGGTTTGGCATATTAATATTAATCACATAAACTAGGCTATACAATTACATTTGAGATCACCTGCTGGGGCTGAAACACCAAGACATTATTATTTTAAAGTCCTTATCCAAATATTATTTTCAATGATAACACACCAAGCTACTGCTTAAAAACTCCAGTGGCCAGTTACATAAAACACCCTAAGTTATATAAACCCTTGGGTTTAAGGGTGGTGCAGAAAGCTGCTTAAGGACATTTTTCCCTTAATTAGGGTATTGACTTTTTTTTTGTGATCAATTTTTAATTAGGGTATTGACTTTGATGCATGAAGTGTTATAATTTAAATTCATATTTTGTGTTGTATGGGTCTCTCAATTAGTGTGTGTACATGAGTTCAAGTTTTCTGAAAACTGCACTTTCCTGCGTTTACAAAACAATGAACAGTTAATCCAGGAACAGTAATTCAATGGGCTAGACTCTCAAAGCTATTTACTCCACATCATCATCAGTTTTACCTGAAAGGGAAAAACAAAACACAATTACAATCCTACAATGAATAAGAAACAACTTAAGACTACTTACAAGTTTTGTGAACATTTTGTGTACATGGCTTTTAAAATCCAAATTATTCAAAACTAGGTAACCACACTCACTGGGATTATACACTCAGGTCAAACCCCATTTGCTGGGACACTTGAAATATGCCTTTAAAATGACAGCAATTAAGAAGCAATAATAGTAATAATAGTAGTAATAAGTATAAGTAATAATAGTATTAAGATACACAACAAACCACTTTGTAATACTTTTGGGTCTCTAAAATTAAACTTTTGGTTTTGTTTGTTACTATTTATTTTCCTTTCATAAAAATAACGCAAATTGCATTTTAGAGTAAAGACTTCCAACAAATCTGGCCCAAGTATATTTGCCACTACTACAGTGTACCTTTTCTTCAGTTTGGAGCAGCAATGTCATATCTATACACAAATATTGTGAAGTTCATGATCTTCCCTGGAATGGATTCCCAAACGTATTCGTTGGTCTTTTTATAACCAACTCTCTCATAAAGCTTCTGCGCTTCATGCTGGACAACCGATGTTCTCAAAACCACAGCTTGGTAGCCATTCAAACGGGCGAAGTCTGAGACGGTCCTGCACAGCGCTTTGGCAATGCCCAGGCCTCTGTAGTTCTCTCTCACAGACAGGCGCTTCAGCTCCAAGGTGCCTGGCTCTTCCTTAGAAGGCATGGCAGCAACTGTACCGACCACGTTATCATTACTCTCCGCCACCCAGAAGCAAGAGCCTTTACTCTCCAGGTATGTTTTGTTGATGTCCAGTAGATCAGCATTCAAGCTCTGCTCAATGTACTTGCCAGATAAGTAGATGATTCCCTGACGCCCTGCTGCTAGCAGTAAGGTGAGTGCCAGGATGGGGAAGAGGAAGGATTTGGAGCTCAGGAGCAGAGCGCAGAGTAAGCACACGAGGAACAGCTGGGACCAAGGCTGCTTGAGGGCATGCATAAAGATGCCTGGGAATTGTTCGCTCATGCCACTAGCAAAAATATCCCTGGCTACTTCGTAATCATCGTCTTCATATTTTCTGATTCGATAGTCGGCCATGGCGAATACCTTCAAAGACTTTACACTGTAAAACAAACAAAATAGACAAGTTATGAACAGTTCAGTACCAAGACTTTACATTAAACAGGTGCATCCAAAAAACAAATCTTCAGTTTAACAGATGATTTTTTTATATAGTTACCAGCAAATCAGTCTGCTATTGAAACTGAACTGGGAAAAACAGCTTTTATATATCACAAAATTCATGTTAAGGATTATTTCAGCATATAAAAAAAATGTCAATATAAAAAGTATGTGCTACAAGTTTCCATTTTTTAGCCCAACCTAACAGGTACAGCGATACACAGAGAATACTACTGTATTTTTACTATTACTATAGTATTGTTAAAGGAAGTCACACAGTAGTAAAACAGTTCAACAATACTAATTAATTAAACTTTTTTGATTCCACAGCGGTTCTCTTTACAGTACTAGAAAGGGATTTTTTTTAAAGGAGTTCACAAATTCTTAAATTCAGGAAAATATTTATTTAACTACAAAAACATATGTATATATTAATTTACAAATGTTGTTTATTATAATGAAAAAATGTCTCAAGAATAAAGTTAAACCCTTTACCTCACTAAATTAGCTTACAAAACAAAGACAGGGCTAGAAACTAACAAAATTGTGGTACTAGTCCAAAGGACTAGTACCTTTTGAAACTTGCTAGTCTTGATCTAAACTTACTAGTCCTTATGTGAAGTGCCTAATTTGGAATCAACAACAGTTGGGGTCCTAGAAAATAAGCTTAAATGTTATTTTCCTAAAAATTAAACTGTTATAAATGTATTTATTATTATTATTATTATTATTATTATTATTATTATTATTATTTTTTAAAACAAAGGCACCTTAGTAAACAGACTGACCAATCACCTGTTTGCACCTCGTTACTGAGCGACTACTGTACTATGTGCTATGTGCTGAGAAACTGACAGTGACAGCACCAGTCGGGATTCTCATAGGCATGTCACCTTGACGACCATGAAGCTCCGCCTGAAACTGACACCAAAGACACAAATAAAATGTTTATTTTATTGTTTATTACTTGTGTTGCTATTTACAAAAATAATGGCTAGTTTGTGGAGTTGGCGGTTACAGCCTGTGAGTGAATACATAACTAAAGCCTTGTTCACACTTGTATCAGTACAATACTAGTAGTTTGTGTCGACTTCACCAGCGCAATCAAAATTTTTCCATGGCGATCTTCACTATTCCAACACACCTTATTCACGCCAGAGGCTTGGAATGCAGCTGTTAGCTTCTGGTCGCTGATGTCTCCAACTGCAGTGGAGAAGTTATGGCGTTGCACTGGTGCGTTCCGTTTTGTGGTTCTGATTTAAGAAATAACCCAGTGCACATTGACCTTTTTAGATGTTAAAACTCCAAATTCTGTACATGTATTATTTAATTATATTATATATATATATATATATATATATATATATATATATATATATATATATACTTCTGAAGAGAAATCACAACTTTCATTTTTGTGTTAATGTACATATTCTTCATTATAGTCACAAATGTGATTACATTTCAGTTATACTGTCTGGGAGCCAACTGAGCAATTCCAATCAGTCCTAATCAATAGATAAGTAAAATGCAGAAGCTTGAGATTATGCATGGATACTAAAGGGAATGTGTCTTGTGGGATGCAATGCCCAGTTTGTATTAAAAAAACGTATATGACACACCGAGTGTAATAAGAGTCTTTATTAAGCACGACTGAACAAAATTACAAAAACGTTTAGTAACACGAGTTAACAAAAAATATGCTTGAGTTTTACACAATACTTGGTCAGAAAAGAGATCCTTAACGTTACATTAACGCCAAATAAACTGTACAGGAATAACAGAAAGAGGGACGTTTTGATTCTTGTTTTTAAAATGTCTTTACTTACCTTCTTATTATTATACTTACACTTGTTCTACACACAAAACATTGAATGTGCTAATGGAACAGCGGATTAGTATACAACTGAACAGAATCTTAATAATGGGATTAATAACGGAACAGAACTAAACTTGGAGAAACAAACCAAGCCTAGGTTTTCGGATATGGTGTTACCTGAACTCTGTAAAGTGACTCATTCTTTTTCATTGACCGGAACGCCTTAGCCCTAACGCTACATCCATTCTCCTGCCTCTTAACTGTATTTAGAAAACAATTAACACATGCTTATACCAAACCAATAAACGTGAAACAATACAGAGGCTTAATATCAACATCAATATTAATTAAAGTAAACGTTCTCTAATTAAAACTGCGAGATCTAAACATATTTTACGAATCTAGTATAGGCTAGTAGCTTATTCACTTTCCGATCACAAATAGTATTTACGCTTGCTAATTTACCTTCTACTTCATGAATATATTATTATCTGCCCAATTTTCAATTTCTTCTACTTTTATTTGTGGACACATATTAAAGATTTTGTCCACACAGTGATATTATCAGTAGCTGCGGCACCCATGACAGTTGCTCGCACACCAAGCCTCGTTTTCAACCAAACACGGCCGCTGCATGAATAAGGTCTATTATTATATGTAAAAGTCAGCCTCTCGTGAAAACTAAAATCTATTAACCTTTAATATATATATATATATATATATATATATATATTAGCCACTGCTACTTTCAAATAGTAACTTTAACAAATGTGTTTTACTTACGCTTGCCAACTGTCTGTTTTTTTGGGTGGAATTTGTAACTTGTACGGTCAGAACCAACCACTGACTGGACAGCATTAGTCCACTTCAGCACGAACCCCCCCCCCAGTTGTGACCGGTTTTGGAAAAATGGAAAGCTGGCATTATATATATATATATATTTTAGCTCAAAGAGCCAGCTGCCCAACGTTTCGATATGTTGTACATATCTTTCTCAAGGGAGCCTGTGTTTGAATCCAAACATTGGAGGTATTTAAAGTTTTTTGACGGCATGACAACTACTTGTTATTGTTTACATTCAAATCCATGATTTATTCTTACATGATGTAATGGTGTTCTATATATTGTGACATCATTTTTACTTTATCTTTGAATCTGTATTAATTCTAATTAACACTACTTTATATAAACTTATATTTTTATTATATCATGCAATGCTGGCTTTGAGGATCAGTCTAGATTTGGCCTCCCCAGCGCATCAGCATGCACAACTTTGAATGAATTTTGTTTATTTATTTAATGTTATATATTTATTGAAGTTAATTAGTTCATTCTTTTCTGTTGAGTCCCGCTGGCATAATCGTGTTCAGTCTATTTATCCATTTACTTTCTTTTATTCTTCTATATGTCGCATTGTCTAATTTGAGCTGTTCTAATACTACAAACTTTACATAATTTATGTCATGTCCCTGACTGGTGAAGTGCTGTACTATTGGTTCATTCATTTTTTTAATTCTAATTAATGAAAGGTGGTTCTGAATTATTTTATATAAAGTAGTTCCAGTCTCTCCAACATATTTGATTTCATCACATTTTTCACAGGCTATTCCATAAACAACATTGCTATTTTTACAGTAGGTATTAGTTTTTAGTGGATATGTGGTGTTCTTATGTTTAATTATATTTTTACTTTTGTCTATGTATTTACACACTTTACATCTACTAGTGCATATGTTCGTAGAACCTATTTTGTCAATTATTCTTTTATGTTTACTGTGAACTAAAATATCACCTAAATTAGCTTCTCTTTTGAATGCTACAACTGGGGCCTTAAGAAATACTTTTTTTTAATTTTTTCTGAATTATGTAGAATCCGCAAGTGTTTCCAAACTATCTTAGAAATATTGGGCAAAAGTTTAGAGTAAGTCATTATTAATGGGACTCTTTTGACCTTTTTATCTCTATTTTTATAATCTAGTAGATCATCTCTTTTTAGTTTATCCACTTTTCTTAACTCCGTCTCTAATTCTTTCTTTGTATCCTCTTTTTTTAAGATTTGTTTTTAATACAGTTCTTTGTTTTACATAGTCACTTTCTTTTGAGCATATTCTTCGTATTCTTATTCCTAGACCCTTTGGGATTGCCCTTTTAGTGTGTATCAGATGTGCAGAGGACATGTGTAAATACTGGTGCATGTCAGTAGGTTTACAGAAGAGGTCAGTCTCAACTGAACCTTCTTCAAGTTTTACTATGGTATCTAAAAATTCTATTTCTTTCCTTGTCCATCGAAGGTCCACCTTAATATTACTGTGTATTTCATTTGCCATTTTATGAAACTGGAAAAGAGATTCTTCTCCATGTGTCCAAACCCCCAAACTATCATCTACAAACCGAATGTATTCTAAAGGTTCTCTTTTTGATTTTCTAAAAGATATATCGATACAATAAATGTAATTATACATACCAGGTATAAAAGGGGAAACTCGTTGGCTGCAGAAATGCTGCACTTCACCCTTTTGTTATTCTGATTGGCTGAGTTTTTCTTGAACCTTCACAAATCCAGTGTTCACCTCGTCGTATTGAAGCTAACAAGGACACCGTTTGTTACAGCAGGCCTTGATTAAATTATATTATGTATAAACAAATACAGTTAAATGCTGAGCAACACAGTCCCCAAAGCAATAATTACAATGTGTACACCAACCGCATGTAATTCTGACATCAGAATTCAGAGATTTTGCTTCCCGGATGTTATCTGTGTGCGTGCTTCCTCGTTTCCTCCTATCCGTATCACATGACACACTGTCGACGATGAGAGAAACCGCCTTGTGCCTCAAGGTGACATTTAGCTTCGATTAAAAGCTATTTTGGGTATACATACCATGTATTAAATGAAACAGGAGTGGAACAGTATATTTATTTGTTATTGAATAAGTACATAATCAATGATCTGCTAGTCAGAATTATAATTACTGTATAACAATAATATATAAAATAAAAAACATGTATTTATATTTCCACAGGTTATTGGTTCATTTTAAAGCGTACCCATTCTGTGATTTTACATTACTTATTTAGGAAAGCAGATCCGTAAGTTTTTAAATACTCAGCAAGCTGCTTTTATGGTGAGCATGGTGACATGGAATATTTTATCTAAAAATAAACTGGACTTTAAAGAAATGTATTTTTTTTTAAAAAAAAGATTTATTTATTCATTTTTAAACTTGCAAGTCCTTTGTCTTTGAGGGCATCGCTCCATGGAACTCTGCTGCCATCTCCTGTACAATAGGTGCAATTGCACTCACTTGGATTGAAGGCAGAGTGCGGTAGGATTCAGAACCTGTTTTGATCGTCACATTTCAATAAGCACCCTGTTAAAGCTAATAAAAAAGTAAACTTAGCAGGGAACCACGTGAGACTTTTTTTCTATTGCTATGGTCTGAAAATGTATTAAGATAATGCTAAAAATGAGTGTGGGTTGTAATTATAAATCAACATTTGAATTGAGCATTAATCAGGCCTTTTCTGATAGAACCCTAAAATGGGACCCTCAATTTACCAGTCAGTTCTAATTCTGAACATTTCATATAATGGACTCTTTTTAGAACCAATGTATATATTATGAATGAGTGTGTGTTTAAAGTTATCTGCACAAGGGGCACAAAATGTGCAAAAATTAAGCAGGCAGGCCTGGTAACTGTTACTACTGAATAACTGCACTGGGCAATATTTAGGGGAGCGGTGATAATGCAAAAAGGAAGCAAATGAAAGTAAAAGTACACAACAAAAACCATACAGATTCTAAGGGCAATGGTTTTAAAGCACATTTAAGTCTGGGAGAAGATGTATAAACAGTTTCGTGCAGAAAACAACACTTCTGAATTTCATGTACAGTAAATAACCCTTGCTCTCTGGAGTGCTTGTTATACTGTATTGCACCAGCAGGTGGCTGTGATACTGAGAACTACAGGCTTATCTGAGATATATGTTTCTATTAGAGTTTTATCTGGTTATGGGACAAACTTTAAAATAAGAAAATCTAAATATTAATCAGAAGTCTAAATAGCATTTATGTCCTGCCTTTCTCAGAAATAAAATAAATGTTATTTAAGAGTGATATAAAAACATGAAACAGGTGTCATTACAGAAAGTGGGACTATAGCATATTTTTTAACCTTGCTAAATGAAACAAGTCAAGCCGTGTCATTGCAACACAGTAGGAAATATGGATCAAAATAGAAAAGAAAAAAATATTACTTTATATGACTCGTTTTTAAAATAAACAGATGTATTTCTTTCTTTCTAAAAATGGGAGTTAAAGGTCCCCCTTTGTTTTCACACAACCTTTGAAATGTACTGCATATAGCTGTGGTTCTCAAATTAATTGGGATCCTATTTTAATTGACTTTGGTCTGACCTCCCCTATACGAATAAGCTTTTCTAATACAGTATATTACTGAAATACACCTACTGAAGATACAGTATAGAACAAGGAACATGCAAATAACAAACAAAGAAAAACAACAAGGTATTCTATCTTATCTGCCAGGCTTTTATAACATTAAGTAATTAAGCGATAGTGCCTGTTGATGAAGGCCTACTGTGTGATAGTTGACCTCACTGGAGCTGTGTGT
Source organism: Acipenser ruthenus (assembly GCF_902713425.1). Classification (NCBI taxonomy): domain Eukaryota; kingdom Metazoa; phylum Chordata; class Actinopteri; order Acipenseriformes; family Acipenseridae; genus Acipenser; species Acipenser ruthenus. The sequence goes on along the minus strand of NC_081190.1, from coordinate 92,884,696 downwards.
CCCGAGCCAGCGCATTGGTTGGTTTTGTCGGTGCAAAGTATTGATTGGCTGGTTTTGGTGCATATTAAAATAAGTTGAAACCATTGAGTTGTTATTTAGTATTTGCTGTCCAATAGCTGTGAACTGAACTTTCAATACAGCAAGTCAAAATGATAAAAAGTTCACTAGCAGGATTGATTTTAAGTTTGATTCACAGTTGATGCAACAGGCATCTACTGTCTGTTGAAGCCCTTTAGAGCTTGAAGCTGATTGGCTGAGGATACTGTTAGTTTTCTAATGTAGTATAAATTGTTCAGGTCTGTAGTATGTGTGATGTGGTGTTTTGTGACCTGTCTGATCAGCCTATAATGCAGCAGGATTTTACAGCACTGGGGTCACCCTGGATTGAAGTGACAATATATCTGGGCTCAGCTGGGATGACCCCTAAAAATAAATGGTTAATTGAATCCAGGTGGCACTCCTGGTGCTGTAAAATGCTCTAGTCCAGCTATATCCTGGATGGTTTTCACGTAACTCTGCATATTCCTATTCCTATCTTTGACAGGATTGAAAGGAGTCCCTGTCGTAATTCGCCCTCCCGACCACCGGCAGCGCTGTGTAGGGTTGACCGTTATTGGGTCAGGAGGTTGAACTCTGACCAGACAGGAAGTTCCGGGTCAGGCGGCCATCTTGCCCAAGGTGGAACCATGCGGCTGCCGAGTCCCCTCGATTGGTCGATTGGCTTACGTGGGGCAGCGTGCTGATTACAGGGGCGGGACTCGGCAGTATTCAGGCAGCGTGGTTTTGCCATTTGGTCTCCCTGTCCTGAACGGAAAACACAGAAGAGATGTGCTGTGCTTTGTTGTTTTGCTTTTACCAACTTGCTGTAATTCATAGAAACCTGAAACTTTGGAAAACCTTGGTGGATTGCCATGGTGAGGAAAAACCCAGGACAAGTCGTTATTCCTTGGAAGGGAGCCAAGAGGCGGTGAGAGAAAACTCACTGGAGTAGCACTTTGTAACCGCAATGTTTTTGTTTACTCTTTTTATTTGAAACCTGAGTTTACCATTGCTGGTATTCCAGGTGGTTTTCTTGTTTGTTTTCTGTTTATTTTCATTGTGTGTTAAAATAAAACCCTGCCCAGATACCATTGTTGGTACTGGGCTCCAGGACCAAACGTCACTTCCGGCTCCTGTGTGCTGTCATTTTTGGTCCTTCCCTAAGCTGAATTTTTAGTTCCAAAAAATCGTCTTCAATCAATTGGCGCCAGAGCTTTCTGCTGTTGTGCTCCTCGTTTGTGGAACTCTATTCTGGCTGACACTAGGCAGGTTGAAACTTTAGGTTCTTTAAGTCTAAAGTGAAAATATGTGTTTTTAATGTGCTTTTGTATAATTGGTTGTAGCTGGAGTGTGTTGTACATATGAGCTCTCTTGTTTTGTTTTCAGTTTAATGCAGTGCTCTGGGATGCCATGGGGTGAAGGGCACTATATAAAAATACATTTGTATTGTATACTCCAGAGCACTCTGCAGCTTTCACTAGAGTAATCTTTCCAATACATTGACAGAGGTCAGAACAACTGTTTTCAGGAGTCATTTTGGTTATTAAATATATTTAAATGGTACATAACTTTGTAAAATAAAAACACAAACAAATAAAACAAACAAAAAAAAAGCAAGCTCATTCAAAAGATCCCTTTGTCCAGTTGCACACTAGATGGTGCCACAGACCACCACCTTGCTTTCCAGGACTAAATACTGTACAGCTCTGTATTAGGGTATTTGTTTTTGCTGTGGAGAGGTGGCTTGTTCCTATCATTAGAAGGAGTGTGTGATCTTCTCTGTAACCCTCACAGTCAGTTCAGCTATATTCACTCTGAGCCTTGCTGTTAGACTGCCAACTACAGCTGTGGCCAAAAGTTTCCATCACCTAGAATTTTAGGATTGAGAAATAATTAAGTTAAAAATTATATGAACAATATTTAGATATTTTATTTAACATCATGTAATCAAATAAACTACAAAATGATACTGCAAAAGTCTACTGGAAACCATAATAGGAGAACACTATTTCATGTTAGATTTCGAAATGTCACATTTCAATATATGGAAAACTACAAAGCAGTATATAATGCAATATGTTAACGTAAGATTATTTAGTAGGTTTCATTCGCCTTTATGAAGCAAAATTAGTTCATTCTATAGGGTGATGCAACATTTTTAGTCATAGCTGTACAATGCTAGCATTTCCAGCTAGTAGCTTTAAGATTAGGGTCTGTGTCCACTGGAACTGGACTAAAACCTTTTAAGTAAATGAATGTATCTCCCCCTAATGGCTGTTAGATGAAACTGCAGTACTGTACTGAACATAAGAACATGAGAAAATGTAACGCTTTCATGCATGGCAACCCTAAGCTCTCTTCTTGTCTTTATATGGGGATATGGAAGACGCAAATGCAAGATTAATCTGTTCCCCATATAAAGCAATTGAAAAAAAATGAAACAATTTTCAATCAAAGAATCCATTTTCAACGGCTAAGAACGAGAAGTACATTTGACAAAGCGGTGCTTGTCTGGTTCTTAATAGCTGATAGATCTCAAAACTTTGTCAAGTCTAGATCTCAGTGTTTCAGCATCAAAAAAAAACTTGACTTGAAAGACTCACAACTTAATTCTTGCTGTAAAACTACAGTTTGAAAATTAAATGAGCAAATTGGCTTTTAGATATAGTGAACACATTGGATACCTGAAAAAAGCAAACGTGTTCCTAAACTATGGGACTTGACAATGGTTCCCCTTTGTGGTTGAACAAGTTAAAGATCACATTGTAACTCAAGCTCAGGAATGTCTAAGATTTATTTTACTTGTGTGTCATGTGAGGTCATTTATGTTTGATTGATAATGCAGTGTATGGCCGTGTATGTATGTTTCATTTCAACAGGGTCTGTATTAAAACAATGTGGCCTGTCAACTTATTACAGCTTTCCTGTGTTTTCAATCAATCGTAGCCTTTTATTTTTCGAGGCTTTTCTTTGTTTTCTCGATTTCGAGTGCGCTTGTGTTTACAGACATTTTACAGGACTGCCAAAAACTGCATCATGGCTATTTTCCTTCAGGAAGAAATCCAAGATGGAGTGGTTTTGGGATTGGGAGATTATGATGTAGGATACAAAATATAACATATAACAAACATAATTTAAAAAAAAAAAAAAAAAAGTTATCTGTCTGTCTGTCTCTCCTAGATTAAAATAATCTCTCAAATCTGTAGTACAAAGTGAATGTAAGATCAGAATTTCTATTTAGTTGTAACCTCAGTACAAATGTTTAAAGACCAGGTAGTTCTCAACAGCACTTTACAATGTTGGAGCCCATGTCTCAGAGGTAATCTGAAGGTGCTCGGATAACCCAATAAGGGATCTGATTTATATTTAACGTCACTTTCTTGCAGCTTTTTGCTTTAGCTTTAATTAAGCATATATTTTGTTTGGTATTATTGGCTGTGATATGTATAATTTACATTTTGTCCTAAGCATTTTAAGTGCCTTAAGTGCTTTACATATTGGTTAAATCACGTATGAATTATTTGGTCCGATTTTAGGTGCATTAAATTGTCTGAACCTCATCACTAATTATTTTTTAGCGCGGACTCTACACATGCATTAATTGCCTTGCCTATTAAATGTGATTTGTGGTTCAGCCTCACAGCACTAAGGATAGTTGAGACTGAAATGTCGGCAGTGATTTACACTTTGCACTTTTAACTCTCTTGCACCTTGTTCTGAACATTCGATATAAAAATAAAAAATAAAAAAACTTTTATGTTTGCATTAATTTTATGGGGTTTTTTTTCCTCCAGCGTTGCAGAGAACGATTCTATTTCTGCCGGCTTTCTATTTTACACCAGTAACTGAGCATTAATTAAATACTCTTCATAAAGTTACTTGGAATTTGTATCAATCTCTCTCTGGGCCACATTTTCAAAGCATTTACTCCAGTGTTTCATTAACATGCTTAAATAGATCTCCCATGTACATTACTGAAATATTTTATACAAGTTTTGTAGTCAATAGGCGTTTTTTTCTTAAAAAAAAAAAACCAGGAGTTAAAGACGAGTAAACTCTCTTGAAATGTGGATCTCTAATGCCAGAAAGCTTCAAGCCCAGTAAGTTTTGTGTAAAAAGCAGGATTTGTACTGTATATTGGTTACAGTTTTTTTTGGCAGCAGGCTTACTTTCTCATTCCAAAAAAAAAAAAAAGGATTTTCTTTTTGTCCAGTTGATTCTCTCTCTCTCTCTCTCTCTCTCTCTCTCTCTCTCTCTCTCTCTCTCTCTCTCTCTCTCCGTTCATTTGTCTCCGCCAATATATTGACTTGAACCTGAAACACAGATTCTTAGCTTTACCTTCAACAACATAAACAGATGAGGTTAACAAAGACACAAGAAAAAAAAAATGTTTTGCCTCCTGAGCTGTAACAACATTGAAGATGTCATTGACAAAGAGGGGTTCCGATTTTTACGTTAGAAAAACCAAAAAATTCAAAAGCAGGTTTAATCCACACCTCCACAAGGGGCAGGGGGAATCGGGTGAAATCACTTTCCATTGTAGTTTATCATCCTGTTAATAAATCAGAAGCTCAGAGATGCCAATGTAGGAACATCTAAATACTCCATTAAAATGCATTGACTCTTAAAATCGAGCAGCAAGACATGATTTGTCTCTAAGCTTTGCATTTTAAGATTTATTACAGTTACCATATTAAAAAAAAGTCATTTATGTTTTTTACAAAAAAAAAAAAAAATTATAAAGAAAAAAGTACTATGAAACACTATATATTAAAAAACACCACATAATATTTTAGTGGATCTTTGCAATGATTATGGAGGCCATCCAATTATTTGAGGCATCTATAGTTAGTTATAAAATAAACTCAGACTTCCTTGTCTTTTGTTTTATTCACACTTCATGAGAACATTCTCTCCATGGACATTGTATCATGTGCTGTGGGACGGTTACAGCTGCACACTGGACTATGGCAGAGTACAATGCTGAAACCTGAGAGTATTTTACTAGACTGGTGTCAGGAATTCAAGAGCCCTTTCCAGTTACCAGCTTTCTGTCCTAAAAATGTCTTGCTTTCAAATACATACCACTGTTTATTCCTGCTGACATTTCTCAAATGTTTCACTAAAATATCCCCGCCAATCTCTCATCTTTACCTTATTACTGATCTTTTAATGAGAAATAGCATTACATTGTAACAACAAGTGATTGAGGACATACTGGTATTTTGAATAGATTTGTATGTATTAGAAAATTGGTAATGCTATTCAAATTTTTGGCAACACCAGAGATTGAAACAGTTGCAGAGACTTTTCTTTGAATGCATGGTTGACGTGTTGATTATGCACATGGTTTCCTCTGTAATACGCTATATAAAAGCTGCATCTCCCTGTTGTAAGTCAGCTCCTCTCCCTCTTGCCACTCCTTAAACTCTCTACCTATCTCCCCATTCCTTGTCATTTTCTTCTCCCTCTCCATCCCTCTCCTTTTCTCCTCACTCTTCCTTCCCCTCTTCCATCTCATACATCTCCCTCGCCTTCCTTTTCTCGTTCGCCTTTCCTCCCCTTTTTCTTTCCCCTCACTCCTTTTCACCTCTTCCCTCTCCTCTCTTTCCCTTTCCCCTCTCCTCTCCCTCCCTTTCCCCTCACTGCTCCCCCCCTCCCTCATTAGTGCTCTGCCCTGACAGCTGCAGATTTTAAGCAGAGCGAACATGCAGTGATCCTGGTCCCTCTCTTCAGCTGATGCTCGCTGGCTATTCCCCAAGGCAGCACCATCTGTTCTCTCTTTCTGGCACCAGCAGGGGCAGTGGCAGGGCTGCTGGCATGGCTTATGGAAGACATAAAGAGCAGGAGTCACTTGCACAGCAGCCTGGCCCTCGTCCCCGGGGCATACTGTGGTGCACACAATGTTAACTGCTCTCTTTCTCTTAATTTATGACACAATCTGGGCTCTGTTTTTTTTTTCTTTAACAATGGATTCCAGTGGACAGCGTGTCACTTTGTAAGCAAAAAATAAATAAAAAAATATGGAACCCTAATGTTGCACGATTAATCACAACTGCCAGTCCAGCAGAGTCTGCACCTGACCTTTCCACATAAACCACAGCCGGTTTGTATTAAATAATCTGTTTCTCTTCTCTTTTAATGTTTCAGCTAATTATACTTCAGGATATACATTACGTAGCAATCATAAGCTGTTAGCTTACCCAGTGTCAGTGCTAATTATTATTGTGATTATCATTATTATTTTACAAACTGATCCATGATCTACTACTACTACTACTATAATAATACTAATAACAGTATTGTACTATAACAATAATAATAATAATAATAATAATAATAATAATAATAATAATAATAATAATAATAATAATAATAATAAACTTATTAGTAGTAGTTGTAGTAGATCATTGGTCAGTTTGTAAAATAATGATAATCAAAATAATAATAACAATAAGTAGCAGTATTAGCTTTTACAGACATCTTTATGGCATCTGAGTACTGACCGCTTTCTATAAAACTGTGTCATTGGTTGGTGTTTCTGGTATGCGAACTACTGTTCACTGAGGAGCAGGTGGACACTGGTAAGACTGGGTTGATGGTATCACTCATTGGGTTATCAAGTGGGCAACAGCTAACTTTGTTTAATGACGAGTCCAGCTGGGATTACACACTGTAATCCACTCGTCCTTGTGATCCCACCTCATCCAAATGTGCTCTCTCTCCCTCTCTCTCTCTCTCTCTCTCTCTCTCTCTCTCTCTCCAACTGCATGGTAAGGCATCCCCAGAGTGCTACCTAATGCATCATCTTCAATAACCTACAGAAGAATTGTCTGCATTCCAGATCCACAGGGTCTCCACCCACCTTCTACGTAAAGGGCTGCCTGTTGGAACCTCCATTGCGAATTGTCAGTGCTTGTATCACAAAAAAACACCATTAAATGCTAACTAGGAAAAAACAACCAAAAATGTACAACGATGGACTTGTAGCGCAAAGAAAAAAAAATTGTTATCCACTTCAAATCTTTTGAAATATGCCGAGGGTGTTGCATTTTGGATGAACATGGTGTGCAGCTTCAAAACTTGTAGAATCCCTACAATATATATATATATATATATATATATATATATATATATATATATATATATAATAACTAAGTAGCGCATTTAAATTTACAATTTACAAACCATATTATAATTCAAAATAACATTTATATAGTGATGTTTCATGCACTCAAGCATCCAAAGTGCTTTATAAAAATATGCCATGATAAATCCCCATAGCAATTTTGCAATATTTCTTTTATTCCCAGGATGGAATCTGGATATTATTTATGAGAGCTGCAACTCCCTTATAGACCTTAAAGCATTTTTGATGAAACTGTTTGCTTGCGCCACAGGTTGAAATTTGCAGTCAATTGATCTGCAGTTGCTCGCCTGTTTTGCCTTGCACTTCAAATTAATGCACAGATATCACGATCCTGGAGTATACGCTAGGAGTTCCATGCCGACATCACCTTAGACACTGTTGCTCGTGAAACATCAGCAAGCTGGGCTGTCTTGGTCACTGGAGCTCCTGCCAAACGCGCCCCAACAATCACCCCTCTTTCAAAGTCACTGAGGTCTCCTCTTGCAGCCATGCTAGCCATAATTATAGGCAACCAGGCCTGTCCAGCATTTTTATACATGACCCTAAGCATGCTGGGATGTTATTTGCTTAATTAACGCATGAGCCACACCTGTGTGGAAGCCCTTGCTTTCAATATACTTGGTTTCCATTTTTTGTCCACTGCCTGTAGGTAACCATTGTAAAGCCCAGAGAGGCATGGTAAAGCATATTAAAAAACAAGCCATGGTAAACTAACCCTTATAAAAGTTTCTCATAGTAAAAGCATAGTAATTAATGAAGCACAGTTAAAGCATGGTAGAGCATAGGTTAACATCGTAAAGCCCGGGAGGTATGGTAAAGTATATTTAAAAACTTGGCAAACCACGATTGACTATGTAAATGTCACAGGTGACTATCACTGTAGCGTGTGGGGTGTTTTGTTTTTCTTTTGCACTTTATTGATAATTGTTCTTTTTGTCATTATTAACTTTGCATATTTTTCACAGTGTTTGCTTTGAGATTATTATTGTTTATGTATGGATATTTTCTTTATTGTTTGTGGTGTTTACCCACTTGTAGTGAAGATTTGATTTTGTATGTAATTGTGTTTATATTAGTTGTCATTTTCTTTTATGCAAGGGGAAGGGATTGTGATTAGTTCCCATTGCTCCAAGGACCCACAATCACCCATTACCACCATGAAAGGGGAACCAAAACTCACCATTGGGGGAAGCGCAGGTTGCTGGTGGTGCCTGGAGACTGGACAGACAGGAAGTCGGCCATTTTGTGGAGCAGGAACAGCAAGACAACAAAACACAGAGAGACTGAGTTGCAGTCTGGTGAAAGGGTTCTGCGTTGAGGGAGGACCGCTTAAATATAAGGGAAGTATTATGGATATTCAAGTACAAGATAAGTCAACAGTATAACGCTGCATGTAGAGAATACTGATTGTGGATTATTGTCTGACTGCTTCAAAGACTGTGGTTGCATGACCTCCAAGTATCAGCTGAGTACACAAGGGTCTCCAAAAGCCGCACGCACTGCCACTTATGAGGGACCTGCCAATATTAATCACCTATGTGTTATGGCTCTGTTTCAAAGGCACCCACACTGTTGACATCACTGCTACAGAGGAGTGAATGGCATGACCCAGGAGATTGAATACCAACAGCACAACACACACCCGAATAGTGAGGCCCTACTCTACGTTAAGTACCAGTGGCCATGTAGGAAGGCAATTCGTAGAGCAAGGAAGCCGAAAGCGGGGTGTGTTTTGAACCAGATAGAGTGCTGCTTGCAGTGGGAATAAGTGCTGTTCATGTCCTTTTTTCTACAGGAACTACTGCATGGTGTCGATGAGGGTGCGAAGGCAGAAGATTGTTGTGTTGATGACTGTTTCCATCAGGGCCTGGAGAAGATCAAGCAGGCTGTGGGCATTATGTTAATTACTGTCTCCATACCAGCGATATAAACAGGACAGAGCATGCAGCAAACTGTGTATAGGATTGAATCTCTAGGTCCCCAAGGGCCCAGGTGATATTGTTATACCATTTTTTCCATACATACCTGTTGGAGAGACTGAGTATGCTATCATGGGATGAGGATTTGCTTTTTAGGGTTTTAGTGTTTCCTTGTCTATCTGTGAAATTTGTCTGCTATATTTACCTGTGTGTTAATAAAAATTGTTGAAACTTACCTGTTGTGGTGTTTCCTGCACACTCATTGGAGAAGGTCCAGGTGGTCACCTTGACATCCAAAACTACCTGTAGGGGAGAACAAAAGTATTCATAAATTGTTATACTTACCAGTGTTAACGATAACCCCTGACATAAATACATAGGAAAAGTGCACATTTACTTTTATAAGGACTGTCAAATGCCCTCCAGGCCATATTTTGAAAACATTTACTCCAGCCCCTAGGTTTCAACAGGAGAAAATTCCACCTTAGTGTTAGTGTAACCACAGGGTATTCGGCACAAGGGACTACACTGCTTGTCATGCTAAACGAGACCAGTTGACTGCTTTTTAACAAACCTTAAATCCAGTAATATAAAATAATCATTCCAATCAAAACAGACACGTGATAAGTTGGCCAACATTGTGTCTTTCAGTTATTAATACAAGACAAGTATATTGTTTCAGTACACCACATTGGTTATACGCAGGATCCATAAAATGTCCTTATCACTCAATTCAACAGTCCTACCACTTGGTGATAAGTCAAAATAGTACTGTAGTAGAACTCACTGCTGCTTCTAGAGTTTCTTCACAGATTATGTTTTTCCACGTTGGGTGAAATGTAGTAGGGGTGACACATGGGGGTTGTAGTTTATGTGGGTACAGGGACCATCCTGGGAAAGACCTCCAGCTTAAATCCATCAAAAAACAAAACAACACAAAACAAAAAAAATGGTAAGGTAAATTAATGTGTACTTACACATGAATACAATGTTATTATGCATATTTACAATGTACTTAATGTGTAAATCTTTTTGCAAGCTATAACCCCACTAACCCTCACTCTAAACCTAACCCTAACCCTTTTCTGATACCATGGTGTACTTACATATATCATGCACAAAGATTTACATGTCAAGTACATTGTAGCTATGCACAATACCATTGTAATTATGTGTGTTACCATAGCTAATGTAACTAGTTGTTGTATAATTAATACAATCTACTAAAGTTCTGTTCATGTTCACTTTTTAAATAAAAACGATAAATACTTTACAGTATAAAAAATAAATGAAAATATGATTTAACTAGTTTTGCTGTTTGCAACTTATCTGTAAATAGTTTCACTTTCTATTGTGCATTCGAAAGAAATGCACAACTCTCAATATAAAACCAAAATAGGGAAATATATTTCCCAACAGCTTAATTGGCTTGCTCAGATTCATTTTACTGTCTCAGTCACTTGTATTTAACTTTACTTCCTTTCAAAATAAATGCAATGCTTAAGTCCCCCCAAAAATAATATTTCCTATTAAAATTATATTTTGCATACATCAAAGCAATTTAAACAAATACTATGGGAATTATAGTTTTAAACTATCTCTTGTAGGATTTGTTTTAATTTCTAGAACATACTCAATGTTGTCTCTCAAAAGTCTTTTTAGAACTCAAACTAATTACTTTCCAGTACAAAAAATATATCTGGTTTTAGTGTATTTTTTACTATATACAATAATATAAAAGCACAAAATCAAGAGCAATGCTCTTTTATGCAGCTGTGCCTGGACTCGATTGCTTGTTAAATCATTTAATCAGGCCCAGGCACAGTCTTTGGCAGTGAATGCAATCAATGCTGACTTAAAACACCCGTGCACTAATACATACATACATTTTAAACACCAATAAAACCACACCCCATGCACCAATACATACATACATTTAAATCATAAAACAACAGAAAAACACAAAATACGCACAGGGGCGGGGAGTACCCCATCACAAATCTATCCCCTTATGCGCAGCACACATGGCCTCAAAGGCCACCTCCCCTCTTAAAGGCCCAAAAATCTCTGTCAAGGTCCTGGACCCTGACTGGAGCTCCTAATGGGCCTACGGGCCGCCACGGTGTGAGACCCTCCTCCATTAACCACCGCAATGTTGTCAGCGGCAATGCTGACATTGGTAAGGCTTGCTCCTCAAGCCTGGGCAATCCTGGCAGCGGAAATGCTGCTAGTGGCAGCGTTGTCAGCGGAAATGCTGGCTCCTCCAGCACTGAAAGATCCCTGGGTGGTGACATGCAGGCATCCCCAAGCGGTAACGAGCAGACATCCCCGGGCGGTGACGAACAGGCATCCCCTGGTGGTGAGGAACAGGCATCCTCGGCTGGTGATGAGCAGGCATCCCAGGGTGGTGACGAGCAGGCATCCCGGGGCGGTGACAAGCAGGCATCCCAGGTCGGTGACGAGCAGGCATCGTAGGCTGGTGACGAGCGGGCATCCCAGGGCGGTAACGAGCAGGAATCCCCGATGGGACTGGAGATGGTGGAGCCCCTCCCATATCTGCAGTCAGGTAGTTCCACACCATTCACAAACACCAAAGGGACATTGTGGCCTTGGAGAGAGTTCAAAGATGTGCAAGCAGACTAATCCCACGACTCAAAACTAAGCTACGAAGAAAGGCTGAAATAATTGAATCTATTTAGCCTGGAACAAAGAAGAAGGGAAAGGAGTTGACATAGTTAACCCAATCCATTACTTTAAGTGTGGTACAGGAACTAGGACCAGAGACCACAGTTGGAAATTAAGTGGTGATAGACTTAGGACAGAGGTAATGAGACACTTCTTCACACAGAGAGTGGTGAGGGTATGGAATGGGCTACCTTGTCATGTCCATTAAGCTGCTCGGAACCAGACAAGCCTAGATGGGCCAAATAGTCTCCTCATGTTTGTACATTTTCTTATGTTCTTATATGACTGTTAAAAAAAATAACAGGGGCTTTTTTTAAAATAATAGTAGTTAACTAAATACTGGAGGCATTTCTTAAAATAATATACCCTGGGGTTTCTAAATAGCTAGGAGAAAAATTTAAATTATAAGCTTTTACATTGTACATTATATTGTGTAACATCATAGAAACAGCCTGCAATCAATCATCATAACGTATGTTATCATATTCTGAAAAAAGCACATTAGACATGCCATTCAAAAGTGTATGAAGCATTGAGACAAACATGCCTGAGAAACAGATTTTCTTGAACTGTACACACAAAGGTTAAGTATAGGAAATTGTAATATGTCTGTGACTTGCCATAATGACATATGGTAGTGATAACTTCTCTCAGCTACATTAAAACTCCATCATCCCCCTACTGTTATGATCCCTCAGTGGCTGAGAGGGAAAATTAGGTAATATAATACAGTGATGCATTTGTGCTGCTTTTTCTTATTTGACTTTTGTCCACTTGGAGCTGGGCTGAGCAAACTGACCTTGCATTAGTTTCATTTCCATGCACTGTAAAATAAAGTAATCAACTGCTTCAGACCTTACATGGCCTAGTTCCACAGTTACATTCTACAACATACATGTCACAGAGTCAGACACTTCTATTATTTAGTCTGCTAGTTAACCCACGTTACTCTGGTTACTCTGGTTACATCTACTCAGCTCTCTGCCCTCCTCTCCATTGAGGGATAACCAACAGAGCTGGGCTTGTCTGCATTCATGGTTTTAGAGCTTTTACCCTCATTTCATCTCATTGACAGGAAACAGATTATGTAATGGCAGTGTATCTCACAACACTGCCTGTTACAAATACAAGTATGACTTATTTTAGTAATACATGTTGCATGCTGTATATACATAAGGACAGGTGGCAAGAGGGCAAGGCCTCAGTTTATCTGAGAATGCCAACAGGGCTCTTGTCAAGGCATGTGAGATTTAGCAAACCAAGACCACAACTCTAAATGGTCTTAGGGATCAGGTGTCATTATACATATACATGTTCTAATGGGTAACACTTTACATTAAGTGTCACTAATTACTGTGTATTTACAATGTTATTATGCATAGTTACAATGTACTTAATGTGTACTTTTGTTTTGCATGATATAACCTAACCTGAACCCTAACCATATTCATAACCCTAACCCTAACTCTAAACCTAACTATAAAACTAACCTGAACTCTAAAGCTAACCCTAATCCTAACCCTAACTCTAACCCTAACTCTAAACCTAACCTGAACTCTAAACCTAACCCTAGCCCTAACTCTAAACCTAACCCTTACCCTTTTCTTATACAATTGTGTATTTACATTAATTGTGCAAAAAGATTTACACTAACTACCATGTAAGTAGAGACACTTAATGTAACATGTTACATTCTAATGAAAGAAGAAGAAGAAGAAGAAGAAGAAGAAGAAGAAGAAGAAGAAGAAGAAGAAGAAGAAGAAGAAGAAGAAGTGGAGGGCAGACAGACGCAGTGTATTTCATTTTTCCTATATAGAATCATTTGACTGAATTTGAAGTCAGTGCTGCATGTATAAAACAGCAAGTTCTCCAGGCCGGTCAGGGTACTCCTGTGAAAAGCTTTTACTCCTACCACAGTAACCACAGCCTGCTGCAATAACAGCACAAAGATGTGTAGACTACACTTTTGCTTCAAGCGTTTCATATCTGAAGTTTGTTCTACTGTTGTTTAAAAATCAACTTGGTACTAGTATGCAATATATTAGTTGTCTTATTTACACTGTATTCTTGTTGTTGTTGTTTAGATGCACTTTTTTTTAATCATTTTCTGATTCAGACATCAAATCCTGGTAACTTTTCAAGCACCCCTCAATAGAACTATCAGACTCATGTCTAAATTCATAGTACATCAGGTTCACTAGAGTGTATCCATTAACCTGTCCCCCTGCAATGCTCTGTCCTTGTGGAAGTAAGAAATACATGACCACATTTCCGCTATGTGTTTTTTTCTTATTCAAGTGTGGTATTTATCACACTATGACATTGTGTTGCAGGGGGACAGGCTAATTGTTCGGATGTTCTGAGAACTCTATTGAAATCATAAGGGTGCTTGAACATCTGGGGTTAAAAAGTTACCAGGATGTGATGACTGAAACAGAAAATGAAAAAGATGAAAATGTATTAGTTACTCTGTCGCTAAAATAGATCCCTAAAACATGCCTCTAAATTGATTGATTACATTTTTTGGCACTAGTTTTCGTGCCCGGCCTATGTGGTTGGCTACAGCTTCTAATCAGGGTTGGGCCCCTGCTAATCCGAACCCCTATGTTTTTTTATTGTTTTTGGGTTGATTTGGGTCAATCGTTAGTGGAGTACGTTTGTTTTGCTAAAGTAGGTTGGACCTGGGACATCCGACCTGCAAGGGATGTTTAGGGAGCTTGATAACTTGTTTGTTGTTACTTTACCCGAGTCAAGCCTCCATCTTTTCATCCTGATGTATCACTTGGACAGCCCTGACAAAAGCTGCACAACAACATGAGCTAGATCCTGTCTGAAATGTTCCCAAAAATCATGACAAACTGAGCAAACAATGTTAAAAGAAGAAGAAATTACAATGAAGCCTCATTGAATGACAGAGCATCCTCTTCTTGTGGACTGGATTAGGAGGACAGGACCCAGTGTTCAGGGGTGAGAATCATGGTGACGGGGTAGCAGGCGCAAGGAGGCAGGCCAGGAGGGAGTTGCAGTAGTCTAAGCGGGAGAGTTCCAGGGCCTGGACGAGGAGTAGTTGGTAAGGAAGGGTCGAATTTCCAGCATTCTGTGAGTCATTAATCACCTATGAAGGCTTTCTTTCCATTACTTTTAATATGCCTTCACTGAGTTCACTTCACACCAATACAATGTCACTGCATGGATGTGTCAACAAGGGATTCTCACTATAAAACCTTTTATTGTATGTATGTATGTATGTAGGTATGTATGGAGGGAGAGAGGGAGGGATGGATGTATACATTTTTCTAGAATTCTTATAAAGTTGCATCAATATTTAAGTTTAGTCAAATTAGGTTCTTTAGAATACTGTATGGTTTCTGTTAAGATTTAGCGATTAAAACCTAACAATTAATACATACATTTTTAATAATATAGTAACAACTGGGTAACTACCAGTGGTTTCTGTTTTTAAAGTGTAACAAATGAATGCACTTACCCGTCACACGCGATTTCCGACTCCGTCACCAGTTTTCTGATACAAAGCCCATCTCTTCAATGTTACAATTCATTTGATTTATCCATCACAGCCCGCATTTTTTTTCTTTTTTTTTTTTTCTGACATGGCAAATCAGTCTGTCTTTATTGTGCACTGCAGTTACACAGCGCTTTCTCCAAAAACAAAACAAACGAGACAAGGCACGGTAACGTAAAAGTTAATCTTTAAAAAGTTTTAGATATTGTGATGCATTTTTCTTTTTAAATCTGTGATCTTCTGTTGCTTTGGTGCATTTTCATTTGCAAGTGAACTGTGACATAAGGGCCTTATTGAGCACTATATTCTGCAATTTTGAAGACTGACTTTGGATACTCTTTTAATTCTGGAGACTGTGTTGTTGTTATTTTTAAATCTTTTGCAAAATTGCATAGCCATTTACGTTTTAAGCAGTTCTTAGCATGGGTAACATTTTGATTTCATTTTGCTGTTGTATCGTTGTATCGTGTTCCAGTCGTGATATTTTCAGAATCATATCGTTCTGGATTAAAATACTACTGTTGTTGAAAATATAGTACTGTACCAACAAAACCAACTACAGTACATATAAATGAAACCCTACTTATTTTAAAACACAGCCCTTTCAGCTATGTATTTTTGACATTGTATTTTTTTGTGTTCCATGAAAAAACTGACACATTTTTGTCTTTTACTGCTGCGTTATAAAGAATCAACGTCTCCCTGTACAGTTCCTCAAACCCAAGTCATATTTTTTCTTTCCATATGAAATGTGTGTGTGTGCAGGGCAGGGGTTGTTTGGGTGGTAGGGGGCAGGTTACAATGTGTTCACCTACATACAGATCAAATCAGATGAAATAATCAGATATGCGTCACACTTGTTTAACCGTCGCTGAAGTCAAGATTTTACAGGGTCGGATATGTGAGTGCTGACTATATAACTTATCTATATTTTTCAACCGAAATAAGATGACTACAGAAAAACTAGTGTATGAAGCTATGGAACAGTTATTCCATCAAACTGTCATTCTGCATTTACACTTGCAAAACAAATACACATTAATTACATTGTAACTATGCAAAATAACATTGTAATTATGTGTAAGTAAACATGTATTTACTAAGTAACTACAGTGTAAATACACAGTAATTAGAGACACTTAATGTAAAGTGTTACCCCTTTTTGTTTCTATAGCTATACATCCCATGTATGACACTTTCAGAGGTTCATATGCAAGTTCATTATTGCAGTGTTCTGGTACCTCCACTAACCTAACTTGGCAACATATATATTGTTAATTATAGCAATTATCCTCACTCTATATGAATATGTTTTTAAGTAAGATTAATTCAAAATTGTGATCATGGAAGATGAGGGATTGCTCTTAGCTACCATATAATTACCTGTTAATTAATGCTCTTCCTCCACATTCTCCTGCCCTATGGAATGTCATTGAGATTAATATTATATTACTTAGTTTGGTGTATATGTCTTATAGAAATAATTCTGTTTCTGTAGTAGCCCTTTTTTTTAAATTTATCTACATAAAGGTTATCTAAGTAATAAATGAGAGACAATGTGTTCCATAGTAACTATTACCCTATCTGTACTTTGTAAGGAGTTATAAGTTAGTTTTGCATTTGACCTTAAGGACAGGTCAAAGGTCACGGTCAAGTTAATTTTTGAATAGAGCATATATGGGTTAATTTGTGTATTCTATAGTAACTAGGACACTGTCTAAACTCTCAAAGGAGTTCTAAACAAGGTTTGCATTTTAGCTTTAGCAAGGTAATATGTGCAGATATGTGCAATTTGATCATAGCTGAAATTTGATTGGCCCACGGTAGCCATGTTTTTTTATATAGCGAGTTGCTTTGCACAAACTTGATAGACAACCTTGCCAAGGCTATGTATGCAGTTTCACTTAAATCGGCATAACGGTTTCAGAGAAAAAGACGTTTGAATATTTTTGACAAATCCAATATGGCTTCCAAGCCATGTGACCAGTCGACTCTAAATATAGACCATAAGGGTAGTATGTGCCCCAAGTTTCACATATGTACCTGTGGCAGAGTGTCCCGCCCCTATTTATTATTATTTGTATTTTTGTTTGCGGCGCGGATAAAAGCGCCGCGTTTTTTATTATATTTAAAAACCCCATGAGGATGCATGGCTGATCAGCTACTGATTATTTAACTAGCTGACAGTCATGCATCCTTACCAAACGTGTGCAGACTCTGGCCGAGGGATAATAAGATAATTAACTACTAGTTAATCCCTCGGCCAGAGTATATAAACCTGCAGCTCTCTGCACTCGTGGTTGAGTGTACAGAGGAGAGTACGGGGAGCGGACAGAGCGAGCAACATTTAAAAAACAATTGCTAAAGTGCTGGATTATCCAGCACGACACTTACTTGTTTGTTTGTTTATTCGTTTGGCCCTCGTGCCCTTTTGTTTTGTGTTTCGTTAAAATCATTTGTTTGTATATTAAATACGCTGAGTGCACTAGCATTCAGCTTCACCCGCCCATCCACTGTTTTGGTGTCAGTTACTTCCTGGTCCGTGACGTCATCCACCTCACCACTGCGAGCCAGACTGTCACAGTACCATAAGAGAGAAGATTTTGTTAAATTGGCCAATATTCACAAAAAATCCAATATGGCTGCTAAACCATGTGACTATGACTTTGTTTTTGCTCTGACACAACTTCCCAAAGACCTCTACCACCACTTTATGAAGATTCACTAGTCTACAACATTGTACCTTAAATGAATATTGCAATATGTGTAAATATGTGCAAATTGACCATGTTTTTTTTATGTAGCGACTTGCTTTTAACAAACTTAATAGACAACCTTGACAAGGCTATGTATGAAAAGTTTTGCTTCAATCGGCATAACCGTCTCAGAGAAGACGTTTGAATATTTTTGACAATTCCAATATGGCTGCCAGACCATGTGACCAATCAACTTCTCTTGAACAACCGTAAATCTAGGCCATGGGGGTAGTCTATTACACCAATTTCACATCTCTGCGATAAGCGGTTGCGAGGAAGAAGATTTTTTAAAATGTCCAAATTTCTCGACAAATCCAATATGGCCACCACATCAGGTGACCTATGATCTTCATTTTGGCTCTAACACAACTTGCCTTAGGTGCCTACCACCCTACCAAGTTTCGTGAGTTTTTGTGCAACATTGTTGATTTTACGGACATACGGAAATTTGGCTTGGAAAATCCAATATGGTTGCCAAATCATGCGACCAATCAACTTCATTCTTTTGTTGACATTAATTTCCCATAGTCCTCTACTACTGTATGAAGTTTCATCACTCTACCACATTGTACCAAAGAGAAACACTGCAATATATGCAAATTGACCATAGCTGAAATTTGATTGGCTCGTGGTGGTCATGTTTTTTTTAAGTAAAGACTTGCTTTGAACAAACTTGATAGACAACCTTGCCAAGGCCATGTATGCAAAGTTTTGATTCAATCGGCATAATCGTTTCAGAGAAGAAGTCATTTTAATATTTTTGACAAATCCAATAAGCCTAATAAAAGGATGATGTAATAAAATGGTAAAGCAATGTATATGTGCAGTTACCTGTGGAATCTTTGGAAACATGGTTGCAATGAACCAGGCTGCTTTAGCACAGCAACGCATTTAGACCAGGAGACCAGGCCTGATCCTCAGTCACAACCTAATGGACATAATGCTGAACTAAGATCTAAACAGTGCGAAATGTAGCAGCCACTCCCCTGTGCTGTACAACGTATCTGAGAGAAGCCGAATTTAGCAATATTACAAAATAATTTCTGTGTAGGTTCTGTTTTTTTGTTTCTTGAAATGCACGGCAAGGATGTTATAGAACTTTGGAGCAACTGAACTGTTTCCTTAGAAAATAACTTTTCTCCTAACTTGTGCTAACTGCACCCATTGTTATTAATATCTAGCTTCAGTACCAGGAATCATTTTTATATTCAATGGTTCTTCTTCCCTCGTGTCAGCACAAGCTTGCTGACTGTTTTCCTTTCTACAGCCCTTTGCAATCTGTTGTGTTGCACTTTCCCCCAGTCAGAAATTATCACAAGGCAGAGGCTCAATATCTGTAACACATTTTATTAATGACAGAGACAGACAGCTGTGCTTTCTTTAAAGTGTCTTTCACTGTGCATTTCTTTGTTAGTGAGAATCCAGAGGCAGAGGCTTTTCTCAATGACAAAGTTTGATTATCTTTTTTTTTTGCAGTTGCCACAGTTTGTCAATTCTAAAACCACCTCAACAAATTAAAAGAATGATCGAAAAGGACATTAGAAGCATGGTAAAAAAGAATCTTGGCAGGAAAGACAATAGAAAACAATAGAGAGCACAGCTGCTAATTAAATGTATTTACTGATTGATCCTCCACATATTTCAAGAGGTCACATACAGGAATGTGGAGCAGCGATTAGTTACCAAGCTGGTTCTTCATCATTTTCAAAGTATACAGAGTACACATTTTTTAATTCTTTTTTACGTTTAGTTATTTAATATGCAAATATGTTAAAGACACTATAGCATGTAAAATCACGGAATCGTGAAAGAAAAGTTACGAACAAACAAGTGGGCTCGTCCGGTTCCTAGTTGATTGATTCCAAAACTTTGTCAGGTCGGATATTTTTAAGGTCCTGAAACAGCGGGTAGCAAATACTGTTGTTGTAGAAAATAAATAAATAATAATAAAAATTATTTTTAATTTGTCTGCGCCGTTATTCCAATCTATATGGCACATGGTACAATGCACTAAATTACGTACAATATTTAAACTGTTTTTGATACAACATTACAGCTCATTTCTAACGAACTAACAGTATACCAATCTTTCTAGTTCTGAGGAATGTCATCACAGCTTGAAAGGACCTCATGCCTATGGTGGCTGGTTCAGAGGACAGCAATAAAACAGGACTTGCAAGTGTTTGCAGAGTATACTCTGTATTTCCAGGGAGCTAGAAATGCAGTACAAAGCATGAAGCAGGTGAGCTGCCTTAAGAACTCATCTGACTCAGAATGCACCATCTTCAGCCCGCCACAGACAATCAATAAGAAAATAAACAGCACTGATGAGTCTTATTATCATGAAGTGGTATAAACCTCATCAATAACATAATAACATTCTCTTCACACAGCACTGCAGCAGACACCTCGCTTGCTGCAGCCAAACACACCAGAATGTAACTGGGAAATGTCTTTCGAAATGTCACGTTGGATGACATGTTCCATTTTAGAAGGCCTGCAAAACACTTTACATTAGGATATTCATATTTAAAGAATGTGTGAAATATTTATTAGGGTAAATAAGCATCTTTCTGCACTGGTAACCTCTGGTGAAAATGTTGTGGGGTGCAATAACTTGATTGAAAATGAACTTTTTTGGTTTTATTGGTGGAAATGATTTGGTATGCCTGAATCTGTGAAGAAAGTGCTGCAATCTGAGATTGGTAGTCATTTCCAATAAACGATCTTTGCTGGTAATACCTATTGCTTTATTAGCTTTAAACTTAATTTTTTAATATATTTTCTTTTCCATTTCAATGGGGAAATCTGTTTCGTGCTGGCAGTTGGGATTCCCAAGGCAAGTCCAGAAAAGTAAATAGTGTTCTGTATTTGTTTTTATAAGTACTGGTACTTTACAGAGGTGCTGTGTTTCCAGATAGCTGCTTTAGTTTAAAAACTTACTTCAGAGAGTCCCAATTCTTAATTCTTGAAAGAACATCTTCAAGGAGGCTGTGTGGTCCAGTGGTTAACGAAATGGGCTTGTAACCAAGAGGTCCCTGGTTCAAATCCCACCGCAGCCACTGACTCATTGTGTGGCCCTGAGCAAGTCACTTGTGCTCCGTCTTTTGGGTGAGATGTAGTTGTAAGTGACTCTGCAGCTGATGCATAGTTCACACACCCTAGTCTCTGTAGGTTGCCTTGGATAAAGGCGTTTGTTAAATAAACAAATAATAATAATAAAAAACTACTGCATTCAGTCTGATACCTATTATTTAAAGAAGCTTGGATTTTTGTCTCAAAGTTTTTTCTTAAATTAAAATTGATTTACTGGCACAATGCTGGTCACTGGAGATTTCTGTGGGTTGTTTAGATGTATCCTGGACAAGCACCCCAGAAACTATTTTTACTGTCCATGCATCTTGCTCTCTTCCCCTTCACCGCACAGCTAATGTAACAAAACCAGAAGACAAAAGAAGTCCATTACTTTTTAAAACAAGTCCTGAGTGAGACAGTGATGTGTACTGACAGGCCCTGCTAATTGGAGTAAATTAATTTACCTCAGGCGCTGTGCTTTCACAAAGTGCCGCACTACCAGTGAATAAGTGATGAACGCGAGGACCTGAATAAGCTCTGACTTTTTAAATCATTTAATAGCGCAATCTGCTAATTAGCAAAGAGAAAGCTAGCTTTCAGCTACAATTAAGATAGGCCTCTGTCAGTCAGGGGATATCAAGCATCCAGACTGTAATTTATTCATTTTCAAAGCAGATGTTCTGTGCGAGGGGAGTTGAGAGGGGGTGGGTGGGCTGAGGAAGCTTCATCCAGTTTTTCTTTTTTTTCAACCCACGGGAGGGAAGAAACTTTGTGCTGTCCTGCAGATGGAAGGAAGTCACAGGATCTCATGTTTCTTCACACAAGAGGGTGTCTCAGAGCACTCAGTATCTTTGTTTGGCTAAGCTCTCATGCCACTCACATGCTGCACAAGCTTCAGTGGAGATGGCTGACTCTCAACTCAGGCGCCTTCTTCAAACTTTCAATTCTTTCTGCCCTGGGCGATACAGGGGCCTCATGTGAATTTCATGCCGAAGATAAAGCGCAGGTCTCGCACACAATGTCACTTACACACTTTGATATTACTTCAATGTCTCGCCTGAGCAGGCCTGATCTCACTGTTGTAGTGATAATGCCAATCAGTAAAGAAGGGCACTCCTTAATTTAATTAAGCACAGCATTGGTTACTTCTTGAGTGTGAAACTGTAGCTCTATGTTAAAGGTTAATCTACACAGTACAGTTTACACTCAAGTCCTACACTTACCACGTGCCTTGGAGAAGGTCCTGTGTTTTGAAGGATCAGCATTCAGTTGCAGCACCCTTATGTCATGAAATAGTCTGGACCAGAGTATCCGGCATATGGTAGTACATCAGATACGTAACACAAACTTCTCAGCTAAATGTAGAATCAATATTATTTAATGAGCAGGTTTAAAGAGCTATTGAAGAACTACCGTATGTTTTTAGAGCGATGATGTTTTTAGTGATGTTTTCAGATATCATTTTTATATGAACATAATTTAGATCTTTTATTTAAAATCATGTAATCAAAGAAACTAGAAAATTATATCACAAAAGTCTACTGGAAGCCATGATAGTACTTATATTGTACACTGAGTGAACAAAACATTAGGAACACCTTCCTAATATTGAGTTGCACCCCCTTTTGCCCTCAGCACAGCCTCAATTCGTCGGGGCATGGACTCTACAAGGTGTCGAAAGCGTTCCACAGGGATGCTGGCCCATGTTGACTCCAATGCTTCCCACAGTTGTGTCAAGTTGGCTGGCAGTAGATCTCTACTCTGAATAGCTCGTTCCATCTCATCCCACAGATGCTCAATTGGATTGAGATCTGGTGACTGGGCAGGCCATTGCAGTAAGCTGCATTCACTGTCATGTTTGTGGAACCATTCCTGGACAATCCTAGCCTTGTGGCATGGGGCATTATCCTGCTGAAAAAATCCATTAGCAGATGGATACACTGCTGCCATGAAGGGATGCACCTGATTGGCAATGATGTCCAGATATCCTGTGGCATTCAAACGTTGCTCCACTTTTATCAAGGGGCCCAATGTGTGCCATGGAAACACACCCCACACCATCATACCACCACCACCAGCCTGCAATGTTGACTCGAGGCATGACGGATGCATGTACTCATGTGGTTTCCTCTATACCTTAGTCCTCCCATCAGCGTGAAACAGCAGGAACCGGGATTCATCAGACCAGCCAATGTTTTTCCAATCCTCCAGTGTCCAGTGTTTTCGTTCCTTAGCCCACTGCAACCACAGTTTCTTGTGTTTTGCTGAAAGAAGTGGAACTCTGTTAGATCATCGGCTGCCATACCTCATTTGTGTCAAGGTACGACGAGTTGTGCATTCTTTTATTGGTCTTTTGGCACCAATGTTGTACTGGACTGTCAGTTGACTAACTGTAGCCCGGCTGTTGCTCTGAACAATTCGTGTCAGCCTCCTTTGGACTCTTTCATCAATGAGCCGTTTTCGACCACTGGCCTGCCATTGGCTGGATGTCCTTTGGGTGGTGGACCATCTTTAATACACACGGGAAACTGTTGAGCGTGAAAAACCCAGCAGCGTTGCAGTTCTTGACACACTCAAACTGGCGTGCCTGGCACCTACTACTATACCCCGTTCAAAGGCACTTAAATCTTTTGTCTTGCCCATTTACCCTCTGAATGGCATACAGTACACAATCCATGTCTCAATTGTGTCAAGGCTTAAAAATCCTTCTTTAACCTGTCTCCCCTTCGTCTACCCTGATTGAAGTGGATTTAACAGGTTACATCAATAAGGGATCATAGCTTTCACCTGGATTCACCTCGTCAGTCTATTTCATGGAAAGAGCAGGTGTTCCTAATGTTTTGTACACTCAGTGTATATTGAATGTTAGATTTCGAAATGTCACATTTTTTTCATTTTTTCGTTAACTATCTGGAAAACTACAAAGCGGTATGCAATCCAATATGTTAACGTAACATTATTCAGCAGGGTTTATTCATTCAAAACAAAATTAGTCAATCCTATAGGATGATGCAAAACTTTGCCATAGCTGTAGTTAATGTACCTGTATTTTGTACCAAATATATTGAGACTTTTTTCTAAAGATAATATCACTCGTTCTTGTTTTTCTAATATTTCTCCAGGCTGTGTAAAAATAATTAAAAAATGTTTTTTTTTTGGTTGTTGTTTTAAGGGACAACCCTCTCCAAACAGCAGAATAACAATCAATGTGAGTCTTGAGAGAGTCGGGAGGGGAACTCAGTCAAGCGTACATGGCTGTTGAGCTGTAAAAAGTAACATAAAGAAGAGGTCTTAGTTTTCTACTTTTTTTCCCAAAGCCATTACGTTCTTTATTGATTTATTTCCTGCATATAAAAGTTACAGTATATCAGTATTTACTAGCCTTTAAGAGTTTGAAAACCTGCACATCGTATTTGATATTACAGTTGTAAAATACCCAAAATGGCTTTAAGCCTTAATCATAGTTCTTAGAAATTATTTTAAAACATGTCAACAATGCAATGCAATATAATTCTGTTGGCCATTTCACAGTAAGAACTGTGTTCTTTTTGCGCACTGATTACTATGTATCCTCTACAGACCGTCTTTATTGAAAACAATACATCATTTTGATATTGTTACAAAAGAAGTAAAGAATATAGCTTTCTGGTGATAACTGTAATACCGGTGGCTTTTTGCCATGGTAGTATAGTAGTTGACACAAGCCTTATAGAATCCAATATTAACAATATCCCTCATGTCAGAAAAGTACATTTTTATACTGTAGCACTTCATTCCACCCACTAACTATCTCAGGCACTTTACAGAAAATGCAATTCTCTGGGAACATCCACATTGTAAATAGCAGGTGTTGTATAGAGAATATAATTAACGGGGGAATTCTGTATATTTGTTCTTTTTCAGAATAACATTTATCTTTTAATGTGAACAAAAACAAAAAAAATAAAAAACAATGCTTCACCCCCCCTTGGATTGGATAAATTCCTCAAGAATTAGATCTAGGTCACAATATTTTAAAAACACTTCTAAGCAGTGAGAGCCTGCTTCATTAACATGGCAGTAGTTCAGTGACTAGTTTCTCCACATGATCATTTTGATTGCAATTTCACACACTAGATGCTCTCTATAATATCTATTCTGTACATCTCACACTTCCATCAAATAGCTACACAAACAGATGTTTATAATATCAATAATCTGAGTGGTCCTAATGTACAGCGAGTAGAACAATTAAGCATAACACAGAGCAGAAATAATATTGATCACAAAACCTGGGAGGTGAAATCAATCCAACATAGGCGGTGGAACTGCACCCAACTGCAGTACAGACTCACTGCAATGTATTTTATCTGTCCTAGGATCAGACAGTTGTGCTGCACTTTAATTGTTGTTCATTGTCATAGTCTGAGTACGTGAGCGTGTGTGTGAGAGAGAGACCAACAAGGAAACAGTTATATTATTAGAATTCTGACTCCAGCTATAATAAGATTCAATTGGGATCAAACCTATGACCTCCCAGTACAGACTTTTTTTTTTTTACTTACCATCTAAAAAAAAAGATTAGTATAAGAGCAGTGTGGAGTAGTGGTTAGGGCTCTGGACTCTTGACCGGAGGGTTGTGGGTTCAATCCCTGGTGGGTGACACTGGTGGGTGACACTGCTGCTGTACCCTTGAGCAAGGTACTTTACCTAGATTGCTCCAGTAAAAACCCAACTGTATAACAATTGTAAGTCGCCCTGGATAAGGGCGTCTGCTAAGAAATAAATAATAATAAATAATAACATATTTTATCCAAGTAGAAATGGATATGAAACAGATGGTGAAAAACATCAGGAAACTTCTTGATGTGAACATGTGTCTCTAATACATACAAGACAGGCAGGCAGCAAGTCTCACATAACAACTCCCAAAAGCACCCAAAACAAACCTGTTTCCACATATAAATTACACCAACACTAATCCCCCCCTGTGGTATGTTTAAAAGAAAACAGTGAAGAAATGAAAAAGTAAAGAATGTACACTTACATGCTGAATACAGTAATTACATATCCTTTCTCTTGAAAAAACTATCCAGCGTAGATTGCTCCTCACGCCCGTTGCCTGGTTGCAGTTTGTGTGAAGGTGACTGTCAGGCAACGATTGCATTCGTCGTGCATGATTCGTACTACAATAGGTACTCTTTGAATTAGCGTTATCGTTGAATTGGTCACCCATGGTCTTTGTTTTCACTGAGAGAATAACACGCTTGACACTGGAGAAAGTTCAGTGTCAGTTAGTACTGAGATCGTTGTATCTTTTTGGAGTTGTTGTGTCTAAATAGAATATTACAACATCTAAGTGTGTATTCCACACCAACAGTTAATCAAATGGAAAGCCATAAAAGTATATATTTCTCAAATAATTTCCATACCTTCCCCCATATTTTAGATGAATTAATACACTGCATTCATTTTGAGTTACTATAGAGTGTATACAACGTTATGGTTTCTGCTCTCAGCCACTACCAGCACCAATCCTTTCACATTTCACGAGCTTGGCTTTAAACCAGCTGTATTTCATGTCATTATATTCAGGTCTGGATTTGCTCTTTATACCGAAGAAGTCATTGATAGTTTTTTTTATTGATTTAAAAATAAGACATCCAATTGAAAACAAATGTAGACAGATGTATATTACATGCTGTATTAATTTATTTAAAAGCTGGTGGAAGGTATGGAATTAATTTGCAAATATTGAGTTTGGAAAGGTCCCAAATCATTCAATAATTGATCATTAAGGCATCACACCATGTTATAAACATGTAATAACAATGTTATTACACACATTCTGTTATATGGTAACAACACAGAACCTACACATCAACAGACATATCCGTAGTTAGATAATAGCATCCATAAATGTCAATAATTATATCAAGCTAGTATCAATAATTATATTATTCTTATATTATTAGCAATGTATTATTCTAAAACATAAGCATAAAGCATAAGCAACCTAATAATGATTTTACTGCATAACACAATGCTTTGAAATTGAATATAAGAGTTTCATAAGAACTATATTGTGATAAACTGTTATCCCTTGTCATCAATATCTTTCCCAATATGATTTGATATGCTTACTAATGGATTTAATGATGATAGAAGGTGCGGCTACATCTGTATTGGTATCACTTTATCTCACATGGCGTAAATGAGCACTGCATTGGTATGCAATTATTAATTTATTGAAGTTCAGTTACATGTGAATAAACACAGTAGACACCCATATGGAAAGAACACATATTTACAATATTATAAATATATGCAATGTACCATTGTACCATTTTAGGTGCACTAAATAAGGAATAAGTAAAAATGTACACAAACGAATGTACATGTTTATATACAAAATGTGAGTTAATGCACTGATTCCAAACATAAAAATAAGAAATTAAAAGATGTTTTTTTCTTTATTAAAAACAAAAGATGAAGTATAACGTGTATAATAATCTGCACAAAATAATTACACATACACACCCAACGTCTACTTTTTTTAATTCATATTTTTGTCAGACACCAGAAACAGTTTTGTAAATAGCATAAAATCACTTTCTGTTTAAGGCTGCATTTTAAATTATGTACAAGAAAACCTGCAAAGCTTATATCAAACACCCACAGGTCATATAAGATACAAGATAGCTTAGTTACACAAGACACAATTAAAGCTAGAGTAGCACCCATACCATCTCATTGTAACATTTTACTAAGGAACAACCCTTGAAAAAATGATGATTTTCTATCAGTTACTACAATACTTTGTGCTTAAGGCATGTTTAAAACTTGGCTTTTTGTATGTTTAATATTTCGATGCGATACTATACAAAAGAAGCCCTGCTGCTTTGACCACAGCCTGCATCAAGTACATACCCATGGCAATTGTTATATACAGGTAATCATTTCTACAGCACATTTGCCAAAAACATTTGAACAATGGTACAACCTGTCAGATGTGGCAGAAGTGTCTGGGTTATGCATTCTTGAGTGCTGAACAGTTACTGTATTTTGGATTGTTATTGTTTCATAAATGTATTCTAATATTTTATTTAATGTCCAGTTAAAACACATTGTCATGAATTTATTTTTTTTAGGGTGGTCAAATGTAATTGTCGATTTTATAAAAAAAAAAGATCAAATCGATTTTTGTATCTGAAATGAAAGCATACAAAAATAATTTTTAAACGTGTGAAAAACACCTTTTTACGCACCAAATGAAGCTTTTTTATTTATGTGTCTGCCTTTTCTTTTTACTCTTCTGCCAACTTTGAGCTTTCGTAATTTAAATTGGCAATATATTTGTACTTAGATGTATTTAGATGATAAAAAACATGTTTAGATTATAAAAAAAACATATATGGATAGCAATGCATGTTACATACGGTATAGTAACACGTAAAATCCTTACATGAAAAATACTATAAAATCAGGCCAATTTTATAAGCAATCTGCATATAATTTATATATGAACATATATGTAAACACATAAAAAACAAATGAAGAAAAATAAGAAGCATAAGTGTAACATACAGTATATTGCTTTAAATATATGTCAAATATAAGTTCTTTCCGTATGGGCATTGTAATGTATAGTGGTCAAGTAGCTACTGCAGGTGGCAGGAAACAGTGAGAAGTTGAGATAAAAATGCCAAAAATGAATTTTTATTGAGGCCTTGGGTGCAAAATTGGCAGTACAAAAAAACATAAGAACATAAGAACATAAGAAAGTTTACAAATGAGAGGAGGCCATTCAGCCCATCTTGCTCATTTGGTTGTTAGTAGCTTATTGATCCCAGAATCTCATCAAGCAGCTTCTTGAAGGATCCCAGGGTGACAGCTTCAACAACATTACTGGGGAGTTGGTTCCAGACGCTCACAATTCTCTGTGTAAAAAAGTGCCTCCTATTTTCTGTTCTGAATGCCCCTTTATCTAATCTCCATTTGTGACCCCTGGTCCTTGTTTCTTTTTTCAGGTCAAAGAAGTCCCCTGGGTCGACATGAATGTTGAATGTTTGAATCAGATCACCGCGTAGTCTTCTTTGTTCAAGACTGAATAGATTCAATTCTTTTAGCCTGTCTGCATACGACATGCCTTTTAAACCCGGAATAATTCTGGTTGCTCTTCTTTGCACTCTTTCTAGAGCAGCAATATCCTTTTTGTAACGAGGTGACCAGAACTGAACACAATATTCTAGGTGAGGTCTTACTAATGCATTGTAAAGTTTTAACATTACTTCCCTTGATTTAAATTCAACACTTCTCACAATATATCCGAGCATCTTTTTGGCCTTTTTTATAGCTTCCCCACATTGTCTAGATGAAGACATTTCTGAGTCAACATAAACTCCCAGGTCTTTTTCATAGTTCCCTTCTTCAATTTCAGTATCTCCCATATGATATTTATAATGCACTTTTTTATTGTCTGCATGCAATACTTTACATTTTTCTCTAATAAATTTCATTTGCCATGTGTCTGCCCAGTTCTGAATGCTGTCTAGGTCATTTTGAATGACCTTTGCTGCTGCAACAGTGTTTGCCACTCCTCCTATTTTTGTGTCGTCTGCAAATTTAACGAGTTTTAACATAGACAAATCAACAGGACTGTATTTAACACAAATATTCCACACCGAGTACACAGCTACTCAGTCACTCCAGCCTCACTAGAGTCTCAAATCTAGTGCCCCTAAAATGAGCTCTACATAGGTACTTTTACCCTCCCTTATCACTAGCCCCATCCCCAGGACTAATTCATTACACCTTATAAATGTTACAATATCTGCATTAACTTATTGAAACTTATTTAATGTTAGGGAAATTCCCTTGGTTTAAACCTTATATACCCACTCTCAACAGTTAAGCACACTATAGTTAAAACCCAGCCAAAGGATATCTTTCCCCCCACACTGACTATTATTAAACATGCTCACGGCTATAATAGAGCCTTACGTCAATGCACACGATAATGTCCTTCTGTTATACAATGATGTAAGACCATAGTGATGGACTGTGTTTCTCTTTTGTTTTCACTCCATCACAGGCATGCACTAGGGCAAGGATGGCCAACGTTGGTCCTGGAGAGCCACAATCCTGCAGGACTTCTGGGTATCTGTAAATCATAAATGGCTATGGACCTGGAACATTTTTGAGTGTGTACCAATTAAGAAAATAATTGGTTCAGTTAAGTAATTGAGAACTCAGGTGGAACTAAAACCAGAAGACCCTGTGACTCTCCAGACCAGGGCTGCCCCCCCCCCCCCGCGCTAGGGAAATGTAACCATATGAAATTTAGAATATAACAGTATTATTATAAAACCTGTTAACTAATATTTTAAAAAGCTGTTTTTACAAAGTATAAGGTTAAATAAAAAATGTGCAGAAAATACCAACGGCAGTGTAATAGTGGATACATACAAGCAGCCTTATTGCATTCTGTTGACTGTGTATCAACATGGAACTGAACTGCAATAAATGGATAATTGTATATCAATGAAATACTTTTTTATGCCACACAAAGCAAAGTGTTACTGGAATGGGTTGGTTCTAAAGGACGTTTTAGTTTGTATGTCCCTGCGTCTGTTTACAGTGCATCTAATTGGTTAATTATAAGGAATGCTGTTGTTTTTAACTGTTTTTGCTGCTTCAGTACTTTAAGGTAAACAACATTGCACTTAAGCAGCCCAAATACCTAAGGGCATTGCCCTTTCACCTTCAGCAGCACTCCATACTAATCTACATGATCACTGCCGTATATTTGAATTGTTAATTTTGTTAATGTGCAGGCTGCCTCTCTCTCTCTCTCTCTCTCTCTCTCTCTCTCTCTCTCTCTCTCTCTCTCTCTCTCTCTCTCTCTCTCTTTATTTCCCTTTGGCTGATGCCGTTCCGCCTTTCTGAAAGCCCGGGAGCATTATCAAAACATTATAGCGCACAGCATGTGTTTGATTAAAAAAGTGTAAAGTTACAAATTAGTTAATAAAATCATTTAGGCCGATCGCTGCAAATGGTGATAAATGTGTTCCATATGTTCCCAATAAAAAAGCAAGTGCCATGTGCCTGTCCCCTCTGTCATAGCCATAAACAAATAAATTAAAACAATTACTGCCGCGCTTGGAACTGTCTTTAATGAGGAGTACACAGCCATATAAAATACGTGACAGGTTTCATTCGCTTACAATGTCACTTGTCTTTATTTTAAACTGTGCTTAAAACCCTACCAGATGTTGCTGGCAGAGGTTTTTCCAGCATTGTTCTTAAGGTGTTCTGTGGTTATATTTTGCTCTAAACCTGTGCTATTAATCTGATTGGAGCCAGACAGCGGGTGGTAAAGTATTAACAGAATGTTTCATATACAGTATACCATGAAGGAATGGAAGTAAATGAAAAGAGATGATGCAACAGTTTATATATATATATATATATATATATATATATATATATATATATATATGAATGACTGGTTAGGGTAAAGTGAACAGTTATAGGAAATATTATTAAAGTTTACCATGGTACTTTTGCACAGTAATTTTTGCAGTTTCACCATGCTTTTCCCATAGTTATACTATGCATTTATCATAGTTTACTCTGGTTTGCCATGCTTATTAAAATGCTTTATTATATCTTGCTATTCTTTAAAATGCTAACCTATGCTTTACCATGCTCTTTTTGTGCTTTATTAACTTTGCTGTGGTTTTACTATGGGAAAATTTATGAAGGGAACACAACTGAAATTAATAGCTCCTACAGATGTATAGGATCAAAAAAAAACCCTCATTCTAAATTCTATATATTTTTAAGATAGTTTTTTTTTCATTTAGTTTCAATATATTGAATCATTGCTTCTTTGCTTTTTAAAACTGATTTTTCTTTTTTTCTTTTTTTTTCTAAGAACTCGTCTTAATTTAACATCCCCCCGTGGGCTTTGTAGACCTTTGTGTACATAGTGGGAATGAGAAACATTAATATTTTGATTCTAGATTTCATGGTGCAATATTCAGTGTTTTTTGGGATCCAAATGTGTAAGATTTAAATACTTCATTCTTTGGAATAATAAAGAGCTTGGTTACAACAAGGTCCTGGACTGGAAGAGACTGAAAAAGCTGTGAGTACTATCGTACTGTAAGAGACAATCACTTGGTATTCTGGATTCCATGAACATCAATCATATTATTTTAGTGCCTGACATGCACCCACCGCACAAACCTTCAGGTTTACAAATTCATTTGGAATGCCATTAAATTCAGTATGGTTCAGAGTTCGACTTCATGCACACCCCTAATGAGAAATACTGTCATTAATTACCATTTATTTGCTTAGCAACATTAAGTAGTAATAAATTATTCTACCAGATCTAAGGTCTGTAGGGCACTTGTACAAACATACAATACCTGTATTCACAGGTTCCAGAAGCCATTAGTGTTTTTTTTTTTGGCAGCCTGTATTTCTGAGTGCTGCTTAATTATGATGTTTTTACCTTGGTTTGTGTTTTCAGGGTTTGGCATGTTACAGTGTAGTCATTACTCTTCATCTAAAGAGGAGTGCATTCATTGCCATACATTCACATTGGTGAACATTCTACCACACCATGTGGAACGCAGCGCTTTGAACCCTTGTACAAATCACTGTAATGGTAATACATTGCTGCCTGCCTAATCCTAGCACCTGCCCTGGTTTTGAATAGGTCTAGCAGGCTCCAGAAGATGCCAACAAAGCTTAGAAACTCGAACTCTCCTTTCACTCAAGTCTGTTTTCATTGTGCTAAATTGACTAGCAAACCTTTATTTTCTATCATGTACTGTATTATTGCTTAAGCAGACACTAGGTTCGGCACTCCCCCGACATTCTGCATGAAAAAAAGTGCCAATTGTTTCAGGCCGAATGCTAGATATTGTAAATACTCAAATATTATGTTTTTTTTTCTCTGTTAAAGGTAGAAATGAAAGGTCTTTGAAAGTGGATTGTTCAGAATCAGATTTCAAATTGATGCTGTTAACTGATGAGTCTTTTTTATTATTATTATTTGGGAGAAAGAGAAATGCCTTAATAAATCATTAAGCAGCAATAAACTCAACCAGCATATCACAATGCAATTGTCAGCTGGAAATCTTGCAAAGGCGTAGAAGGCGAAACTAAGATTACAATTAGTCTCATGCTCTCACTTTTAGTTGATGATGAAAAAGGCCCCTATAGGATTCTGAGCCTAGGCAAGTTTAAATGGTCTTTAGCAGCTACAGTATGATAAGCTTGTATATATGATCCATGCTGAGCTAAGCTTCAATAAAACACATTTTATTGATCTTATGAAAAACAGATACAAGACCATAACTGGAAACCAAATAATACAAATGACACATGGGTAAGAGAATAATTATTCCCATTAAGTGTCGCTGATTACTGTGTATTTACATAGTAATTACTTAGTAAATGTTATTAGTGATGTAATTATCACTATTATCTGCTGGATTATTGAATTGTGGTTTGTCACACTTGAACAAAAATTATTGTATTTCTTGCTCTTATTGTATTACTTGTATTGTAACACTTGAATGTATTTGTATTTGCTTGCGATTGTAAGTCGCCCTGGATAAGGGCGTCTGCTAAGAAATAAATAATAATAATAATAATAATAATAATAATAATAATAATAATAATAATAATAATAATAATAATAATAATAATAATATGCATAGTCACAATGTAATTAATGTGTATTTTGTTTGCCTGTTGTAACCCTAATCCTAACCTTAACCTTAACCCTAACCTTAACCCTAACCACAACTCTAACCCGAACCCTAACCCTATCCCTAATCCTTTTCCGATACAATTGTGTACTTACATATATCGTGCAAAAAGATTTACACATTAAGTACATTGTAACTATGTATAATAACATTGTAATTATGTGTAAGTACTAGGGCTGTCAATTAATTGCAGTACTGATACTGAAAGTGAATGCACGGATTTATTTCAAATAAAATGATTTAAACAAAACAAAACCCTTTCTAAAGACAGCGGCCAAAACAAACAGAACACAAATCTAAACAAGTAGTGTGCTGGTGTAAAACCAGCACGGGTAGCAATTGTTATATTTGATTTTAAATCTCTTTACCTTCAGCCTCTAACACAATAACCCTGTTCAGCCAAAGCTGCAGATTTTTATACATGTGACCGTCTCCAGTTTAGTAATAGATTAATCAATCTGGAGACGGTCACATTCTGCACAGGTTTAGCTGGATGGGGAATTTTAACCCCATCCATGCTGTCAAACAACAATTACAAAACATCGTGTAAAACATAAAACTGTACATTTACATAATAATAGTACAAAACAAAATACACACAGAGGTGGGGTGTACCCCATCATAGACGTTTTTTTTTTTTTTTAACTTTCTGACAGTTCATTGGATAGAAAGAGGGTTACTTGTATTTACTGTCAAAGTAATTTCCCAGTGTCACAGAAGGGCATCTAGTCTGCTGTACCACCTGCGTGCTGCTAAACATGCTTTCACTTCTCAAAATACACTCTAGTAGTTTTTCTGCTACAGACAACAATAATACAACAACAAATGAAACCCGGCAGTTTCGACAGAGTCCTCTTTTAGGAATTCAGGACCGCTGCAAACTCCTGAATCAAGTTAAGTACGATACCATAAGTATAACCAGTGCTGTTGGATAGCTACTGACTGCAGACATTAACATTGTAGCTTTGTTTCATTTCAATAACCACATTTATTTTAAATGATATAATTTACAGTTATTGATAATTGTAAAGCAGTAAGGTGAGTAATAAACTGACTCCATTGGGATTTAGCAGTTGGTTCAAACAATTTAACAACAATGCTGGATTGTAAATAAATATAAAACTATAAAGAGAATCCAGAAATAGGAAAACAGGGTCATATTATTTTGGATGATAATATTAACACATGTAACAATAATAATAATAATAATAATAATAATAATAATAATAATAATAATAATAATAATAATAATAATAGCATCAGTAATGAAACAAACTTAAATGAGATGGATGCAGTAATTGTATCAATAAAATATGCGATTAAAATCAAGATTAACTGAGATATATATATCTTTTTAATGAATCGCCTGACAGCCCTAGTAAGAACATATGTACAAAAAATGGAAACACCAATGTAAAGTCACTTAATATGGCGTTGGGCCACTATGGTATCCCACTCTGTGGAGTTCTCGGCAGACCGTTTTTGATGAAACAGCAGGCAATTGATCTGCAGTTGCTCGCCTGTTTTGCCTTGCACTTCGAATTAATGCACGGATATCACGATCCTGGAGTATGCGCTTCCGCCCACTGTTGCCCTTTGCTGATGATGTCTTTCCCTCGGAGTTCCATGCCGACATCACCTTAGACACTGTTGCTCGTGAAACAATCAGCAAGTTGAGCTGTCTTGGTCACTGAAGCTCCTGCCAAACGCGCCCCAACAATCACCCCTCTTTCAAAGTCACTGAGGTCTCCTCTTGCAGCCATGCTAGCCATAATTATAGGCAACCAGGCCTGTCCAGCATTTACATGACCCTAAGCATGCTGGGATGTTATTTGCTTAATTAACGCATGAGCCACACCTGTGTGGAAGCCCTTGCTTTCAATATACTTGGTGTCCCTCATTTATCCAGGTGTTTCCATTTTTTGCCCACTACCTGTATTTACAAAGTAACTACAATGGAAATACTCAGTTATTAGAGACCTTTGAGTGTTACCCTGATTTTCAGGTTTTATTTTGTAGTGTTTTTTTTTTATTATTATTTAGTAGTCGCCAATTAGTTTTTTGTTATTTTCTCCCCAAGTTAGTAGTGTCCAATTATTTTGTTTAGCTCAACTCACCGCTACCACCCCTGCGCTGACTCGGGAGGGTGAAGATGAACACACGCTGTCCTCCGAAGCGTGTGCCGTTAGCCGCCTGCTTCTTTACACACTGCAGACTCACCATGCAGCCACCCGGAGCTTTTACTGGATGCACCACTCGGGAGCCCCTTACGTTTTTTTTAATAACTACAGTGACATCGTGTTCTGGTGAATCCTAATACGGAAAATTCCATTCGAGGGGTAGAAATTAGGCTTTATCGGGTTTAACCGTAAAATCAGAACCTCTGGAAATACATGATAAACTACAAAAATTACAACATTAATGATCTCATAGAATGGTGCAACCTTCCACTCTACACAGTGAAAGAACCACATTCATACTGCAGACAAGCAAATGCATCTGATGGGAAATACTTTCTGGGAATGCATTGGAGTAATTCCTCACAAAGGGGCAATCATTAAAACAGAGAATGCAGATTTTTTGATGCAAGTGGCTATTATCATCATGCAGCTCCTGAAGGACTAAAACAGCAATTTATTTAGCTGATTTAGTGTTATGCAAATTGCTATCTGTAAAAGATTTAAACAAAGAGAAAATCTTGAGTGCAGTTGTAGTTAACAAGGGAGTTAGCATGCTGTTTCTTTTTATTTCATGTGATTTTAAAAAAAGGAGTCTTCAGTCATTGTATACCAGCTGTAAAGAAAAAAGTAACCTCTGTCTGAATTTTAAAAAGGCACCCTACCTCCTTTAAATCCAGTTATTTGAAACTGAGCTTTGGGTGATTTGGAATGTTGGTTTATACAGCACTTTATTATGCAGCACTTACTAAAGTTTGACATTTTATGCGATTTTCTAAATATTAAACAAAATAGTAGTATTTATAGTAGTAACCAAAATAGTATAAAATACTATGGTAACTATAATATTTCTATTCTATAGCTCTTAACAACTAGCTTACTAACATTCTAACAAATGTTGTTAATTTTGTGTTAATAGTCAATAAGTATAATTTAACCTGTTTATAAAGCAATAAAAATGGAAAATAACAAATCTTGTTTAATAACTACTTGAAAAGCACTTTAAAAGTGCCTTTAAACAACCAAAAAAGACACCCCCCCCCCCCCCCTCCGATGACATGATAAATTTGGAGCTCGTAATCGTAAGTGATCTGATGTTTTCTTGTTTTAAGATAGATTTAAAAAAATATTGGTATATTTACCTCTGTTTGTCTAAAATAATCACTGTAGTCCATTTCAAAATAAGGGCCTGAGTGTCCGTGTGAAGCATTTCATCGTTAAGCAGTGGTTTTAGATTAATTAGGGTCAACTCTCAGATGTGTTTCACTTGCCGTGCCTTTAAGTAATAATAGAATGGCTGACCTCATCAGACATTTAAAATGACATTATATAAACACTTTAACACTCCTATTGCAAAAGTTACTTAAACCTAACTCAGTCCACTCCTTCAACATTCATGAAGGTCACAAATAATTCAGGTTTGTAAACTGGTTAAAGAAGCTACTAAACTTGTGGGATTTGGAAACTAGAGAAACCAGCAATGACAGTGCAAAACCTTGAATCATTCAGGAGCTACACATATACTAGCATGCAGGTTTTATTATGAGGACATCTGTTATTAACCCTTGTAAATATAACTGCTTAGGTTACTACATGGATACAACTTCAAACAAATAAATAAAACTAATGTCAGAAACAGTCACTTCCTTTGACTATGTTGAAAACGTCCATGATATTGGAGCAAACTGATCCAGTGTTACTTGAGCTTAGCAGCTGGTATAACACACTCCAGGTAATGGTTCTCTAAATTGGTTTTGGAAGCTATAAGAGAGGAGCAGGCGAGAGTCGGAAAGGACTGTCAGTGTTCGCCAGTGACCTTCACACTGTGTCGGAGAGAGCCAAGTGTAAGTGGCCTTGCTGTGAAAATAGAGACATTTGGACTCAACTCTGCGGATGATATAGCAGACGATAGGAAATGAGCCTTTTAATTGCAAAAGTAATACCTATTCAGAAAGTGTGCAAACTACACTAGAGAGATTTCTTGCCAATAACACACACCAAAAAAAACATACTTAGAATGAAATCCAATGTTTAAATCTGTTAAAGTTTACATACTGTGGGGTAGGTGTACAAAAATGTGCCAGTCGCAGCTCAAACATACCGCAATTTGCATTTTTGTTTGCGACACTTAGCAAAGTAAACATTTTGATGTATGTATTAAGAGAATATATGTTAATCAAAAGAGCCGCAATATACTAATTAAAGTATTTAGTTTATTCTTAGCAAGAAACTAAATTATTTTAGCTTTTTTGTTTTAATTATTATTATTTTTAATTTGGCCTACTAAGTGGCCTAGACAATTCACACAAAATAGATCATGGTCCTATACAGATGCTCAGAATGAGCTGTAGGGGTTAGTGGCACATTTGTGCAGTCTATTGATCCCAACACATTGGGGAAACCAGAAATGTCATAGAAATTTGTTTTCAAGGCTTGTAAATACACCCTGCCTTTTGTGAAAATTAGGTACTTGGGTGTTCACCTCAAAAATGCATTGAGCACAAAATGGCAACACACTAGAAAAAGCGGAGTGGGAAATGCCAGCAACAATTGCGACACTTACAATTGCATCAATTTATTAAGAACTTTTGAAAGCATGTTTTAAACAAAACATGCTTTCAAAAGTTCTTAATAAATTGATGCAATTGTAAGTGTCGCAATTGCCGGGAGCTTTTGTACATCTCATTATAATATTTGAGAACCCTCATTTGCATTATATCCGGCCCCCTTTTTGTGAATTTATGCAGAAAGCCCATAAATACATATTAATCTATTCTTGAATCCCTGAAAGCATTCCCTAAAAAAGTCACAAATAGCATTGCGCTTGTTTAGTACATTTCACCCAAGACTTCCGACTCGTTTGCAATTGGTTTGTGGCTATTGCGACAGGCCAACACTTTACATCTACCCCTGTGTGCTTAATGAAAATCAACTGCACTTTACCTGCAGTGAAAACTATATAAGAAAAGTAAGGAGTAAAGATGACATTTTCTTACATTTTCCTAAATATTTGTGAAGAGGATACAGGATAGTGGGGAAGGCAAAAGTAATCATTGAGAAATGGAAGACATGAACATAGAATGACTACATTTAAAAAAAAATCAAAATGGAGAATCTACATATGTGGTGAGAAAGCTTTTCCCTCATCTATCCCCCCGACAGGGGTTACAACGGCAGTGCATCACACAACACTGCCCTTTACATTTAGATGTTGCTTCTAGGACTATGACTACTACGAAGAATGCAACTACTACTACTACTAATAGTACAATTATGTTGTTATGGCTTATGTGATCTGTGGAGTGAGTGTACAATGGCTTCCACAATAGCCAAGAACTGCGTACTGCTCAAGAAGTGGCTACATTGTATGCAATGTGGGGGGTGAGGATGACACACCTGTAAATTCACCACTCTATACTCCTACTGCCAATTAAGAATCATGAGGAGAACTTTTTGTCCTCGAGAAAAACATGATTCTACAGTGCTGCATCTTGACTGAAACACCTTAACTGTTTAAGAAAAGTAGCCTTGTCTTTCCAGTTTAGGGACTCCAGATGGAAAGTAATTTTTTTATTCGTCTTGAGGCGGCACTTCACATCTGCTGGCCCAGA
Organism: Acipenser ruthenus; assembly: GCF_902713425.1. Lineage (NCBI taxonomy): Eukaryota > Metazoa > Chordata > Actinopteri > Acipenseriformes > Acipenseridae > Acipenser > Acipenser ruthenus. Next base: position 92,844,991 of record NC_081190.1, on the reverse strand, counting down.
TGTCTGATGAATACAGAAGCAGACCTGAGCTGCCGCTTCATTAATACTGCACTCAGAGAGGGAGAAGGTGGGATCGTCTCGCTGTCCGCGAGCGCGCCTCTGCTCAGCGTGTCGTAGATTGATACGGCGCTCGAGCAGAACTGATGGCTGGCGCTCTCCAGGGTCCTCCAGGCAGCTGGCATTTTACAGGAACAAAGCTGTGCCACTTTGTTAGGCTTAATGGTTTTTGTGTTGTCACTTAAAGTCTTTATTGGTATTAATTGACATACACAGAAACTTTCTTTTTTTTTAAATGGGGAAAAGGGTTTTCTTTGCATTGGCAGCACTAGTGTTAAGATGGCATCGGCATGGGGTCTCTTGCTTTTTATTGTTGTATTAGTCAACAACCATGAAGGTGCTGCAGTTTTCCAATAGAGTTTCTGAAGGTAACAAATACAAATAACTGTATGTGTATGGCCCTTACTTTCACGGTCATAAACAAGGTGTAGCTCTTATCACAGTGGATAGTGGATCTTTCGACATAGTGGATCTTATTCAGACCGTTACTGTAATTTTCAATTACCAGAGCTTGTTAGGTACACTTGTGTGAGAAACACTAAGTACCTAACTAAAAAAAATAATAATAAACACTAATAAAATATATTATCAAATACAATTCACAGATGTTTTACAAAACTAAAACATGTTTTAACTAAAAATGATTCCAGGAGTTTAGATGGTATGCCTAAACAAGTCATGAAGGACATACTGTGCTGATTAAACTAATTAGTGTCAATAGTGTCAAGCTATTGGTAAGGCAGCTTTCTTGGGTGTGTTTGTAACTAGTAACCAACTAGAGGTAGTAATAATGTAAAGGGCTTCAAATGCCATTTTTCTTTTTGTTTTTGTAATATTTCATAGTTTGCAGTCATTCTGAGTGGTTCCAATATGAAGTTATTATCATATTTCTCTAAATCGGTCTGTACATGGTGGGTGGGGCTGGTTTAAAGGTGGTTTAAAGGTCATCTTGCCACCTGATTTGAATGGAATGAGGTCCATTCAGTCCTGGCATTTAGGACCCTATAGAGAAGCTCAAAGCAGCTCAAAACCAGGTAATGGCAGATTTAGAGAAATATGTTAAGAACTCAATATTGGAGCAATATATATATATGAGTGTTATAACTGAAGAGGGTTATAAATGGGGGAGGGGGTGGGGGGCGCTGCAGGACACATAACAACACACTGACTAAAATGCAAAATAAAATAACTCCCTCTCTATAATTCACATATAGTGTAAATTATAGTGTGAATTAACCATGCATAAAGCACCTTGTAATCAACGCTATATTTTTTACAAACAAACAAACAACAAAAAAAAAGGTAACATTCCCACTCGTGGATCATTTTAATTTGCATTTTATAAACTATAAATAGCCTGGCTAAACGGCGGTCGGGAGTTCAGTTCGAAGCGACAGACAAGCAAACCAAGTGTGAGAAGGAGAACAATAGGTTACGGATGTAACCCCAGTTCCCTGAAAGAGAAGATGACCGCCAATGATACTTTTGGGATATGCTTGCTTGTCAGGTATTCGCTGAGCATTTTATATCAAATCTGCCGATAGGCCCCTCCGCGGAGTGACGTCCTCGGTCCCGCCTCCTGAGGTAATAAATAGTCACTGCGCAGAGACGTCAGTCTCTTTTGCATTGAAGGCGCAAATGTGAGTGATGCGACCTTACAAGGTTGGCGGTCATCTTCTTTTTCAGGGAAGCTGGGTTACATCCGTAACCTATCGTTCCCTTTCAATTCGAAGATGACCACCAATGATACTTTTGGGAAAGTATACCAAAGCCGTTGTGAGGGAGAATGAGCAGACAGCATATGAGGGACATCTCGCTACCGCCATCTAGTGTTGGTGGTATGAGCGTACAACCTCAAGCCCTAGCATTCTGCAGTGTACTCACTACTGCGTATGAGAGCCCTAGGGCAGACAGACAGTCCCGTTCAGGGGTCAGACCCACAGTTGGAGTCTGCCCGGTTCTAGGTGCCAGATCTACCAGGGTTGGCATGTAGCAGCTGGCAGAGGTTCAAAAACCAGGTTCTCCTGGGCCATCTGGGGGCCACCAGAAGAACTGTCGCCTCCTCTATCCTGACCTTCTTGAGGAAGGCAGGGAGCAGCGGTATAGGCGGGAAAGCGTATGAAGGCGCTTTGGGCCATTCGTGCGCTAGGGCGTCGACATCTAGTGGACCTCCGCAGCTGAGGAGGGAGAACCACAGGGAGCAATGGGTCGTCTCTGCCATGGCAAAGAGATCGACCTGGGCTTCCCCGAAGCATTCCCAAATGCACTGCACCACCTGAGGGTGCAGTCGCCATTCTGATCTGGTGCCTCTGTGGCCAGATCAGCAGCCGAAAGGCTATGTGGTGTAACCCCGGGGACCTAAACCCTCCCTGGTGGTTCATGTATGCAACCAATGACATGTTGTCCGTGCGGACAAGGAGATGCTTGTTACAGAGCACAGGGAAGAAATGTTGCAGCGCAAGGTGGACTGCTTTCAGCTCTAGTACGTTTATGTGGACTCCTCTGCCTGCCCAGAACGCCCCCCAACCGGAGTTGGATGCATCTGTCGTCACCACTTGGCGGTTGTAAATGACTCCCATCCTTATGCCATCGCTCAGGTGAGTAGCTTGCCTCCACCAGCGTAGTGCTTTCCAGCACAGGCGAGACACTGTCAGCCGACGGTGTCTGTCGCACTTGGGATGTAGCTGAAAGGCATTGAGCCACGCTTGAAGCGGGCGCATGTGAAGTAACCCCAGATGAATGGCTGCGGATGCTGTGGCCATCAGACCCAGTAGTTTCTGGCACAACACTAATTGCACTGTGGACCCTGGATGAAACAGGGCCAGGCAGTTGTGAATAGAGGCTACCCTGTCGTCTGACAGGTAGGCTCGCATTGTAAAGGAATCCAGCCGGAGAACCAAATAGACTGTACTCTGCACCGGTGTTAATTTTGTCTTTTGCATTTTGAGGCTAGCCTCAACAGATGCTCTGTCACAATCGCTGTGTGGGCCACTGCTCCTTCCTGGGACTGGGAACAAATCAGCCAGTCATCCAGGTAATGCATCACCCTGATCCCTTGCAGCCGCAAGGGAGCAAGGATAGCATCCATGCATAAGGTTCCCACCTCTGACTTAGCGAAGGCGCCACTACACAGGCTCAAAAAGCCTTGAGGCATTGAAGCGCCGAGGCATGGAGTCCTCGAGGCACCGAGGGTGTCGAAGCGCTGAGGCACCGAGGCTATTTTAATTTTTTTTTTTTTACTGTAAACAGTAAGAAACAATAGTAATCGACAACCTGTAGGGGTGCTAGGCTGCGCACACTGAGTGGGTGTACCGTGGCTGCCCAAGGGCCTCGAGTCGACAGTGGATCACAGTACAGCTGTGCCTCGCTGGAATCACGATCTCCCTTCTAATATTGTTTACACAGCTGCAAAGCAGAGGAAACAGAAGAAAACACATGCAGCAAGCTGCAAGGTTAGAAACAGACTACAATCATTGAGTAATGTAGGCTGTTGTAAATACTTTATATATATAGAGCTCTGAAAGAGTCAATCACAACTGGAAAATGGTTAGAGTTATACTCACCTTACCTACCTGTCTGTGAAAGGCAAAAAAGAGACTGATTTCTATTTATTACCTCGGTGAGGCGGGACCGAGGATGTCACTCCTCGGAGGGGCCTATCGGCAGCTTTGATATAAAATACCCAGCGAATACCTGACAAGCAGGCATATCCTAAAAGTATAATTGGCGGTCATCTTCGAATTGAAAGGGAACGGGTCGGGAGAGGGGAAGAGGGAATGGGTTCGCCCCAGGTTCAGCTGCCGGAGCGGGGCTGAAGCGTCTCGTCTCCCGGAGAAAGCCGCAGCTCCTCTCGCAGCAAAAAAGTAAATAATATTTATTTAGTTATAAAACGAATGCTGAATAAGATATCTGTATTATAAGTGTCAGTTCAGATATGGTATCAAAAGGGAGAGACAGAAACTGAAGTCAGACTGAGAAGTTGTTTACAGTTTGAACAACACTGGGACTGTATTTACTGTTGAAATATTGCATGAATCACCAGTGTAGGGAATTGGGGGACATGCTGTAGGAGCGTTATATCTGAGGTGCGTTATAACCAAGAGCCTTATAGCGAGGGAGCACTGTATATATATATATATATATAGTATAGGGAAGGCAGCAGTAGGGCTGGTAGGTGATGTAATCACACTCTGGGACATAAGCCCGATATACGCTCCTTGCAAAGGAGCCAGCTTTGTATAGCGGTAGTGCCGCTATGCTTTAGTGCGAGAGGTCCCAGGTTCGCACCCGCCCTCGCCCTGTGTGATGCGCCTGCCTGCGGTAACTGAGATCACTACAATATATATATATATATATATATATATATATATATATATATATATATATATATATATATATATATATATACTGTACATTTACTGGTGCACATGTTCGTAGAACCCATTTTGTCAATTATTCTTTTATGTTTACTGTGAACTAAAATATCACCTAAATTAACTTCTCTTTTGAATGCTACAACTGGGGCCTTAAGAAATACTTTTTTTTAAATTTTTCAGAATTATGTAGAATCCGCAAATGTTTCCAAACTATCTTAGAAATATTGGGCAAAAGTTTAGAGTAAGTCATTACTAATGGGACTCTTTTGATCTTTTTATCTCTATTTTTATAATCTAGTAGATCATCTCTTTTTAGTTTATCCACTTTTCTTAACTCCATCTCTATAATTCTTTCTTTGTATCCTCTTTTATTAAGATTTGTTTTTAATACATTTCTTTGTTTTACATAGTCACTTTCTTTAGAGCATATTCTTCGTATTCTTATTCCTAGACCCTTTGGGATTGCCCTTTTAGTGTGTATCGGATGTGCAGAGGACATGTGTAAATACTGGTGCATGTCAGTTGGCTTACAGAAGAGGTCAGTCTCATTTGAACTTTCTTCAAGTTTTACTATGGTATCTAAAAATTCTATTTCTTTCCTTGTCCATCGAAGGTCCACCTTAATATTACTGTGTATTTCATTTGCCATTTTATGAAACTGGAAAAGAGACTCTTCTCCATGTGTCCAAACCCCCAAAATATCATCTACAAACCGAATGTATTCTAAAGGTTCTCTTTCCGATTTTCTAAGTAATTGTTCTTCCCATTTCCCCATGTATGTACTGGCAAAATGAATTCCTAATTTAGATCCTATTGCTGTACCATCGTTTTGTTTGTAATTCTTATCAACAAATGTAAAATAACTGTTTTCTAAAACTATGTTGATCATGTTCAGTACCTCTGCTGTAGGTATTGATTTATCTTGTCTATTATCTAGTGCTTTTTGACAAGCTTCTAAAGTTTCTTTACGAGGGACACTTGGGTACAAGGATTTTACATCCATGCAAAATAAAATTGTATTCTCTGGAAGGTTGTGTTTTATTGATTCAAGTCTTTTTAAAAAATTGTGTTGTATCCTTAACATAGCTTGGTAATTTCTCAACGTGCAACCTAAGTTGTTTTTCTGCTATTTCAGCTATTATGTGTGTTGGATTATCAATTTTACTGACTATCATTCGTTCAATCAAGACAATCTTGCGTTAAATAACCACCTTTACTATAATACAAAATCGTACCGATTTCCAAAAACATTGAACCCAAACAATGGCTGAAGAAAAATAAAAAGTAGAATAAAAATAGTTGTAGCACAGCCTCATCCTTCGGAGCATTACAGTGCCACCTGCTAAAGAACAAAAAATACAATAATAAATCTATGACATGTTCAAACTGGTGAACAAAAAATATTAGGCAGAGGAGCATCATATACTCCCCCCTCCGGACAAGGCTGGGAGTGAGGTAGCGGTGGTTGGGGGGTAGGTGATAATTTGAATACCTAATAGGTTGATGGGAATTTGCTGGTAATTGACTTGTAGTTTGACAAATGAATAAATGTGCTGTACTAATGCTACTATAGTTTCCTGCCTGAAAACCGTGCAAGCTTTATAATCATTACACCATCTTCTGATACCACTGTAAAAGCACAGCAAATTGTAATAAGGCATAGTGAAAGCATGGTAAATCATCCAGAACTATTAAATATTAGTGCTGAATTTAGAAATACTAAAATAAACGTAATAAATTCAATGACAAATGTTTCAACTACAAGACTTTAAATAGAGCTTACTAAATGTATAGTGAAGTATATTAATGGTGTATCCCCTTCAGTCACTGCATGCATAATTCCACCACGTTACGTTTCCTATCTATGTATCGATTTTATAATGCATATATGTTATAAGTTTTGACAAGGCAACTTTTCGAACTCTATAGAGTTCACACAAACTGTTTTATTTTTTATTTTTTGAAATGAAACTAAAAAATCATGACCGAAGGGGATATTAATAGCAAACCATGGTAAGCTATGGTAAATGTGTGCTATGACGATTGGAAAAGTATGGGAAAACTGCAAATTTACCTTGATAAACTTCTATAAAGGATAAAAACACCTGTAACTTTAATATCAACACTGAAACCTGTCAAGCTCCACCTGTCAAAGTGGGTTTGTATAGCTGTCACAGGTAACATTATCAAGGAGCTGATTCGCGGGTTAACAAAATCTTTCCACAGAAATCTGCACAATATAATTTCCATGACCACCTAATGCAAATCATGCTAATGACTTCTGGCATATTTGAATCTGTAATGTACACTCAGAGGCTTAACATTTCAAATACAATTCTGTGCTGCATCACTAAGGGGAAAGTGATAATTTAAATCTGCATTTGCATTGTGTTTCTGATTTTTTTTTCAGCACCTGTCTTCTTGCTGTCCCTGTCTCTCAGTAAAGGGATGAGTTCTAGTGCAATGAAACCAGCAGTGTGCATCTGGTGAGTGGTCAGGTGTTTGGTCTCCTGTTGTGGATCCATGCTTTTAATATGCAAAAAGATGTACTGTGCAGCGCTATAGACCGAGACTGGTAAAGACAGGTGACTGGGGTGTTAGATGGTAAGGAGTAGGGAACTGTTTTATTTCAGGTGCCTATAAAGCAAGGCTGGCCAAAGTTGGCCCTTCCACTCCTAGTCTTTGTTCCAAACCTGTTCTAAATTATTTAAGTGAACTGATTAAACCTCCATCCAGACCCTGAAGTAGTTAATTATATCATTTTACCTTTAAAACCGGAGTGGAATGGACCGTGATTGGACACTCCTGCTATAAAGGGATTGCATCAGCAACAGAATAACATTATCAACTGTTACAGCTTATTATACTCTCAGTCTACCATTGTCTTAAATGGTATTAGCACCTTCATTTTATCTCACAAATAGCATGCAGACCATGTTGGGGTTTTAACAAAGGGGGTCTATTCAAATTATCTGAATACCAGCACCATTTAAATATTAAAAATAAGAACTAACTGAAAATACAGGAACTTACACACACTTATATATACATATACAACACAATATTTTCATAATTAGCTGTTTCGGCTTCCCCCTTCTTCAGATAGCACGGTATGCTTGCTGTTTTTGAATTCTCTACTCTCTCTCTCTGTGTATATTTTCTCTCTTTTAATGATTTAAGCAATGCAGTATTTAGATCTGCCACTGTTAAGATCAACTCAATGGATATCAGATTCTGATCCCTCTTATTATAATTTAAAATACATTATATCATAGCGTATATCTGATACAGAATATCACAGGGACCTGGCCATCTTTTGCGCACCCTGTTTTGTATTCCTGGAAACGTCTAGTTATTCTCAGTCCTCTGTTGCATTTTTTTTATATTTGTTTTAATTTAATTTTTACTGTATGGTCCCAATAAACCGGCCAGCACTGACCAACTGTGAGGCCCTGAGGGCATGTGACTCTTCATCCCCTGTGCCTCAGGCACTGCCAGGAGTGAAAATAGTTCAGTCAGGAAACTCATGCCCTAGATTATTTATTAAAACATAAACTAGATAACTCTACTACATTATACATATTTTACATTACATTCTTTGGCCTTTGGTCTTACCTTTTGAGCTACCCCTGCCCATAAATTAGCTTTCAGATAAGTTCAGTGGCTAACCGTAGGGAAGGATAGCTGCACTCCCCTGTTAGATGAAACCAAAAAGCAGGTGGAGGCAGGGGAGGAGGAAGCAAACTCTGGCACACAGCAGGGATGTAATGGATTGAGGTAAGATATACATCCCTGCCTTGTTGATCATTGGATGGATTTGTTATCGAAGGAGAAATAATATACTAGCTATCCCACTGACAATTTCATCTCGTATTAGAAGCACCTAAAATATGCTTGATGTTTACATTATTTGATATAAGGTTAAAGTGAGTTCCCTGCCAGAACCATCGCTTTGCTTAATGAACAAGTAGAATCCATGCACTGACTGGCTGTATCAATCCCATTCCTGTATTAGACAGCAAATTCAAATAATGTGTTCACATGAGTAGCTGAAACCAAGCGCAAAACCAACTACTTGCTTTTATACACACTACTTAGGGATTCCTTTTTTTTACTCAAATAACTAATTCAGTAGATATCCTTTAGGGCGCAGGATTAAGTCATCTTGGAATTAGGTAGAATCACTCCACGATTTGACTATATGGCAGCAACTCAAGCCTCATAAAGGAGTAAAATATTCCCTTCAGTCACAATTTTTTGTTTTAATTTGTAGAAATTTTAAAACAGTTTGTGTGAACTCTATGGAGTTTTAAAGTTGCCCTGCCAAAACTTTGTAAAAAACACATATGTGCATTATGAAATAGATACATAGATAGGAAAAGTAATGTGGTACAATTAAGCACGCAGTGACTGAAGGGGATATATAAAAACAGTAAAATATGCACACTGTTTAACCACTGTAATGTATACCTTGTTCTAGCCCCATTCCAATATTCCACATTTTATATCCTATAATTATTCTAATGGTTGAAAATGTATGTATTTATAATACTGCGAGTTTGCAAACTAGCTTATGAAGTCCCTCTGGCTTCCCTTGCACTTCTACTTTCATTGTAATTACTATTATTGTTTCATTTTACAAAGCTTTAACCCATTAATTATTTCAAGTTTGTTTTCATGGAATAGAAACGTTGTTGGTTCACCCACAGTGGCATGCACAGCAATCTTTATACCTCAAATCCATCCTTTAGAGACCTTGCTAGTTAAAGCTTTTGTGATGTTTAATTTATCTGTATTTTCTGGGGTTGAAGTCCTTTGTTCCCTATGGCAGGTGGGGAATCAGCTCCAGGACTCTCCAAGGGTTTACCTGGCTCTGTTCCTTCTCCATTATTTTCCAACACAACCCTGCTAATTAAGATCTGCAGAGCACCAGTATCCTCCAAGGGCTGAGCTGGCTGTTTGTTCCCCAGGATTCAGGTGCACTGAGGGGGCTGGATGGCAAATATAGCGACAGGTGGCAGGTTCAGGTACACAAGGCCCTGCTGTGAAGGTCAGTAATTACTAATTTGGATGTGTTTGTTCACCTTGTGATGGTCTGTTGTACTGCCTTCTGTCAAACAGTGTTTAAGAAATGGTTTTGAAGAGCAAGACAGAGAAATAAATTAAAAGGTAAACCTGAAACTGCAGAAAGAAATAATCTATTGTGAGTGGAGTCTGCTTAAAATGTGAACAAATAGCAATCTCAGGTGTTTCTTTTGTACATCACTTCACTGTGGCCTAACTGTTCAAGATCATTGCTGTAATGATAGTGGGCCTTTATTGGAAATTTGTGGGATACACATTTACTAATGTATTGTTGCTTACTATTAGTGGGTCGGGTTATGTTGTTGTTGAAGACATTGAGAAAGACTTATAATCGAAACACTTGCCATTGAATTTATTAGGTTTATTTTACTATTTTTAAATGTAGCACTGTTTAATATTATTAGTCACTTGAGCTATCTCTTTTCTTTGTATAAAAATACAGCACTTCTGTTTCTGGTGCTGCCAATCTAGCACTTACCCTGAGCAATCAAATTCCACACATGATGCATTCATGCAGTTGCCTGGTTTTGCTAGGTTCCCCCAATCGGTTTACAGTGCCATCAGATTTTGCATACCTTGGGATAGGTGTACTAAGATGGGCAAGTCGCAGTGCAAACATATCGCAATTTGCATTTTCGTTGCAGCACTTAGCAAAGTAAACATTTTGCTAAGTGAGAAGACAAGAGAAAATATGTTAATAAAAAGAGCTGCAATATAGTAATTTAAATATTTGTTGCCTCTTCTTAGGGCAGCAGTGTGGAGTAGTGGTTAGGGCACTAGACTCTTGACCGGAGGGTTGTGGGTTCAATCCCCAGTGGGGGACACTGCTGTTGTACCCTTGAGCAAGGTACTTTACCTAGATTGCTCCAGTAATAACCCAACTGTATAAATGGGTAATTGTATGTAAAAAGAATGTGAAATAATGTATAATGTGATATGTTGTAACAATTGTAAGTCGCCCTGGATAAGGGCGTCTGCTAAGAAATAAATAATAATAATAATAATAATAATAATTTTAGCGAGATCTCTAGCATTATACATTGCGAGAGTTGTGCGACAGTGTTCAAATAAATAGCGGCAATTGATTTGTGGTTTGCTGCAGCAGAGGGTGCCCGAAGGATAATGTCTATACATGCAAGGGTGCAAGAATCAAAATAACATAGTTTTTTTTTAAAGTAAATGTCATCTGTACAATGCACTCTGTTCCATCTTCATTTTTCCTATTTTAATATTGTTAATTGCCTTTAATTATATATATATATATATATATATATATATATATATATATATATATATATATATATATATATATATATATATATAATTAAAGGCAGTTTAATCCCATCCAGATCTATAGTGGTGGTCCCCACCTTCACCCCCAAATAAAAAATGTCTTTCTATCAGAAAGCTTTTCATAATCATACCATAGCTCCTCTCTAAACCAGATATGCTCAATGTATTTTAAATGTATAAATCATTGCGCTGAAATAACACTAAAGTGTTTTGGGTAAGCTACACATTACATTATGTAAAAATATAAATCTGTACAGTAGGACTATACAGTATACAGTACAGTAGTAAAATCAAATGAACACCTAGCGCACTTTCTTTTTACTTTAGCCTACAGGCAACACAAAATAAATCATGCTGCTGCATTGTACACATTGGTGAACAATGCAAATAAAAGATTATTTTAAATTGAAACTAAATGGTTTTAGCGTTTTTTTTTGTATTATTATTATTATTATTATTATTATTATTATTATTATTATTATTAACTTGACAGCCAAGACAACTAACACAAAATAGATCATGGCACCACATTGACAAGTTATGATACTTACAGGAGCACAGTCAATTCTGGTTAATACGAATTTCAAAGGAACCAGCAACAAATTTTGCATTATACCACTAATTCGTATTATCAGTAGCCTATAAACCAAATGTATGCTGGTGTTAGTCAGTGGTGCAATGCTAAATTGTGGTTGTTCGCCTCAAAAATGCATTGAGCACAACTGGCAATGCACAAGAAAAGGCAGCCTGGAAAATGTCAGAAACAATTGTGATAAATTACAGTACTAATTGTGATTGTTTAAAACATGCTTTCAAAAGTTCTTAAAAAAATGATGCAATTGTAAGTGTCGCAATTGCCTGCAGCTTTCGTACATCTCATTATAATATTTGAGAACCCTCATTTTCACTATCTCCGCCCCCTATTTGCGAATTTATGCAGGAACACACATAATTACATATTCATCTACGCTTGAACTGCAAACAGAAACTACTGCCGCAAAGCATTCCCTAAAAAGTCTCTAACAGCATTGCGCTTGTTTAGTACATTTCACCCAAGACTTCCGACTTGTTTGCAACTGGTTTGACTGACAAAGTGCAGTTGAACAGAATAGTTCATTTGACGAAGTTAGAGTTCAGCTATGGACGTTTAATTAGCGGGAAGGAATTCCAGCAACCAAACACTGTAGTGATCAGTCTTCCCAAATCAATAGCTTCAGGGACTCTTTAAAGCTTTTATTCAGCAAAGATCCCCAGAATTCCTTGTTCTGCATCCAATTTATGAGTAAGAACTATTAAATAGAACTGCTACCCCTTCCCAAAAACCTTGGCCATGACCTTGTCGAAACCAGAGCATATGTTTCTCTATGTGTATCCTCCTGGGGGCCTGTTACATGCCCATATTTAGCTGATAGTTATACTACCATGAGATCAAATCTGCTTAACATCCATGTGCTGTCCAGTTATTTCACTAGCATATCTATTCATTCTATTGGTTGTTTAATCTGACAGACAGTAGAAAGAAGCAGAAATGGAATCAGACAGACAGACCGACAAAACCAGATTGTACAACTTAATGATACAGACAACTCTCTTTCAAACAGTGGGTCTATTCAATTTGTCTAACCAGTGGCGGATCTTAATAACGCCATTGTTTAAATATTAAAATAGAAACAGACCTGGGATTTTACTGAAATACACTGAAGAAACTTAAACACACTGGTAGAGACCTTGGTTTTTAACAAATTTACATTCTTTTAATGATTTAAATGATAGATCGGCTACAATTGGGATCAATTTAATAAACCCCACTACTTTTACAGTTGGTACCTGTGGCTGGGCGTGGGACCTGCATATGTAAATAGTGTGGTTTTGGGTGTTGTGAAAATAAAGTTTGATTATTTTAAATTTAAATTTGGCAGGCATCCCTGCCAAATCCATGTGGGGAATGTGGCTGGGTCTTGATTAAATAATCGATCATCAATCAAGTCCCTACCACATGGTACAAAAGGCAGGACAACTCCTTTGTTTAGTTGGGTGAGTTTAAGGAGGTATAGTTCAGTGAAGGCATCTGCCCAGCCTGAACAAAAAGGTATTTTGTTTTATTTAAACCTTTCAAACTTTTAATTTATTTGCATTTGTGTATCTATTGTAAATAAAACCTGGACACCTGAACAATGTTTTCAAATACAACCTCGGTGTTTCTCTCATCTATCAGTGGATAACCACACCCATAACAACACCGCTGTTGCACTTGGTGGCAGAGGTTGGATCTGCTACGTTCTGCCGAGACATGTCAGGACCACCCGCCAGAGAGAGAGACATGACCCCAGAAGTCCAGCTCAAGGGGATCCAGTGTGGGCTGAATCCATGACCCATGACCCAGTCCAGGTTGGCCTGGGACAGTGCACCATGGTGCTCCTCTTGCCTGCTGTATGGGCATGAGGAGGCAGGCTGCCCAGAGCTGGACTTTGACACAGACCTGGAGGGGGAAGAACCTGAGGTACAGGACGAGCCTGAAGAGCTGCTGTCCTGGGGATGAGCTGCTGCCGTCTCCAGAGCCAAAGAGGGAGGAGCAACTGTCCCCCCTCAGGTCAGCGCCCTCTGTGGCCGCACTGCTCCCACCCCCCTATTACGGCCTGCCAACAAGGTACTCACACCGGTATTGCAAAGTGCTGAATACTAAACCCAGTTTGAAACATACGAAAACATAAGAAAATAAGAACATAAGAAAGTTTACAAACGAGAGGAGGCCATTCGGACCATCTTGCTCGTTTGGTTGTTAGTAGCTTATTGATCCCAGAATTTCATCAAGCAGCTTCTTGAAGGATCCCAGGGTGTCAGCTTCAACAACATTACTGGGGAGTTGGTTCCAGACGTTCACAATTCTCTGTGTAAAAAGGTGCCTCCTATGTTCTGTTCTGAATGCCCCTTTATCTAATCTCCATTTGTGACCCCTGGTCCTTGTTTCTTTTTTCAGGTCAAAAAAGTCCCCTGGGTCGACATTGTCTATACCTTTTAGGCTTTTGAAAGTTTGAATCAGATCACCTGCGTAGTCTTCTTTGTTCAAGACTGAATAGATTCAATTCTTTTAGCCTGTCTGCATAAGACATGCCTTTTAAAACCGTGATAATTCTGGTTGCTCTTATATGCATTCTTTCTAGAGCAGCAATGTCCTTTTTGTAACGAGGTGACCAGAACTGAACACAATATTCTAGGTGAGATCTTACTAATGCATTGTAAAGTTTTAACATTACTTCCCTTGATTTAAATTCAACACTTCTCACAATATATCCGAGCATCTTGCTGGCCTTTTTTTATAACTTCCCCACATTGTCTAGATGAAGACATTTCTGAGTCAACATAAACTCCTAGGTCTTTTTCATAGATTCCTTCTTCAATTTCAGTATCTCCCATATGATATTTTTAGTGCACATTTTTATTGCCTGCGTGCAGTATCTTACACTTTTCTCTATTAAATGTCATTTGCCATGTGTCTGCCCAGTTCTGAATGCTGTCTAGATCATTTTGAATGACCTTTGCTGCTGCAACAGTGTTTGCCACTCCTCCTATTTTTGTGTCGTCTGCAAATTTAACAAGTTTGCTTACTATACCAGAATCTAAATCATTAATGTAGATTAGGAATAGCAGAGGACCTAATACTGATCCCTGTGGTACTCCACTGGTTACCTTGCTCCATTCTGAGGTTTCTCCTCTAATCAGTACTTTCTGTTTTCTACATGTTAACCACTCCCTAATCCATGTGCATGCATTTCCTTGAATTCCTACTGCATTCAGTTTGAGAATTAATCTTTTATGCAGGACTTTGTCAAAAGCTTTATGGAAATCTAAATAAACCATGTCGTATGCTTTGCAATTATCCATTGTCGACGTTGCATCCTCAAAAAAATCAAGCAGGTTAGTTAGACACGAGCTCTCTTTCCTAAAACCATGCTGACTGTCTCCCAGGATATTGTTACCATATTGGTAATTTTCCATTTTGGATCTTATTATAGTTTCCATAAGGAAAGAATCTAGGAGAGAATTGTTCTTTTTTCATTTCTGTATCTTTTCATGCTCAAAAAAAAAAAAAAATCACAGTACTACCTCCTGCATCCAGCTACCTCCAGACCCTCATCTCTCCCTACACCCCCACTCGACCTCTCCGCTCCGCCTGCACTAGAAGACTGGCTCTACCTCCGCTACGCTCCCCTGCCTCCAGAGCCCGCTCCTTCTCCACCCTCGCTCCGCAGTGGTGGAATGACCTTCCTACAAATGTCAGGACTGCCTAGTCTCTGACCACATTCCGGCGACTCCTTAAGACTCACCTCTTCAAACAGCACCTGTAGAACTCCTCTGTTTGTATCCTGGGACACTATCACCCTTCACTTAAATGTGCTTTATTTTGCTCTTATCTGCCCCCTATTTTATCCCATTTAATCCTGTACTTCAGAATACTGTAATCTGCCAAGTGTTTAACCTGTAGTATTTTGTATTTAATCATATCCTGATGTAACTATCACTATTTAATCATATCCTGATTTAACTATCACTATTATCTGCTGTATTATTGAATTGTGTTTTGTCACACTTGTACGTTGCTTGAACAAAAGTTATTGTATTTCTTGCTGTTATTGTATTACTTGTATTGTAACACTTGAAATGTATTTGCTTACGATTGTAAGTTGCCCTGGATAAGGGCGTCTGCTAAGAAATAAATAATAATAATAATAATACTAAGTCAGCCTTTTATCTCTGTACAATACATTCAGTTAGAATGATTTGAGAGTCAAGTCTGTTAAATTGATAGAAAACATTTTGGAAGAATAAACTAAGAATAAGTTCAAATGTTTACTTATTTTGCTTTCTTTTTATGATTTTCTGTATGTTTAGGGTGTCTCTTAAAGTAAGAGACATAATTTCACACAGTTTGAGCAACCAGAACATCTCTGAGGTTGACACACTATACAAAATGTATTAAATGAAATTATAAATCAGGGACATGTTGCCATATTATTGTCTTAACCAATAATCAGGATAAAAAGAAAAGTAAATATACTGTATATAGACATTTTGTAATAAGTGCATTAAATGGATTCAAATGTATTCCAATGTTGTAGTTTTTATTCATGTAATTCTCATTAGGCTGATTCTGCCAACTGGCCTAAACTGTGTTGTGACTTGTCAGATGCACTCACGTTATCTAGTTAATAAGAAAGCACTTATAAATGTTGAGCATTGTTTCTGTTTGTTGTTGTCCATTCCCTCTGTCTCACACCTCGAAGCTTTAATCGTTCATGATTTTGTTTATTAGCAGCTTAGTGCTCCTACCTGCAATATCAGTATTTACACCTTTATTGTTTAATACCTTTTAATTCCCTGCAGGTTACCTGTTTTTCATCACAGCTCTTCTGTCTGCCCTGGGGACTGCATTACAGTATGGCACAGAGATATCCTTTTGCATTTGTTGTTATAATATATATATATATATATATATATATATATATATATATATATATATATATATATATTGCTATTTAAAATATATCTAGAGTTTCTGTTTTTTTTTCTGACAAATGAACCTGCCTTTAAATATGAATATGTTTTATGTCGACTCTATTTTTATTAAAAAGTGGTGCTCTTATAATGCAAACACATAATTAATCATCGCAATTATTATTAATTTTATTTGACGAGTTAAAAAAGGGTGAAGTCTTTATTTTATGAAACAGTTAGTGTTTTTTTTTTTAATTTAGTCGTAGCCAATGATTTTTACCCTTTTTTCCTACCCAATTTAGAATTGCCAATTGTGTTATTATTAATCCCAATTCACCGCTGCAACTCCTCGGCGACTCAGGAAACAGCGGCTGACACACGCGTCCTCCGAAATGTGTCCCTGCTAAGCCGTCTTTTTTCGCACTGCGGATCCACAGCGAAGCCATCAGACCTATAGTGTGCATCCTGCACTCCACACGGAGCGCCTTTACTGGATGCGCCACTTGGGAGCCCCAAAACAGTTAATGTTGTAGCTACAATCTCCAAGCAGTGAGGGCAAAGCGATCATCAGCCCGCTTAAGCTAATTTTATTGCTGAAACTTTATGTATGTAAGCACTCTTGTCTTCTCGGTATTTGGATAATGACACCACTGTGGCAGGTTGCATGAACAAGTACCTCAGTGATTTTTCATTGCAGTGTATATATAAAAATGCTGTTTTGTCATTTTGTGCCTTTTCAATCCTTGCGTCAAATTGGTGTTTTATCTAAGTTCAGTTTTCCTGGTCCACAATAAAGAGTCGTGGCGGCTTCACTGTGAGGTTGTGAGGTCAGATCAGTTACTCTTGTTAAGGTCTAAAAGCATGTTACTTTTAAACAAAGGACCTTTTTTTACCGACATCACTGTAATGATTTGTTTAATTCTAGATAGAGGTACTCACAAAACCGAACATTTCCTCATAATGATACTGTTTGTATTAAAATATGATCACAGGTTACGTTTGTAGATATTTGTGAAAAATAATATTTATGACCATAAAGTTTCATGGCAACTAGGCTTGTTTCACATTGATTGCACATGAGTTATATATGTTTAAATGTCTTTTCACATTATAGCACAAATATAAAAGTTTTGGAATCCTGTGCCTCTGTCTCACTCAGTGTTCTGCCAAATATCTTTTTTGGTTCCGTTGTCCAAGTAACAATCCAATCTTCCTGTTGCTGTTGTCTGTGCCTGTTTGACACTGACAGTGAGGGCACTGATGCGTCCACAGTAGAGTAAAAAACATCCAAAGCCGTTGCAGAGCCAGGTCACTTTTGAGACAGCTGGATCTAGGACAGCTGTGTTTACACAGAAAAAGAGCTAAGCCGCCTCACATCCGGCTTAAAAATGGCTTGTGTATATGGGGTATTTCAGATGGTGGTGACTTCCTTCTCCCCTTGAGGTGAGGGACCAGCAACCAAATCTGACGTCAGCCACAGCCCCAAAAAACAACCGTAATCCAGACATTGAATTATGGATAGGGGCTGAACCGAATTTGAAGTATAAGTTTAATATTAATAAAAAATGTTTTAGACTGTTGTCAAACAAGCCAACAAGACTGGTACACATTCATAAATATCAAAGCTATATTTTATTAATAAAACCACAGTGAAAAAAAATAGTGAATAACACACTATATGTCGGTAAATGTCAGGTATATGTTATGTGGCGCATATGGAAGTTTAATATGGGTTTTGAAAGCTATGCCTCTGTATAATACATTTTTGGAAATACTTTTTCCACTTTCAAGATTTGATTTTGATGTCTTACAAAATCATAAGGTATTACATTAGCAGGATAAGTGTATGCATTTCAGTAGGCTTGTCAAATGAAAAAGTTATGTTATTCACTGCACTGCCACTGAAAATAAGTTCTTAACATCATAAAAAAAAACAGAGGAAAGGTCATCACATGTCAGTCTATTTAGAACAAAAAAATCAATACGATTTTTTTTTTTAGCTTTTAGTAGTGTTATGAATAAACCCTTCAATGTAAACCAAGTCAGCGGTATCTGGTCCCATAAGTTAGTCCAGTGGCCCTTCAATCAAAACAAGTTTGACAGTATTGATCTGAAGCCTTCTCCCTTAACCTTAGGTATGAAGCTTTCAGCTGTCAAACCAAGGTCTCAGACTTTGCTTACTTATTCAAGACTACAGGGAGTTTTTCTCCTTGTACAAAGGGTTTTAGAAAGAGAATATGAAGGCTGATAGATCAAAAGAAACTTGAATCTGTAACATATTTTGTCCAGCGATGTGTTAGCTTGTGTCTACTGTAGCTGGGATTATTTAATTATTTATTTGTTATTGTTATTTATTAATATTATAAATACAGGACAATGATTTCTACAAACTGTTTGTATGTTTTTGTTTTTTAAACTGGATTTTTTTACTGAATACAAGTGTTCATTTTTACTATTACTACCAGTGCTTAGTTGCATGGTCTTCAAAGCAGCTCATAAACTTAGGATATCAGACTCATTATGCACTGCTAAAAAATTCTTAAAATGATCGAACTTGACTATTAAAAAAAACAAAACAAAACAAAAAAACACTAAATCTGTAAATCAGCAGCACGGTTATATGCTTTTAACAGAAGAGAAAGGGGTCAAGGACTTGGGTATCTTCCTCAGGGCATAACTAGATGCTATGAAGTATCAAAACAAAACTTTTGAAAACATGCAATTATTAAAGTACCGTAGCGTGAAAGCTTAATAGTGCAAAACAAAAACCCAATGAATTTAAACAAGCCACTGTTGTACGCAAGTACATTTCCACTGCATCCTTAACTGGGATTACATTTCAATGAAAATGCAGATTCTGAATGGCTTCTTCTTGGTTGTACAGCCTAAATATAGTGCATTTGGTGTGTTATGCTACTGTATATATTTAACTTCCATGCTGGAGACTATTTAATAGTGTCTTCTTGCAGCGTTTTTATTGGCTGCTACACCCCTGAAACTTGCTTTATAAATAACGTGACAGATTATTCAGTTGACACTCATTAGTTTAATTAGCGCTCTAATGTGTCCTGTAACATCGTTTAAGGTATGACATCTGCACTGTCGAAATAATATCTAAAGTCATTTTTTGTTTCTGCAAGTCAGGTGCATTTGTTTTTAATATCGGTCAAGTGTTTCTTTAGGAATTGAAATGAACTATTAGGTTTTTCCGGCTTCATTTTAAACCACACAATATTAATATAGATTTAATCTAAGAGAAAATACTTTGTTGCTGGGATTTCCGACAGGATATGTGAAACCTGTAGCAGCTGGGGAGTTTTTTAAACTGTTGTATGTGTTGCGGTCAGGCAGGCTAGCAGTAGGAATAGCATATGAAGGAGACAGAAGATTGTAGTTAAGTGTTTGTTGTACGCACACTTTTCTTTAGAAAATCATCCAAGCTGAACTGTCTCCTAGCTCCTCCTTTATATATTTGGTCAGACGAGATGAATAATCAGTTATTCAATCCAGACTGACCATATTCTGCACATGTGTTTTCTTGCCCCTGATTGCTATCAGGTCAGGCCTGTCATTCAAACATGCATATTTTCATGTGTTTGGTTGGGTGAAGTATACAGTTAATTATTATTGTAGGAATGGATTTTCAACCCCATCCCTGCCAGAACCCAATATTGACAATATTAACAAGTGCTGTGTGTTTGCCTTGCTAAAGGTTGGTTACTTAGAGAATCATAGAGATCCTTCTTTAAGACCTGATTTGATAAAGTTTTGAGGTTAACCAACAAAAATGGGTCAAATGGCCTCTTCCAGTTCGTAAATGGTCTTATTTTCCTACACAGTGTCTTTAGTTTCAGAACTCAAGGTCTATCAAAAGTATATACTGTAACACATTTTTAACATGTATATTATACATTTATAAGGCTATTTATTTACATTTGCATTCAGCCCTACTGTGATTTACATTATGGCAATGTCTAAATTAAAGACACCTTAATAACCAAAACTAACACTGTATTGCATTTATAAGTCCATAATTTGTGTAAACTTGCACTGATTTAACACTGATTTGTGGCACAGTATCTCTAAGCTGAGCTGTTTTCCCGCATTCAGTTGGCGTGTACAAAATACACCACAACCCTACCACAGTAACTATAGCTGGAAAACAATAAACACTACAAATGCAATCTTTTTCAGGCAGACTGAGGTTAAGCAATGGCAAAAGATAGGAGATCTCCCCTGCATCCAACAACAGTCAACCACAATCTTATTTATTCCATGGTAGCGTACCATGAGAAATATTTAAGCGGTATTATCACTGCATTGATCTCGCTGGGTAATTGCTAAAGAGGTGAAGGTTATGTCACAGCTTAAATGAACTGTGCTTTGATAACACTCTCAGCAGTTGTAGACACAGACAAGCTCATTAACCTTTCTTGATTAAGGCAATTATTTCAAGCACCTTATCCTCTAATCTAAACAGCTCTGGCTGGTTGGCTCAATGAGGCACCAGGGCAGAAGCACAGGCAGTCTGCTGGAGAAGAGACTCCTGCAATCATCGCTTTTTGTGCACCGGCCTGATCTTTCCATTTCTTTATTGGTTTCAGGAAAGCAGTTTATTTATACGCCATATGCTCCATGTAAATGAGAATATTTAGGTAGAGATTATTTAGGCACTATTTTAGTATTTAAAATCTAAATCCTGTCATAATTTGGACCTGGACCTATAATACCTTATATGACATTTACCACATTTGCATAGTATATCTTTAAAATTAGGATTATTGGTTTAGTCCTTTATGTCCATGGACAGAATATGAAGAAACCGCCTTGTCTGGCTACTGGTCAGTAATCAGAAATTCTGAGATGTAGCTCGGAGCAAGATTTTTGAGAACTTAGTAGGTCTGCTGCAATTTCTTAAAGTTGGCAAGAAATCAAACTGGCAACCAATGAAGTCTGATTGGTGCCACTTAAGATTCTAGTTTTTGGAATTCAAGTGTCTTCAACGCCATATCAGTTTTTTTGCCACTTAGATATCCCATCCATAACCAATTAACACTCAATAGTGCTGCATTTAGAAATACTAAAATAAACTCAAACTCAAAGTCTTTTTTTGAAGACATCTTTCAGTTCTGTTAGTATTTCTAAACACACTCTCTAATAATGGATCCTGCAGTTTTCTTACTGCTACGCACAAGCTTGTGAGTGACTTTTTAGCAGATACAACAAAATGTTGTGTTCAATCTACTCTAAATGATTTGACTAGTATTATTCAGAGGACACAAGCTTGTATATTGTTTTACAATGTAGTGGTTCAGTCTGAATCATATTTAAATTAGTTAAATAGTATTATGTGATCCTGTTATCTCTGTTTTTGTTTTTCTGCTGGCAATAATGTGCTACAGATGGGAGCTTGCAGGCAGCAGGCTTGGGAATAGGGATCCCTGGAGACAGCGCAGAGGATGACCACAAAAAAACCATGGGACAAGTGCATGACAACCTTTCCACAAGCAAAATGTAGTCATGCTCAAAACAGGCTTTTATTATATGTTATTGTGCTTTGCTGCATTACCTTTCTGAGCTTCCTGTTTTTGCATTGTTCACCTAATAACTTTTGCCCTTCCGCAGAAAGTACAATAACACTGTAGTTCTGCACTAGCTTGCTTTTTATATAGGCGATTTTCAGAGCTGTTTACTCCAAAAGTGTAACTGTACGTACAATGTCTTATAAGAACTGATGTTACCAAGCTATTTAAGCCTCACATTTCGGGGTTCCCCTGCCCATAAATTATCTCACAGACAAGAGGCTGACTGTAGGGAAGCCATGAGCAGGGGGGCAGAATAGCTGCTCTCTCTGTTAGATGAAGCCAAAAAGCATGTGGAAGCTGGGGAGGTGAAGACAAACTCTGGCGCACAACAGTGACCTAATGAATTGAGGTAAGATATAAATCCCTTCATTGCCGATGACTGGACGTATTGTTTATAGAAAGACAAATAAGGTGCTAGCTATTCAACTGACAATTTGTTCTGGTATTGGAAGCGCCTAAAATATGGTTGGTGTTTACATGATTTGATCTCAGGTTAAAGTGAGTTCCCTGCCTGAACCACTGCTTTGCTTGATGAATAAATGGAATCCAGCTCTACACAATTCACTGGCAGGCTGTTTTCATCCCTGTGGCAGGGTGGAAGCTCTGCCGGTGTAATGTGTGTTGGTGTGTATGGGGAATATTGGGTTGGCAGAGAGGGGGTTAAATTCCTCCTTGCCAGAACACACGTGGGAATGTGGCTGGGGCCATGTGACAGAGAAAGAATGAATCTTGGTTATAAATCTCCCTCCTGACCTGTGAGGTTGCTGAACAGAGTGCCTTGGCTGGAGGATGAGTGTAAAATAACTGTGAGTGTTTTGTTTGTTTGTATCATCAAATTGTACTGTTTGTTATTTATTAGATGACTAACATGATCCAGAGCTGTCGCTACAGGCCAGCACAAAACTAGACAACACTTCATCACTCTGCACGAGTAAATTGTATTTCACCACGAGCACTACAGCACTCACTATGGACTTGTGACCGTGTCTGTGTTTTGTGTGTGTGTTTAATACTGTGTTTATTATTTCGGGACTGAACCCTGTGTTTATTGAACTGTGCAATACACCTACACCTTACTCGGAGGAGCAAGGCGAGCGCTTCCACCAAGATATACTGGACTTTGAACGCCGCTACCAAGGACAGTATAACGAGAACATGATGGGAGACTACATTTGGGGGCTGATTCGTGAAAGTGATTTACAGTATAATCGTAAATCTCGAAAAACTACTCGCTTCTAAATCTTTTGTAGTCATTTTTGTATTACTTTATGTGAACGAAAAGACACAAATTCGCCCGTTTTCTCATTGGAAATAGGTAAATTTCAAAATATCACTGTCCTGGTCACAAAAGCAAAGTTTGTGGGGAATAATAGCCATTTTCTATACTTTTGAGGCATAAGCAATTAGGAAATAACACTTACTACCCAGGAACAAAAAAAAAAAAAAAAAAAAATTGTTACACGGTGTTATCTGTATCCCTTATTTGATCATTTATATTCGAAAATAAAATAAATTTGGCTTAAAAGCACAGCCATTTGTTGAATTCAAAACACTGTCAAATGTTTATGCACGTGAACACAGAACTCTTGTACATGCTGGGACAGCTTGCTGTTTCCAGCTCCCTGATTATTGTATATTCAGAATATATTATTCATTGACTTTTAGTACTTTGAGTGAGGAGTACGGTACAATTCATACACCTAGCTTAACCCTTTCATGCATGAAATATAAAGAGCCGGGAGTCTAGCTGTGGGAGTCCAGCGAGGGGAGGCCTGCGCTGAGACGCTGTTCCAATAGATCCAAACCTAACAGCGCTCTAGAAGAAGCCATCTACTAGTCAGGTCTGTATCCTCCACCCCACTGCTCCTACTGTGCCTTTTGTCTTGCTTGTCCTGCTATGACTGTCTCTCACATCCCTGTTCTGTCCTCCCGTCCTCGTCCTCTGCCCTCCCTCCGCTGTTGCTCCTCCAACCCCTCTAACCTCATTTCTCTGCCTCTCCCCCCCTCCCGCACACTCTCTGGTGCACTCTGTAACTGTCACTCTTCTGCTAACAAAGCTGATTTCATCTCTGCCTTTGCCTCCCACCTCTCGCTCGATTTCCTTGCTCTCACTGAAACCTGGCTGTCCCCTGATAACACTGTTACTCCTGCTGCCCTGTCCTCTCTCTACGTCCTGTCCCATACCCCGCGTCTCACCGGACGGGGAGGTGGGACGGGTCTTCTCCTCTCTCCCTCCTTACTCTTTTCTGTCCCCTCCGATCTCACCTCCCTCTCTGTCACTACCTTTGAATTTCATGCAGTCCAACTAACCTCTCCCTGTCAACTCCTGCTCATTGTTCTGTACCGCCCCCCTGGGCCTCTCACTCACTTTCTGGATGAACTCGACTATCTACTCTCCTCCCTCCCCTCTCTGTCTACCCCGACTGTCCTGTTGGGTGACTTCAACATCCATCTCTCCAACCCCAGCCACTCTGCTGGATTCCTCCCTCTCCTTCACTCCTTCGACTTCTGTCTCTCTCCGTCCCCTCCTACCCACAAAGCTGGCCGTCAACTGGACCTCACCTTCTCCAGGGCCTGCTGCCCCTCCAACCTCTCTGTCACCCCCCTGGACCTCTCTGATCACTATTTTATCTCTTTTTCTCTGTCTCTCCCCCCTCTCCCTGCTCCTCCTACCCCCACTGTCACCTCTCGCCGTAACCTCCGCTCTCTCTCCCCCTCTGTCCTTGCCTCCACTGCTCTCTCTCACCTGCCTCCTATCGACTCCTTTTCACAACTCTCCGTAGACTCTGCTACCTCCACCCTCTTCTCCTCACTCACCTCCTCCCTCGACTCCCTCTGTCCCCTCACCTCCCGACCTGCTCGCCCCTCCCCTCCCCATCCCTGGCTCTCCTCTGTGCTCCGCTCGGCAAGAATCACACTGCGATCTGCTGAAAAGAAATGGAAGAGAACCAAACTCCCTGCTGCTCTAGACCTTTACCGCACTCTTCTCTCCTCCTTCTCCTCTACTCTCTCCTCTGCTAAATGTGCTTATTTCCAATCTGTAATCCAAGCCTCCACTAACAACCCACGTAAACTATTCTCTACCTTCTCCTCCCTCCTAAACCCTCCCCCCCCCTCCTCCTCCCTCCTCTATCTCCCCTGACGACTTTGCCTCCTTCTTCTCTTCTAAAATCTCAGATATCCGTAAACTCTTTAACACCTCTCCCTCCCCCGTACCCCCTCCTGCTCCAACCCCTACACCCACTACATCCCCTACTAACTCGCCCTTCCTCTCCACCTTCTTGCCCCTCTCAGACTCTGACCTCTCCTCCCTGCTCCAGGGTCACAAACCCACCACGTGTGCCTTGGACCCCCTCCCCACTCACCTCTTTCAAGCTGCTGCTCCTGCTCTACTCCCCTTCATCTCCTCCCTCCTCAACACCTCTCTACTTTCTGGCATCTTCCCCTCTGCCTTCAAAAAAGCCTCTATCACTCCCCTCCTCAAAAAACCTACCCTCGACCCCACCTCCCTCCAGAGCTACCGTCCTGTCTCCCTCCTACTCTTCCTCTCCAAAACCCTCGAGCGGACTGTACACCGCCAGCTCTCTGCTTTCCTGTCCAACCACTCTCTGCTTGACCCTCTCCAATCTGGCTTCCGCTCTGCTCACTCCACTGAAACCGCCCTTCTGTCTGTCACCAACTCACTTAAGTGTGCCCGAGCTGCCTCTCTCTCCTCTGTCCTAATTCTCCTCGACCTCTCTGCTGCCTTTGACACTGTTGATCACTCTATTCTACTATCATCTCTTGCTGACCTGGGGATCTCTGGCACTGCTCTGGCCTGGTTCTCCTCCTACCTCTCCAACCGCACTTACCAGGTAACCTGGCATGGAGCAACCTCCACACCTCACCCTCTCTTAACTGGAGTCCCCCAAGGGTCAGTCTTGGGTCCTCTCCTGTTCTCTCTCTACACCCGCTCCCTGGGCCCCCTCATCGCATCCTATGGTTTCTCATACCATTTCTATGCTGATGATGCTCAGATTTTCCTCTCCTTCCCCACCTCTGACTCCACCATCTCCTCCCGTATCTCTACCTGTCTGTCTGCTATTTCCTCCTGGATGCACTTGCATCACCTCAAACTCAACCTCTCTAAATCTGACCTCCTTTTCTTTCCCTCCTCCTCCCCCTCCTCTGATCTCTCTATCTCTGTTCCTCTGGAATCTACCACACTCTCTCCCTCTTCCTCAGCTAAGAACCTTGGAGTCACCCTGGACCCCTGCCTCTCTTATTCCCAGCACATCTCCACTCTGGCACGCACTTGCAGATTCTTCCTGAGCAACATCCGAAGAATCCGACCCTTCCTCACCAACTATGCTACCCAGCTCCTGGTCCAGGCCCTGGTACTCTCCCGCCTAGACTACTGCAACTCCCTCCTGGCTGGCCTCCCTGCGTCCGCCACCCGTCCGCTCCAGCTCATCCAGAACTCTGCTGCTCGCCTGGTGTTCTCTCTACCTCGCTTCGCCCACGCTACTCCACTACTCCGCTCGCTCCACTGGCTCCCGATCACCGCTCGCATCCAGTTCAAGACTCTTGTACTAGCCTACAGATGCCTTGATCAGACTGCACCCAGCTACCTCCAGACCCTCATCTCTCCCTACACCCCCACTCGACCTCTCCGCTCCGCCTGCACTAGAAGACTGGCTCTACCTCCGCTACGCTCCCCTGCCTCCCGAGCCCGCTCCTTCTCCACCCTTGCTCCGCAGTGGTGGAACGACCTTCCTACAGATGTCAGGACTGCCCAGTCCCTGACCACATTCCGGCGCCTCCTTAAGACTCACCTCTTCAAACAGCACCTGTAGAACTCCTCTGTTGTATCCTGGGACACTATCACCCTTCATTTAAATATGCTTTATTTTGCTCTTATCTGCCCCCTATTTTACTGCATTTAATCCTGTACCTCAGAATATTGTAATCTGCCAAGTGTTTAATCTGTAGTATTTTGTACTTAATCATATCCTGATGTAACTATCACTATTTAATCATATCCTGATGTAACTTTCACTTATCTGCTGTATTATTGAATTGTGGTTTGTCACACTTGAATTATTGTATTTCTTGTTCTTATTGTATGACTTATATTGTAACACTTGAATGTATTTGTATTTGCTTGCGATTGTAAGTCGCCCTGGATAAGGGCGTGTGGCAATGCGCCCCGCCCCTGTGTGCATTTGTGTGTTATGTGTTGCGTGTTGCGTGTGTAAATGTTGGTGTATAGATTGGTACACGGGATATAAACGGGTCTGTGTTTCACGTGTATTTAAAAAGTATAGATTTGTATTTAGGCACGGGATTGCACATCACGCACGTGCATTTAAAATATAATATGCGAGCACGGGGTTGCACAGAATTAATTCACGTGCTGGGATTCAAGTGAATAATTAATTAGTAATTGAATCCCAGCACAACAGTATATATAGAGACACATTTTCACTCACTGGTGGTTAGGTGTTCAGAGAGTGGAGAACGGGTGAGAGAGAAGGAGAGTTAAAAGCGTAATTATAAATATAATAAGTGTTTTGTTTGTACTCACCGTGTTTGTTTGTCTCCGTGCACCGTTTGTGTTTAGTGCGTTTTGTTTGTCTTTTTACTTTGGCGTATAGTGCCGTGTCCTGTGTTTTTGTTGTTTCAAACCTTTTATTTTCTGTCTGTTATTAAATGCTGAGCGCAATCACGCGCTCAGCTTTACCAAAACCCCATCTCTCTGTTTATTTATTTCCTCCATCTGGTCTGACGCCACCCACTCCGGCCGTCTTTGTGACACGTGGTGTCATCGTGGGATAATAGCGCCTCCAAGCGTCAGACCAGGAGAGGGGGTTTTGTGAAAAAAAAAAAAAAAAAAAATAGTAAAGCGAGGATGGGAAGAAAGAGCTGCAGGAAGCAGCAGAAGCAGCAGCAGCAACAACAACAGCTGCAGCCCTCATCCTGCATGCCGGGCTGGGAGGAGGACAGCCACAATGGGGCAGTAGCCACCCCTCTACCCCCACTGCCACCGGGTTCCCCACCGTCCCGGGAAATATGGGACTGGCTGGTGCACCCCGAGGGGAACTTCGCCAGTGACCTCCCCATGGTTATTCACGCACTGCAGATGCGAGATGGGAAACGATGGGAGGACTGGGAGCAACAGCACAACCCGGCATCCGTTCGTGACCTCACCATTGTGGTGCTGGGTTACCTAGCTGCAGACATGGGAGGGATGCCTTCCAGTGAGCAAGAGGGAGAGGAGCAGTCGCTGCCCTCTCCAGTACCTGAGCGGGAGGAGCCTGAGCGTCCACAGCCCGAGTGGGAGGAGCCTGAGCGTCCACAGCCCGAGTGGGAGGAGCCTGAGCGTCCACAGCCCGAGTGGGAGGAGCCTGAGCGTCCACAGCCTGAGTGGGAGGAGCCTGAGCGTCCACAGCCTGAGTGGGAGGAGCCTGAGCGTCCACAGCCTGAGTGGGAGGAGCCTGAGCGTCCAACGCCTGAGTGGGAGGAACCCGAACGTCCTACGCCTGAGTGGGAGGAACCCGAACGTCCTACGCCTGAGTGGGGGGAACCCGAGTGTCCACAGCCCAAAAGGGAGGAGTCGGGGCGTCCACAGCCCAAAAGGGAGGAGGTCGAGGATGATGGCTGGGAGGTTTTTTTAAAGAACCTCGCAGCAGAGTTATGCCCTGGCTGTGGGGCTTATGGGCACACGTTAGCCATATGCCCCACCCAGTATGAAGAGGAGGAACTAGCGCCCAGACGGGGGGACCGCGAGCGTCCAGCGCCCAGACGGGGGGACCGCGAGCGTCCAGCGCCCAGACGGGGGGACCGCGAGCGTCCAGCGCCCAGACGGGGGGACCGCGGGAATCCGAAGCCTGAGAGGCAGCTGTTCCCACCTTCACCAGCAGAGCAAGAATGCCTGCTGGTTTCCCCATCACAACCAGCAGAGGTAGAATGCCTGCTGGTTTCCACAGCACAACCAGCAGAGGTAGAATGCCTGCTGGTTTCCCCAGCACAACCAGCAGAGGAAGAATGCCTGCTGGTTTCCCCAGCACAACCAGCAGAGGAAGAATGCCTGCTGGTTTCCCCAGCACAACCAGCAGAGGAAGAATGCCTGCTGGTTTCCCCAGCACAACCAGCAGAGGAAGAATGCCTGCTGGTTTCCCCAGCACAACCAGCAGAGGAAGAATGCCTGCTGGTTTCCCCTTCAGAGGCAGAGCCGCACCAGTCCGCTGCAAGAGAGGCAGAGCAGCACCAGTCCCCTGAAAAAGGGGGAGACTACACGCTGCTCCCACCTCCATCGGCAGGAGACTACACGCTGCTCCCACCTTCACCGGCAGGAGCAGAGCAGCCGGAGCTGCCTCTGCCTCCGCCACCTCCACCGGAAGGAGCAGAGCAGCAGGAGCTGCCTCTGCCACTTCCAGGAGCAGAGGAGCAGGAGCTGCCTCTGCCTCCGCCACCTACATCGGCAGGAGCAGAGCAGCCGGAGCTGCCTCTGCCTCCGCCACCTACACAGGCAGGAGCAAAGGAGCAGGAGCTGCCTCTGCCACTTCCAGGAGCAGAGGAGCAGGAGCTGCCTCTGCCACTTCAAGGAGCAGAGGAGCTGCCTCTGCCTCTGCCACTGCCAGAAGCAGAACAGCAGGAGCTGTCTCTGCTTCCCATACCTCCACCACGGGGAGTACGGTGGCCGGAGCCCCAGAAAGGGGAGCTGTCGGCCACGAAGAAGGGGGAGGAGGTCTGGAGACCACCAACCCCAGCAGCAGTTTCGCTGCCGGAGATCGTGGGGGAGGTCAGGAGACCTGCTCCCACTGCAGCAGTTTCGCTGCCGGAGATCGTGTGGGAGGTCTGGAGACCTGCTCCCACTGCAGCAGTTTCGCTGCCGGAGATCGTGGGGGAGGTCCGGAGACCTGCTCCCACTGCAGCAGTTTCGCTGCCGGAGATCGTGGGGGAGGTCTGGAGACCTGCTCCCACTGCAGCAGTTTCGCTGCCGGAGATCGTGGGGGAGGTCCGGAGACCTGCTCCCACTGCAGCTTCTTCGCTGCCGGCAGTACTGTGGTCGGAGCCCCACCAAAGGGAGCTACCGGCTACAAAGACAGGGGGAGAGGTCAGGAGACCACTTTCCCCAGCAGCAGTTTCGCTGCAGGAGCAAACCAACAGGCTGTCAGCCGTGCCACTACCGGCAGGGGTGCTGACAGCATGGCCAGGCATGGGCCCACTGAAGCCTCCCTTCCCAGCCCGAGACTTTGTCCTGGACTGCTGGATTTTTAAGGGGGGAGGTGGCCGTTGAGGCCATGTGTGCTGCGCACAAGGGGGGGTATATGTGGCAATGCGCCCCGCCCCTGTGTGCATTTGTGTGTTATGTGTTGCGTGTTGCGTGTGTAAATGTTGGTGTATAGATTGGTACACGGGATATAAACGGGTCTGTGTTTCACGTGTATTTAAAAAGTATAGATTTGTATTTAGGCACGGGATTGCACATCACGCACGTGCATTTAAAATATAATATGCGAGCACGGGGTTGCACAGAATTAATTCACGTGCTGGGATTCAAGTGAATAATTAATTAGTAATTGAATCCCAGCACAACAGTATATATAGAGACACATTTTCACTCACTGGTGGTTAGGTGTTCAGAGAGTGGAGAACGGGTGAGAGAGAAGGAGAGTTAAAAGCGTAATTATAAATATAATAAGTGTTTTGTTTGTACTCACCGTGTTTGTTTGTCTCCGTGCACCGTTTGTGTTTAGTGCGTTTTGTTTGTCTTTTTACTTTGGCGTATAGTGCCGTGTCCTGTGTTTTTGTTGTTTCAAACCTTTTATTTTCTGTCTGTTATTAAATGCTGAGCGCAATCACGCGCTCAGCTTTACCAAAACCCCATCTTTCTGTTTATTTATTTCCTCCATCTGGTCTGACGCCACCCACTCTGGCCGTCTTTGTGACAGGGCGTCTGCTAAGAAATAAATAATAATAATAATAATATTGAAAATAGCTGAACAAAAAGTGATTTTGGACACATAATAAATATTTCAGTTTTTTTTTCCATAACACACAACCACTTAGGCTCATATGAGGCTATTATGCATTTGTGTCTTCCATAAGTATGAAAACAGGTTTAATTTAAGAAATTGGAGTCGCAGAAATCAGCCGTACTAGACACAGATGTTAGAGAACTAAAGGGGTACAACTGAGGAAAAAAGTGATGATAAAAGCATTAATTTCAAGTGCAGAAGAGGGGGAAGACAAAAGACAAGGTAATAAGCGGAGATGTCCTTTCGAACGTCTGATTAATATTCATTGGCTGGAACAGGCAGATGCTGTTGACATCTTTGTGATGTCAGCATGTTGTTAACACATCATTAGCACAGCCAGCGTGCAAACAGATTTGCAGGAAAGTCTACAGCTACGCTGTAATGCATTATGTAGTGCAAACTCAACCGACTGTTTATTTTGAGACATTTGGCATCACTCATTTACATCAGCATAAAATGATTCCCATATATTGTATTTTCCCATATTCTTCATTCAAAAAGTAAATGAACCAATAGTTCAACACTTACAATCAATGACCTACAATTTGTAGTTTTGGAAGAAACAAAAATGCAGAACAATAAAGGAAAATAAATGGACAAATAGACTCAATGCCATGATGCCTGCAGGTTTAAATAGAAAACACATTAATAGATTTAAATAGAAAGACGTAAGTGAGTGTAGTTACTGTGGCATCAAAAGACCACTGTTTGTTTTCAAACAAACTTTCCCTTGACAAATGTATGTTAAATATACCGGAATGTTGGGAAGTTGGCTCTTTAGAGCAAAAACTATATATGGTGTGGAATGGAAAAGCTAGATAGATAGATTTATCTACTATATAGTAACTGATGGTTGAAGTAGTAACTTATCTGGTATATAGTAACTGCAGAAGTATTTTCTTTAGCACGTTCAGCAGATGAGCTTCTTGTGGTCACGGGGGTATAACACATAGAGTCATTGTAGATTTAGTAAAGCTGATACGCCGAGATGATGGAAATACATTCACCTGTAATGTGATATGGGACATGGCTGGCAGAAAACAGTCTCAGCTATTAGGTCTAGCAGAGCATTCTTCCATTATCCATTAACAAAGGTTGCTGGTTCAGATCTTCCACCCACATGTATTTTATTTATTCATTATTCATTTAAGCGGTTGTTTGGACCAGCATCAGTGCACTTCCTTACAAAGACCCAAAGCCCATAAAATCCCAAACTGGGATTCAATTTTACATGATGGCACTACTATCATTATAACATCTTTATAAAGTAAAAATAGATAACTGTGGGTCAATATTATTGTCATTTAAAAAAAAAAATAAAATAAATAAAAACGTTAATTGTCACATCATATAAATATAGCAGCACTGTAATGAAAAAGTAATGGCAGCCCAATAGGAAAACTCACCAATAAGATTGTATTTCTTTATTGCTCATAATGCACGTAAACATGAGAAT
The DNA here is from genome assembly GCF_902713425.1 of Acipenser ruthenus. Lineage (NCBI taxonomy): Eukaryota > Metazoa > Chordata > Actinopteri > Acipenseriformes > Acipenseridae > Acipenser > Acipenser ruthenus. The sequence goes on along the minus strand of NC_081190.1, from coordinate 92,812,623 downwards.
TTATACTATTGGCATAACATTTCTGGTTTCCCCAACGTGTTGGGAGCAATAGACTGCACACATGTGCCACTAACCCCTATTTTGAGCATCTGTATAGGACCATCGTCTATTTTGTGTTAATTGTCTAGGCTATTAAGTAGGCCAAGTTAAAAATAATAATAATAATAATAATAATAATAATAATTTTAAAAAAACATGTATGTGTGTGCGATTTTATTGTATTGTTTTTAAACCCGACACCTCCTTATGTTGGACAAACATGTACGGTTTAGCGAGGGGCTACTGTATGATTATGAAAAGCTTTTTGGGGGTGAAGGTGGGGGCCCCACTATAGAATCTAATGGGATTAAACTGCATTTCATTTTTTAAAATATATAACAGTATTAAAATAGGTAAAATGAAGACAGAACAGAATGCATTGTATGGATGATGTTTACATTTAACAAAAACAATGCTAATTTTGATTCTTGCACTCTTGCATGTATAGACATTATTCTTCGGGCACCCTCTGCTGCAGCAAACCACAACTCAACTCCCACTAATTATTTGAGCAATGGCACTAATTTCAGTGCAGGAGTTGCTTTTTAATTTTCTTAAGATTATAAACATGATTCTTTCATTGTGAAGGAACAGGTGCAAGGACAGTTATTAAAGGTTCAATTCAGTATTGGTTGTTATAAATGTTTATGCCCCAAATGATGGGAGAGAGAGTGTTGTTCTTTCAAACTATGAACAGAGTACTGGCACAGTGTCAGCCTGAGGATGTTATTTTATTGGGTGGCGATTTTAATTGTACAGTAGACAACAAGCTTGATAGAAATGGCTCTGAACCCCATCCAAAGTCAGTCAGTGAGCTGGTCTCTGTCTTAGGAGAGCATGATCTAGAAGCTGTGTGGAGATCTATGGACCCTGATGCTGGACATATTTCTCTAGTTAAACTTGATAGGTTTTATGTTTGTAGGCATAATTTAAATGTATTTACTACCTGTGCTATATGTCATACTGGTTTCTCTGATCATAGCTTGATTAATTTGAACACAGTTATCCCTTCTTCCATGTGTATATACTTCATATTGGCATTTAAATACTAAGCTCTTAAATGATATCCATTTATTAAATGTTTTTTTTTTTCTGGCAACGATGGAGGAGTCAACAGGGCACTTTCTCATCATTAAGGCTATGGTGGGATGTCTCTAAAGTTCAGATTAAATTATTTTGTCAACAGTATACAAAAAATATTATTAAGGGTACTAGTTTAGCAATGAGAGAGCTGGAGGAGGACATCACTGAGCTCCACAGAGCTCTGGCATCCAGGTATAGTAACAGGCTGTTTGAGGACCTGAAAGAAACAAACTGGCTGATCTGCTGGATACACAAGTACAATGGGCGTTAGTGCACGCCAGGCTTCTTAACTTGTCCAAATGGATGTTGCCACGCAATAATTCTTTACTCTGGAAAAGAAAACGGCTCAGAGAAAACTAAGTAATTGTTTATGGACAGATCAAGGACAACTACTGAGTGAATCTGAGGCGATCTGAGAGTGTAGTGTGGGCTTTTACACTGACTTGTTTACGGTGGAAGCTGGAGTCTGGTAAAGCTCAACATTTCCTAGAGGGTCTGGTCCAGGTTCCTGAAGAGGAGAAGGGTCAATTGGAGAGAAAATCTACTTTCCAGTTCTCTGATGCTCTTGTAGGACTAAACAATGATAAAGCACCAAGGATTAATGGTATACCTGTGGAATTCTATAAGATTTTCTGGTCTACAGTCGAAAAATACCTTTTTGATGTGTTGCTGAAAATGAACTACCTTTGAGCTGCCAGTGCACAGTATTGATTTTGCTACCAAAGAAAGGGGACTTATGTAATATAAAGAACTGGTGTCCAATAAGTCCCCTTTGTACGGATTACAAAATTATATCACTGATTTTGGCAAACAGGTTGGGCTAAGTGATGAATTGTGTTGTGCATTATGATTGAACGTATTGTATACCCGGCAGATCAATGTTTGATAATGTGCTGTAATGGCTCCGCATAGGTGTGTCTCTTTAAGTGCTGTCAATCTTCTTGACATGCTATAACTCACCTGACTTGTAGTGAAAAAAGAGAGAGGAGGAGAAAGAAATACACCTGGTTTGGCGGCAAGAGCAGAGTGCACAGCAAGTTTTGTTTTTTTGTTTTAAAATGAAAGCTATAGCTCAAAGTAACAGTATAGTCACATAACTTCGGTGAAATAATGCATTTAGTAGAAGACTCATTTTGCTAAATACATACCGATAGAATGGATTATTTCTATAAGGGGACTTCTATCTGGGCGTTTGGCTGAACTTATTCACAAGAAATGGGATTGTTCACTGAGCTGAGGAAGGAAGAGCGATCATTGAACGGGTTTCACTGACCATTGTTTAATTTTCTTTGTTACAACATGGATATGAAATTGATGGATTGTTTCGGCTTAACATAGGAAACTGTGAAAACGGATACTGTTTTGTTTGATTTCTACTGTTGGAGTGTGATAGTTTTTTTGTTTTGCTTGGGATGGCGAAACATTACACTTAATTAGTAGCCTACACTACAGTTGTTTTCAGTGCTGAATAATGCATGACTTTTTAAGCCAGATCTACATTTGAGTCTTGTTTATGTACCTGATTGTAAAATATATATTTATTGCTGTGTGATCTTTTCTCTTTTGTAATTTAATACCAGGAGGATAAAATTGGGTGCATATTGGTGCATATTGCTTCAATGGTAAAACACTTAAATGCACTTTATCCTCTAATAAAGGAATCAATCGTCTGTTAAATCAGATGGTCAATTTAAATTCTAAACACACTAGCAAACTGGTATTATTCACTAAATGATTATATACTGTATATATATATATATATATATATATATATATATATATATATATATATATATATATATATTTATATAGGTGTGTTTCTTCTCCTGCTTAACATATAATTAAGTGAAATTAAAAGGCAAACTGATTTATTAGAACTATCTGCCTGTCTGTTGAATGTTGTTTGTGTTTAGCATTAAATGTTATATATTTTATGCTCTATTTTGTAATGCTGTTGTTAATATTAATCTTTGCCAATATCGGGGCTCCCGAGTGGCGCATCCAGTAAAGGCGCTCCCCGCAGGATGTGCCCTATAGCCTGGAGATCGCAGGTTCGAATCCAGGCTATGTCACAGCTGACCGTGACCGAGAGTTCCTAGGGGGCGGCGCACAATTGGCTGAGCGCTGCCCGGGTAGGGAGGGCTTAGGTCGGCAGGGGAATCCACGGCTCACCGCACATCAGCGACCCCTGTGGCCGATAGGGCGCCTGTGGCTCTGCAGCAGAGCCGCCAGATCTGTGTTGTCCTCCGGCACTATAGGTCTGGTAGCATTGCTGTGGATCTGCAGTGCGAAAAATGACGGCTCGGAAGGAGCACGTTTCGGAGGACGCGTGTTCCAGCCTCCGTTTCCTGAGTCGGCGGGGGGGTTGCGAGCGGTGAGCCGGGGATACAGATAATAATTGGGCATGCTAAATTGGGGTGAAAACCGGGGTAAAAATAATTGGCGACGACTAAATTATAAAAAATAAAAAAAATCTTTGCCAATATCAGTTGGTCATAGATTAATGACTACCTGGCACTCCAGTCAAATTCCATCACAATAATGTCTTTCTGATTCGTGATATAATAGCAGTTTCCAAGCTTTTGGGATTTAAAGCTGGTTTCATTTCTTTAGATCAGGAGAAAGCTTTTGATCGTGTAGATAATAAGTATTTGTTTAATGTAGTTAAGGCTTTTGGCTTTGGTCCCAGTATTCTGCATAAAATTCAGTTACTCTACAGTAATGTTTTTAATACACTTAAAATCAATGCTGTGCTTAGCTCTCCTTTTCATGTGCAGAGGGGAGTTCACCAGGGTTGTTCCATGTCCGGGGTGCTATACTCGCTCTCAACAGAACCGGTGCTTCACTAACTAAGGAATCTGTTATCTGGCTTATCCATTCCAAAGGTACCCTTGGAGCCTATAAAAGTGATGGTCATTGCTGATGATGTTGTTGTTTTTGTTTTAGGAAAAAAAGATGTACAAATATTAAATGATTGCTTGACATTTTTTGGAGAAGTGTCCTCTGCGAAGACAAACTGGTCAAAAAGCAGTGTGTTTTTATTAGGTGATTAGGAAGGCAGTAGGCCTCCAGATCTCCCTCCAGGGTTACAATGGTCAAGCAGTTTTAGATACTTGGAAGTGTTCTTGGGAGGGGAAGGGGTGGCTAAAGAGAACTGGAATGGGATGTTGGTCAAGGTGAAAAGCAGACTGCATAGCTGGCGCTGGCTCCTGACTAAACTATCCTATAGAGGCAGAGTTTTAGTTATTAACAACTTAGTAACCTCTATGTTATGGCACAGATTAAGATGTGTAGATCCCCCAGTGTTCTTACTAAAATAGATCCAGAGAGTAATAGTAGTTTTTTTCTGGGACAGATTGCACTGGTTAAGCAGAGTGTGCTTGTGACAGAGAGCGAATGAATCCGAGTCAACAATCTCCCTCCCAACCTGTGAGGGCACGGTATAACAGGAAAAGTGTGTCCTGGACTGGATGGTTTGACAGTTGGAAGTCAGCCATCCAGGAAGGGGGCGGAGCCACAATACTAGAAGTCATCGCCTTAATGCGGTAGGTGATGTGTCAGTCATGGATTGGAGGATACGTGATTGTACTTGCTACCGAAGGGGGCGTGACTGAGGGTATATCAGGGGATGTGGCCGAGCAATCTGTTCCTTTGTTATGGTTACGAATGGACCTGTAAAAGGAGTACAGAGATAAAATAACTGTGAGTGTTTTGTGTTTTGTTTGTTTGTTGTTCTAACTGTCATTGTTTGTCATTGTTATACATCTAACACTGGCTGGGCTAGCACTAACCTGGACAACACTGCACTACTGTTCACAAATAACTTGTATTTCACCACTTGCACCAAAGAACTCACTCTGGACTGTGATCATGTTTGTGTTCTGTTTGTGTTTATACCATGTTTATTATTTTGGGACTGAACCTTGTGGTTTAAACTGTGCAATACACATTGCTATGTATTGCCAGGTATTATTATTTACGGTCGACAAATGCCCAGGATTATAAAAACAAATAAAGAATTGTTTGGACCGTGAATTTTGTTTACGTATTGCATCACCTCTACACCTGTGCACTATCAACCACTTAGCCACAGTGCTATATTTGCCTGTTGAAGAGGGAGGGCTGGGCTTGGTTGATATTGTGCGTAGGGTGGCAGTGTTTAGACTGCATTCTTTACAGAAGAGAGCACTGGCTTTCGCTTTCCTCCAACGGGTGGTGAAGCTAGGATTAGACAGACAGGTGGTTTTATTGAATACTGCACAGTTGGACTTGTCTGTTTTACCTGATGTTTACAGAGGGGTGCTGAATGCCTGGATGATATTTTACAAAGAGATTTTAAGTGTGTGGGGTTGTATTAGCTCTTAGAAGAGTCTTTTGTATATAATCCTAATTTGACATGCCCCCTTTTAGAGTCAAATGGTTTGAAGTATTTGCTAATTACTAAAGGATTGATTAAAATTACACATTTATTAGATCTTAAAGAGCAGGCTTGGAAAAGCCCTGAAGTCCTAGCATCTGAGCAGGGAGAGATCAGTGAGGATGAGAAAGGGTTTTTTAATGCAGCTGTGGGCCACCTCGTCTAGTGAGGGCTTGAAGGTTATGAGTCCGTTTTTCAAAGGGGACAGTTCTCAGGGTGTAGAGCCAGAGGTTTCTGAGCTGCAGGTTAGGCCTGCTGTTGATCAGAATGCTGATTCCCCAGGACACCTTCTACAGTTTGGTGCACTCAGCCTGCAATTCAGAACAATAGAAAAGACAGAATTGTACAGGTCATGTGTTAAGATCAGACACTTTAAAAATGTTTATAGGCCACTGTGACAGGATGGCTGGGCGGTGACGTCAGGTCAGAAGCAGGAAGGTAAACAAACTGACACCAGGCAAGTACTGCAGTTAAAGGCGGCGCCGTTTTATTTAAATAGAAAAATAAATCAAAGGTTTAAACAAAAAGAAACTGTGCTCACAGAGCAAAATAAAAGGTTTAAACAGAAGTAAATCTCGAACACCAGATAATAAATAATACAGGTCAGGCTGGGCTGTAGCCTTCACTGTTCCTGTATCTTTTTTTAGTTTTGTTTTTTTGGTTTTGTTTTTCTCTCCTCGCTCTCTCCACTCTCGCTCCTCATACACCCACCACGAGTGCAGCGAGCTGCAGGCTTTTATGCAGGTGACCATCTCCCGATTAGCAACAAAATTAATAACAATAACAAAAACATACGGCGCTTCGCCAACAAATATAAAACACAATAACACGGCGGTACGCCATCACAAATACAATAAATAAATCATAACAAACAAATACAAAATAACACAGGGGCGGAGGGGGAAACCCTGTTCTAAAAATAAACAAAATACAGTTACACAGCAGGGCTGTCTACCGCCCTGCTACAGCCACCAATCCAGAAAAGAGTAGGTGAACTCCAGTGGAGCGTGCTGCACACCGTTGTGGCTGTATTATTCAGTCAGAGGCAGATGATAAGTGTGTGTTTTGTCAGCAGAGAGAAACAGTTTTTCATTGTTTTCTTTTCTGTCCAAGACTGCAGTCTCTGATGATTTTACTAGAAGATGTGTTTAATAGTTTTAAAATGAATTTATCCCATGTTGTTTGTATCTATGGGATTAATTATTCTAAGGGGAATAAGTATAAAGTTAAATTGACTAATTTTCTCCTTGGTCAAGCTAAACTAGCAATTTTAAAAAGCAGAAGAAAAAAATGGAGTGATGTGTTGCCTGCTGATGTTGCCTCTGTGTTTAAAGTGCTGGTGGCTTGCAGAGTGCATCATTTGGATCAGTTAAACAGTCTGGGCTGTTGGTGGGGTGGTGTGTTCAGTGGAAGAAGGAATTTTAATCATGCGGACTGGATTTTAACAAATATTTAATGTATAACATTGTTTAAATATGTAGATGTTTTGTATTGTTGTTGAATTGTTTAATTTATGAGTTTCCTGATAATAAATATTTATTTTAAAATAAAAACATATCTATCTATCTATCTATCTATCTATCTATCTATCTATCTATCTATATTACATTTAATGGTCTTTTAGTTCAAACACAAACATAGGTATTTTTTGTTTACATTTTGACACTTAAAGTGTTACTTCTTACATTAGAAGTTACTTGTCATTGTCATATTTAATATACAGTCGTATATCATTACCGAATTTTAATCCAGTCTTTTAAACTGTTATATTTTTCATTCATGGATTAATGGCTTCCTGCGTTGTTTAATATAATTGTTCTTCTTTGTTTATATAGCCAATAGCTTGTTTCCAAATTAGTTTCTTTTTTCAAGATTAATATTATCCATCAGTATATTCTGTCATATTTTAATATTAATAATTACAACCACCTTGTTGACGTTTGAATACAAAATAATTTGTCACTCTTGCCATCAACAGAAACATTTGCATTATATGCATTTTTTAAGTCTTTCAACCCTTCTGAAGATTTGAAGATGCGGATAAAAGGAATTCAGTTTGGAGAGACTCTCTGTTATTGTGCAGAGCTTCTCAATTAAATAAGAGAGCGCTAAGCTCTTTTCTCTCTCCCTCAGGAAGTAAGCACTCACTCAAACAGCAATTGAGAGTTTACTTCTGTAATTAGAAGCTCCTTTCTGTATCGCACCACTGTACCAGGGAATAGTGTAGCAATTTCAGCAGCAATCTCAACAGTGTGTTCTCGATCTGGAGTGTTTTGTTTCTCAATACCTGTGGCATTGAAATCACGGTGGAGATTAAAATCACAGACGTCCTCGAGCATGTACGTAAACGATGATTATCTCACAATCGTTACAGGCAACTGTTAAAGTATTTTCAGTCAAGCATTCCTGATGGAAAGTATTTAATTTAATTCAGGTATTTATTTATTTATTTATTTATTTATTTATTTATTAATGTATTTGTTTTCTTCCTCTGGCTCGTGTTTTATATTAAAAAGTGAGGAGTTACCAATATAATTACCAATATAATTGTACTTGCACCCCCCAACCCACCCCTTACTATCTGAAGGTGTTTACAATCACCTGAGCGATCCTGAGTTCTGTTTCTCTCATATTAGGTTATTATCATTTTTCTCTGAATCTGCCTTTACTCAGCTTTGCTATTGGCTTGGCTGGGCTATCAGAGTTGAAGGATCACACCCTGTCACAAGATATGATTCTCCAGACAGACTCAAAGCCATCTCAAATTCTGGCTCAGGAGTTTGGTAGTCTAATTTTAGTTCCCTGTGGACATTTGTCAGCATCACAAAACTCCTACTTAAACTTGACCCAGTTGACAGTCTCTGCTTCAGGGAGGCCTAGGGCTGTATGGGAAACAGAAGGGGGCGTTGGGGTCAAGGTCAAGGTGCACTGTGTCAGGGCTGTGAGGTAAAGCTCTTTTGACAACTGCCGTCTGACTATAACTGGTAAAAAAATATGCTTCTTACCTACTGCATAGTGCCCTGAAGGACACTGGCCTTAGATACCTCTCTCTGTGAACCAATGATCCCTCTATAACCACTGGTCCATTTGCTGTCTCGATTCCAGCTCCAATCAGACTTAACATTTAAAACTCAGTAAGAAGAGGAATTTGGGAAATGAACTCCTTTCAAGCATTTACATCCTTGTGGCGCATTGCCTGATTGCCTTGTCCAGTTATTAGACTTGATATGAGGGGTATTGTATGGAATGTTACTGTGAGAAAGGCAAAATACTGCACAAATTAAAGAAAGACATGTACAGTACGTAGGTCACTAACGTTTTTAAGATTCTACATGAAATATAAAAATATAATGTAATAAATACATACAAACAATACAAATTATTGCAGTCTTTCATAATGTTAAAATGCAGTGTTTCATAATGTTGAAATGAAGAACCTGAATCAGCTCAAAACAAATACTTTACACCAAAAGGGAAGTGATCAAGGTGTGCTCCTAAAAGAATTAACCCTGAAAATGAACTACCCTACACATGTAATGGGACACGATCACTGCCGATTTGTCTTCAATCCAAGCCTTTAACCACAATTTTAAGTATTTATACTTATCCTAACATTAAAGTCAATATTGAATTGCAAAATTCAGATTGAAATAATATTCTCTGTGCATGAGATGCTATTAAAAAGTGGGGGTGTTCCCGGAGAGTTTAGTATTGGTCGAACAAACCAAGAAAGCAAAGCAAAAATTATATCAGGTACCACACAAGCTTCAAGAAATCTCTCAGTTTGCATGCTTTCCTTGTTCTTCATAGAATCCTAGAATGCTGGTTGGTTAATGACTGGGATTGCTGAAGGGGTGGACATTATTTCACATTGGTGAGGTAAATGACCTAGAATGAAGTTGGTAAGTATAAATGAAAGAGACTTTCTGAAAGTAGGATACCGATGATTTATTTTGTTCCTGAAATGTTTGCAATCAGTATGCTGGGCCTAGAAAAAAATTATAACAAGCTTCCCACTCCATTTTGCATAATCCTCTAGTCCTCCCACTCCCTGAAGTGCGAAAAGAAATGTAATGTGGTTAAAATAAATACAATTAAGTGGTTGATGGTCTTTTCTTTAAACACATTTCTATTTGATTCTCTAATCACTCTCCCCAGCAATCCCTGAGTATTGCTTTTCAGTGCCGCCATATAATCATCCAAGAACCACGGATCTGTAATGAGTGGGATAATAGTGTTTGTTTTCTCCTTCACTCTGCAGCCCGCTCCCCTGCTGGGACAGCCAGACTCTCACACACACACAGGACCCCAGGGGCATGGAGCTGCATCACTAATTTGGTTGTGGTGTCTGAGCCATGCTCCCCTGCTCTGGTAGAGTTCAAAGGTGAAGTTCCCAACAGCACACACTAGAGGCATTCCTCTTCCTCGGCAGGCATTGCGAGAACTTCCAGCAGCACGCTGTACCGCCTAGCTAGGCAAAGCAATTAAAATGGCAATGCATTGTTATTATTAAGTATTTATTTATTTATTTATTTATTTATTTATTTCCTAGCAGACACCCTTATTCAGGGCGACTTACAATTGTTGCAGAATATCACAAGTACAAAGTATCTCATTATAAAATATCACATTACAGAATATAATACAAATAAGAGCAGTTATGAAAGTACAATAAAAATCAAACTTAAGTAAGAACAAAATAAAGAATACAGTAAGGTATAGGTAAGAGCAAGTTTGACTAAGAGCAGTTATAACTTATAGTAAATATTTGCTTATATGAGTAAAGTCCAGTAAGAACATGTAGTAAAGTCAAATAAGAACATGTATGATAAATGGATGAGAATGATTTCCCAATAAGAGCAAATACAAAAAACATGAGTACGGTTACCTGAGTAAACTGAGGAAATGTCAGAGTCAGAGTTGGGAAAGAACCAGTCAAGAGTAGTGCCGGAGAGTCCCAGGTCAGCGAGGGAGGGCAGGTGAATAGAGTGGTCGACCGTGTCAGAAATGTCAAGGAGAATTAGGACAGAGGAGAGGGAGGTGGCATGAGCAGAGAGTAGAGAGTTAGTGACAGAGAGAAAAGCAGTTTCAGTGAAGTGTACTGGGCAAAAACCAGATTGGAGGGGGTCAAGCAGGGAATGTATTGACAGGAAAGTGGAGAACTGGTGGTGTACCGCTGGCTTGAAGATTTTAGAGAGGAACGGGAGGAGGGAGACAAGATGGCATTCTGTTCTTCCACTGTATTGTGCGCTAGTGCCTTCCCGTGACAATGATGGCTTAACACTGCCCTGCATAAAGGGGTTGTAGCTAAAAAAATAAATATAAATCTCAATAAAAGAAAAAAATATATATCTTACTTTTTGTAAACTGCCATTCGCTATATAGGTTTCAAGAGAAAATTATATCTGATAGAACATTGGTACTATAGCTAACCAAGATCATGCAACAGTCTCTTGACACAGGGGTTGTACCGACAGACTGGAGAATTGCAAACATAATACCGATTCACATGAAGGGAGACAAAACAAAATTAGGTAACTACAGACCAATAAGCCTGACTTCTATTATACTGTATATAAACTTATGTAAACTATAATAAGATCCAAAATGGAAAATTACCTATATGGTAACAGTATCCTGGGAGACATTCAGCATGGTTTTAGGAAAGGGAGATCGTGTCTAACTAACCTGCTTGAAATGGATAATTGCAAAGCATATGACATGGTTTATTTAGATTTCCAGAAAGCTTTTGACAAAGTCCTGCATAAAAGATTAATTCTCAAACTGAACACAGTAGGGATTCAAGGAAATGCATGCACTTGGATTAGGGAATGGTTAACATGTAGAAAACAGAAAGTACTGATTAGAGGAGAAACCTCAGAATGGAGCAAGGTAACCAGTGGAGTACCACAGGGATCAATATTGGATCCTCTGCTATTCCTAATCTACATTAATGACTTAGATTCAGGTATAGTTAGCAAACTTGTTAAATTTTGCAGACGACACAAAAATAGGAGGAGTGGCAAACACTGTTGCAGCAGCAAAGTTCATTCAAAATGATCAAGACAGCATTCAGAACTGGGCAGACACGTGGCAAATGATATTTAATAGAGAAAAGTGTAAGGTACTTACACTTCTACAGAACAACGACGGGGTCGGTGATAACGTTCCTGGGGTTAAAAGGTGGATTTTAAGGCCTTTTACCTAATCTGTAGACCCTAAATAATACTTGAAACTGCATGATTGCCATTCCCATCATTCAAAATTGCATTTCAAAACATGATGATCGCTCATGACTTAAGTATTGCGGTTTTAATGATCACTCCTTTAAATGTCCAGAAGTGCTTTATTTCACTTTCATGTAGACCCAAACCTAGTTAAACATTCAAAGGCCAGTTACACCCTGAACCAGGCTTTACCTCTTTAGCTTTTTGTGTTTAAAATAATGCTAAATCTAATCTACAGCATTTAAATACAGATTACGGGCCTGGACTGCAGAATAAAGCTTCTGAAACCTGTTGTAATCAAATCAGTTCAACACTAGGAGGTGCATCAGAACCAACAATTTGCCTCCTTTTCTACAAAATGTGAATAAGGGTAAAAATGACTGGAATATGTGTGGTAGTCAATGGCGTAATGAATGCTTCAGTTTAAACAGACTAATATCAATGATTCTGTAGTACTATCCAGCAAAGCCATTGATGCAAGAGTGTCAACTTGCAACCGTTTCAAGCGTTTTAAACATTCCTAATGTCTGTCTGTTTGTCAAACTCTTTCGCTGCCTTGACGGAATAAAAAATTTAGAGAAGAAAAACCATTTTGAGGTTCCTTTCTATAACATACGGTCTTGATGGTTTAAAACCTAAACACTTTACTTTACCAATGGCAGTTAGAAGTGGTGCTTGTAATACACTAGCATCACTCTTACTAAGTGATTTCCTCTCTGTCAAACAGCCCAAATTAGTATGAGTGATACTTTTCATTTAGTTAGCATCAAAACAGCATTTTCTTTAACATCCCATATGGCCTTCTGATGCATGGTAAGCTATTAAACTGTTTTAACCAGATGTTTCCTGCAGCCCTTTCATTAACAATGCAAATTTATTCATTAAACAATTTAATTGTGCAATTGATTGACAGGCGGCACATTATTATGGGAGAATGTAATGGAGCTGTGCTAATAGTATATGTTAGTCTTATTAACTCACTGTGTAAGCAGGATTCTCCTCAGTACATGTATGGATTAACCCCTTATGATACCCAGAGGAGTACAGCGATGCCACCTGGATCTGATCCTCTTAAATGCCAAACAGAGGGGATATATCGCTTAATTGGTTATGAGTCATTTTGGTATATCAAACAGGCTTCAACATTGCCAGCTGGGCTTGGCTTACAATGATGCAAAAGCAACTGTGTGCTGTGGGAGCCTTTTAATTGTAGTATTAGTATGATGATGTACTGCATATATGTTTTTCGTCTGTTACTGTCTGTGTTGTCTTCGAAGGTCTCTACTGGTTAATAAAGGAATGGATGAATGCCTCAATCAACCAATCAATCATTCAATCAATAATATACTGAATGTATTACAGTATTCACATCTACTGGGATATTTTTTGAATTGGGACAGAGATGCTTTATATTTTTAAAATGGCTAAGTGCAGATTAAAAAAAATAAAATAACACATCAATACTGTATGTGTTACATTTTTGTTTCTTCTAGATTATATCAAGAAGCCATGTTTTGCAATGTATTGCACTATATCCCTATATGTGGTCATGTCACTGAGGGACTGTAGGGTATATCGGGCAATATACAGATAACCAATGCTTTTCATGCATGGAAGAATATTTTTATCGAATATATTTCGATAAAAATATTTTTTGTTGAATATACATTGAAATATATATTTGCAATATATCACGTGGGGACTCGTGACAATGGTAAGTAATATTTAATAAATAACTAATGTCCCCCCCCCCCCCCCCCCCCCCCCCGCCTGCCTTTATAGGTTCTTTGGATTTCGAGATGACCACCCAGACCACTGGACAATGAGAGAGGAGGGTTCACAACAGGTAAGAATCAATAAGAATCAAATGTTTTTTATTTTACAACACAACAATACTGAACAACAACACAGCAGAAATCAATTTCGACTAACACCCACAAAGGGAACATAGTCTAATAGAAAAGACAATATAAAACTAAGTAATATTTAATACTTTAAAAAGCCACTATTATTCCTAAAACTATAAATACAAATCAACTTTACACTATGAATTCCTAAAAATCTTGAGTTATAATTCTTTATTCTATTTACATTTGTCCTAGCATTCATTATTTAACATACAAATTATTATAATTTTACCTACTAACTACATACTTGTCCCTGTCTAACTAGAGAGAGAGAGAGAGAGAGAGAGAGAGAGAGAGAGAGAGAGAGAGAGAGAGAGAGAGAGAGAGAGAGAGAGAGAGAGGCTATGGGATCTTCTACAGTACAGCATCCCCTAAAACTATACTGGGACAGTGTTTTAGCTCTTGGCCCAAATGGAAGAGGACCCCCTACTGAGCCACCAACACCACTTCATACACTACAGCACCTGGTTATATTTGGTGGTCGACCATTGTCCAGACAAAAGCCAAGTTGTTATGGTGCGTGGTACTGAGGAACTGAAGGGGATATGGGCCAATATACAGATAAGCAATGCTTTCATACATGGAAGAATATTGTTGTCAGTGGCTCAGCACATACGTATGGTACACTGAACTCAAATACTCCAAAGAACAAAATTGGAATTTAGAAATCCAGAATTCATAATCATGATGAAGCAGGACCTGAAAATCGATGTAATCTACCTTGCTGTCAAGGAAACTGGGTGCTATTTATTATTTAGTGCAGCTGAACTCTGTGATGTAGGTTTTACCCATTTCAGAGTTCAAGGTCTGTTATTAATCTTTCAGGGATCAGTGTTTTTTTTTTTACTTTTCACAAGCATCATCTTATTAATAGAGTTCTGACAGGCACTCCCTAGACACCTAACCTTCTGCTTAAGGACCCCATTACCTCCTGCTTCAGGATGTTGTTTTAGCTTCTTAAATTTTCCACATATTTTTGTTCTGCCACCCTCTGCGTGAAAAATGTCCAGTGAAAGGAAACAGCAATTGTATAGTAAAGGAAGTGTAGGGTTTCGCACTTCTCAAGTGACCCCTTAGAAGCCCCTTTCACATGCTTTGTGCCTGGGACGGTTATTCTTTCTCTTAAATGTATATTTTCCATGACTTTTATCTTCACCTCCCTTTCCCTTTCTAATGGAACTCTCACCACAAGTATGTCTGTGTGCAATTTGACACGTGGCCAAAAAAATGGTTTTAATGGACTTTTCTGACCTGTGCTGTCATTATCAGGAAATGTCCCAAGCAAGTATACAGTATCAGGTTAGTTTGTTTATTTATTTATTTGATTACATTTTCCCCAGTAGAAACCCATTGGGCCACACTAACCAGGCTTTTTGTCCAGTGTAAAGTCTGCACCATTAAACTTTTAATGATAGAAAACCTGTCAGAACTGAGACCCCCTTACATTAAAGAATAGCTTGAAAATACTTTTTTTTTTTAATTGTCTGTTATCTTTTTATGATATTTGCAATAATTATAAGTGGTTTTTATTTCAGTTACTCAAATGATGTGGTTTTTTGTATTTTTTTTATATTTGAGTTCAGGAGTTGCTCTCCCATATTCACAAAGCAATTAAAAACGACATCTTATCCCCATGCTAGGTGGATGACCTGATGTGAGGTGTAGAGGGTTGTGATGCACTGCCATTACAAGAACAAAAAAGTGAAAGAACAAAGACAGAAGGAACCCAGTCAGTCCAGTAGTGTACAAAAAGCCTTGTACCCGTGCCTCTCTCAGATCACGTTTGTCTGTGTAGGTGCAGGGTAGTATTATGCAAGAACCAGGGGTAGTTTCGGCAAAATGTCTTGAGGTCTGTGAAGAAGGAAGGGACATTGACACTTAGGATGCATTTACTGTAAGACCCCACCTGAGCCTTACTTGCTGCATACAGACGTGCTCAAATTTGTTGGTACCCCTCCACAAAAAAAGAAGAATGCACAATTTTCTCTGAAATAACTTGAAACTGACAAAAGTAATTGGCATCCACCATTGTTTATTCCATATTTAATAGAAATCAGACTTTGCTTTTGATTTTTTATTCAACATAATATTGTAAATAAGAAAACAAATGAAAATGGCATGGACAAAAATGATGGGACCGCTAACCTAATATTTTGTTCCACAACCTTTAGAGGCAATAACTGCAATCAAACGTTTTCTGTAGCTCTCAATGAGACTTCTGCACCTGTTAACAGGTAGTTTGGCCCACTCTTCCTGAGCAAACTGCTCCAGCTGTCTCAGGTTTGATGGGTGCCTTCTCCATACTGCAAGTTTCAGCTCTTTCCATAGATGTTCGATAGGATTCAGATCAGGACTCATAGAAGGCCATTTCAGAATAGTCCAATGTTTTGTTCTTATCCATTCTTGGGTGCTTTTAGCTGTGTGTTTTGGGTCATTATCCTGTTGGAGGACCCATGACCTGCGACTGAGACAGAGCTTTCTGACACTGGGCAGTACGTTTCACTCCAGAATGCCTTGGTAGTCTTGAGATTTCATTGTGCCCTGCACAGATTCAAGGCACCCTGTGCCAGGCGCAGCAAAGCAGCCCCAAAACATAACCGAGCCTCCTCCATGTTTCACTGTAGGTATGGTGTTCTTTTCTTTGAAAGCTTCATTTTTTCGTCTGTGAACATAGAGCTGATGTGACTTGCCAAAAAGCTCCAGTTTTGAATCATCTGTCCAAAGGACATTCTCCCAGAAGGATTGTGGCTTGTCAATATGCATTTTAGCAAATTCCAGTCTGGCTTTTTTATGTTTTTCTTTCAAAAGTGGAGTCCTCCTGGGTCTTCATCCATGGAGCCCACCTTCGGTCAAAAAGCGACGGATGGTGCGATCAGATACTGACGTATCTTCTCACCTTGGAGTTCAGCTTGTATCTCTTTGGCAGTTATCCTTGGTTCTTTTTCTACCATTTGCACTATCTTTCTGTTCAATCTGGGGTCGATTTTCCTCTTGCGGCCGCGCCCAGGGAGGTTGGCTACAGTTCCATGGACCTTAAAGTTCTTAATAATATTTGCAACTGTTGTCACAGGAACATCAAGCTGCTTGGAGATGGTCTTGTAGTCTTTACCTTTACCATGCTTGTCTATTATTTTCTTTCTGATCTCCTCAGACAACTCTCTCCTTTGCTTTCTTTGGTCCATGTTCAGTGTGGTGCACACAATGATACCAAACAGCACAGTGACTACTTTTCTCCATTTAAATAGGCTGAATGACTGATTACAAGATTGGAGACATGTGTGATACTAATTAAAGAAACTAATTAGTTTGAAATATCACTATAATCCAATTATTTATTATATTTTCTAAGGGGTACCAACAAATGTGTCCAGGCCATTTTAGAATATCTTTGTAGAACAAGCAATAATTCATCTCTTTTCACAGCTTCTTTGCTTTATTCTATGACATACCAAAGGCATGCAAGTATACATGATAAAATAGCTTTTAATTTCATCACTTTTCAGGAGGAATGAAGCATTATTTCAATGAGCTGTAAGGGTACCAACAAATTTGAGCACGTCTGTATAGGGAGCTATGCAGAGCAGGCAGGGAGCTTCAGAGATTTATTGCTTTAACTTGTTTCCTTTGTCTGTTGTTACCCCCACTTTCTGATATATACAGATGGCGTAAAATAACCCAACCTCCTTGTAGTACCCTCTAAGTAAGTGACTCTTAGTCGCAAGCTTATACTTTTTGTCAATAATCAATAATCTTTCTGTTTAATTTCCAGCACTTAACAGAGGAAAAGATCTAGGCTGAGCACACAGGAAGCCCAAAGGTGCATCTTATTCACAGGTACGCATGTTCAGCAGGTAATGTGACAGTACCCAAGCCACACACCAGTTAAAGAGCAAACTGACCACTTAAAAAAAAAGCATTAACTCAAAATCCTTTCATTTTTATCTTCACACAGTATTGGAAATGTCAATCAGAATTCATCCCAGGAAAGATAAATGTGAAAATTGAGGTATCCATATAAATAACCAATTCTCATTTGTTTTGAAGAGGATATCTAGACAGTTGTGTCAAGAGTGAGGTTATTTGGTTTAGTCTCTGTTATATAATGTAATTTCAATGCTGTGACAAAATAAAATATAGGTACTGATAATGGAATTGAACACAAACGGGCAGTTGTACAGGTATTTGCACCACAATGCAATTTGCACTGTTTCTTTCGAAAGTAGTGTAAACTGTTAATGTTGCATAACTTGTAGCTTGTAACCCCTTGCTTGCTACTTGTTTTGTAATATTGCCAGTTTTATTGTACTTGCAAATTGCATGTTGGTGGAAATGCATTGCTAAATCTCATTCATATCCCTTAATAAAGGCTACATAACACTGACACATATTCATTTGTCTCAGACATGTTGTCATAACATGCTCCTATAATGCTACTTTAATTGTAGATCTGTTCTGGGTGACAGAAATGCACTTGACATGCTCAATTTTCAATTACAGTACATTTAGATTGTATTATTATATCGAGGCCTTATGAATATTTGCATGTTATGTCTGTTTTAAAATTGATTCAGAAGGATTGTGCAAATAGTTTTATGTAGCCGATATGAAGGTGTTACGATTGTTACATAGTGGGTAACACTTTACATTAAGTGTCTCTAATTACTGTGTATTTACGTAGTAGTTACTTAGCAAATACATGCGTTTTTACACATAAATACAATGTCATTATGCATAGTTACAATGTACTTAATGTGTAAATCTTTATGCACGGTATAACCCTAACCTTAAAGAGTAAGGTTAGGGTTCCATAAATATAGCATTACACGTCCCCATGTGTTGCTACAACTGTTTAAATAGCGTGCCTGTAATTGTTCTTTTCATTGTTATCATCCTGACAACTTTTTACACTTATAAGTCTGATTCAAAGCTCTTTTCAAAATGTCTTCTCTAGTGCACTCATGTTTAAGATCTGTCATCTAAATCACTGCAGGAAGGGCAATAAAAAACAACAACAACATAACAACAAGTGCATTTTGTTCTGTAGTACATTTTTTTTCAATCACTCTTCTTGCAGTGATTTAGAGGACAGATCTTAAACCCCAGGTCCAGGACTGAACCTTCCTGGTGATTTTACTCGAGTTAACAAGACTTTTATTTAATTAGGAGCAACAGCTTCACATGAAAGTGCAATTGAATTGCTTGCCCTGTTCTTGGAGTGATTATATTACACGTTATATTACAAGTTGTATCACGTTATCAGTTTAAAAGTGCAAATTAGGAGCTTGAGCCTGCGCCATCTACAGAATGACAATGTAGATTAGCAATATCTGTGTCAACATGTGAAAACAAACACAGGAGTTGACATTTGTTTTTGGAACCCATATGGGGTTTCAACTCACATGAGCAGCATTTCCTCTATTTTAAAATGGCATTCAAATTCAATATTGTTTCATAATAATAATAGTAATAAAACTGTTTGTAAAGGATAATAGATGGAGGTGCCTGCAGGCGGGGTTAAAAAGTACATGCCCCCCTCCCAACAACACTGATATTGTGCAGGGGAAGAAAGCTCCTGACGGGGCTAAAACAACACCTGCGCCCTCCCCAAAACATCTGAAGGGGAAAAGGGACAGGCCGCCCCTGAAGAGGTCGGACCATCTACGCCACACAAGAGTGTGCAGGGGGTAAGGCCGCTGATGGGGCAAAGCCTCCCCACAAGATAAAGAAGGCGGCCAAATCATTTGGGGGAGCGAAGCAGTGAGTAATGGAGCCCACCACCACACTATCTAGTGGTGGGTTAGATGGTGTCCCTGACAAGGAGACTCCCTCGCTGGAGCCCCCTGCGAGAAAGGGCGGGAAAGCCGCCCGTAAAACAAAACAACTCACCCCCCAGGGATTTGAGCATTCAACCACCGGAGGAGTAACCGCTCCTGTTGTGCCTCCAGGGATGCAGCAGGAGGTCTGTATTGGTGGGATACGGGGGAAGAGGAAAGCGCAGGCCGGACTCTATGAAGGGGAGGAAGGAGATGACAGACCACCTGCGCGCCTTCCTCGTTTTCCACACATGTGCAAAAAGACTGTCCCCGTCACCACCATTGAAGGGCCGGTTTCAGTGGGGGCTACTGAGGGGCCAAAGGAAGGGCCCCCGGAACAGCTGCCCGAGATCCCCCCTCTAGCACTGATAAGGGTCCTAGCGACATGACAGCTTTTGTCGACCAGTGGGCTCTAAGTGGTGTGCTCCACATGGTTGTTTTTGGTTCGCTACTACTACTACATCTTTACCATTTTTTTCTTTAAATTTAGTTAATGGGCAGTTTTTGTTAGCACCCCTTTTGTTTAGCGGGTGCTATGTAGAATTTTGTTTCATCAGCTTTAGCATTGGCTATACCTCCTTGAGTAAGCCTAATATTTTTGGTCAATGGTTTTCTGATTAATCAAGGGACTTTGTGAAGCCTGTGTTATGGATACGACTTATAAACAATGGTTAGGGAAGTAAATCATGTAAAACATGTTCATCAATTAATGGTGCACAGCTTAAAGGGTACATAAGGACCTTTTTATTTTATTGTGTTACATGTTCCCATGTGTTGTTACAACTGTTTACGTAAGGTGTGTGTATTGTTTAATTTTTTTTTACATTTTGACCACTTTTTTAAACTTTTAAATTGCATTCCCTGCCACAAGATGGCTTCACATGTACCCACATGGACCTCTCAGAACTACATTTCCCATCTTCCTCCTGCTCACCGGTAAATCCATCTCAGTTACATATATGATTGCTGGGTTGTAATCAATTAGGATTGAATGGAAGAGTATATTTTGCATGTCAGTGAAGATGGATCTACATGGCGATAACATGTTGGTACAGACAGTGTAGCCTATGATTCAAATCTTTCCTAAATTATGTAGAGTTATGAAACAGTTCTTCCTTCCCTTTGGTATCACTGTTAAAGAACCCCACCCCATTTAGTACAATTTCATAATCCATGATGATTTAGTAAGACATAAACTAGCCGGGACAATTCCAGCCCTCTGATGGGATGAAATGGATTCTGACATATGGAATTATCTCAGTACATTTGTGTGGTTCCACCCTCATCATACAAACATATTGCTTTATTTTTTATAGTCCATTTTATAAGCACAATAACTCATTTTAAGGTGTGGACCGTTCACAGCTGGCAGTGCTTTAGTCACAACACTATATGTAACCAATAACACTCAAGAAGGGGGGGGTTGTACTGACACTGTATAACCCATGACCCAGGAGCATTGTCCAGGTGCCCCTGAATGTGTTTGGCATTGAACACACAGTACAAGCTTCTAGGACCAAGAAGATCCCTTAATCATGTATAAGGCAATGTACCTGAAGAAGAAACCTACTGTACATGGTTTTGAAAGCTTGAATATATTCAGCATCTACTTTTGTTCAATAAAAGCCATCAACATTGTTTTTTTTTCTGTTTTTCCCTTCAGGACCAATACAGCTAATGCAACAGGCAATGTTATGTGATACACTGCTGTTACAGATTATGTCCCCTGTCATTGAGATGAGATAAGGTTAAAAGCTCTAGAACCATGAATGCAGACAAGCCCTTTGGCACAGTGGTTAAGATGCTTGCTTTCGGTGTGCGGGTTTGCACCCAGCAGCCGCCCTGTTACATTTTGTCACAAAATGTATATATTGTAACATGTTGGGTGTGCAATTTCACGCTACAAAGCTTTAGTTCTGTATTAGGTCCCTGTGGTTCTTTTTCTAGGCTGCTCAACACACATAGCTCTATACACAGGCACTCTGGGGGCATTCCTCCATACCAGTAGAACTGCTAAGCACTTGCGCTTGTAAAACAAGAAAATAACAAAACTCAGAATGCCCCAAACCATCTGTTAACTTTATTACAGTTTTCTTTTTTTATAATATTATTTTATTAAAAGCTGCACTATGAAGGATAGAGAGGCAACAATTACAATGTAATCCTAGGGATAGTTTCTTTTATGTTTTACCTTATAACAAACCTCACGGTGATGCTTTTGATTTCAGTTCAGTGCACTACTTTTATTTGGTTCTATTTGGCCCTCTTTGAAAACATGTCGGAACAATTAAAAGAAAAAGCACTTTCACAAGCTTTAACATGTCCCATTAGTGTTTAGCAATTCAGGGGGCTGATTCTCAGTGGGTGGTGAGGTTTGTGAGGGCTCTGAATCAGATCACATCTGCATTCGTAGCTCAATAATTGCAGTAAGGACATGCTCTGGACAGCAAAGTCAAAATATTTTTAGACTAAAGAGTTGATACTCTCACCACTGTTTCAGCTTTGATTAAAGTACTGTATTCTAATTTTCTGTTTATAAAAAGAATAAATATATATATAACAAAAACCCAAACCAAGGACTGTGCAAAGACTTTGCTGTCCAAGATCACAGTAATTGAGCACCTGCCCACTTAACTGTTCCATTTCCATTTTCAAAGTTATTTCCGTTTTGGAATTTGTTTGCATGTCGCTAACCTTTTGTGGCTGGGAAGCAGTGGACAAAGATTTGCAGAACATTTAGTGAAAGGTGGGCTTGGTCTATATAGTATTGGGTAGCCAATAATTTTGGTAGTAGTGGGCTGAGCCTCACCCCTAGTCTTTAAATAACTCATGTGATAAAAGCTTTAGTTTCTTATATTTTTACCTCAAAATGTGTGGTTAGGTGTTTAAAGTTGTAGATGCATTTTAAACCCACTTGGAACCTGTATCTATAACCTCATAATCAAAAGAGGTGTCTATTCTTAACCACATGACCATTGGTCTGGTAATTAACTCACAAATAAAACTAGACACCTGGAGAAGAAAGTGGGCCAGTGCAGAGAAGGAACGCTAACTTTTCATACAGGAAATTGAAAGAAAATAAAGCAAAACAACACTTGCATTTTTGAAGAGAACATACTTGGCAGCTTGTTTTGCAGTCCATGTTTGCAATTGAACCGACACCTGGGTTGAACGTGTGTAAATGTATGTATTTTCAGTTTGCATTTGTGTTGTGTAAACAACTTGGCATAACAGTTTAGACAGTTCTGCCATTTCTAAAGAAGAATAAATTAGGATGTGTCAGCTTTATGACATGCTCAAATCATATGATGAACAGATAACATAAAACTGAGCACTAAAAATAAATGAAGAACATTTTATAATACATACTGTAGGCTTTAATATTTAAATAAATAAATTACACCATATGAAACACATAAACCCAAACCTGTATTTGGCACAAACAACAGAAAGTAGTCAGATTGCAATTTAATTGCATATACTTTAACAATATTACAATTGCAAATAGTGTACTTATGAGGTGTGCCTTATTGCAAAAATAAGCACTTGTGGGTATAGGGAGGGTTTTTTTGTGGATAGCTGAATCCACCTCACAATTAATTGATTGGTCTTTTCCTTTGTTCTCAGTTTTGGGGGACACCAATATGCATGTGACCATGGGTGCATGTGGGCCAATGAGTAACTGCATTTTCACAGAAAACAGCTTTAAAAACTCATCCTCTAACTTTACCTCTCCCATTAGCCATATCCTATATTGCTCCTCAGAACTAAACCTTTCCCAAATCTCTGGGGACCAAATACAATATCCAAGTACAGGGCTCTAAATTGGCAATAAAAAGGGTAAGGCCAAAATGGCCTTCAGTTCAAAAAATTTGTAGAGGGCACCAAGGCCCAGGTGTAGGATGTTGTGTAATTCTGCTTAGGATTCATATATAAAGCGAATCATTGCCCACAGAAAGAAACAACACAGTTTAACTTAATAATAACTATTTATTCAGAAAATGCAGTTTTTTTGTCAACTAACAGCCTAGATTTGAGCCTGCAAGGACATAGCTCCCTGTGCTGAAGCTAGACATTGGCTTTTAATTGCTAATCCATGCGACCGTTTTTGTTCAATTTTAATAGCTAAACAGAGAAATCTTGTTCCCGTGTGTAACATACAAGCAGGGCCAGCCTTAAGGCACTCAACAGGATTGCTGTGAGATTGAATGTGTTCATTACATGCACGCAAAGCGCTTAGGGGTGCACATTTGGTGCTATGGTGCTCGATTCCAGTGCTAGGGTACCTTATATAGTACCAGCAACATTCAATTCTGGTGCCAGTAGACATGTTTAATTGTTTTTTATTCCTTAGCACGTGAGGGTCTCAGCTGACTGAGCCAACTAGCCACTTCACGACTAATTGTTTATGATATCACAAACAGTGTTGGTATTGGCTGTGTCTAGGTGGGGTCTGAGACAAAGGAAAATACCAGTGAAAACATGACACTTGCACAGGGATCACTGGGAAATGCAGGTGATGACCAAAAGGACATATATGCACGAGAGACATTAGGTCTGGCTTTAAAATCTAAAGCCTGCTACCAGGCTCCAGTTCTACTCCATGAGAAAGTTACTCGGCAAGATGTATCTTCGCTCTGCAGAATGTGCTGATCTGCAATCTAACTATCAGCTTTACTGGAACTCCACCCCCCCCCCCCCCACCCCCCTCCACTCCACTCCACTCCACTCCACTCCACTCCACTCCACTTCTATAGTATAATCAGAACCAGCTTTCCAGGATATTACATTGCATACTCTCATGGATGTTTTGTTTTCAGCCCAAACTAGTTTAATTAATTGCAAAGAGACGAATGGCCTTACTGTTTATTCACAGATGTGTCTTTGTCTGCCCGGAGAAAGCCTTGCATGCTTAAACCATGTGCTAGGACCATTGCTAGACTGGATAACAGCTAGACTGGTGTGACAGGTTAATTGGGCAGCGACAGTCCTTATAAAAGATCATGATGGTACATTTATTATTATTATTATTATTTATTTCTTAGCAGACGCTTTCATGTACCTTGGTTTTACTGTGCATGTTCACCCTTTAACATGGTAAAAAAAAAAATTAATCAATGCTTTATCATACATACTTGGTGGCATACCATGAGTTTTACTGCAAAATTACAATAGATGAACAGTTTCATGAAGTCTTTGCTAATTTCTTTCGTGTTATTATATTAAAATATTATTATTATATTAATCCTTCTTGTCTACTGTATAGTCAATTGATTTACAAATATGACCAAACATTGTTAAAGACAAAAACACTCTAGAGAGATGTTTAAAAAAAAAATCTGCACATTCACATTGCACTGACATCATCATAAGACACGTATTTACCTTTCGACTACCTCTTTCATTGAATAGTAAGAGGTTTGACTTTGAACCAGGAGGCTAGTGGTTTGCGTCCAGCCCTTGCCTCTCCATTCAGTTTAATGGGGTGAGATGGGAAGCTATTGCAAAGTGAACCTTGGTTCAGTAGGTAGCTAGCACCTGCGGGCTGTGGAGAAGACTTCTGATATATATATATATATATATATATATATATATATATATATATATATATATATATATATATATATATATATATATAATTTTAATTAGTTTAATAGAATAAAAGAATGCATTTCTAATTTATTGCTTTGCCAGTTCTTGGCAACAACGGTCTTGAAAAAGTAAACTGATTGGGGAGCAAAGATAGGTCTAAAAAAAAAAAAAAAATATTGACCATAGGTCAACACATTTAAACTTATAAAAAAAGCTAAACAGTAAATAACTTCTTAAAACCCTTAGCTGTGGACTAAGTGTGTACAATTAAGATGAGCATTGTCTTTAGATAAAAAAAAACTGTTTTATTGTATCTTTATCAAACACTGCTACACAAAAGAAAAATAAAACAAGAAGCTTGTGTGTCCTCATATGGATCTGAAGCCTGTCAGGTGGGATGAGGTTAAAAGCTCTCTAACCACACCTGCAGACAGTGTGGTTAAGCTGCTCGTCTGCAGGGTGCATGATCACCGGTTTGCTCCCAGCCTCCGCCCTGTCACATCAACACAGGAATAAGTGATACTTTTGATGCGTATGCTAGGTTTTGCGTACAGTATGGAACAAAGGGTTAAGCACATGCAATACTTGCATCAGGCAAGTTCTGACCTTGCAGGCCTCTGCGTAGCTGGTCTCCTAACCATTTTATTATTACCTCTCTGCCTAACGTCATAACTTCTTACTGCCACGTGCTCCGTCTCTCCCTCTCTAGCCGGCACGCAATCTGTCTGAGGAGGGTTTTATTGATGGTTGCAATATAACTGGGATAATAAAGACCATGCCCCATATAAAATGGAGAGTGGCATTTTTACTACACATGGACCTGGTCCCTATGACCAGAGCCAGTGTCAGGTGTTGATTTTTACATAGGGAAAATTTATTACAGCATGGCCGAGGGGCGGTAGGGGCATTATATTTAGTCTTTGCTTTGGTTTGATGGGATTGCTCCAGTAAACATAGTTGTTTTATTGAGAGACAGATACCACGAAAAAAAGAAAAAAAAAAAAATCTTCAGCCCAGCATTAGAAACAATTTTTGGAACTCCAGCAAGAGAACGATATTTTAAATCAAAGATTACTTTTGTTTTATAGGAATTCAGATCGTGTTTTTGTTCATTTAACTCCAATGGTCTAGTTGCAATTAAACAATATGACCTAAAGAACAGGAAGTGAAAACTTCTGGTTGGGCGGTGTAACTGATCGGAAGCAGGTAAAAACAGCACCCGAACAACTTACATTTTTTCCCCATATTCTACCAAATTATTTTGTTGGATTTGTTTTCATACACTGGTTAAATATCTAAGTGCTTGTTTAATATGTCCAAATCAAAACCGAAATGTGGAAAAATTACAGATCCCACCAGCTCGGATCCGTCAAGTGCTCTGAGTAAGGAATCGACAACAATGCAGGCTGCACAACTTGAATCTCTCTTAATCTCTATACTAGCTTCAGAACTGGAAAAACTAGTTAACTGCAAACTTTAAAAGTTCACTGACTATAAGCAATAGCAAGTGAATACCAGAAAGCAACAGTTTATTTTTATTTTTATTATTTCACAAGTTAAAACAGACACAAGTAAGCTGCACAGCAATAAAGATAAAGAAAGTCCTAATTGTCAAATTATATATTACCAAAGCTCTGAAACTAATAAAACTAAACATATTTATACATTTAAATAAATAAAAAGAGTGTAATTCTCCAAAATAATAACCAGGTCCTGGTTATCAATCTTTTTAAAGGGATTGAATGAGGCCATTATTATTATTATTATTTATTTCTTAGCAGACGCCCTTATCCAGGGCGACTTACAATTGTTACAAAATATCACATTATTTTTTACATACAATTACCAATTTATACAGTTGGGTTTTTACTGGAGCAATCTAGGTAAAGTACCTTGCTCAAGGGTACAGCAGCAGTGTCCCCTACCACAGATAGAACCCACGACCCTCTGGTCAAGAGTCCAGAGCTCTAACCACTACTCCACACTGCTGCCCTATGCTGTAATGATTTGATATCTCAGCCCATTGAATTGAAAGGAAGGGCAAGGGCTGGACAAGAACCGCAAACCATACAGTTTAAAGACAAACGTCTTACCGTTCAACTAAAAAGCAAGCCTTCAGAGAGGTAGGTACGGGTCTTATGCTGATGTCAGTATTAACTAACTCATCAGCCGCTAGGAGGAGATTCATTACAATGCCTCTTATTGTAAGTCTTTTTTCTTGCAACTTGTTATGAGCCACATGGATACACGCTGTGTAATTTTTCCAGGTTGGTACCCCGTTAGAATAAGTAAAGGCGCATTTTCTGTGTAATTAGGTATTTCACAATTAATTAAGCTATTCTTATATGCGTATGAGAGGAAGGATTATGATTTAATATACAGCGAATAGGTGAGGAATGTATTGCGAATTGATCATTTCTTCTAGGAAACCATAACTGAATTTATACATACACCAGTATGCAGCCATGTCATTTGAAACCTAGCTCAGAAATATACCTTACATAGTAACTGACTGTGGAGTTTTCCTAATCTTTTTTATATGTGCTTCTGACTCAGAAGCGAATTAATTCATAATAATTGAAAACAAGTGCTGCTGTGTTGGGTTTGGCAGAACTATGTGGTGAGCTCACCAGCACTGAGTTTGCCCGTTTGGCACCTGGTATATAATTCAATAGGAGGTATGTAGGGTGTCACTTATTGTTATAGGAGATATTATACAGTTTATCAACAAAGCTGACAAACTAGAGCTCTTCACGGGTCTGAAAGATGTGTAATTTCAAACCACTGACTCAAATTTCTTTTTTTTCGGAGAAAACAAAAGACGAAGCTATGGGGCCTGATTTTGATAACACAGGAGCAAGCCAAAGGTAATGCTCAAAGTCATTGTGGTAGCACTGCAGTGAGTGGTCTGTCCCAAGAGTGTGATTTTGATCAGATTTAGCGCCTGATCTGATTTCGAGTTCAGAAAAAGAATAAGCAGCGCTAGCTCTGTGTTTTCAATATCCAACACGGAAGAGACACCATCGCAGCATGAAGAGGAATTTGGCAATTCGCAGACAAAGAAAGGAAAGCTTCACCATACAGGACTTGATATTTTTAATAATATATGGCAATAATATATGGCACAAAACATCAAGAACCCAGGGCAAATACGGTGAAAGAGGCCTGGGAACAGATAACTGCATTTATGAATGCTTCTTCGTCCTGCACAAGAGTGCCAAAATGATTCAACGGTTTACGCGGAGAAGCCAGTCACTGACGTCCGTGTAGGAGATCCACCCTTCAATGGGAGAGTATAATGGGTTGGGGAGGACAAGAACTGAGTCTTCCATCTGCAGGTAATTAGTTTCCCCTCATTTAATATATACAATTAATGTTATTTAAACTGTGTTGGTTTTTCCAACCAGTGAAAGAAAATGTAAAGAAGGCTACTTAAAACCTGAGCTTGTGTAACTTGTTTATATATTTTGATCCCTCACCGTTTAAAATGATTGTATATGTATTCGACATGTTTTGTATTTATTTATTCATGTATTGATTGTAAACCTATATGATTCATTAAAAAGCATTCTCAAAGGCATTAATTGTCTATTTTGTTTAATAAATGCACAGTAAAAGCATGTGCAGTGGGGTATCGCAAAACCACAAAAACAACGACAATTTCATTGGTTTTATTGGTACTTCAATTACGTTATATAGTAAACAAACAAATAATAATACATTTTGGATCCCATTCAATTGGAGGAAAGCAAACACCCCTGTTACATTGACAGCCCTAGAAGAGAAGAACAAAGGGAGAATGAGGCAACAGGTCAACAACAGGACAATGACCAGGTCAGCACAGAGTTCTCCTGCCCAAGTTCTCCATGCAGCCAAGTACTACAAGTAGTTGGTGACAGTTTCTCCATCCCGGTGCCAACGCCGCATCATTGAGGAGAACTCTGATGCCCTTCATATATACAGGTAGTGAATAAAAGTCACTTAATAGGGCGTTGGGCCACTATGGTAACCCGCTCTGTGGAGTTCTCGATGGACCATATTTGATGAAACTGGCTGCTCGCGCCCCAGGTTGAAATTTGCAATCAATTGATCTGCAGTTGCTCGCCTGTTTTGCCTTGCACTTTGAATTAATGCACGGATATCACGATCCTGGAGTATGCGCTTCCGCCCACTGTTGCCCTTTGCTGATGATGTCTTTTCCTCGGAGTTCCATGCCAGCATCACCTTAGACACCGTTGCTCGTGAAACATCAGCAAGTTGAGCTGTCTTGGTCACTGAAGCTCCTGCCAAATGCGCCCCAACAATCACCCTGCTTTCAAAGTCACTGAGGTCTGCTCTTGCAGCCATGCTAGCCAGAATTATAGGCAACCAGGCCTGTCCAGAATTTACATGACCCTAAGCATGCTGGGATGTTATTTGCTTAATTAACGCATGAGCCACACCTGTGTGGAAGCCTCATTTACCCAGGTGTTTCCATTTTTTTGTTCACTACCTGTGTGTGTGTATATATATATATTATATATATATATATATATATATATATATATATATATATATATATATATATATATATATATATATATATATATATACAGTGCCTATAGAAAGTCTACACCCCCTTGAACTTCTTTCACATTTTGTTGTGTCTCAGAGTTTCATGCATTTAAATGAGGAGTTTTTCCACTTATCTGCACACCATACTCCATACTGTTAAGGGGAAAAAAGTTTTTATTGAGAAAAAGATTATATATTAAAAATACAAAACTGAAAGATCATAATTGGATAAGTCTCCACCCCTCCCCCCCTGAGTTAATACTTGGTGGAAGCACCTTTGGCAGCAATTACAGCTGTGAGTCTGTTGGGATAGGTCTCTACCAACTTTGCACTCCTAGATTTGGCAATATTTGACTATTCTTTACAAAACTGTTAAAGCTCTATCAAGTTCCTTGGGGAGCGTTGATGGACAGCAATCTTCAAGTAATGCCACAAATGTTCGATTGGATTTAGGTCGGGGCTCTGACTGGGCCACTCAAGGACATTTACCTTTTTGTTCCTTAGCCACTCCAGTGTAGATTTGGCTGTATGCTTTGGGTCGTTGTCATGCTAAAAGGTGAACTTCCGTCCCAGTTTCAGTTTTCTTGCAGAGGGCAGCAGGTTTTCCTCAAGGACTTTTCTGTACTTTGCTCCATTCATTTTCCCTTCTATCCTGACAAGTGCCCCAGTCCCTGCCGATGAGAAACATCCCCATAACATGATGCTGCCACCACCATGCTTCATAGTAGAAATGGTGTTCTTTGGGTGATGCACTGTGTTAGGTTTGCGCCAAACATAACGCTTTGAATTTCGGCCAAAAAGTTCAATTTTAGTTTCGTCAGACCACAAAACTTTTTGCCACATGACTACAGAATATCCTGAGTGTTTTTTTGTACTTCAAAAAGGATTCAAGGTGGTCTTTATTGAGTAAAATACAGGCCAGATTTGTGGCGTGCTTGGGATATTGTTGTCACATGCGCACTTTGACCAGTCTTGGCCATAAAAGTCTGTAGCTCTTACAAAGTTGCCATTGACCTCTGGGTAGCCTCTCTGATCAGTCTCCTTCTTGCTTGGTCATCCAGTTTGGAGAGACGGCCTGATCTAGGCAGGGTCTTGGTGGTGCCATACACCTTCCACTTTTTTTTTTTTTAAATTTAGTCGTCGCCAATTATTTTTACCCCGGTTTTCACCACAATTTAGCATGCCCAATTATTATCTGTATCCCCGGCTCACCGCTCGCAACCCCCCCGCCGACTCAGGAAACGGAGGCTGAAACACGCGTCCTCCGAAACGTGCTCCTTCCAAGCCGTCATTTTTCGCACTGCAGATCCACAGCAATGCTACCAGACCTATAGTGCCGGAGGACAACACAGATCTGGCGGCTCCGCTGCAGAGCCACAGGCGCCCTATCGGCCACAGGGGTCGCTGATGCGCGGTGAGCCGTGGATTCCCCTGCCGACCTAAGCCCTCCCTACCCGGGCAGCGCTCAGCCAATTGTGCGCCGCCCCCTAGGAACTCTCGGTCACGGTCAGCTGTGACATAGCCTGGATTCGAACCAGCGATCTCCAGGCTATAGGGCACATCCTGCGAGGAGCGCCTTTACTGGATGCGCCACTCGGGAGCCACACCTTCCACTTCTTAATAATCGTCTTGACCGTTCTCCAAGGGATATTCAATGCCTTTGATATTTTCTTATACCCATCCCCTGATCTGTGCCTTTCAACATGGTTGAGTCTTTGCTTTGAAATGCACTACCCAGCAGAGGAAACCTACAGGAACTGCTGAATTTATCCTGAAATCATGTGAATTACTAGAATTTAACACTGGTGGAGGCCTCTTAACTTTATGTGTGATTTTGAAGCTGATTGGTTACACCTGAGCTAATTTAGGATTGCTATTACAAGGGGGGTGGACACTTATCCAACCAAGCTATTTCAGTTTT